>NC_133662.1:233008747-233711247 GCF_037893015.1 Macrotis lagotis | reverse complement strand
AAAACAATTCCCCAGGCACTAGGAGAAGGGTTCTCTTTCCACTTCCTCTCCTTTCCATCAATGACACCCTCCCCTTCTCTTCTAACTTCCAGCAATGGCAAAATGACCAATCAAGCTCTGGCAGCATCCTCTGACTGTCTCTTTCACCCTCCACAGCGCAGGCTGGAAGGCACTTCTCTGCTGCCGGGGTCCCCTCCCTATCTGGCTCTCTGTCTTCCAGCTAGCTAATGGCTTCCCCTTTTTCCAGCAAGCTTTACTCAACAACGGAACTAGAACACATTAAGCCTGCGGTTGGGAGGCTGGTTCTTAAGTGGTCCTTGCTGGGGAGAGGCCACAGCTGAAATTAAGATGCATTCTTCTCGGTAGCTATTGATTCCAACTGGAAGCAACTTGGAGGGTCTGCTTGGTGAATGTGAGCTCTCAGACTCTGCAAGATTCAAAGCAGCAAGGAGGGACCTGGCTCCATCAATCCCCTAAGAAATGAAGAGAGGGCAGAGAGCTATCCAAGTGCATTTGCAGAGTGCACAGGACCATACATTTGGGGCTGGAAGGGCCTTTGAAGTTCAAGACCTTCATTTTACAGTTAAAGAAACTGAGACCCAGACAGTTGAAATGATTTGCCCAAGATCACACAGGGAGGAAGTACTCAAGTTAAGCCAGGTTCCACTGACCCTACAACTAATCCCTCAGTCTTTCTGCCAAACCATACTTCCCCTCGAGATAAACTGTGCACAGAAATCATCTATTCCCCTCCCCAAAGCATTCATCCTCCTGTTATATATCTGATCAGCAGTCATCAACTCTCTGATTAAACAGCTCTGGTTACGGGGAACTTACTATTAATCAGTCAATGTTCATTAGGCATCTGTCTATGCAGCTACAAAATTAGTCACTGGGGATAGAGACAGCACCTATGATTTCATTATATAGAGAACTTCCGAGGAGAAGACACTCTCCTCCAGTGCAGATAGCACCACTTCTACAACTGATCTTAGCATTCCCTAGACCACTAAAAGGTTAAGTGATTTTCCATGGGTTGGGGGCAGGACTTGAACCTTGGTCTTACTGCAAGGCTGCAGATGGTTCTTCTCTTTTAAGTTCTGGTTGACAGATGAAAAAGAAACAATTCCCTTTTCTGAATAAGCTTTCAGGCTATTCTAAAGATAATAGCTCCAATTGTTAGGAAGCTTTCATGATTACAAAGTCAAAGTCTAACCACTGATTCTACTTCTCTGCATGGGGACTAAGGTAAGCAGGTCTACCCCTTCTCTTTTACCCTTGACACTCCTCCAATTTAAGTCCTGGATTTTCAGTCAAAGGAGCTAGGTTAGAATCCCTGTTTTGCCATTTACTTCCTAGGTGACTTTGGGAAAGTCACTTCCAATCCCTGAGCATCAGGTTCCTGATATGTAAAATGAAGCTGGATTGTAAGACCTTTAAAGTCCCTTAAAGTTCTCAGCCTATGATCCTAAGGCACCTTCACCAAGTTCTCTCTTTCCTAACCATCCTCAGTTGCCTTGATTGAGCTTTACAGGATATGGTGTCCAACCCCATTCCTATCATGATCACCTGACCTAGAATCAGGAAGACTTATCTTCCTGCCTTCAAATTTGGTCTCAGACCCTTTCTAACTATGTGTCCCTGAGCAGGTCACTTAACCTTGTTTGCCTCAGTTTTCTCATCTTTAAAATGAGTTAGAGAACAAAATGATAACCGTTCTGGCATCTTTGTTAAGAAAACTCCAAATAGGGTCACAAAGAGTTGGACATGACTGAACAAAGACAATGTGTACGACCTTATACATCTTCATTAACTGACATAGAAATATTAACTATAAGTCAACACATACATATCAAGCAATTTCTATGTATGAAGCACAGTGCTTGAGGCTGGGGATAGGAGAAATGGGAAAAACACAGATGCTGCCCTCAAGGAGCATATATTCTAATGAGGTGGAAGGAAGGGGGGAGCCAATATACAAAGAACTGTACACAGAGATATATACAGTACAAATTAAAGGTGATTTCAGAGAGAAGATACTCTATGGGGAGGGAGGAAGGGATAGATGAAGGGAAGGAGAGAGGAAGACAAGGAAATTCTTATTATGTATGTACGAGTGCTCATAGATTATCCTGTATCTTTCAAAAGGTATATGCATAGCCAGACTCACAAAATCAAAGATGCATCTTCACTCTCTCAGCCTCTCTTTCTCTCTCCCTCTCTTTCTCATTTCCTTGCTCCCCTTCTCTCTTTCTCTTTTCTCTCCCAGTCTTTCTCCCCTTTTCTTGCTTACTTGTTTTATCTCTGTCTCTGTCCCTGTCTCCATCTCTGTCTGTCTCTGTTTCTCTCTCTCTCTCTCTCTCTCTCTCTCTCTCTCTCTCTCTCTCTCTCTCTCTCTCTCCCTCCCTCCCTCTCTGAATCTGAGATTCTGGCTCTATGGATCTGGCATTCTTTCTGTGTGTGTGTGTGTGTGTGTGTGTGTGTGTGTGTGTGTGCTGTGTATATGTCAGGATCTGACTCTGACTCTATCCATCAATCTCATTTTCTCTCTTACTTCCTTGCTCTTTCTCTTTCCTCTCTCCTTCCCTCCCTTCCCCACCCCTTGCAAAGGAATAGCTCAGAACCAGAGGCAGTAAGTAAAAGATTTGAACATTTTTATTTCAATGCTCATCTTTTTTAATAGCCCTCTCCTACCAATGACGTTCCATGCCTGCAATCTCTGAACATGACAATCTCTGAAAAATTGAAAATAAGAATCAACCAGAAGGCAGTGGAGAGATGCATGATGGGTGTGAGCTGACTGCAACACCTAGTAAGCAAGCAATGAGATTGGAGGACTGGAGTGAAAGTTGTTCCAGCAGAAATAGAGGAATTAAGAAGGAAAGGGCATTAGATATAAAAGCATGTGATCAACAAAGGAAAGACCATGCCTTTCCATGCAAGAGAAGATGAAGAAAGTCCCTAGCATGTTGAGTCCAGTCACTGAGACAACAGTTATAGGGGAACATAGGAAAGGGTTTCATAGGCTAAGTTATCCATACTAATGGAAATAACACTATAAATGATCATGGGATTATAATATAATTCTTGTGTTTTACAGAAAGGGAAACTGAAGTCCAAGTAGCTTGAGTTACACAGGTGATGAGTGATTTTGGATTTGAACCAAGGTCCTCTCACCTAGATTCAGTGTCTTTTCCTCTCTACCAGTGAGGTCATTGAGTTTTTTTTATAATTTTCAGAGTTACTAGTGGACAGGATTTGTAAAATCCCTTGGGAAAGACTATAGGTGAAGGGTTCTAAAGTATTTTTTAAAGTTTTCAGTGTTTTCCTCCACCCAATGATATGAGAATGATTATCCCCATTTACAAAAAGAAAACAGACTGACCAGATTTGATACCACCAACAAGTGTTAGAACCAGGACTCAAATTAAATCTCTACTTCGACCAAATCCAGTGTTCTTTCCAATACTCCACACTACCTCTCTGTTATAATTGTGGTGAAGTACTCTAATCTCTGTTTTGAATTCCAATCCCATAGCATTTGAAACCTGGAGTGGATATCTCTGACTATTGGACATCTCTCCCTGGATGCCCCACCAATAACCCAAACTCACTATGTTCAAAACAGACCTCACATTTTTTTTCCAAGTGATGTGATTTGATAACATTTGTTAAGCACCTTCAAAAGAGACAAATAAGAAAAAGAAAGACAATCTTGCCCTAAAGAAGCTTAGAATCTAATTGGGGAAAATAATACACAAAAATAAAGCTAAAAAGAGAGAGACACAGAGAGCATTGGGAGTATAGTGGTGGTGATGGTGGATAGAATCAAAACTAAGCAGAGCAGCTGGTGGCTAATGAAGAGATGGCTGGGATTTTGAGCCCTCTGTAAAGAGGATATGAGAGGAATTTGTTTTCTAATTCCAGTGAAGGCATTTGTTTAGGGGAATCATATTCCTTAGAAGCAGTCTGATCTCCCAAAGGGAAAGAGCCTGAAAAAATGTTTTTGCTCTGTCCTTTAGTTCTCTAATCAAAGGCTCAGAGCAACTGAAGGAATGTGAGTAAAGCTGAAGTAAAATCTTTGATGATGGTGAAGAGGAAACCAATCAGAGCAAATTATAGCCATTCTTACCCATCTCCCCTATTCTTTATTTTTGGTAAAAGAATCACCACTCCTTCATTCATTCATTCAGACATACAATTTTTGTTTCAAACACATAGTAAGCATTTAAAAATGTTGTTGAATATATTCAGTTTTGATCTATATATATTATATATATATATATATCATAGATGCAAATATAAAGACTGTATCAGATTGCCTCCGGGGGGGGGGAAGGATAGAGGGAGAAAAAAATTGTAAAACTCAAAATCTTGCAAAAAATGGTTGGTAGAAACTACCATAGTATGTAATTGGAAAAAATATTTATATAATGAAAAAAATGTTTTATGTAGGCAAATCTCTCAGATTATAAATTGTAGGAAACCTATGTAGTACTAAATAGGTGAAGGGAATTTCCAAGCCTTGGAATCCCCTAAGGCAATTTCTGTTTCTCTCCTACTTAGAGAAAGTGTTGAATCTCATTGAGAAAAGAACTAAGAATTGAACCAGATTTGGGTACCAAAGTGTAGAATTGAAACTGATGTGGATAAATATGCATCAAACCAGAAGGATCTACGAGAGCATGACTTTGTTTTTATACCTCAAGACCTTTGCTCATGCCTCCCCATCCACCAGGAATGCCTTCCTCATGAATCTCTGTCTGTTGAAATTCTATCCATTCTTAAGATCCAGCTAAGGAGTCAGTATCCTCCTTGAAGCCTTTCCTGAGCTTCCTACCTAAATCTGATCTCCCCTATCTGAACTCCCAGAGCACTTTTTTGGTGCTTCTCTCATAATAGGTTTAATATTGTGCTTTGCATTATGGATATTTATGAACATAGCTTATCTCCCCTACTAACTGATAGGCTTTTTTAAAGCTATCCCATTGATTCTAGCAATCAATGATTCAGTAAGCAGTTACCTACTATGTGTCAAGGTACTAGGGAGGACCTGGACCTCTGATTTCATTGCTATAGGGAATTCTCAGATGAGGAAATTTATCTCCATAGAGGTGATACTTGAACTCATGGGCATAAATGAAATCAGTGAGCTAGAATGTAGAAAGTCTTAGGGATGCCCATGTTTTATGGGTAGAAAGTGAATGATTATCTAACATTTGTCGTTGTTGTTCAGTCATTCCAGTTGTGTCTAACTCTTTGAAACCCCATTTGGAGTTTTCTTGGCAGAGCTACTCTAGTGGTTTTGCCATTTCCTTTTCCAATTCCTTTTACAGATGAGAAAACTGAGCAAATTGGGTTAAGTGATTTGCCCAGGGTCTCATAATGTCAGAGGTTGGATTTAAACTCAGGGAATGGGCCTTTCTGACTCCAGGTCTGGTATTCTATCAGCTGTATCACCTAACTGCCCATGACTTAGAACAGGAAAGAAGGAGCAAGAGCAATGAGTAACATGGAAACCATGGGAAAATAGAAGAATGTGGAGGTGGTCAATAGCTTCAAATAGTTTCAAAGGTTGAAAAAAAGCCAATAAGAATGAGAACTGAGAAAAATCATTGGCATTGGAACCAATGTGACATAGTATCTCCACTTTGATAACCTAGAGTCCAAAGACCTAGGTTCAAATCTTACCTTAGACATTTGGTGTTTGCAGAAATCTGGGTAAGTCATTTAACTGTTAAATTCCTCAATTTCCTCATTTGTAAAATAAAGGGGTTGGATTAAAAAACCTCTGCAGTATTTCTACCTTTAAATGTATGATTGACCATTTTATGATCTAACAGAGAAAAAACTCATAACTTTGGAAAGAAAGGTGGTGCCAGAGTACACAGAGTAATGGAATCAGAAGACTCATCTTCTTGAGTTCATATCTGTCCTCAGACACTAGCTGTGAGACCCTGGACAAGCCACTTGGTTCTGCTTACCTCAGTTTCTTCATCTAAAATAAAATGAGCTGGAGAAGGAAATGGCAAATCACTCCAGTATCTTTGCCAAGAAAACCCCTCCATTGGATCATAAAGACTCAATGCATGACTGAAAAACAACTGAACAGCAACAAACCTTGAAGAGAGCAGTTTCAATTAAGTGATGAAGTTGAGAATCTGATTGCTGAGTGTTTACAAGAGTGTGAGAGGGAAAGCAAAAGAAGCAAGTAATATTGAGTCTTAAACATAGTAGGCACTTAATAAATGATTACCATTGAATTTAATTAACTGCTGAGCTATGAAGAAAAAATACAAATGAATCTTTGTGAATTTATTCAGGAACCATGAATAAGAGGCTAGTGGTTTCCAAAATGCTTAGGTTTCCTTCCTCCATCTTCAAGTGATCACATAGACACAGACTAGGAGTGGTGGATGGGGATAGGGAGACAGAGCTTTCTGTTTCTTCATCATTATAACATGGGGGGGGGGGATTAAAATGACATGTTCCAATGTTTTGAAAGCTTATAGTAGATTGAAAGAAGTTATCATGAATACAGCACCCTAGCTTTAGAATTGAAATGTACCTTAGAGGTCATCTAATGCAGATCTCTATTTTTACAATTTGAAGAAACTGAGACCCAGAGAGGCTAAATAATTTGTACCAATTCAAGGGATATTAAGTGTCAAAACTAGGTCCTCTAACCCTAAATATTTCTTGGTAGAAAAGTAGAGGACTACAAATGGGTCATAAGGGGCAGCTAGATAGCACAGTGGATAGATAAGACACACTCTTTTTTTGAAAAAGTTTGGGGTCTAAAAATTAGGAGCATCTAATACAGTGGTTGTAGATTTTTTACTTGCATTTCCCACTTTTTTCTTGCTGATTGTCTTTGCACTCATTGTTTCACATTTCTTACCAGTATATTAGTTTATGTTTTGTCATGTTTTGTCCAGAAATGGCTCAGAGGGGTGGCTAGGTGGTGCAGTGGATAGAGCACTGGCCCTGAAGTCAGGAGTACTTGAGTTCAAATCCAGCCTCAGACATTTAATAATTACCTAGCTGTGTGGCATTGGGCAAGCCACCTAACTCCATTGCCTTGCAAAAAAAAAAAAAAAAAAAAACCTAATTTAAAAAAAAGATAACCAGAAATGGCTCAGAAAAGACTTTTGTCCAGTGATGAATTCAAGTTCCAAGTGATCCATTTTGCAAAGGTGAATGGAAATCGTGCTGCTGAACATCAATTTGGTCCTCCTCCAGCTGAGAAAAGAATCCAAGACTAGGTATGGGAAGAAGAAACCCTACTGAAAATGCCACGACAGAAGAAGGCTATGAGAGGCAAGTCGGCCAAATGGCCTGAGTGCAAGGGGGAATTGAAGAGATGGATTGAAGAGCAAAGGGCCAGTGGAATTCTTGTGTCCACAAAGATAGTTCAGCATGAGACAACAAAAATTGCTGATGGAAAAAGAAGCGACTGATTTCAAAGGAGGACATAATTGGTGCTTCAGGTTCATGAAACGGAATGACTAAGCATGCATCCATGCACCAGACTTACCCAAAAGATGCCTGAAAGTGATGAGCAGAAGGTCCTTGAATTTCATGATGAATAAAACTTGAGTTCAATAATTTTATGTAATCTTTTTTTTTCAAATTTCAGGCCCCCAAAATTAAGGTGCACCTTATACATGGAGAAATGCAGTACTTAGCTGTGTGACCTTGAGTAAGTCACTTAACTCCATTGCCTTGCCAAAAAAATGGGTCATTAATTGTCAAATAAGCAATTCTGCTTTTTTTTCTTTAGTTGTATTTCTTATTTACCAGGGATAGTTCTATTAGTGGGAGATGGAAAAGGTTATTGAAAAGGGGGAGACTTATTAAAAAAAAAAACCAAAGCATCAAAAAAAATTGCAAGGAAAAAAAGGAATGCTTTTGATTTGTTAAATCTGCAGTGGAAAGACTCTAAGTCGAAAATTACTCAATTCCAAATCGACCATTGGTATTCCTCGGGGGGAGGGGTGGGCAGGGAAGAATTGTGAGCAGTGAGGAAATGATGGGGGCTCATATCAACATGCTTGAACTTCCTTCCCATCCAGAGTGATTCATGTTAAGCTGGACAGCTTGTCTATACATCACATTAAAGGGGGAGAAGTAAATAAGTCCATTAGTCCCTGCATACACTGTGCTTATTATTTTATTTATTAGTATTTACTTTTCCCCCCAGTATATTTGGGGAGTTGAGCCATGAACCTATTCTAGATGATAAATGACAAATCAATACAATTATTAAATGAATTGAAAGAGCAAAAGATAGACGGGAACACCATCAGGAGCTGCAAAATGGGAAGGAAGGCAGAAGCGGGGGTGTTAATGAGGGAGGAAAGAAAGAAGAGATACTACAGTTCTCACCCTTTCATCAATCAATCAACAGGCCTTTACTGAGCACCTAGAATAGACCCAGCACTAAATTAGGCACTGTGGGGGGATGTCAAAAAAGAATAAGGGGTTCTCTCCACCCTCCAGAGCCCCATGAGACAAGACCAGCATACACAAAATGCCCTTTTTTCCTAACAGAAAGGAACTCAGAGCTCTGATCTAATTTCCTTATTTAATGGATGAACCAAAGAGCTCCGAATAATGGAAGGAGTCCTAGATTTCTTATCAGATTTCCTGTATTTGGAACTTGATTCTGATACCTACTAGCCTGTGCCTCAGTTTCCTCCTCTTTCCAGTGAAGGAGCAATACTGCATGGTGACAATGACAAGCTAACATTTATTTAGTCCTTTAGAGTAGCTCTAATAGGCATAATCAGTTTTGATCTCTAAAGTCCCTTCAGGCTCTAAATTCCAATGTTGCAATAAACAGAAGCCCAGAGAAGGCCTAAGATTTGCTAAAGTTGCACAGGCAGTCAGTGTTAAATACAGACAAGACCTCTTATTTCAGGCCAAGGGTCTTTCCTTGGAGTCATATTGCCTCCCTGGGGTCTTGAGTTTTGAGCAATAGAACACTTTAGAAGCTTTGACTTCACCTCCTCATTTCATAGAGGTTAAGTGATTTCTCCCAAGTTTACCCCTAGTCATTGACTGAAATAGGAGTTGAACCCCAGGTTTTTCTTGCCATCAAGTTCAATCTATCCAAGTCCTAAATTGTTTGGTTCACATATTCAATGTTGGGGGAAGAGGAATTGTGTTCAAATCCTATCAAAATCACTTTTTTCTGAATGTCAATTTATAGCAACATTAGATTTTAGGTATGGATGTCATCCATTTATTGTTCTCTCTTCCTACAGAGAAGGAAGCTGAGTCATGAAAGTGTTTTAGAGGTCATTCATTATAGCTTCTTCTTTCTACAGAAGAGGAGATTGAGGTTAAAGTTACTAAGTTAAAGAGCTGGGAAACCTTTGAATCTAAAACTAGGGTTCTTTACATCATTCTAAGTGCACATTTCCTCCTTAGTGAAATGAGGTTCTTTGGGCCTCCGTTTCCTCAGCTGTACAAGATAACCTCTACAGGAATACTCTCTTCCTCACTCCCATAGCTGTTCCGGGTCCTCAGAAAGTAGTTGACTAGGGGCGGCTAGGTGGTGCAGTGGATAAAGCACCGGCCCTAGAGTCAGGAGTTCCTGAGTTTGACTCCGACTACAGACACTTAATAATTACCTAGCTGTGTGGCCTTGGGTAAGTCACTTAACCCCATCTGCCTTGTAAAAAAAAAAACCCAAAAAGTAGTTGACTGCTATTCTCTGGTTTTAAGGAATAACCTTGAAGATCTGAGTTCCCAACCCCTATCCCTACCATTTAGGAACCAGGCCCAGAGAGACAAAGTGATTTGCCCAAAGTCACAGCCAGTCAATAACACAGCCAACTTGTTTGACTCTAAATCCAGTATACCTTCGGTAGTACTGTGATCCTTCCTGAAAAACCTAATCTCAAAGGTCCTGTCTATGTCTCACTTCCCTTCTTCTAACTTCTCAAGTTCCATGAAGCCTCACCAAAATTACAAATAAGATCATAATACTGGAAGGCTTATTAGAGCTCAGCTAATCAGGATTCACACCCAGATCCTCTAAGCTCAAATACAGAGATCTGTCAATGTCAGAACAACATAATGTAACACAGAAATATATATATAATACAATATGGGACAATATAAAATAATGAATATATAGCAACATAACAAAGTACAATACATTATAAATATATATATATATCATAATATAACACAATACAACACAACATATATATATTACAGCACAACGCAATATATAATAACACAATGCAACACAATAAATTCCAATATTTATCATATTACAACAAAGTACAATATAGCATAATACATGCATCATAGCATAACACATTATGATACAATACAATACAATACAATATAATACAATACAATACAGTACAGTACAGTACAGTACAATACAATACAATAGAGCAAATATTTCACAAGGAATAGAGACACAGTCCTTATCTGGACTGGTCTAGGACTAAAGGCTTCTTCCTCTGGATTCAGTAGTATAAAGGTTTATCCACCAACAGATGAACAGGATGGAAAGAAGCCAACAGACTTCTCCCTTCACACACACACATACACACACACACAGACACACACACACACACACACACAAACAGACACACAAACAGAGACACTTCCACTTCTTTGCAGTGGCTGCATATAGTCTTAGATTATTTTGGTGTGCTGATTGGTTTGGGGAATTATTTTTCTTTTTAAAAATTATTTATTATATGGTATGACTGTCTGAGGGAGGAGAAAAAGGATTCAGATGGAAATTAAGAAAAAAGAAGAGGGAGAAGGAAAGAAGGAAGGAAGCAAAGAAGGAAAGAAAAAGAAAAAGAGAAAGGAAAAGAAAAAGAGAAAGAGAAAAGAAAAGAAGGAAAGGAGAAGGAGAAAGGAAGAAGGGGAAAGGGAAAGAGAAGAGGAGGGAAGAAGAAAGGGGAGGGGAGGGGGAGGGGATAGGAGGGGAGGAAAAAGAAACCAACAAACTCCATAAACCTGACTGCTTGGTCAGAGGCATCTCTCCAAACATACTGACTATGGGGACATTCCTCTCATCAGCAGGGGTTGGATTGAACCTTTCCAGAAATGGTTTGAATGAGCTCCCACCTGCAGGATGCCCTCTGTCTCTGTTTGAAGTTAATTTAGCAGCAACCCAAGGTTCTGGCTGGGTGAACTCTGGAGGGGGGAGTTCCTCGGTAGGTGGATTGGCAGTTGGCAGGATGCCAAGTAAAAAGGAAGGCAAGGAAGCTGGACTTCTGCCTCCTACTCCTAATGAAGAACTTACTCCTCTGCCTATTGCCAGGGGCTGCCCCTCTACAAAAAGAGACCATAGTATCTACTGTTGAGCTGAGCAGCAGAGTGAATGCAAAGGTTAGGAGGCAGAGATTCCAAAGTCTTAAATTCTAAGACCACTTCATCAGATTGTCTTAGTATGTGAACTCAGGTCTTTCCCTCCCTGAGTATCAGATTCCTAATAAACAGGAACAAATGAAATAGTATATGCAAAAGACTTTGCAAACCTTAAGAAACATCTCTCTCTCTCTCTCTCTCTCTCTCTCTCTCTCTCTCTCTCTCTCTCTCTCTCCTTCCCTCCCTCCCTTTCTCTCCCTTCTGCTCTCCCTCCACACTATTATAGTTGGGAATATTGAGCTAGAAGATCTATAAGGTTCTCTAAGTCCTTTCCAGAAACTGAATAAGGAAAAGAAGAGATAAATCATTATAGATAGTGTTTCTTATAAATATTATCTCATCTGATCCTCACAACACCTCTAAGAGGTTGATGCTATTATTGCCACCACTTTACAACTGAGGAAACTGAAGCAAATGAAAGCTTTGCGACTTGCCCAAAGTCACACAGCAAGTAAGTGACTGAGTTCAGATCTGAATTCAGAACTTACTGGCCCATAGAGACCCAGTATTCTATCTGGAGTAAGGGTATGAGAAGGCATTTACTCTTTACCTTTAGATTTTTTGAGAATGAAGAGTTCCAGACTCTCAAGGATACTGAGAGGAAGTAGAAATCAGTAAACTCTGTATGTGGGAATGGAAAGGCTGGTTACTCAATCAACAACCATTTCTAAATAGTGCTTTGAGCAATGAAAGCTAAAAGATAGTACCTGCTCTCAAGGATCTCAAAGCCTAATGGTACAACAACATACTTATGATAATGTACAAACATAGGAGAGGAGAAACTAGAGATAACCATCAGAAGGAAGTCTCTAGAAGTAGGGAATAATCAGGAGAAACTTCTTGGAGAAAGTAGAATTTTAGTTGGAACTTGAAGGAATTCAGGAGGACAGGAGGGGTTGACGAAGAGGAGGAGAATTTCAGACAGGGAGAACATTCAAAAACATACTTGGAACTGAGATGTGGAGGGTCTAATTTGAGGAGCAACAAAGAGGCCAGAGTCACTGGATGAAGAATATATGGATGGGTACAAAATGCAAGATGAGTGGAAAGATAGAAAGGGATTGGGTGACAAAGGACTCCAAAGCCAAAAAGATTTGATGTTTAGTTTTGGAGGTGCTAGGAAGCCACTGCAGTTTATTGGGACAGCTAGGTGGTGCAGCGAGCTGACATAGTGCGCGGCCTAGAGTCAACATGCATTTAAATTTTGGACACTCTCTAGAACTTGTCAGATGTGTATATTTAGGACAGATAGCACATATTTACAAAGAGCTGGGCCTAGACCTGAATAAGAGGAAGAGCATGCACCAACCTGCTTTCAGGAAACCACAAAGCTCTTTTTCCAAACTCAGTCTTCCCATGATAGCAAGGTCCTCTCTTTTCAATATATTTTACCAGTGAAGCTAAAAGGCAGTGAGACACAGCAATTCCAAAGACTATGGATATCACACAAGAGCAGTGGAGAAGAGCATGGTAAGGATGAACAGCAGCATTTAGTCAACTAACCCCAAAGAATAGGAGTAAAGGATGTTATCAAGAAATTAGATGATAGTTTTGTGTGTTTGTGTGTGTGTGTGTGTGTGTGTGTGTGTGTGTGTGTGTGTGTTTAAGATGAACTGGCCATGTCACAGAAGAATGGCATGGGGACTGTCAGGGTGCTCTAGTGCCACCTTTCCAGAGTCAGCAGAAGACAAAGAAGACTTCCAACAAATGAACTGGGTGAACTTACAGACAAGAGTCCCACAGGATGGACAGATATGGCAGGGTTGTAATTTGCACTGGAGAAACTGCTGAAATGATAGGATCCCTTTCCATGTGAGAGTATTTGAGAGTAAGAAAGCATTTAGGATTTTTTTCCAGGGGAAGATTTCTCACACATAGTGACCATCTTCTTCACTAATCTCAGAAATTAAGATGTACTTTCCTCTATCAAAGAGAATATTTCAGGAACTCTCAAAATGATCCCAGGAAACAAATTAAAATATTGACCCAAAGAAAAGGGAGGAGGAAAGTGGAAAAGAGAGTTCAGCAGACTAATAATAATCAACCAGACAACCAAAGTGGCCTGGAGCTTCTTAATTTGGGCCTCTCTTCTCTTCCTGGACCAATTGCCTCAGAGCAGGAGAGGAAAGGAAGAAGAAAGGGATAGAATAGGAGTAGGAAGAGCAAATGCCTCTGAAGTAGCAGGAGTGAGATAATCAGAGAGGGAGAAATTCAGAAACAGAGAGATAAACTGAGAAAACAAAAGGAAAATGTGTGAGAGAAATACAAACATTGAAACAGAGAGAGGAACAAGGGATAGAAAGAGAGAGAGAAAAGGGAGACAAAGAAAAAGAGTTGAAGAAGAGAGAACAAGAGAAGAATGAAAGAAAGAGGAGAAAGAGGGCATGAGAGGGAGAGAGGGAGAGATGACAGAGAGGAAAAGAGAGAATGAGAAGGGAGAAAACATAGGAAAAGAAGATAGTGAAAGAGAGAGGATAAGAGGAAGAATGAGAGGGCAACCAGAGACAAAAGAAGACAGTGAGGTACACTGATAAGAAACCCCAGGTTTTGACTCAGAAGCTCCAGGTTCAAACTTGTGTCTGTTCTCTAGTCCCTGACATGCCTTTGAACCACTCAATCCCTATCTCTTCCCTAAAAGTCCTCATCTGTACATTGAAAGCACTGGACTAAAAATCTCTACCATCCCTTCCAGCTCTAAATCAGGGGTGATCTGGAGAGACAAGGATAGAAGGAGAAAGATGAAAAGCTGTTTGCCTTTTGTTGGAGTCATTTGTCCCTAAAGGAATTCTACTGAGCTGGAGAAGTAGGGCTAGTGGGAGGTAAGATAAGGGACACAGAGGGCCTCAGTTGAAGCAATAGGCACCTGAGCATCAGCCTCTGCTGACCCAGGGGAGTCATAAAGCCTCTTGGAGATATATTATCTCCCTATGAAGCAAGCCAGGTCCCCCAGTGGAGGAAGGATGATTACTACTGACAAGTTATTTTTGATAGGCCTTTTTTAATGTCTCAATCTTAAAGGGTCCAAATCCAACTATTGGCTTGTGTTACCGCTGAGTAACTCGACCAGATATCTGATACCCAAAAGGAAATGACACTGGTTTGATTTCCTTTGGAAATGAGAGTCTTCCCCAGAAAATGTCCAAGGGAACAAAGTAAGCTATGGGGTGGGTTGGGGTGGAGAAAGATAGGTGGGATTGAGGGAATCATGGGATGAGGGGTTAGATTGCAGAGAATATAAGAGCTGAAGGGGATTTTATAGTTCATCTAGTCCAACTTCTCTGTACTGGGGCTCTAAGTGGGGAAATGCCTTGTCTCTGTTAATGAAGGTAGTAAATCACAGAACCAAACTGGAATACCCATCCTCTTATTCCAAGTTATCAGGTTGTGATGGGGGAAGAGAGAGATGACTAGTAGATCAGCACTCAAGTGGTGGAAAACGACACCCGCCTTGGAGCTCCCTGCAGAGAGACATGCCTAGCCACTCACTAAGAAGACAGAGGGAACTTCTCTGATTGGTCCCCAGTTACCAGGGTGATAATTGTATGACTGTGGTCCACAAGGATGGACTCTTGTCACATTCTCTGTAGTCTATAAGAGTGAGTTAAAGAACAACTCACTCCTGGGACACTTTAAAGACATTTTCTGTACCTGGATTTTTGTGTCAGAATTTACAAAAAAAGGAGCAGTTGGGGAGGGATTGCTCTCACCGCCACCCCCATCTCACCAAAAGGAGGAACATTGACTTAGAGCAGAAGCACGTAGCAATGGAAGGCATGTACTTGAACTCTATTCGAGTAGAAAATTCAAGGACATTGTGGTTCCTGAATACCAACTTCCTATTTAAAAGAGGGAAGATTTTGTTCCAAACCTTATAATCATGTCAAGTTGCTCTGAGGTCTCATTAAGTGACAGAGAAACCCTGTTCCACTTCCTTACACAGTATTCTCCCACCAATTCTATCTTGCCCTTAATTCTACATTTTCATGTACAGATGAGTAGACTGAGGTCATGAAATATGAAATGACTTTTCCAAAAATACCACAATGAATCATTGGAAAACTGAAGCCAGAGTCTAGGTCTCCTGAGACCCAATCCAAGACACTTTCCACTAAATCATTCTGCCTATGTGAAGAGGGATGAGGGAATGATTGATAAAGAAAAATCTCAGGAAGGAAGGACACTAGCCTACACAGTAGAACCTCAGATTCCTTTCCATTCATGAGATTCTTTTCAATAATATGCTAAACCTTAAGTTACTGAGTTAATGGCCCCTCAGTCTTCACTGTCACTGCCTAAAACTTTTTGTACTGAATTCTCCCAACATTCTGGACCTAAACTTGGAAGAAAACCCCTATTGTAGATAGTGTTAATGGAGAGAGCATTAAAGAGGATCCAGACCTTGGTAAATCACAATTTCCCAAGACCTCACTTTCCTCATCTATAAAAATAAGAGAGTTGGACTAACTGTCTTCTAAGATTTCTTCAGGTCTAAGTCTATAATGATTCGATGATTCAACTCATGTACAGTTAGGGTTAAACATTTTAATCAATCAATTTGTCCTCATTAATTGTCCTCAACTATGTGACAAACTAACTGCTAAATGCTAAGAAAATAAGAAAGGAGGGGAAACCAGTCCTCTTCTCAACAAGCTCTCCATCTAATGGAAGAGATAATATGCAAACAGCTAAATACAAGCAAGTTTTAGACATGATAAGTTGCAAATAATCAATGGAAGGAAATAATTAAAGGGGGAAGGTGTAATTTTTAGTTGGTAATTGATGGAAATCAGGAGGCAGAGATGAAGCAGGAAATTATTCCAGGGATGGGGGACAGCTCATTTGGAGTTCTGAGCATGTGGAAAGAACAGCATAGAAGCCAATGTCACTGAACAAGAGTATATGGTGGGGTGTTAGGTGTAAGAAGCTTACAAAGAGCTTTCAAAGCCAACCAGATGGTTCTCCATTTGATCCTGGAGATAATAGGGAGGCATTGGGTTTAATAAATGCTGTGCAGGGTTATAATCAGCTGAGTTTTAGGGTGATCTGTTTGACAGCTGAGTAGAGAGGTCTGGGATGAGGCAGAGAGGCATAACAGGCCATTTCCTTGATGGCTATTGTTGAAGGCCCATAACAAGGGGATTGTGGTATAAGAGGAACAAAGTGATCCTATACAAGAGATGGTTTTGCAGGTAGAAATGTCAGAACTTAAAAGCTGAGTGTGTAAGTATGAGAGAGTGGAGAATTATTGGAGAATTTTTTAAAGAAAATAAAAACAAATAAAAGAGAAAGACATTTAAAATGTTTGACTTTACATAAGCATCGAAAATATTTCCATTTAATTTTGTCCCAAATACACACTTTCAACTGTGATCAAAACTGATATTTGTGGGGGGAAGGAAGGACGAGTAAGAAGAATCGCATCCTGCTTCCCCCACTTCCGCAGCTCCACTATTTTTCTTTTGGACCAAGCTGAGGTTCCACCAAATTAGAGAGGTGAAAGGGGAAGCCTGGCACTTGGTTCTGAGCAGGCCTCTCTGAAGATATAACAGTAAGGACCTTTTCTGTTTGTCCCAGCCTAGCTTCTTATCTCCATCCTGTTCCCAGTTCTCAAGGTGACTTACAGATTGGCTCCTGCCCTCAGAGAAGTGGCCAATTCAATTCAATGCCCATTTATCAATGTGCCTACACCATTCAAGGGCCCTGTGCTAAGCTGACCATACAATTTTTAGATAGCACAAATACTTAAAGCATGTGATAATAATAGCATACAATTTTCACTAACAGTAAAAGAAGGCTCATTTCATCCCATGCTTGGCTGGTTCTCTTCAAGGATCTCTGTTCCAACCTGCAGGCCTCTCTACCCCACTCCCAATTTTTTCCTTTTCTCTCCAAGATCCCCTCATGGCCTTGCCACTGTGACTCCTTCCTTCTCTGCCCTTCACTTCTTTTTTTTTTTAAAAAAAAAAAGGTTTTGCAAGGCAATGGGGTTAAGTGAATTACCCAAGGTCACAGAGCTAGGTAATCATTAAGTGTCTGGGGCTGGATAAGAACTCAGGTCCTCCTGACTCCAGGATTGGTACTCTATCACTGTGCCACCTAGCTACCCTCTCCTTTTCACTTCTCACCCATCCAATTAGTTGGCCAGTTGGCCAGCCCCTTCTGAATAACTGATAATAACAAGAATCAGAAATATTAGAGAGAATTTGCTCTTTGGTCAGAAACATCCTTGGAGGAAGACCAATTCAATTTATCTTGTACTTCACTTGGGGGCAGGGGGTCCTCGCTATGATGACCTTTATGCTTCTTGTCTAAGAACCAGCTAACTTGAGCCCATAGAGAGGCTCACCACCAGACTGACTACACAATAGGGAATTCTCTGACCATAGTTACTCCCAGAAACTATCTAGAGAAGTTTGAATGATGAAATTACAGATATATTAACTACTCCTCCTAATGCTTCTGGGAGCTAGAAAATTTTAAATACCCATTTTGAGGAAGTATTTCCCCAGGGAAAAATTACTTTAGTAAATTGCCCAGTCCAAATTCAGTTGGGCAGAAGGGCAGAAAATCCACCCTGGGCAATGAGGAGGTAATCCATCCATTCCTACTTGTAATAAACTCAGACCCTAATTCTACCTCTGCTTGGAGGAAGCATTAGAGATAAAAAGGATAAGATAGGGAAGCATAGCATGGGGGAAAGTGGACAGAGGCAGGACACCTAGGGAAAGATAGCGTGAAACCAATGGAGAATGAAAAGTCTAGTATTGAGCAGTAAAAGGACTATCTCAGAGGGAAAGTCCCAGATGTCAACATCCTAAGCAATACTTGGTTACTTTATTTAGTTATTATCATTTTTTAAAATTATTCTCTATATAACAAAACAATAGATTATCATGTATTAATAATAATGATAAAATACAATAATTGTAATTAATAATAATTAATAATAGCAATAGACATTTATATGATGCTTCAAGTTTTACAAAACACTTTGCAAATATTATTTCATTTAAGTTCCATGTGAACCCTGGGAGATGGGTGCTGTTGGTTGAGGAAACTGAGGCAAAAGTTCATCAAATTGCCGAGTCATGCAGCTAATAAGAGTCTGAAGCTGGATTTGAACTCAGATCTTCCTAACGCCAGACTCAGTGTTCTATTAATTGTACTATCTGGCTATCACCCTACTGGCAACTGTGCCCCAAGTCACACACCTGGTGAATAACAGAAGCACAATTTGAACCTGGCTTTCCTTATTCCAAATCATGTATTCTTTTCCACTTTACAATACAGCTAGGTGGTGCCACAGGTCACAGAGTCCTGGATTTAGAAGCAGGAAGTTACAGCATCTACCTCCCAAGGATGTTGTTAGACTCAAATGACATAATATTTGTAAAATGATTAGAACAATGCTTAGAACATAATAGGTACATAATTAATAAATATTTGTTCTTTCCCTCCCTCCCCTTAACCTACTTCATCTTATAATAATAAACAGGAGATAAACCTCAGGAATTGATTAACACAAATGAGGCAAACTCTCTAGACATCTGTTATCAGAGTATTTTGTTGCAAGAGCAGAACAGGTCCAGTTTTACTTTTGAAACGAATTCCTCTCTTCCACTGGGTGGTGGTCTTCCACTTGGAATCCTTCCATCCCCCATTCTCTTCCAGCCTCTCGTTGGGACTCTTAGGAGCTCAATCACTCCATCTTAGTCATGTTAGGGCTCTTAAGTACCTTATACACTGCCTGCTGAGCCCTATACAAAGTAAGTTAAACAAGAAAAATGGAAGCTTTCATGGTGCTTCGGTCTGAAGCAAACCCACATCCAAACCCAGAGTCACAAAATATAAGAATTGGAAGGGATGTTAGAAATCAATCCATCTAATCTAAGAATCTAATAAAAGAGAGCAGAATCCCATGGAATGGAAATTACTGACACAGGGACACATAGCTAGTTATTGGTTTAAAAATCTATTGTAATTGTATCAACAATAGGTCCTTTTCAAAAATCCTAAAACACCTTCTTCTCCCTCACCCCACCAACAGAAGTCTTGAAGCTCAGTTGGGCCTCCCTGGAAAGAAGTGATTTAAAGAATTTTCAGTGCAGACACATGGTGGAGATGGATTCTTGCAAAAAAGCTACTTCACCTCCCTTCTACAGAGCACATTGAATGTGATGTGCCTAGAATCTGGACAGGGGTGTGGGTATAGGGGAATAAAAATATAAAGAAAGAGAGGTGGAAATTGTGCAGGTCTCCAGGAATTCTCGAAAGCGAAATGGCCTTATTTTATAATTGGAGAGCAGGTTGGTAAACAGTAATCAATATGAAATTAGCAATCATCAGACCTGATTTGAAGTCCTAAGTCATCACTTACTTTATTGCCTTAGCAAATCCTTTCCCATTCTCTAGGAATCAGATTTCCCTTCTGGAAAAAAGGAGAAGATTGTACTAGAAGTCCTGTGAAGTCCCTTCCAACTCTTAGCAGCTCTAAGATTTTAATTATTCATTACAAAAATATTATGAAACACTTAGTAAGCATTTGTGGGAAAGCAGGGTACAAAACTCATTTAAGCACAGGGAGAAAAGACAGTGCACACTTAGCTATAAGATGAAAGGCCAAGGTGACTGGGAAGTACTGAACTTGAAGTCAGGAAAATTTCAGTTCCAATCCCGCCTCAGGCATTGGCTGGCTATCTGATTGGGGAAGTCATTTAGTTTATTCTGTTTTCCTAGCCTAACATTGAGATAATCATAATAACCTATCTAACAAGGTTGTTGTGAGGTTCAAATAACATAACACATCCGATGAGCTTTGCAACTTGTAAGGGCTTGTATAAATGCCACCTATTTTATTGTTGTCATCATTGCCATCCTCCTCTTCATCATCGTCATCATCATCACCATTCTTTTTTTTTTTTAGGTTTTTGCTAGGCAGTGGGGATAAGTGGCTTGCCCAAGGCCACACAGCTAAGTAATTATTAAGTGTCTGAGACCAGATTTGAACCCAGGTACTCCTGACTCCAGGGCCAGTGCTTTATCTACCACTACCTAGCCACCCCATCATCACCATTCTTGAATTCACCCCAAGGGCAATTGAACTTCAGAGGAGGGAAAGATTGCATCTGGGAAGGGAGAGGATGAGCAAGAATCAAGGAAATTTCATGGAGATGGTCCCTTGAACCTTGGAGAATGAATCATATGGACAGGAATGAGCAGGAAAGGTGCAGTCAGGGTATGGAGGTGGCAAAATGGAAGCTATATTTAGACAGAGTGCTCTGATTTGATTGGATGATAGGTATAAAGAGAGTAATAAGCAATTAGATAGGAAAGGTAGTTGGGGGTCAGTTTAGTGATAGCATAGGAAGCAGCCTTTAATTCCAAGATAAGCAAATTGGACTTTGTTCTCTTGGTCTTCTGACCACGAAAAGTAAAGGCCAAAGTATGAAAGAGAGAAGGCAACTTGAATGATAGTACCCTCTTTCCCTTCAGGTTCCCTTTTGATTTCTGTCTTTCATTTCCTTGAAACTGTGAAATGAGAGGCAATATCTACGTTCATTTCCATCAAGCTTTTATCTAGGCTGTGTGAAAAAAGGGGCCATTGTTTGTATAAATAGGGGACAAGCTATTAATTATTAGTGTGTGTGTGTGTGTGTGTTGCTATAAGGTGCAACTGTAATGTTCATCTTGCTTTTACTCTCCCACCTTAGGCAAAGAGAGAACCAACTGCCTAGTAGTTCCTTTGGTGATTTCATGACTCTGTATTGGTGGAGTCCTAAAGGACTGCCCAGGTAAAGAAGCTCCCCTATTAATGAAAAATGAAGTGGCATTTTAATGGAGGGGTGAGTACTGGGGGGGGGGTCATATAGACCAAATTCAATTTGATAGTGACAAGTTATAGATGAAGAAGCAATATTCTCATTTGGGGAACAGATGGGAGCATATGGAATTGAGGGACACTGTAGAACTTTAGCCGGGGAATAATTTGCCAAATCTGCCCCAGGTAGTTTATTTTATATGCACTTTTGATTTTCTAAAGAAGAAGAAGGAAGAAGAAGAAGGAGGAAGAGGAGGAGGAAGGAAGGAAGGAAAGAAAGGAAAAAGGAAAGAAAGAAGAGAGAAAGGAAGGAAGGAAAGAAGGTAGGAAGGAAGGAAGGAAGAAAAAAAGAAAGAAAGAAAGAAAGAAAGAAAGAAAGAAAGAAAGAAAGAAAGAGAGAGAGAAAGAGAAAGAAAGAAAGAAAGAAAGAAAGAAAGAAAGGAAGGAAGGAAGGAAGGAAGGAAGAAAGAAAGAAAGAAAGAGAGAGAGAGAGAAAGGAAGAAAGAAAGAAAGAAAGAAAGAAAGAAAGAAAGAAAGAAAGAAAGAAAGAAAGAAAAGGGAGGGGGAAGAGGGAGGAAAGGAAGGAAGGAAGTGAGGAAGGAAGAAAGAGGGAGAAGAGAAGAAGGAGAAGATGATGAAGATGGTGGTAGTGATGATAATGATAATGATGATGATGGAGAAGATGAACAAGAAATCTGATGATATGACAAAGATGAAGAAAAGAAAGGAAAGATGAAGGAAGAATAAAATGAAGACAAAGAAGTTAATAAGTAGAAAGCAGAAAGAAAATAAAAGATAAAGGACAAAGGAAGACCAAGATGAAGAATAATGAAGGAACAAAGAAAATGAAGAAGGACGAGAAGAACAAGAATCAGAAGAACGAGAAGAAGAAAGAGAACAGCCCAAGCCCTGGTCTCTTACTACCACATCCCAATGAGGACTCAAAACCGTCAGCATTTCTAATAAACTTTTTACTTACATTACAGCCTGCTCCCTCCTTACTGTAATTTTCTTATTCTCCTGCTCCTACTAGTGTTCAAATCCAGGCTGGATCAAGAAATCTTGCCTTACATCATCAATTGCTGCCTAGAACTTAGCCAGATCTTCTTGGTAGCCTCCATTCCTTCCAAAGATTTGTCTTATAGAATATTTAAAATAATGGCTGCAATGGTGGCACTCATGGCCCAACAGCAAGGGCACCTTATGCTTCCACTTCCCATCAAAGTTCTGTCTCAGGCATCTAGCCCCAGACTAGCATTTGGTAATAACCAGGCCAGCTAAATGTTATGATTCCCATCTCACCCATAAGACAACTAAGGTCCAGAATATGGCATATGTGTATAGCAGATCTGAAACAAGATAATGGTGAGCCCTGGGCAAAGTGTACAAATCATTCCCTTTCTCTCCTGTGGCTTACTGTCCCCTGAAGCATTTGATTTAATTTATCCTGAAATAAATGCCTTGGAAAGTAGGATTTTCTGATATTCAAAAAATGTGTAGATAAAAACTGAGAAAAGCAGGAAGTTTTGAATATATGTTGAAATATACACATACATATGCATATATATACACAAAGATAACAATAGTCTGGAATGCTGGAATATATGCATTCATACATAAATCTCTATTATGTAGAACCTGCTATCTGCTTAGATAAATACATACAAACATACAAACATATATATCTATCTAGATAGATAAATGCATACAAACATATATATCTATAGATTCACAAATTGAATACATAATTGAATCTTGTAGTTTCACATATAATTCACTGATTTTGTTTTTTTAATCTGCATTTATGAAGCTCAGAATAGCATTTGCTTGTTTTAATGTGTATATCTTCCCCTTTTCTTTGCAAAAACAGAAGACTATGGATATTAAATATGTCATATGCTGTCAACCTTGGTTGATGTGTTGTCTACTTTTGCTGAAGTCCTTGAGTGTGTAGGAATGGGGAAAAGACATCTGCAAAACCAGAAGTCCACTCACTCTGACTCTGTCACCATTTCCACAATACCACCATATAGCCTCCAAGGAATTGGATGACTCCTCATAAGAGATGCTATAGAGCAATTCCAGCATTAGCTTAGAGAGTGCATTAAGTGACCTCTGAAGGTCCATCCTTTTCAGTGCTAAAATTTCATAGCCCTTCCATCACACTCGTCTATATCTCTATCCCTCCCTCCTCTTATTTCAAACAACCTCCAGCATACAAACCAATTGATCACCAAGAGTAAACCAGGGAGATACTTTGCCAACATTCTAACTCCTCTTCTGGGATTTCAGGATAAAAAAAAAAAGCTTCCATGATTCCAGAGCTTTGGGATCTCAACGTCTCCTCAGGGGGAATTGTTTGCCTCTTGCCTAGAAAATTTGCCCAGAAAATCCCAGAAGTCTCTTTGGCATTCATGCCAATGAATAATTCATATTTCTTGGCAACTATTGAGAGAATGGTTTCTCTTTCACACCAAACTGTGGTGCTATTAGATTTCCCTCCATCATTCAGTTGCATGACTTGATTGCATCTCTCTGACATTTCAGGATAGGTTGTAGCAGCAGAATGTATGAAGTGGCTACCTACGCTAAAGTTTGTTCTTGAGGAGTTCATAGTCTAAGGCAGGAAACAACATGAAAACAAATATGTACAAACAATACATTAGAGATAATCAACAAAAGCATTAAAGGACTTCAGGAAAGATAGGGACTTGAAGGAAGTTGAGGTAGCCAAAGGTAGAGGTCAGGAGGGAGAGCATTCCAAACATGGAAGATGGTCAGAGAAAATGCCAGAATCTGGGACTGGAGTAAGCAACATCATGGAAGCTGGTTGTACAGTACTTAGAAGGAGATTAATGTGTAAGAAAACTCAAAGGGCAGGATGCAACCTGTCATAATAAGATAGTCATAGGCTTATTGACTCTTCAGAGTTTCTATCCTTCCTAATAGGGATCTCTTACGGACTCATTCATGGCTGCTAGAGAGAGTGTGGCAGGAAGGATTCTTTTGAGGAGCCAGTTCATCACAGAATAATCTATAGGGGCTTTTGGACCCAGAGTCATCCCAAGGGAGAGGGGGGGAGTAAGTTGAAATTAAATGCAGAAGCTATTTAATACCTAGGGATTCCTTCCCTCTCCCCAAAAGAAAGTTGACTAGATTAACTGCATAAAGTTGCATAAGGACATTAAATTCCTTGTCCAGGATCTCACAGTGTGTCAGAGACACATAGTACACCCCTAATAACTGCTCATTGAATTGAATTAAATTTAATTACTTATATGATCTGGGACAAGGTACTTCCTTTCCCTTAACCTTAGTTTCCTCAGCTGTTTAAGCATAGATGTTGTAGATAACCTCTAAGGTCTCTTCTAACACATTAAATTCTATGATAGAATTGGCCCAATGCTTTTATTAAAATAAGCATCACAACTAGACATATATTTCAATGCAGTGATGTTACTAGGAAGAGGTCAAAGAAATAAAGTAAAGAACCCAAGTGTCCAAGTCCATTTAGAATGACAATTTTTGTTGTAGCAAAGAGCTGGAAATTTAAGGAGGGGTTCATTAATTGTCAAAGAGCTGAACAGGATATAAGTGCTATAAAACTGGATCATAAGAAATTATTAAAGAGGCAGAATCAGAGAAACCTAAGAAGACTCATGAGCAGATACAGAGTATAATGAACAGAACCAGGAAAACACTTTATTCAATGACATATTATGGCCATATTATGGCTTTGAAAGACTTTCAAGCTGATCAATGAAGCACTCAACCAAAAAGATGGTGGACGATAAAATAAAGATAAAATAAAATAAATAATAAAATAAAATAAATGAAAAAATAAAATAAAATAAAATAAATGAAAAAAATAAAATAAAGATAAAATAAGCTTCCCATTTTTTGGAAGAGGTGATTGAATCAGGGTACAGAATAAAGCCTACATTTCCAGACATGACAGAGGTGTTCATTTGTTTTGCTTGACAATACTTAATGATTATAAGGGGATTGTATTTGTTTTAGTTGGAAGATTTGGTGTAGAGAGAGTAATTGTAATGCAAAAATTTCAAAAATAGATGAGCATCAGCAAAGTATTTTTGAGATATCAAGAAAGCAGTAGGAGTAGTAAAAGGGGGAAATGCAGACAAGTAAGGTAATTGTAGTACTACTATATTCAATTTAACCTTTGTTTTTTCCTTCAAAACAATTGTGTTTAAGTGACTTGCCCAAGGTCACACAGTTTGTAAATGTCAAGTGTCTGAGACCAGATTTGAATTAAGGTCCTTCTGACTCCAGAGCCAGTGTTTCACTTGGTACCATCTAACAGTCATAAGTTGAATACACACTTTTGGGGCATCGAGGTGGCATAATGGATAGAGTGCCAGGCCTGAAGTCAGGAAAATTCAACTTCACGAGTTCAAATCTGACCTCAGACACTTAGGAGCTGTGTGATCCTAGGCAAGTCACTTAATCTCTTTTGGCCTCAAATTCTCCATCTGTAAAATGGAAAGGAAATGGCAGGTTACTCCAATATCTCTTCCACAAAAATCCCCACAGGGGAATCATGAAGAGTTGGACATAAATAACTCAACGATAACACATGCACATATTTCATATTCAACCCTCTTTTGGTGTTCGTTGTATATGGAAATGTTCATATTTTCTGGTGTTTATTATCATAGTAAACAAAAACTGGGAAATAATACTATGGAAGTTCACCCATAGTCTTTGAGACGCCTATGATCAAACTCTGGTCAGGGGCAAACCAAACAGAACAAACCACTCCTACCCTCCCTCCTCCAATCCCTAACATATCTATCCAAGTGAAAATTTCTTATTAAGAAAGAAATTACACAACAGTAACCTGAATCAATTACATGGAAGTAGAAATGAACCTCACTATTAATCAGGACCTAGATTGGTTAATTCTTCATTTGTCCCTTCCCTAGAATACAAAGTCACCTTATATAGACTAGAAGTGCCCAAGGCAAGCATCTTCAGCCTCCGGAGTCATTACTGATTTCTCACAGAGAAACTTGACCTGGATAGAGCAAGATATAGAGGAGAGAGCTTAAGTCTAAGTCCTGGGATCTAACCATGCTCATCAAGTACCCAAAATGTGGGCATTAATAGTTAATAAATAATAAAAGTTATGCCTCAATCACAGCCTCCTCTTCTCTCTGTGTGTTTTTCTTTTTTTTCCTCTCCTTTCAGTCTCCGATTCTTAAACTCTCTACCTAGGCTATGCCAGAAAACCTTGTCCTAGGTCATCCATAGTTTGTGCAGAACAAATTTCTTCTTAGCAGCTGTTCCTAGTTCTCAAGACTTGTCTTAAAGAAAGTAGAAAACAAGAGTCTGAGTCAGATTTGGAGTGATACCCAACAGCAGGGGCACCTTGCCTAAAGATTAGACGCTAAAGCTAGAACTAGGGGAGCTTGTGGTGGCTCTGAGGATAGTGCTTCAGCCTGGAATCAGAAAGACCTGAGTTCGAATGCAGCTCAGACCCTTACTAGTTATAAGGGTGTCCATGATCAAGAAACTTCATCTCTGCTTACCTCAGTTTCTTCAATTGTAAAATGGGAATAATAACACTCACCTCCCAGTTTTATGAAGATCAAATGAGATAATACTTGTAAAGCATTTGACCTGATATATAGAAAGTAAAACAGTCTCATCCCTAAAGGATCTTTTAGGATGGTACATATATACACAAACATACATACACACAAATGCACATGCACACATATGTTTATGTGTATATGTGTGTGCATCTATACAAGCAAACACACATGCACACATAAATACAAAGGTATCACATCAAAAAAAGTGCAAAGTAATTTTGGATGGGGGCATTAGTAGTTTGGAAATCAGGAAAGACTTCATGGAGTAAGTGACATTTGACTCTTGAAGGAAATTAGAGATTCTAAGAGGCAGAAGTCAGAAGGAGCTACATTCCATTCATGATTTGGAGCTATGGGCCAAAGGCTCATAACTTGGATGTGGATTGGTGTGTGTGAAGAACAGCAAAAAGGGGGCTGTTTTGAAGAATGGAAGACTGTGTGAAGGTCAGTAAGATAGAAAAAGCAACCATTTTGGAGAGCAGTCTGGATTTATGCCCAAAGAAAGAAACTATGCATATACTCTTTGACCCAGCAATATCAATATTAGATCTATTCCCAAGGTAACCAGAGAAAAAGAAAAAGAACTTATATGTTCTAAAATATTTATAGTAGGTCTCTTTGTGGTGGCAAAGAACTGGAAATTGAGGGGATGCCCATCATTTGAGAAATAATTAACCAAGGTGTGATATATGATTGTGATGGAATACAATATGCTTTAAGAAATGATAAGATGGTTGATTTTAGGGAAAAAATCACGGAGAGACTAGCATGAAATAATGAAGAATGAAATGAGCGGAACTAGGAGAACTGTATATGCAGTAACAACAATATTGATTGAAGAAATCTTTGAATGACTAAGTAATTCTGAGTATTATACTCAAATCAACTACAAAAGACCTATGAAAGAAGATGCTATCCACTTCCAGAGAAAGAACTGAAAAATAGAAATGCACATAATAAGGTTTTAGATACATAGATAAAGATATATGACACACATGTCAGATATATTTGCCAGCAAGTATATAGATCTTTGTCATTTCTATGGGTTTGACATATGTCTATATGTGTGGGTATGGACATGTTATTTATATCTACATGTATATATAACTACAGGGGAGAGAGAGAGAGAGAGCGAGAGAGAGCAAGAGAGAGAGAGAGATCTGTGTCAAATGGTAGCTTTCTTTAGTGTGGCTAGGTAGATAAGGAGGGACGGAGTCAGTTCAGAACTTAAAAGGAAACAAAAGAAATAAATTTTTAAATGAAATAAAACTTTTAAAAGTTATAATAAGCCTGAAAAGTAGAACATTTAAATATATTTAAGTATGACTACAAAACACTTTGCTTAAGACTGTGTTATCAAATAGTTGGTGCCAGGATTTTTT
This sequence comes from Macrotis lagotis, assembly GCF_037893015.1. Lineage (NCBI taxonomy): Eukaryota > Metazoa > Chordata > Mammalia > Peramelemorphia > Peramelidae > Macrotis > Macrotis lagotis. The sequence continues at coordinate 233,683,021 of NC_133662.1, read as the reverse complement.
TTTTCTGTTGGGGGGTTGTGTATAACAGTGAATTCACCTGAGGAAATACCTGAAGTGGGGGATTCCCTCCCTTCCCAGATGCAGAATCACATTTAGAAGTTGTATCTCCACTTAGAGAAAGTGTTTCAGTCCAATTCTCTTTCCCTCCAAGGCCATCCTTCTGTAGACCTTAGAGTCTTTTGTGACCTCTTGGGCAATTTCAAGTGAAACCTGTAGTCCCCCTTTCTGAATAAGGTTTTTAAATGCCTAAATCAAAATACATCAATTATAAAGAAGACTAGTTATAATGAAATATAAAATCAAAATATTTTAGGTGTTAAGGTGAAGAACTCCCATGTCAACCTAACCCTTTCATTTTACAGTTGAGGAAATTGAGGTCACAATATTAAAAGAAAAATTAAATCATAGTGATTAAATGAATGAATGAATGAATGAATAAGGATTTAATTTTTAAGCCATTCATTATATACTTAAGTACTGGAAATACAAATAGAAAAGCAAGACACTCCCAGCTCTCTATGGGTTTATTTTAATAGGAGAAGGAGAAATTTTAAAAATCTATTTATAAGGGATGGCTAGGTGGCACAGTGGATAGAGCACCGGCCCTGGAGTCAGGAGGACCTGAGTTCAAATCTGACCTCAGACACTTAATAATTACCTAGCTGTCGTCTTGGGCAAGCCACTTAACCCCATTTGCCTTGCTAAAACCTAAAACAACAACAGTAATAAAATCTATTTATATTCAAAAATGTTCAATTGGTATAATACAATTTCAGCAACGCAATTTGAAACTTCAGTTTTTCTTTTGTTCCCAAGTGCACAGCTGTGAATATGGTCACATTTATCTAAAATGAAAGTCCATTGTAGGTTGTTAGAGTAGAAAATCAGCCACACTCTCTTTTTGCAGTCTTTCTCCCAAGAGGAGCAGAAGACCTCCTGTCACAATGAAAGCAGGGTTCCTGAAACTGGGGTGAATGGCTACCTAGGTGGAACTAGAAAGTTTGTCCAAGGGCTCCCTCTGTTGGGACTAATTGGTTGCACATATCTTGGTCCCAAGAGGAAACTCATGAGGTCATTTTCCTCGTTTGGAGTGGATTAGGCCAAAGTGGTAAAGGCCCTGGGAATGGCCAGAAGGAAGAATCATGCTTCATATCCTGCACTCTCAAAGACCTCCTTCCCTCTGGGATGCTTCGCTCATTTAACCAGGGTTTTCATGTTCATAGTTCATAGCATCTGAAATTGGAAGGCCCCTAAGAAATCATCTTGTCTAGGGTTTTTTTTAATGTTTTGCACCCCTTGGTAGTGAGTCTCCTGAAGTCTATGAACCCCTTCTCAAAATAATGTTTGTGAATGCATAAAATAAAAAAATAGGTTTACAAAGGAAACCAAATATTAGTGAAAATAAAGGAGAAATTTTTCCCCATAGACATTTACACTCCCTTTCCCTGAAATCTACAGTTCATGGACCATAGTTCAAGAACCCCTGATCTAGTTTAAACTTTTCATTTCACAGATGAAAGAACTGAGACTTGGAAGGAGCGATGATTTACCCAAGGTCATACAGTGAATTAGCACAAGAGCTTGTGTTCTTGAAGAGGTGGAGAAGAGATTCATTGAACCTTCTTCACCCACCCAGAATCCCCTCCTGTCTATACTCTCAGGCTAACCTGTGCCCTAATTGGTTCTCCATCCTGAGAGAAAATAATATGGATGGGGAAATAAGGGACGACTGTTGGTTCCGGGGGAGAGAATCAAATGAGGATTTGACATTCTTGTTAGCCATCTTAGATTTTTCAAAGATATATACAGAAGATGGAAGTCAGGTCAGGTAATTGAGTACAAATACAAAAGAAAAGCGCATCCAGTAAGAAAAAATGCCAGGAATACTAAATCTAAAATGAGCTGACGCTTGCAATGAATTCTAAGGAAAACAAAAAGGACTGTTTTGAATATGAGAAGATGAAAGAAGGAATAGGATCAGTGTTCTGGGTGGATAAGTCTAAGGTAATAGATTAATTGCTTAATTGTTATTTTGCTAAAGTTTTCATTATCTCAGGATCTTAAGGACATAGGAAGACCATCAACTATGACACATCACAATGCACTTATAACTCAAAGTCTTAGAACCACTTATGACTTTAGTTTGGTATTTGGAGAGATTAAGTGACTTGCCTATAATTTATTGTCAGAGGCAAGATTTGAACCCAGGCCTTCCTAGCTTCAAGTTCCTTTTTCTATGACAAGATGAATAACTAAGAAAGCCAAGATGAATAAGACAATGTCCAATCTCAGACATTTAACACTTATTAGCTGTGTGACCTTGAGCAAGTCATTTAATCCTGACTGCCTTGCACTCAGGGCCATCTCTAGGAATCCTGATCCATATCTAGCCATTGGACCCAGATGGCTCTGGAGGAATGAGTATGGTAATTTAGCACAGCACCCCTTCATTCAAATCTAATTCACTTGCTTGTCATGGCATCACCTTCCCAATGTCATGGCTTTCTTTGAGAACAAAGGACAAGCAACCATAACTGTCAGAGGTAAGCCTTCTACCTCCACTTGGGCACTCCAGCCAATATTCCAAGTGACTTCTCTCTTTTTTCTTCATTAAGAAAAATCACCAAGAAAAACCAAATTAAATAAGGCCATTGTAAAACTAGATGGTTAGATGGTTCAGTAGTTAGAATATTGGACCTGGAGTCAGGATATTTATTAACTATGTGAGCCTGGCAAAGTCACAATTTTTGGTTGCCTTAATTTACTGGAAAAGAAAATGACAGGTTATTCTAGTATCTTTGCTAAGAAAATTCCATTAAGAGCATTGACAGACTATGGTCCATGGGGTCAGTGTCAGACATAACTGAACCACAATGAAAGAACCACCAAGCATTTCTCAATGAATCCAAGTTATCAGTCCCTGATAAACTATAATCCGGGATACTAAAAGAATAGACAGATATGATTGCTGAACCATTATCAGTGATTTTTTGAAAAACTAGAGAGGATGGCAAAGGTGCCAAGTAACTGGTGATAAATATAAAGTGTGCTGATTTTCAAAATGGAGAAGAAAATAGTTTCCTCAAACTAGAGGCCAGTGAGGATGACTTTGATTTCAAGAAAGTATTATTAAAGGGATGATTTGTGAGCACTTAGAAAGGGAAGCAGTGATCACTATAATTTATCTGCATAGAATATGGCACAAAGGTGGCAGAGAGAACAGACTTTTGTGCTTGCAAATCCCATAAGGATATTTCCCCAAAGTGAGAGCCTAGAAAATATCTGATTGAACTAGCATTTCCACTGGATTATTGAAGAGAGTCAGATAATAGAAAAGAAATTGTTATATTCTTATATCCACCTGTACTTGAACATAGTGAGAAGTAGCACCAGGAGTAAAAAGGAGAAACTTATTCATGCTGGGGAGCAATCTATCTTCAGAATCTGTAGATTCTGGTCCTGAGTCTTCTCCTTCTTTGTTGTCGCTGTGATATATGGGGACATTCACATATACTGTACCCTATAATAGTGTAAATTAATGATGGTGGGGCTGTGTTCTAGCATTGCCTGTCTTATTTATACCAATTGCATTTATTCCCAATTCCTCCTCACACATGACTTGGGATGAGCACTAAGTATACATAATACAAGACAGCAAGGATATATCAAGAACAAATTATACCAGACAAAGCTCATTTCTTTTTTTTGGACAGGGTTATGAAACTGATAGGTCAGGGTACTTGTATAAAAATAAGTCTGTATTCCAACCAGGTCTTTGGCAGATTTTACAATTATTGTTGTAGGCATGATGGAAATATGAGGGACATAGGTAGATTCAGAAATAACCCACTGAATGATAATGAATAGATTAATGTCAACCTGATGAAACTGTATGACCTAAACATTCTTAAAAATAATTCAGAATTACTCTTTTTAAAAAGAACCAAAAATATTCCTACTTTTTGACCCAGAGACCCAACTGTTAGGCATACACTTTAAAAACGATGGAAGCAAAGGACAGAAAGAAATGTCCCATCTTACATTGTTGGTGGAGTTGTGAACTGATCTGGAGAACAGTTTGGAATTAGGCCCAAAGGGTAATAAAAATGTGCATAGCCTTTGATCCAGAACAGAATGCCACTAGGGAGTCTATGTCCTGAATAGATCATGAGAAAGAGTAAAAACCCCACATGTACAAAAATATTCATAGCACTTCTTTTTGTAAGGGCAAAGAACTGGAAATTGAGGGGATGTCCATAAATTGGGGAATAGCTGAACAAATTGTGATATATATGTGTGTGTGTGTGTGTGTGTGTGTGTGTGTGTGTGTGTGTGTGTATGGGTGTGTGTGTGTGTGTGTGTGTGTGTGTGATAGAACACCATTGTTCTATAAGAAATTATGAGGGATGGAATTTTAGAAAGACCTGCATGAATATTGATGCTGAGTGAAATGAACAGAACCAGAAGAACATTATAGACACTAACAACAACGTGGGATGATGATCAACTATATTGGACTTGTTCATTTAAGCAATACACTAATCAAAGACAATTTTAAGGTGGTGGAAAATACCATCCATATCCAGGGAAGAAACTGTAGAATTTAAATGAAGACCAACGCTTATTCAATTTTTAAATGTTGTTTTATGTATTATTTAATTTAGTTATCTCCACCATTTTCTTTCTTCCTTTTGGATCTTATTCTTCTCTTATAACATGTTCAATTTTGATCTATATTTAGCATGATTCCAAATGTAGATCATATGTTAGATTGCTTTCTGTTGGGGGCAGGGGAGAGGGAAGGAAGGGAGGGAGAAAAAATTGCAAAACGCAAAATCTTGCCAAAAATAATTGGTAAAAATTCCATGATATGTAGTTAGAAAAAACAAAGAAAATATTTATATAATAAAAAAAAAGACAAGAAAAGTCCCATATACACCAAAAGATTCATGGCACCATTTGGGGGGTTAACAAAGAACTAAACATATAATCAGAGAATGATGAAAAATTGTGATGTATAAATGCAATGACATGTTTTTGTGGGTCAAGAGACAATAGGAAGGATTCAGAGAAGCCTGAAAAGGTTTGCAGATGGATGCAGAGTAAAATAAGCAGAATGAGGAAGATAATACCTATGACTACAAAAGTGGGGGAAGTGAATTCTGTGTACTTTTTATAAAGACCACATTTGAGCCCAACTGAGTACTTTTTTTAACCTTTCTGGTGGCTATCTCCAAATTATTTTGTATATAGCATATTTGTTTGTAGTAGTTGCCCTATTTTCAAACAACTAATATAGATTATGGAGAAAGAGGAGTGTGGTATATTAGGAAAAGAAAGTAATGTCAAAATAAAATGTGTCAAAAAGAAATTTTACAATGAAATTAATATAATGTAAAAAGTAAAAGTGATAAAACTGTAAGAAAAACTAAACTAAAAATAAAGAAGCTGTCCTCTGACTTCCCTTTCATACTTAAAATTTAAAGAGCAAAGATCCTACAAGAAGGGCAGCTAGATGACTCAGTGGAGAGAGAGCTGGGTCTAGAGTCAGGAGCTTAAGGCCTCAGACACTAACTGTGTGACTCTGGGCAAATTATTTAACTCCTTTTGCCTCAATCAACTGAAAAGGGTAATGGCAAAGCACTCCAGCATCTTGGCCATGAAAAATCCAAGGAAGTATGATCCACAGAGTTTTAAAGACTCAGACACAATTAAACCACAACAAAGATCATATAGTCTGAGATGGGAGAGGCACTGAGGCGACCAGCTAGTCCACTATAAAATACTCCATAAGTGGTCATCCAACTTCTGATTTGCAGATGTCCAAGGAGGGGGAAACCTATTGCCTCTCAGGGCAGCTCTAATTAATGCAAAGTTTGTCCTGATATGGAGCCTAAATAAGCTTTACATTAAATGTCCCAACTCTGAGATTTTCTGATTTTGTAGGAAGAAGCAGAAAATTAGGTATAAAATGTAGAAGTACTGTTTTTCAGACCTGGGCTCCCCCCCACTTCAAACCCCACTTTTACCTCTGAGTTGGGAGATATGGCAAAGAGAACTTAGGTCAATCACCCTTTTGTACAGCACTATACCAAATAGAGAGACCCATGTTGAGTATTGGGCAAGTGAAAGCGAAAAGGTATGGTGTCCAAACCCAGAAAACTGCTAGACTAATGGGGAAGGTAGAACCTCTAACTTCAGGAGACTCTCAGTCTAAGGGATAGACTTAAGCCCTAAACTGGGGAGTTTCTAAGCTAATGGGAAAGACTGCTATCATCCTCAATGAGGGAATTTGAATATATACATGTATTTTTTTTTGTTTTGCATTTTTTATTTTTGCAGGGCAATGGGGGTAAGTGACTTGCCCTAGGTCACGCAGTTAAGTAATTATTAAGTATCTGAGACCACATTTGAACTCAGGTCCTCCTGACTCCAGGGCTGGTGCTCTATCTACTCCACCACCTAGCTTCCCCTGAACACATACATGTGAAAACCAACTCTACAAGGCAAAACATTAAAATTTTTATGTAAGTAAAAATGAAAAGGTATCCTGCAGCATGTTCTAAGGCAGAAGTGTCAACACAAGGCCCATGGGCTGCATGTAACCCATAATTCACCAAAGTGAGGCAGAACCAAATTAAAAAGTAATTTGTAAATAAAATAAATAAAAATTCAATTAAAATAGATAATTGATAATTTATAATAAATATTTGAAAACTAAATCAATATGCTGTTTTCAAGGATTCATGTGTTCAGATTAGATGTCTCCATGTCTTTCTGTTTGGTACTACTTACGTTTCTAGTGGATGGAAATGTTGGTCACCTCGAAATCAGAAAGACCTGGCTGACTCCTTCTGATGCAAACTTCCTCTCTTAAGTTCTCAAGGCTTTAGGTAGCTGTCTAAACCCTATAAGTTGTACCTATGTGAATTCTGGAAGTTGCCACAACAGAAGTTCCCTCCATTGTTGAAATAAAAGGTCTGGATGTGAATAGATAGAGGGAAAAAAGACAAAAATGAAAAAAAGAAACAGAGACAGATAGAAGATAAAGAGGAAGATAAAACAGACAGATGATGATGATGATGATGATGATGATGAATAGATGGATCGATAGAGAAAGATGTCTTGACTTGTTCGATTGATTTTAAGTGAAGCAGAGTTGCACAAAGTTATCAACCTCATTCTTTCTTCTACAGTCATTGGGGTCCAGTGGCAAGATTGGTGATGGCCTGGAATATGGTGCAGACTAATATTTGACCATGCTCTAAGTGTTCCACAGAACTTCAGTCACCTTCCTGGTCATTGGAACAAATTGTTCTCATCATCCCATTCCACTGGAAGAAGTCTTCAAATGCCAGGGGGAGACATCCCCACTTAACTTGCCAATGGCTTTGAAACTCAACAGTTACCTCTAACCTAGTTTAAGCCATCTGCCAAGACAGCTTGTATGCTACAGCTCCTTGGAGTCACAGGTGAGAATTGAGTGCAGGGGAACACCAAAGATGAATGAACAGTCCTGAAAAGGCCTCAACAAGTCCTCACATCAGAAATGTTCATCCTCTTGAACCTCCCATATACCCCATATACAGAGATAAAGAGATGACATATAAAAATAAAGAAGTGGGTAGAAATAATAGATGTGAGATAGATAAAATAGATAGATAACAGACAGACAAATATGGGAAAAGTGAGAGAGAGAAAGAGATAGAGGTTAAGTAGTTTCTCTGTCACAAAGGTAATAGACAGCAGAGTCAAGATTTAAACCCAAGTTTGCTGATCAGATCTTCATGATTCTTAAATAACTTATCCAAGACCATATAAGAAGTAAGCAACAGAGTGGATATTTGAACCTATATTCTACTGACTCCAAATGAAGAACTCTTAGATGACTTGCTCAAGGTCACACAAGTAATAACACATGAAGAGATTAGATTTGAATACAAGTCCTTCAAATTCCAAACTGCTTCTACCATATTTCTCTCTCTCTCTCTCTCTCTCTCTCTCTCTCTCTCTCTCTCTCTCTCTCTCTCTCTCTCTCTTTCTAGTTCCCCTTCAGTAGATAGGGGGAGCTCAACCATCTCCAGTGATTAGGAGGAGCCACTGAGTTACTAAGATGACAGAAACAGTGAATCACTGTTCCCCTGACTGTTGTAGAAAATATCTAGCCCATTCAACAGGCAGGGTTGGTAAATTTTTAATGGTTTATTTTTCACCAGAGTCTGCTAAGAATTATTTGCAGAGATTTGGAGGTTAAGTGTTGGGATTGGGCCCAACCAAATCTTGCCTGATTCAGTATTTCAAATCACACATGCCTTCCCCCTGCAGTCTATTTACCATGTAGTGTGGCGGCATTCACATTTGTGGACCCATCCAGGCCAGCATAGTCATTCTCACATTAATATTTCCCACACTGCTACACATATAATATACCATCACACCTACTTCTACACAAACATATAGGCAGTTTGTACATTGTGAAAGCCATGCTTACAGCATCTAAGTCTGATACACTTGCTGGTTGTATGACCCTGGGGACGTCATTTTCTGGGTCTCAATTTCCTCAATGGCAAAATAAGAGAGTTAATCTAGAATGGCAGCTAGGTGGCACAGTAGATAAAGCACTGGACTTGGAATCAGGAAGATGCATATTCATGAGTTCAAATCCAACCTCAGAGTACTTACCAGTTGCGAGGCCCTGGGCAAGTCACTTAACCCTGTTTGCCTCCATACCTTCATCTATCAAGTGAGCTGGAGAAGGAACCAGCAAATCATACCAGTATCTTTTCCAAGAGTGGAGTGTAATTGAAATGACTGAACAACACCACCATCAAGATGAGATGGACTCTAAGGTTGATTACTGCTCTAAATCTAAGACTGTACAAAGGCACTCTCCCAAGCCTCCAAGAACAGAGACTACTCAGGTGGCAGCAACACCTGGAATATGAACCAATGATGAATACATCTTTGTAAGCTCCAGCCCCCCAACAGTTATCAAAGACTTCATTGATTCGTCTGCTTCCTAGCTAATGAGGGAAACAGTCACCAAAGACTTCACTGATTCATCTGCCTCCTAACTAATAAGGAAAACAGTCATCAGACACCGATAAGAAAGCCAGGAACTATGAATGAGATGTTGAAAGCTGCATAGATACTCCAGCTTCCAGAAGAGAAATGAAACTGCCTCTGAGTAGAAGCAGAATTTGATTTAATACTTGATCTAAAATCAAGTATTTCACCTAAAGTCAAGAGACCTGGGTCATTAAAACAAGTAACCTTGACTGAGAGATGGGAAGGATCATAGCAATCTGATTCAAGTCCACCATTCTTTCCATTCTGAAAATAAGAAAACCAAGGCACAGAGAAGTTTAAATAGCCTTCCCATAGTCACATAACTAACAACTCAGGTCATCCTGACTTCAAATTCCATGGCCTATCCACTATATATGAAAACCTTGTGACTTTTCTAAGGCTGTTTCACAATCTGTAAAATATTAATATTTGTATTACCTAGCTTAAAGGACTACTGTGAAGAAACTGCAGGCCTCAAAGTGTTGTATAAATTAAACAATAAGATTGTGTTATATAAATACGTTGGAACACACTTTGCCAAAAGAAATGATGAAGGCAAAGGTGACACAGAAATCTGGGAGACAAAGGTGACATAGAAATCTGGGAAACCTTGAACAAACCGATGCAGAGTGAAGTGAGCAGAACCAGGACAGTGTATATGAAAAAAAAAAACCAATATTTTAAAGACAAGCCGCTTTGAAAGACTTAAGAACACTAGTCAATGGAAGGACCAATCACATGAAGAAGAGCCATAATGAAATATACTACTTTCCATCTAACAAATGTGACAGATGGGCTCATGATGTAGAATGAGACATACATTTTAGCACAGCCACTTCAGGAATTTGTTTTGCTTACTATATTTCTTACAATGACATTTTCCCCTTTTTTGTTTCAATGAGAGAAGAGGCGAGAAGGAAGAGAAAAATCAATGCTTGTTAGCTGAAAATCAATACATTATTATTGTTTTTGAACATCAATGATAGGGAAATAAGATGATCTTGTCTAACCTTAAGCTTTGTTTCATCATCATCATCATCATCATCATCATCATCATCATCATCATCATCATGTTTCCTCGGATCTTAGAACTATATAAGACAATCAGGAAGGGATTTGCAAATAAAGTGGTCATTCAGCCTTCTGAATATCTGGTCCTGGATCACTAAATGAAGCTGGTTCTGTGACATTTCCCATTTGCTTAGAGGTACATAGATAGGAGTTAAAATTCTGAACTCTGGAGCAAAAGTTACTCTTTCTTTTCTGGATAGCAAAGCTAATAGATTTGTAGTAGTCAGGATTGGGGAAAGGGATTTTTTGTAACTTCATTGGATAGTACGAGGCGTGGCGATAGATGTACACTAATGGGAAACCATTCATTTAGCATCCCCCACCCCATGGATGGAAAAATGTCAAAAATTAAAGTCACTTTAGAAACTTCCATATGGATTAATTTATTCATTTTGCATAGTAGATCATTGGGGTGCAGACAGAAGAAATAACTTGCCAAAAGTAATGCAGTAAATTAATGGCAGAGCTACCCAAAAAAGCCAGATCTTCTGAAATCAAGTCCAGTGATACAAAGCATCTATTAGTGTTAGCCAGATTAAGGTCAGGAGAGGAGAGCCTTTATGGGAAAAAATGTCCTTTCTTCCTTACTAAAAAGGAATAAAAAGTTCCACTATCACCAAAGCATCCCAAAGAGATTGAGTGCAATGGAACTAGGCAGGGAGGAAAAATGACCCTAATGCATTGTTGGTGGAACTGTGATTTGGTATGACCATTCTAGAAAGCAATTTGGAATTATTTGAATAAGCTGAGTAAAATTTATATGGTTTTGATGCAAAGAATCCACTGTTAAGGGCATAGTCTTGCCAAGGAGGCTATTGATAAAAAGAAAAGTTCCATAAATACCAAAGCATTTATAGCAGCACTATTTATGGAGAAAAGAACTGGAAACAAAGTAGAATCCCATCAATCAGTCAATGCTTCAACAAGTTATGCAACATAAAATGAAATGTTATTGAACTATAAGAAACAATTAGCATAGAGAAGCATGGAAAGACTTATATGAACTTAGGTATAAATATACAAAAAATTAAAAATAATTGAAATGGATAAAGGAACAACAAAGGATTTGGACGCAAATGTTACAAATCATAATAGCTAAATTTGATTCCTCCACTTTGCAAAGGTGGGGAGTTCAGAGGTGTGGAACATTGCTTATAATGAATTTATACCCTTTTTTGATATGTTGGTAGGTTTTACTGAATTATTTTTCTCTCTTCCTTTTTTAATTCTTTATTATAAAGAATGACTTTATGATAGAAGAAAGGATATAGGGTAACATTTAGGGTAAGGTAAAATAAAAGACATCCATACAAAATTTTTTAAATTATTTATAAAAAGAGAAAAAAGACCTTCCCCTTTTCCCTAGAGATTTCTCTTTCCCATAACATACTAAAAGAGGTTAATTTCTGAGATGATTACAAGTGATTTCTGGAAATAAAATGATATGTCCATTTCCTTCTGTCCTTTCAGATGAGCTAGGGCAATCACACTGCACCACATTGTTTTAATTTTTTGAGGGTAAGTGGGTTCCCTGGTGGGGATTGGAATTGGAAGGAGGCAGCTTTCAGGGATGGAGGTGATGTCCTTCAATCCCTACCTGTTGCTAAAAAAAGACATGGGATCTATATAGGTATATAAAAACAGTTAAATGGGCATGGAGTAAGGAGAGGAATAGAGGAATTGAATTGTCTGGCAAAAAAAAAAAACCTTTCCTACCATTTTGTAACTCCTTTATTTAACCTTTTAAGTTACCCTGGATTTTCCTTTTAGCCTGATTTCACCTGGATAAACATGCAGGAAATGAAGGGGGAGAGAGAGAGAGAGAGAGAGAGAGAGAGAGAGAGAGAGAGAGAGAGAGAGAGAGAGAGAGAGAGAGAGAGAGCATACATTATTATTATGGTTTGCCCAGTCTTAGTCTGACGGCTTTCCCTCCCCCATTCCTTTCTGGACTATGTTTGCCTGTGAAATCCTCTGTCTCTGGGCTGGGAAAATAAGCTCTCACTAGAGAGGTATTAGCCAAGCTGCCTGCTGAGCACTTGGGGATTTGACAATAAGAGACTTCAGTTCAGTTCCAGAGGTAATTCTACTTCCCAGACTGGGTCTAAGGGACCTGGGGGCACAACGGTCTGGGGAGGCAGGAGGACATAAGATAACCTCATCTAGTATAGGATTGGGCATTCAAAGGGTTGAGGGAAGAGAAAACAGGAAAACAGAGGGAGTTGAATCAAGATATTTCCCTCTGTTTTACACACACACACACACACACACACACACACACACACACACACACACATACACACGCACTTCCCCTCCCAGCATCAAATAAAATATGATCACTAACTCATCCTTTGCTAACAATAGTGGGGGCATGCCTGGTTCTTCACTAGGACTTTAGAGCTGGAAAGAACCTTAGACATCACCTTGTCCTACCATTGATTCAGATGAAGAAGCTGAGAAATGAAGCAGTATGGTGTAGCAGACTTGAGCTCTAGCTCTAACTCTGTCACTATTGAGTGTTACAAGCTTGTTCAAGTCACCTACCCCCTCCTATAGATGAGATTTCCTCATCTATAAAGGGGAAACAATAATACTTTCCCTTACCTCCCTCTCTCCCAGCCAGGCTTGTTGTCAAGAGATAATGTCTATGAAAAGACTTTGGTAACTGAATCAGCAAATGATGAAAATGATTACAGAATGCCAGAGCTGAAAGGAATCTGAGAGATTATCTGGTCCAATATGAATGTTTGCAGAGGAGTAACTGAGACCCAGAAAGAGGACAAAGTTTGCTTGGTTAAAGTCCTAAGTGAAGTAGGTAGCAGAGTTGGAATACAAATCAATACAGCTTGACAATGGATCCAGCATTCTTTTTCCTACATTATCAGTTTGGTAATGATGATGACAATGTAGACAAAGAAGAAAAAGAGGCAGGGGAAGAAGAGAAGGAGAAGCAAAGGAAAAAGAAGGAGAGAAGATATAAGGTTGGAATGGCAGAGAAAAAAGGAAGAAGGAGGAGGAGGAGAAAGATGATAATGGTGATGGTAGTGGCAATATTTTAAGCAAGACTTACTCTTATGACTTTGTGTTCTTGAATATATCATTTGATCTCCCTGAACATTAGTATTCTGCTTTGTAAAATGCAAAGTTTATAAAGGATGACTTCCTAGGCTAATTTCCAGCCCTACATCCTAAGTGTCTAGGAAATGCTCTGGAAGTCTGGATGGGAAGTATGCACTTCAAAGAACATAGGAGGGAAAGTTGGGTGGATTGAAAGTTTTTAGGAAGAAGTCAGACTTAAAGACTGTAAGTCTGGGTAGGATTTGGAGTAATAATAATTAGTAATAATTGGCATTTCTATATCATTTTAATATTTTCAAAAAGGAGAGGTAGAGACAAGGATGTAATCTCATTCAGAGAATTTGAACACAAAACACAGAGGTGTGTTTGATTTTAAAAAAGAACTCTCAATGTTCTATGAATTGGGCATCTGGCATGGAAGAAGGATATGAGAAAATATATGGAGGTAGGAATTAGGGTCAGGGGATACTGGAAGGGCAGCAGTGAGTAGACCAATCTGGCTTAAACAAAGAGTTCATATAAGGGGGGAGAATAGGAAAAGATACGCTAGAGGACACAAGCTGGGACCAGGTTTTTAGAGAGTTTTGTATATGAGAATGAAGAATTTGAAATTGGGGTTAATAATAGCTTACCCACTGATGCTAAATAAATTAAGCAAAACCAGGGGAAAAAGATATATATATATATATATATATATATATATATATATATATATATATGTATGTATATACATACATATTCAATAAAAACCACAATGTAAATGAAGGGGGAATCCCCCAAAATGGTCAAAAACTGAATCAAAAGTTGTGAAACTATAATGACCAATATTCATCCCAAAGAAGAGGTTCAAGAAAACTTTGTCTTAAGTTTTAATAGCTTAAAACTGCTCTAAGATTTTTGGGACACCCAGACTAGGAAATATAGGTAATTTTTTTTAAAGTATTGATTAACTTTTTAAAACAGAGTTTAAAAGGATATTTTACCTACCAAGAAGGCAGGGAATTAGACTAGATGACCTCTTAGGACCCCTCTCATTTCTCAGATCTGTGATAATGACTGGTGGTGTCTCTTCCTCTGAGGTCCTGTCTTCACCAGATCCAGGCCTCCTCCCATCTCTAGTCTCCTTGGGCATGTCCTGCCTCTTGATTTGACCTAGACCCAGTCCTCACTCATTTGAAGCTAGCCTCAGTAGAGAAAGTTCTTGTCTTTAAGCCAGGGGTTAGGTTTGGGGGCTTTGATCTCCCTCCCTTCCCCTAGTCTCATACCATCCCAAAACAAGGCTGCCTCCTCGCCTTTCATCTCTAGCTCTCCCCTTGCCTAGGTTCTGGGGGCTAGCTGTTGATCTGCATTATCTCTCCCCAGCTTTAATGTTTTCTTCCCCCGCCTCATCCCTGTTCTATCTCCAGATTCCAGAGCCCAGGAAGGGGGAACGATCACACTCTCCATAGCTATTTATACCCAGAGACACCTCGAGCTCCGTTATACCTTGGCGTCCTTCCACCAAGCACAGCAAAGTAGTCCATTCTACTACAAGAGAAGACAAAATGGACGTCAGCACCAGACTCTTTCTTCTAGACCAGCCGTCTCTCTGGCAAGAGCCCAGGCCTCTTCACCTCTCCCGACACACACAACACACACACACACACACACACACACACACACACACACAAACACACACACCTGAATTCTGAGTCTGAGGCATAGCATGAAATCAGGACCTTGGACAGGGTTTAGGGTCCCTCCTTGCTCAGAACATAAGAGCTTCTGATTTCTGCCTTCCCTCACACCCAGAATTCCACAGTGTCTCCATGAAAAAAAGATTGTTTTACATAGATATGACCCCTAATGGGATATTTAGGGTCTTCCTTCACCATATCATTTCATCATTTCCCTTCCACGGTGTTCATTGCTCAGGGTAGGAATACTACTGGGGAGAGGAACACTGGGGCTCATAATCATTTTTTGTGTGCAGGTGGGGAAGGGGGAGCAAGAGAAAAAGGATTCAGTTGATGAACAGAATCTTAGTCTAAGACTCAGGACTCCAGGATCATCTACTCATTAATGACCGGTCATTGTACCTCAGATTCCCCTTTTGTGGAATAATGAAGCATCAGTATAGTGGGAGAGGCATAGGAACTGTAGTCAGGAGACCAGCACTTGAAATTAAAAACTGTGATTTACTTGGGCGAGTAGCTGAGGTGCTTCTCTAAGTCTCAGTTTCTTCATTTGTAAGGTGAAAAAAGCTGACTAGACTAGAGCAACTCAAATTCCCTTTGAGATGTAAATCCTATGGTCTATGGCCCTCTATGGCCCTTCTGGATCCTTATTATGGTTGAAGGAAGAGGGGCAATAGCCCCATTTCACCCACTCTTTGTTCCTTCCCTTCCTTTCTCCCTTCCTCTCTGAACATCATGAAATTCTCCTGGCCACTGATGGCTTGTGACTTTGGCATGCATTGCTTTCAAATCAATCACTTCTAGTAAGACTGGAACCAGGCCCCTGACAATCTAATTAAACATTTTATTCTGACCTTGGTTGCATCATCTTAGCTTAAAATAATGGCATCTATCTTTCCCAATGTTCAGCTGCCCACCCCAGGCAACAGCCCCAACAAAACAGAGACACATTTCAATCACAGGGCCCCTGAAAGGAACTTCAGGCTTTCCCATAAAGGAAAAATGCAAGCCCTCTCAGGAACAACACATCCATCTGCAAGAGGAGAAAAACAGCCCTCATTCTCTGCCAAGAAGAGTCAAGGCATTTACCCTCCCTGCCCTTCCAGTTAGTCAGACAGTCCACAGCTCTGACAGAGTGCTGTGCTTGGAGTCTTGTTCTGTGAAAGGAAGGAGAGGGAGAAGGAATATGATAGAGAATAGAAAACATCCTACCCTTTTCAACTTACCTTCACATAATAATAATAATAATAATAATAATAATGTTTGTCCTTCATTTTTTAAGAAGACCACAACATCAGGGAGGTGATGCCATGACAAACATGTGAACTGGATTTGGGTGAGGGGCTACTTTGCTAAATTACTAGCCTCACTTTCTCCTCCCAAACCATCTGGATCCAGTGACCAGATATGGATCAGAATGACTAGAGATGGCCCTGTATGTGAGGCAATCAGGGTTAAGTGACTTATCCAAGGTCACATAACTGATAAGACTCAAGTGTCTGAAGAGAGATTGGAACTCCCATCCTCCTAACTCCAAGGTCAGTGTTTTATCTACTGTGTGTGTCATCGAGTTACCTTTTATTAAGCAGCTGCTATGGGCAGAGTACTGTTAGGCACAGTGTGGAGGCTTGGGAGTGTCGAAGACGTAGAAACTTAGTCAAAAGCCCTTACAGAGCTTCTATTTTAGTAGAGGGATGAAGCAAAAAACAGATAGATTAAGGATATAAGATAATAACAGGGTAAATTAGAGTGTTTCTGTTCAATCCAAGTACATGATTTAAAAGGAAACCTTCGTGAATGAAGTAGCATTTATGCTGGACTTTAAATGACAGTTAAAAAATAAAAAGCAAAGAACAAAAAAATAAATAAATAAAATAATATTTTTAAAATAAATGAATTAACAAATAAATAAACAAATAAGCAAACAAGTGATTGAATGAATACGTGATGTCGTATAGGATTTAAAACTTAAAAACTTGAGGTTGAATTTTTCTGCTTCTTAGTTGTGACTTTTTTCAAGTTATTTGCCTCATTGGATCTCAGTTTCCTTATCTACAATGGTTACCCACCCTGTATATATTCTCCTAGACTCAGTTCTTGGCTCTTGACTGCCTATACTCTTTCCATAGCTGCCACTCTGTTTTGCATCTATTATATATTATTATATATTGTCTCTGTATGAAACTGAGAACTGGGCTTGGTGTTTGGAAGATCTCAGTTCAAATTCCAACTGAGATAACTTGTGCAACCCTGGGTGAGGCACTTAGATTTCTCTATGTCTCAGTTTTTTTCACCTATAAAATGGATACAATAGTTGATTAAACATGAACCCAGGAGCATTATTAAGCTGGAAACCAATGAAAGAATCTGTCTCCAAGATAAATAATGACTGAGTTGAAGCAAGAGAGAAGAGTATTTTGATTTTTTTAAAAAACTTTTTGTATGATATATTAAGTTGAGTTTTAATGCCAGCTCAGCATTTTGGTAGAGAGAAGGGGGCAGGAAACATTCTCTCTCCTTTGGACTTCAAGAAAGTACAGTGAGAGAAAATATTTATGGGCTTTGGTGTCAGATAACCTGGGTTTGAATACCTGGTCCCCTACTTACTACCTATGTGACTTAAACTCTGAGTCTCAATTTCCTCTCGATAAAATGAAGATTGATCAGATGATCTCTAAGGTCCCTCTTCCTTCCAAATATATCAACTATGATTCTCTAATCAAAATTCCATTCATCTTCAGAAGCAGAAAATGTTAACTGTCCAATGCCCAGGACATGTTGCTGATGCTGGTTCAAGAGACCTGAGAAGAGAATTATGAACCTTAATTCCTATCTTCTTATTTCCTTTTTTCTGAGTATAGGTTAGAGACCAGCAGTTCTGAGAAAAGACTTTCTTTGTAAGCTCCAGAGTTCCCAAGATATTGAGAGTTCTTAAGTTCAAGAAACCAGCATTGGCTTCCTAGAGACAGAAGATTTCCCCAGAATTGTGTTTCTTAGAGGAGGAAAAGCAACTGAGAGTTACTCTGTAGCTAAAAGATCAAAGCCATGAAGGTGTAGAGGAGAGGAGGGAGAGAGGCTTGGCACCTGAACATGAGATCTGGGTCTTACAAACCCTGTTATTGTTGGGAGTTGATTGGTAAGTATAGGTCTGAGATGAAAGGGAAATTCTTTTATTCAGCAGTAACCCCCTACAATGTCATTACTGAGGGGAGTCTAATGGGTTGTTTGAAAGCTTTTGTTCATAGGTTCCTACAAGTCCTTAAAGTTTGTGCATTTTCTGGGAGGTGGAACAGGGACTGCCATATATCCAATTCCCATTAGTATATGACGCGTATCCATATAATGTTGGAGCCATGTTATCAACTTTGAAAAATTGTAGATGTGAGCTATAGCTAAGCTTCAATTTGGACTCCCAGGAAATAAACCACAGAGAGGAAATGATTGATCCTGGTCAATGTTAACCCAGAGTTCTGAGGGAAGTGGGCTGTATGACAAAAAGCATATGAGGATAATAGTAACACCTACCTCATGGAATTGCTGTGAAATTATAATAAGTTATGAATTTAAAATGTTTTGCCAACCTTGAAGTATCATATAAATATGAGTTATCATTCTTTAGGCTACAAGTGCCATGAAGGGAGATATCCTCTCTTCTTCTCCCAGAAAGTGGTACCATGTTCCCTAATTAATTGGTGGTTAATAATTGTTTTGAATTTAATTGCTTTGAATTGACAAGACCTGATAGAAGAGTTTGAAGCTCCATGACTCAACAGGTTGACAGTGTGATAGAGAGGTCTTGGAATAAATGGCAAACAAGGAGCAGCAACTCTTGAGGAATCTGAATAAATTCTTATAATTTATTTTTCCAGGAAACTGTGCAGCCACTCCACTTCTGAAGATTTTGGGGATGGGTGTGATTTGGGGGAGTTACTATTTTTAACTTCTTTTCCCTATAATTATTCTTTAGAATGGATTTGAAAGTTGTAGCTTTGAGCTTTCTGGAGGGAGAGAGAGAGAGAGAGAGAGAGAGAGAGAGAGAGACAGCCATAACAAAAAAGTAGGAATTTATTCATATCAATTCAACTGAATTTGTAGTTACAATTAAGCATTTATCATTGAAAAAGTCACCTTAATAAGATTTTCTTCAACTCTTCAGAGGACCAAGTTCTCTTTCTTATAGATGAGGCTCAAAAAGGATTAAAAGATCTGTCCAAGGTCAGGAAGTAAATGAGTCACCAAGCTGGAGGAGAGTGAAATTAGAAGTCCTTGATGTCATTACAGTCATCATCTTCATGATTAAAATTGTTGACATAGACATCATGCTTTAAAAAGAAAAAATAATAGATAATACAAGATCTCTCTTGATCCTTACAAGGAGGTCAAGAAGTAGCTAGCATTAGCATCATTATCCCATTTGGCAGGTAAGGAAAGTGAAGCACAAAGCAATTGATCCATTTGTCCACAATAGCAGGCCTTGCTTGGTGCACAGGCTGATCATCAAGTCATAGAAGTCTGCATCATAAGGGATGCTAGAGACCATCTGATCCAATGGCAAAGAAAACTGAGAACCAGAGAAGGCAATTGAGGTGTTCAAGGTCACCCAGGGAATCTGTGGCAGATTCAGGACTGGGATCTTGTAGTTGAAACTACAGAAAGTGAGAGGAGTATTTCTGATAGCTGTATCTGATAGCAGAGTTCAGAGATCACTTGAGGGTTGGGGCTGATGGAATGAGGCAAGAAAATCTATAGGGCAAAACTGAGTTTTCTTCTATAAATAGAATGTATAGAGTCCTGGATTTAGGTAGACTGGTAGGTGGATGGGTAATTTGAGAAACTGGGATCTTCTAGAGAGAATACAGTCTATCTATCTATCTATCTATCTATCTATCTATCATTCTACCTATCTTTATTCATCTACCACTTATCTACATTGATATATTAGCCATCTTTATCTATCACTCAATTTCTATCACTGTCTATATATCTATCTGTCTATCCATTTAGTGTGAGAAGGGGATAGGGAAAGACTTCTTTTTTAATCTTCTCTTGGACCGTAGACCAAAATGGCTTTTTTCAGATAAATCATTTGGTTTCTCAAGACACATGAGAGAATCTTTATGCACTCCTCAAAAGTTGCTGAATTCTCCTGTTTCTCCATTAACTTCCTAGTCCCATCTGACTCACTACTCCCCCTCCAGCTGTTAGGAGGCTCTATCTTCCACTTTTATTTTCTACCACCCCAAGTTTTTGCTAGGTACAGTCCTTTCTACTCACTACCCTCATTTCTCTCCACTCCCCAAAGGAGTCCTGGGTACTTCCAACCCTGGAAACCCTCTTGGGCCTGACTTGTGCTAACTGGATATTGCTTGGCCAGGCCAGATCTTTGCAGCCACAGGCAGCTCCAGATGCCTGCCCTGAGGAAAAGGCTTGGCTCATTATCCCTTTGTTATGTCTCTTGCTCTCTCAGTTTTATCTATCAGCCAAGTTGGCTAACAAAGGAAATGTTGAGTAAATCATAACAAACTCTGTATTTCATTGCCATTTAGCTGCAAAAGACTGTGACAAAGAGTTTCATACTCTCTCATTCTCTGTCTCTCTTTCTCTTCATCTCTGCATCTCTTTCTCTCTGTCTGTGTCTGTCTCTGCCTTTCTCTGTGTCCCTACTGTTTGTCTGTCTCTCTACCTACCTGCTTATGTGTGTGATTGTGTTTGTCTGTGTGTGTCTGTGTGTCTATGTGCTGTCTCTCTCTCTCTCTCTCTCTCTCTCTCTCTCTCTCTCTCTCTCTCTCTCTCTCTCTCTCTCTCTCCTCTCCTCTCCTCTCCTCTCCTCTCTTTCCCCACTGTTGTTTTGTCTATCTGTCTTTCTCTCCCTGACAGTTTGGCATTCACAATTTTTCTTTTGATGCTAATGGGGAAGAAGAGGTCATAGAATCAAAGAAAAAAAGATTTAACTATTCAGTCCAACCTGTTCTTTTTAAAATTCAAGCCATAAGATGAGGGTCGAAGAATAGAATTGGAGTGGGGGAGAAGGGGGGAAGCAAGGTTAAGGCTCTAAGTCTGCTTGGTGTAGAGGAAAGGACACTAAATCAAAATCTACCAGGAAACCTGGATTCAAATCCAAAATTTGATACTCACTTCTTTAGGCAAGCCACAAGAATCAGTTCTCTTTTCTAAAACAAGAGGAAATTCATAGGACTCAATTACCTTGGGTTTGTAGGTACCTAAGAGGCAATCTACACAGAAAATGACCTTCTAGAGCTGTAGGGGACCTCAGAGGTCATCAGTCCCAACTCCTGCATTTATAAAAGCTTAGGAGATGGAGAAAGTAATTGAGTTGTCTAAGGTCATACAGAAAGGTTTGGGAATGGGATACGAACTTAAGTTCTTTGACTCTCAATACCAGTATTCTTTTCCCTCTACTTCTATGAACTGGGGAACAGATGTCAAAACACAACTCCCTCAGATCAGTAAAGAGATGGGGGTGCCTGCTGTCTATGCTGTCCAATGCAGTCACTGTTTTTCTTCTAGGTTTGGGTTTAATTAGGACAGATTGGGGAAGGGAGGGATATTGGGAAAGGCATATAGTGTAAAAGACCAAAGGTTTCAATGAAATGTTTTAAAAGAAAATAAAATGAAGAATTCAGATTAAATCCCCTCTGTGTTATAAAAACAATGATCCCCATTCCAGCAATTAGCATTTGTAAAACACTTGTTATTTGCCTGGCAATGTTCTAGTCACAGGGCACAAAGATCAAAATGAAACAGTCCCTACCCTCCAGAAGCTTACATTCTATTAGGAAAAACAATGCATACATGCATAAATATCTACAAAATAAATACAATTTCTTTGGAGAGAGAGAGAGAGAGAGAGAGAGAGAGAGAGAGAGAGAGAGAGAGAGAGAGAGAGAGAGAGCAGTAGCTGAGAAAAGGACTCATGTAAGAGATGATATTTGAACTGAAGTGCTAGGCATAGAATCAGGAAGACTCTTCCTGAATTCAATTCTAGCTGCAGACACATAACTTGGTGACCCTCGGCAAGTCACTTAAATCTGTTTGCCTCAGTTCCTCAATTGAAAATTGAGCTGGAAAATGGAATGATAAACCACTCCAATATCTCTGCCAAGCAATCATGAAAGAATCATGTAAAGTCAGACACAATAGAACAACAACAAAGAGATTCTAAGGCAGAGTGGGAGAACAAAGATTTATTTTGTAAGCACTTTTTTACTATATGTTAAGTACTATGTTAAACACTTTACAAATATCTCATTTGATTTCTCAGAAGTAAAAAGCAATCCCCCTCCCCATTGTACATTGGATCCAAGAATTCTAAGTTTGAATTCTAAGCCCTGAAGGTTAACCCCTGTGAAGGTGAATCAGTCTCTTATACTGTCTTACTCCTTCCCTCTATATCTGTAAATGGAATGGATGGAATGGGGTAGGGAGAGGGGGAGAATCCCAGTGGGGTGCCAAGGATTATATTGCAAGGAATACTTATCTTGGAAGACCTTCTTAAGATCATCCATCTTGGGGGCGGCTAGGTGGCGTAGTGGATAAAGCATCGGCCTTGGAGTCAGGAGTACCTGGGTTCAAATCTGGTCTCAGACACTTAATAATTACCTAGCTGTGTGGCCTTGGGCAAGCCACTTAACCCCATTTGCCTTGCAAAAACCTACACACACACACACACACACACACACACACACACACACACACACACACACACGCATGCAAAGATCATCCATCTTAAGTTGAAATGACCTTAAAGAAGTCATCTTGACCAAGAAAGCCCTCTTGGCAAAAGGCAGTATCACCTGGTGGGTAAGTGTCTACAAGGAGCCTGGCTCTGTCCAAACTGCCACATAGACAGACTGAGCATATGCCTCTGTGGGCATAATTCTGAGTGTGTGTATAACTCTGTGTATGTGTGTATAAAACCGTGTAAGATGACTTTTGGTACACTAGACAAAAGTGTTGAGCTTAGAATAAGGAAGACCTAGGTTCAAACCTCACCTTCAATATTAATTGATTGCATGATTCCATCACCAAAAATTTAGTTTCCTATCAGGTCAAATCATGGGGTGAAATGGTTCTGGTAAAGGCAAGTGAGAAGGATGTCTTTGCACAGCATTCCCTTGCTAAAATAAAAATAATTGTGCAAGTCATATTATCATATATATGACAACATGGTTCTCTTTGATTATGAAGGGTGAACATCATCATCATTGACCCTAGGCAAATTAATTAACCATTCAAAGCCACATTTATGCATTTTTAAAATAAAGCCACTAACTAGCTCTGTACCTTAAGCAACTAACTTCACCTGCAGGGACCTTGAATTCCTCCTCTGTAAAGTGGGAGCCTTGGACTAGGATCAAAGGACTTTGAGGCACTTTCTTGCTCTAATTTTACCTTATTTCTCCCCCAAATAAGTTCCAGTGTGATTTTTTTCAGGATGCTCATAATATAAGCCCCACCCAAAAATAAGCCCCAGCCATGATCATCAAGACACACACATTTATTGTGTCTGTTGCAACTGTATTGAATTATAAAATAGTAATGTTGATATATAATTAAATATAAATATTATTTACATGAATAAATGCAGATTGTTGTTCATGGAAAAATAAGATATGATCTGAAAATAATCCATAATGTGTCTTTTGGAACAAAAATTAACATGACCTGATCTTATTTTATGGAAAATATGATATGACTCCAATCCTAAAACCCTTCTCCATGCCTCAGGTTTCCCAGGTCCTTGATAATAATGGCTGTAGCACCTTCATACCTCATAGATATGAAAGGATGAAATGAGATAGGCTATATAATATCCTTTGTAAAATTTGAAATGCTAGATAAGATAATTCATTATTTTAGCTGGCATGTGTGTCTAATTGTGTGTCCATAAATATAGAGAGGCATTATGGTGCAGTAGAAAGAGACCTGAACTTTCCTGCTGAACTTAGAATATTTATGACATTTATTCCCTTTGAGATCTGGGGTGATTTAATTTTTCTGGACCTCAGCTTCTTCTGTAAAGTGAGAGATTTGGACTAGTCTTTGAGATCTCTTCCAAATCAATAAACTAGGATTATTTGCATATCTGTTTTTAGAACTGTTATATATTCAAAATCACATGTACATGTGTTTTAAAGAAGTGTGTAAATCAATTTGCATGTATCTCTCTGTCATTGTCACTGAGTGGAAGTGAATAGTCTGAGTGTGGATAGGCTTTGTGTGTGGATGAGTGGGCAAGTATTCAGTCACCAAGCTTTTATGCCCTACTTCAGGGTGTCCCCACACTTTACTGGGAGCTGTTGAAGAGGTTGGAGAAGATATAGCCCAAAGAGGTCTTTAAAAATAAAAAGCACTTGAATAACAATTGTTTACAATCTGCTTTCACATCAATTCCACATCTGATTCACATGCTTCTAAGGTTCTTCCTTGATCTCGAGGGTGCAGAGATCAAGTCTCCCCAGTGAACTCTACAGTACTATCCATAAACAAATAATACTATGAGATAGATAGTATAAGGATGTGTTACATACATTGTTTCTGGAGTCAGGAAGACCTAAGTTCAAATCTGGACTCAGACAATTCTGTGCCCTTGAGCAAGACACTTATTCTTTGTCTGCCTCAGTTTCCTCTATTATAAAATAAGAGTTAAAATAGCACTTATCTCCTGGGTTATTGTGAAGATCAAATGAGATCATTGTCAAGTCATTTGATAAGTGTTCATTCTCTTCTCTCCTTCTCTCTTCCAAAAATAGAAAAGTTTATGATCAAGTAGGGGGTTGGAAGCATCAAAGGAAGCTGAGAGACCTCCTTCCTTACCTTCCATTTTGGATGAAGTAACTGAAATGCAGAGTAAGTGAAGTAACTGAAATCCCCCTTCTGATTTTCCCAAGGTCACACAGTGAGTAAATGTCATAATTGCTATTTGAGTTTAGGTCCTTGTCTCCAAGTAAAAGATATGAGTTTGAATGGGTGAATGGCTCAGGTCATGTAAAGAAAGGCAACAGGGGCTCAGAATACTGTAGGATGCTGACCGAAAGGGCCAGTGGAAGACGGTGGTATCTGGATAGAATCCCTCATTCTAAGATCTAAACAAAGCCAGAAGGATGAGACAGGGGGACAGTCATCTGGAGACAGGGTAGTGTCTTACTTGAGGAAACAAGATTTTTTTCCTCCCTCAAGTTTCTGGGGGAGATGATTGATCCTTTCCATGTGTGAAGTCTTTGCCTCACTGAAATTCCGAATTCTTTTCAATAGGAAAAAAAAAGCAGAAAATACACACACACACACACACACACACACACACACACACACACAAACACTTCCATGTCCTTGGTTTACCTTAATTCAACAACACAGCAAGGATACACGTCTCAGAGTCCTTAATTAAGGTAAGATATGGCTGTCTTTGGACCACTGTTATGTGTTTTTCCCTTTCTCCTCAGGAGACTTGTCTGCCCAGGGTCTATGTAGTCCCACAGCTAGGTGAAGGACAAGGTGTCCACAGGGAATGACAGTGCATAGAATGACTCAGACTTTTTTTTTTTTACTTTTATATTTGGCCTCCTCCCTTTCTAATGTATTATCTTTGATATCCCACTCTCCTCTTTGGACTTTCTAGCATTTTCATTTTTGATGACACAAGGTGTTATCTCTTGCCTCTGATTCTAAATCTATGCCTTTGGGGTTTTAGGGCATTAAAGTTGGCCTGGCTTGTGGTTAGTCTTGCAAATTCATCTTAGGTAGACAAATGAAGGCAGCCTCTTTGAATGGCCCTGGAGATGGTCATAATTCTAGAGGGGAGAAACCTTGTAAAGCAAGGTCCCCATCAGTAGTGTGACAAAGTGTGTTAAATAGGTGTGTTGTTGTCATCTGTGACGCTTCCTGATTCCAAGGACCATATTGCCCATGAAGTTTCTTGGCAAAGATACTGCAGTGCTTTGACATTCCTTTCTCCAGTGGATTAATACCAAGGACACACAGCTAGTGTTTGAGGCTGGATTTGAACTCAGATCTCCCTTACTCTAAGTCAGTGCTCTATCCATTGAGCAACCTTGCTGCAGGTAGATGTGTATATACTCCTATGGATGTGTTTATGCATGTATATATATATGTTAATTAGTTGCAAGAGGGTCTACCTTTATAGAAAAGTTTCTGGAATAGTATAATGTTCTGGTAGAAACGCTAATGATTTCAACTTATGACTGACTGAAGAGTCTTTGGCTGCTCTTTTGCCCTCAGTACAAATGGGGAAACTGGGATAGTTAACTTCTGAGATAACATCAAGGGTTTGACTTTCACAATAATTAACACAATTTGATGAGACTCAATGTCCTAGGGTGACTAGGTTTTATTTTGTTTTGTTTTATTTTGTATTGTTTTATTCTAGGGCAGGATAAGACTGGTTCCAACCTTCTTTAAACTAGTTCCTCCAAAATTGTTACATCCATCAATAACATAGCCTCCTCTTTTTTTTTTGGAGGGGGAGAAGGAGAAACAATCAGGCTTAAGTGACTTGTCCAAGATCACACAGCTAAATAACCTTGCTTTCTAAAGAAACAGACCATCTCTGAGTGATGGTGGATAAATATCTCCAATTTAAAGGTGAGGAAATTAAGGCTCAGAGAGGTTGGCTTGTTAAAAGACATGAAACTATTAAATGGAAAAATTGGAATACTGCCTGTTAAAGGAAAATAGAACCAAATAAGGGAAGCAACAGGGCATGGGGGGGAAGGGGGGAAGCTTGCTTTGTATACTGGGCAGGACATTATCCAGAGAGTGAGGTGCCCAACTCTGCTATGATGACCCTGAGGAGTAACTTAACCAGCCTGGGGCTCAGTTTCCTCATCTGTAAAATGAGAATAAATTAAATGGTCTCTGAGGTATCTTCTAAATCCAATCTAGGATCCAAAGATGCCTCTGATCCATTTTCCTTTGTGAAATGGGGGTAATATATCCTTCCCAGCACCCTCATCATGAGATCATAGATTCAGAGCTGGAAGGAGACTTCAACTCCTTCATTTTGTGAGGACATTAAGCTCTGTAGCCAAAACATGTTTGAGGTAGGATTTGAATTCAAGTCTTAGAATGGTAGGATAATAGATTTAGAATAAGAAGGAATCTTGGGAACCATCAAGTCCAACTCCTTCATTCTATAAGTAAGAGGGAGGCACAGGGAGGATAGGTAATTTCCTGACACAGGTCCCACAGTTAGGAAAAATGAGAGGTGGGATTTGAACCCAGTTGTTCCAGACCTCAGATTCAATTCCTTAACCCCTGTATCAGGTTCCATTCAGACTTCAGAAGGAGGATGGATGGAATGTTAAATTGAGGTTCTCTGTCTCAATCACAAGTTAGCCTTTTGTAGTTAGACCATAGTCACTCACTGAGCAAGTCTCAGAGGCAAAAATAGAACCCAGATCTTAGACTCCTTGAATCATAGAAGCGAGTAAGTTTAACTTCCTCATTTTACCAATAAAAACTTTGAGGTCTTCCTAGATCAAAAGTTCAACTCTTTCTCCTCTATTATGTCCTATCTTCAAAGTTTTGTTATGAGGAATCTGATGGGAGGATGAATGTGAGCGAACTCCATTGGATATTTGCCTTCCTGATTCCTTTCCCAGCCTGAAGTCCATAGGTAGCAGCTATTCTGAGCTTCAGGGTCTGAAACAGTATCCATCCATGCCCACAGTTCCAAAGGCTGCCAGGTAGGTAGTCAGAACCTTTCTTGTTATATGGTCCATCACCACCCAGGGAGATGTGGGAAATGAGCAGCCTAATCATTGGGCTAGTATAGGGAGGCCAGCAGTGAGAGCCACCCAGTGCTCTTCACTTCAGTGTCTATAAAAACTCATTAAGTACCAAACAAAATTAAAATAGCAGAAAGGAGATATCTGCAGTAAAGTTAATTAATAAGACATTAACATGGCTGTTTTTATTGGGCTAATCGTCGATGAAATTCCCTGTGACTTTGCCCACCCTGAGCTCCACCCCATATCACTGTCAGCTCTGGTCCTAGCTACACCCTTGTCATCTCTCTCTGCAAAAGTGTTCTCAGGCACTTCTTCCTCACTAGTCATAATGAAATTCCTCCAGCTCATAATGAAACCTATTCACATCTTTTAGTACAAATAGATATATTTCACCTGCTTCTTCAAAAGGCACACGAAGCCAGGTCATAGGAAGGCCCCAGGAGGCAACTCTCTTGGGAGGGTTAAGTGTAATTTATGTCCCTCATAGGAAATGGGGAAACACATTTAAGACTGCATTTGAACAATCTAGCTTTCTGGAAATGGAGCTTTGCCTTTTGGCGACCTTTGAATCTAGTTATGTGGTCCTGAGGCCAAATCTGTAATTGTGCCAGATCAGCGCTCTGCAAGACTACAGGAACTCAAGAAGTCTCAGTGGCTCCCTATTGCTTCCAGAGAAAAACACAAACGATTCTGTCTGGCATTTAAAACCCTTCACATTCTGATTCTGAGGATATTTTCAGACTTAATCACATAGCATGCATTCAAAGTCCCTCATACCAAGCCCCCTTCTACCTTTCTAGTCTTCCTACACCTTACTCCTTGTTCCAGTTGTTACAGCTGTTTCACCAACAGGAAGTTTAATCTCTGGGCTCTGGAGCTGCCCAGCATAACTAGAAAGCTCTCCCTCCTTTGCTTCTTTCAAGTTCCAACTAAAATGCAACCTTTTATTGAAAGCTTTCCCCAATCCCCCTTAATTCCACTACTTCCCCTCTTTAAAATATTTCCTAATTCTCCTTTAAATGGCTTGCTTACTTTGTATACATTTGTTTGTTGTCTCCCTCATTAGATTATCAACTCCTAGAAGATATTTTTTTGTCTTTTTGTATCTTTAGAGCTGTGCAAAATGTTTGATGCATGGTAGACACTTAATGTTTATTGACTGGCTCATTGATACATTCTCTTAGAACTATGAAGACCTAAATTCTATTTTGCCTCTGACACATACACACACTGGGCAAATGATCTTGGGCTAGTCACTAAACGACTGGTAAGTGCTCTAGGGAACTCTCTAAGACTATTAGTTGCAGAGAAAGTGCTGACCTGAATGGTTAGTTTTCTTTGTAAATTCCTATGCCAGGGAAATCACAGATCTAGTCCACCCCCACCCCCATCCAGTCCCTAAAATGGAGGCATCTGTTCTTCTGTTAGTGATTTCACTGGTTCTGTTGAAAGGTGGCCTTAAGGCACTGTATTTTAAGAGATTGTTTACACACCTTCCTCCCATTGTTAAACAGGAAAACTGAGGCCCCAAGGGTATGGAGAAAGATGAGACTTTATCTTCCTATAGTCATCTGCAGAGAAAGCAGAGAATTCAGGATAAGGACCCAAATTAGGTTGGAGTGGGAGGTTCTGAATAGATACCCCAACTCTTATCATAAGCCTTACGTGTCTAGAAGAATCATTTAAAGTACATTTCCATTTTCTCACCTGTAAAACGAAAATTAAACATAACTTTGCATTGGCTGTTTCTGTAAAATACTTAAAAAATTTTTAATGTTTATTTTTATTGTTTAAACACTACCTTCCTTTCCAAATGTATCCCTCCCAGACAACTCACAAGAAAGAATAAAGAAAAAATAGAGAAAAAAGTGCAAATGTAACCAACGCAGCAACAATGTTTGCCTTGTATCCAGGGTCATCTCCAGTCGTCCTGATTCATATCTGGCCCCTGGACTCAGAAGGTTCTGGAGGAGAAAGTGAAACTGGTGACTTAGCACAGCCCCCCTCACTCAAAGCCAGTTCATGTGCTTGTCAAGGCATCACCTCCCTGACGTCAAGGTCTTCTTTGAGAATGAAGGAAAAACAGAAACTGAGGCAAATAGGGTGCAGGGACTTGCCTAGGGTCATACAGCTAGTAAGTGTTTGAGGCCAGATTTGAACTCAGAAAAAAATGAGTCTCAAACCTAGTGCTCTATCCAGTACCCCACTCAAGCAGAGAGAGGCGCATTTAGGTATGCATTTTAACCTAAATGATTATCTATAGTCTAAAAGTGAAAATTGGGTAAATGTGAGTTGTTAATATTGTTATTCTCTGAGGGAAGTTGGGGACAAAGAAGTAACCCCCCATTTTATAAAAAGGGGGGGCTGTTGAAAAGCCCTGGAGGATAGCATCCGAGGGGTACTGCCCATGAAAAGAAAGGCCAGGAAGTAAGATGCCTTTCTCTTTATCAACCCTGGCCCCAACCCCTGATCCTTTAAATCAGAGAGTCAAGTGGAATGAGAGCCAGCACTTCCCATAGGCCTCTCCTACCCTCTTCCTCAATTGAAGAGCCACCTCCTTTCCCTTCTCCCTTTGAAGGCTGATTAGTGGTTGCTATCACATCATTAATAAGCCCTTGGGTGACATTAATTGCCATCAGGTACTAGGAGCCTAATGAGAATAATCTTCTTTGAAGGCTCTAGCACCTTCCATTCCCAGAGAAAGGAATCTCTGCCAACTCTCTGTGCTGAGGATGCAGTCTCTACTCTCCAGACAGATGTGTGAGGTAGGAGAGGGGGTGGGGAAGTGCTCTCCCTCTCTCTCTTTCTGTCTCTCTTTCTCATTCTTATTCTCTGTCTCTGTCTCCCTCCCTCTTCCTCTAACTCTCGATCCCTCTCTCTGTCACTCTCTGTTTCTCTCTCATTCTGTCTGTCTTTGTCTCTCTCTCTCCTTCTCACATCCCTCATTCTTTCCTCTCTCCATCTCTCCTCTCCTCTTCTTTTTCCTCTCTCTCTCTGTCTCTCTCTGTCTCTCTACCTGTCTCTCCATCTCTCTCTCTCTCTCTTTCCCTCTCCCCTTCTCTCCTCCTTCATTCTTTCCTCTCTCCCCTCTCCTCTTTTTCCTCTCTCTGTCTCTTTCCCCCTCTCCTTCTCTCCTCCTTCATTCTTTCCTCTCCCTTCTCTTCCTCTCTGTCTCTGTCTCTCTCATCTCTCTCTGCCTCTCTCCCCGCCGCACCAGGGGCTGCTCCCCCGGGTGGACCGCGTAGCCTCCCCGTCCCCGGCCCCGGCCCCGGCCCCGGCCCGGGTCCCCCTCCCTTGACGCCGGCCTCGTCCCGCGGCATCCTGGGGGGGGGGACAAACTGTTGCCATACCGAAGGGTGACTTCCCGGCCCCCGCAGGTCCCCCCGCAGGCGGGCAGAGCCGAGGCGCGGGGGCCCCCCGGGTTCCTTTCCCCGGGAGGGCGTCCCCGGGTCCCTTTCCCCGGGCGGGGGCCCCCCGGGTCCCTTTCCCCGGGAGGGCGTCCCCGGGTCCCTTTCCCCGGGCGGGGGGCCACCTGTGGCCCGCCGCTCGCCGCGCCGCCTCCCCCGCCCCTGCCGCGGGGCCGCCGCGGACGGTGCGGGGGGCTCCCCGCGAGCTGTACGGCGCCCCGTACCCTGCCGCCCGCTCGGACGGGGCTGTGCCCAGGCTCCCTCCCTCTGCTCCGGGGCCGGGGGGAGGGGAGGCCGCGCGCCCCCCGCGCCGCCCGCAGAGAGGAACCCCGCATTCCGGCGGACCCCGCGGGCGCCGCCACCTGTCAGCCCCGGCCGCGCCGGGGGCTCCCCGGCCTCGGGAGGGGGAGGGGCGCAAGGAGACTCGAACTCGGACCGAGAGCGCGTGTGTGCGTGTCCGTGTGAGCGTGTGCGTGCATGCATGCGTGTGTGTGTGTGTGTGTGTGCGTGCATGCATGTGTGTCTGTGTGCGCGTGTGTCAGTGTCTGTGTGCGTGTGTCGGGGAGGGGGCGGCGCGCCCCCAGGCTGGGAATGCGGAATGGACACGTGGAGGGGCGCGGGGCGGGGGGGGGGGCTGGGGGTCTCCGGCGGGCGCGAGCTCGGGGCGGCGCGCTCCTCGGCCACGTGACCGGGTAGCGGGGCGGGCGGGGGAGGGGGCGGGAGCGCCGGCCGTGCCGCCGCCGCGAGGCCGCCGCTGTCGCTTCTGCCGCCGCCGCCGCCGCGGGCCGAGCCGGGTCTGGGCGGAGGGCGCCGGGGCGGGAGCAGCGCGTGTCTCCCGCGGACCCGCCGCGGGCCGGGGCTGCCCCGGGCTCTGCCCCCCGCCCCGCGCCCGCCCCGCGCCCACCCCCCGCGCCGCCGCCCCGCCCCCGCCCCGCCCCCGGCGCCGCTCCGGGAAATTGACTCGGAGTCATCGACGAGCCCCCGGGCGGCGGGGGGAGGCGGGGGCAGGGCGAGGCCGGCGAGGGGGAGGGGCGGGGAGGGGCCCCCGACTTCTCCGGGAAAAGTTGCCCATTCGGCTGCTCCCCTCGGCAGGGAGCGCGGAGCCGCTGAGCGCCCCCCGCCGCGCCCGCCGCCCCCCGCCCCCCCGCCGCGGGACGTGACGGCGCCCAGGATGTAGGGGGGCTGCAGGCAGCCCCTCGAGGGGACCCCCCGTGCTTGCGCAGCGGCCGCGCGGGGGCCGCCTCGGGCTCCATGGCAGCTTCGGGCCGGGCCGGGCCGGACGCGCTCGGGCAGCGGGAGCCCGGCCGCGGCCGGGGGAGGCGGCGCTAAGCCCGGCCCGGCTGCGAGGCGCGGAGCCCGGCCGGGAGCTGGGCGGCGGCGGCGCGGGCGCGGAGCCGGACAAGTCCGCCCGGGCCGGGCCGGGGGCGCGGAGCCGGACCAGTCCGCCCGGGCCGGGCCGCCGGGGCCGGGGGCGCGGAGCCGGACCAGTCCGCCCGGGCCGGGCCGCCGGGGCCGGGGGCGCGGAGCCGGACCAGTCCGCCCGGGCCGGGCCGCCGGGGCCGGGGGCGCGGAGCCGGACCAGTCCGCCCGGGCCGGGCCGGGCCGCGGGGCCGGGGGGTCGCGGCCCCGAAACTCGCTCCGCGCATGGATTAAAGTTGCGGCCGCCGGGCTCCGCGCCTCCGGCCCCGGGGGCCCGCATCGACGCCGGCTCCTCCGGAGCCCCCCGCGGCCCCGGACCCGAGCGCGGCCCCTCCGAGGGGTGGGGCGGCCGGCCCACTGCCCCCGCGCCCGTCCGGCCCGGCCATGGCCCCCGGGAGGCCCGGCCGCGGCCCCGCCGCCCTGCTGTGCTGCTGCCTCTCCACGCTGCTGGCCCACGGTGAGTGTCGCGGCGCGGACACGCGGGGGCCGAGAGAGGGGAGGCGCTCCCCCGCATCGCGGCCCCGGGAGGGCGGGGGGCCGGGGGCCGCGGCGGGCCGGCCTGGGCCCCATGCGGCCCCCCAGAAGCGAGAGTGGGGGGTCTCGGGCACAGCCCGGCGGGCGGGGGCCGCGGGGGCCGGCTCGCCCCTTCCCCGCAGTCCCCGGGAAGGCAGGGCCGGCGCGATCGGGGCGGCCGAGCCTCGGGGCCCCCCCGGAGGGTAATCTGTTGCGTGTCCCCCGCCCCCTCCCTAGCCCGCGCGTGGCGGCCTCCCGCGTGGGGGGCTTGGGCGGCGGGACGGCCCGGGGGGCGGCGGGGAGCGGGGCCGGGGCGCCCCGGCATCCTGGCTCGGCGGGTCCCGATGGCCCCGGCCGGGGTGGAGCCCCGAGCCCTCCCCAGCCCCCGGCCGCCCGGGGCCCCGGGCTCCGAGCCAAGCCTCAGCCCCGCCAGCCCGGCCTCCCGCGGAGCTGCCCCTGGCCCCGGGTCCGGAACGGGGGCCCCCATGGAGAGGGCAGGCAGCCCGGCACGGAGGGGGACCCTGCGCTCCCCCAGTGCGGCCAGTTCGGCCGCACTCCGGCTCCGGAGACCCTCAGCCAGCCCTTTGTGCCCGGGGTCCGCGGGTTGGGGAGCCCCTGCAGTCCCCCAGTAAGACGACCCCTGCCCCAGGGCTCCCCAAAAGTGTTTCAGGTTTCCCGGTGGGGGGGGGCCTCTCCTCCTCCGGAAAAGTGGGAGGAAAAGAGAAATCCTAAACCAGGAGGAGACCTAGAACCACCCGGGGCTGAAAGAGGAAGAGAGGAGCCTGATACAGCCTCTAAAGAAAGCCTTCTAAAGAAAGACTAAACGGTCTCGGAGGGTAGCGAGAAGACTGGGTTGTTGTTTCTAAATGACCGGTGCAAAATGGCCTTGCTGGCCAAGCAGATGGGGCGACTTGG
The DNA here is from genome assembly GCF_037893015.1 of Macrotis lagotis. Classification (NCBI taxonomy): domain Eukaryota; kingdom Metazoa; phylum Chordata; class Mammalia; order Peramelemorphia; family Peramelidae; genus Macrotis; species Macrotis lagotis. The sequence goes on along the minus strand of NC_133662.1, from coordinate 233,649,106 downwards.
ATTTCCATTCTCTCCAGAAAAAAGAAATCCTAGAGCCCTTTGGAGGGCAGATCCCTGTGTGAGGTGGGGAAATGAGCCCCAGGCAAGCGGGAAAGGGGCTTATCATCCCCCAGCGACCGAGAGCTGACTTCGGTTCCTCCTCCGGAGGACGGTATTCAACTAAAGGGGCTGCAAAGGAAGATTCAGAATCCCGGTCTCTCCTGGGTCTCCCGAGACAGGGAAGAATGGGTGTGGGGAGGACACATGTGAGCCTGAAGCCACCCCGGGAGGGCTAGGTCGGCTTTCTCCCGTGGACACCATTTCCCATTGCCTCTCCCTGCTAGAGCCTGGGGATGGGGAAAGCTGAGAGTTGGCAATTTCCAAAAGGAAACAGTTGCTTGGAGGTTTCGATCAGGAGGATCTATTTAAAGGAGGACTGGGGAAAATCCGTGGAGAGACAAGGCAGGCATTCCCCTCGACTCCCGGGAATGCCCAGGCCCTCTCCTTAGCTTATTTCTTTTGCTCTGAGGTCAGTCTCCTCATGCTCAGCCTAAGTTTTCTTATCCAAAGGAAGGCTACGGCTTGCCATCAGAGCATTCGGGGCTTAAAAATTGTCTATCTAGCAAAGACATGGAGCACACAGACCTTCTCCCACCTCTCAGACTTCAGGACCCAGACTACAGATTCCTTTCTCCATCCCTACCAGGGCAGAGGATCATAGTTTTTGACCTGGAAAGGACCTTAGAGGCCATCAACCCAACAGCTTGTTTTATTTTCTTATGAATTCTGGATTGGTCCTTCCTGACCTGGGTAAAGATGGAAGAACTAAGGACCTGCCAATCCCAAAGCAGGATGGATGGAGGGACTGGATTCTAGCTGCCTTTGGAAAGAGATGGAGTAAAGGAATGTGTGGCAGCCTGCAGTTATTTACCTTAGATCGAGCCTGAGGCCTTGGAAAGGGGGTGGGGGTGGGGTATATAATTTCTCAGCTCATAGAGCCCAACGGTGAGCCAAGAAGCCCGAGTTTCATTTCTAATGTGGGTGATAACTTGCAGGGTGACCTTGATCTGATGATTGTCCCCTCTCTCTCTCTACCTCCACCTCTCTGTGCTTAAGGGAAAAGGGAAATGCTTCTTGCTATTCCTTTCTGACCCCCAAATCTGTGTGACTATAGCATGCAGATCCAATATATAAATATATCTATGCAAACAGATGTCATTATTCCATATAGTTAAAGGTGGTGATAGCTGTGTTAGGGGAGGGGAGGTAGTGACCTGAGAGAACTCCACAAAGCAGGATTATAGATTAATTTTTTTTTTTAGGTTTTTGCAAGGCAGTGGGGTTAAGTGGCTTGTCCAAGGCCACACAGCTAGGTAATTAAGTGTCGGAGTCCAGACTTGGAACTCAGGTACTCCTGATTCCAGGGACGCTGTTCTACCCACTGCACCACCTAGCTGCCTCAATCACCCAAAAGATCATTCATCTAGTCACTTTACAGATGAGGAAACTGAGGCCTATTACCTAAGGTCATACATAAGTTCTCTGATTCTTCATCTCATCTAGCTTTTTTTTTCATTGTATCGGCTTTGATAATCCCTTGGGTTCATAATGATGGATAAAAGGTATGTAATTGGTGAAAGAATGGTCTTGCTTCCTCTTATTTTGGTGTTGACTCTGTCTGATCTCTGGTGTCTACATGAAAAATGGCCTCTTGAAGTGGTCATAAGGCAGGTGACAGGATGCATCACACCCTTGGTCAGCAGTGCCTGTTTGATATTGAAGAGTCTTCTCCAAAAATTAAGTCCCCCCCAATTCACAGAAGCAATCTAAGGGATAAGAGAGGAGAGAAAATATGGTAGAGGAAGGCTAAAATTCAAGGACCCAGCAAGAGTTGCACCTTCTCTTTCCAGCATTAGCCATCATTCTCAGAACTGGATGTTCCACCTCCCACCTCCATGTATTTGCCTCTCACAAGCACCCATTTCTCATGAAAGAAATGCATTCCCTCATTCATATGTAACCCTGCTTTTCAAAATCATTGCCTTCCTTCAATACCTGCCTCAAGCATCCCTGGAAACCTTTCCTGACCCCCACCATTTTCCAGTAGTCTCTTTCTTCACATTTTTTTTTTTGTATTTGGTCTTTGTACAATTTGCATCTTTCTAAAGACTGTAAGCTCACTGAGAGTAGAGAATGCTTGTGTTTTTTTTTCTGGGTATCCTCAGTGCTTTTAGTCTCTATTTAAAATCCCAGGTCAAGCCCTAAATAGATGAAAGAAACATTTTTAAATCCACAGATCTATATGTAAAGTAGGCAACGTTATGATCTCATGTGTATTTTTTCCACTGGACCAATGATTTCTGTGGTATGAGGAGCTTTCAATGAAGAATCTCTTCCATCCAAATAGATCTTTGTACTTATTCTCTGCATCTCAGGGACTTATAAAGTTTCCTAGAAGCATTAAGAGGTTAGGTGATTTGTCTAGGATCGCCAGCCAGTTAATCTGTGTGATAGGAGACTTTGAACCCTGTCTTCCTAACTTGGAGGGCAATGTTCTACCCACTAGGCTATCATGCCCCTCTTTGGATGGATACACATGATAGTATAGGCTATTGCCATTTTTGACCTGGTGGTCCCCAGTATAAAGGGAGAAAGGATGCCCTCTCTCACCTTTCCTTGGTCTGGTCAACCTCAGATTTCTCATTCTATTTGATTTTAGAACTTCCAACCTGAGCTCTTTGGTCTGTGGGATGAACTGAAGAGGGGGAAGAAAGGAAATATTCCAAATTGCTGCACAGTTAATTCTCTGCCCGGATCTAATCCCATGCCCATTTCACCTGCCTTTCTCTCTGGGAGAAGATCTCTGTGGAGCAGACTAGTTAATGTTTAAGACCAGTAGGTGGAGATGTGCTATAAACTTGCTGACAAAAAAAAAAGGTTTATTTGAAGTCATTCTGGGTCTAGATTCATATGGGACTAACTGATGGAGGTAACTTTAGAGCTAAGAGAGGTTAGAGATAATGAGAGCGCCTTTGTAATGCTTTTGCACCTTTAATGTGATTTCCCAGCACCCTCCTTCTTAACCTGGGAAGCATCCTGTAGGAAATAATACTCTCTCCATAGTTCACAGACTCAACTCCTGAGGTCAGCAACTGGCAGGCTTTTGTGTGTGTGTGTGTGTGTGTGTATGTATATATATATATACAGCTAGAGAAACTGAGGCCCAGAGGGATCAATGACAACTCATTGGGTAACTAGACGCCAAGATTCTAAAAAGGAGTCTAGGACATTCCCTTTAAATGCTTTATCTTCCCCAAGGCGCTTCTTAAGGGTTCCCTTTGGCTTCAACTTTCATCTTACTTCTCTTTTGGAGATCACAGGAATATCTAAGCATGAACATGGGTGTCTAAATATGAATAAATGTTTTCTTTCCAATTCAGTTCAATAAGCATTTATTACTATGTGTAAGATTCCGTGCTAGGATTTTTAAAATAATACATATCTCACCCTCAAGGAGATTGTATTCTACTGAGTGGGGGGGGGGCTAGGACAAGCACCCAAATCAATATAGTATGAAGACGTTCTAGAAAAATCAGTGAAGATCGAGGAAGGCTCAATGGAGAAGGTGACATTGAAGGGAGAGAAAATTCTGAAAGGCCAAAAGTGGCAGTGGGAGGGGTACAACCCAGACACAGAAAGAACCCTAGAGGATACAAGGTAGTCCAACTTGACTGGAAAGTAAAAGCAGTGAAGAGAAGTGATTTGAACTTAATCCACAAAGGTAGGTAGGACCCATCATCAGGACTTGCTGGGTTGGATTGGACCATTGAGATGGGAATGGAAAGAAGATAAAGGAAGGTGGAAACCTCACTGTAGCCAAGACTCCAGACTCAGGAATGGTCCAGACTAGATAACTAGTCTAGAGATGGCCGATGACAGGCTTATCTGAGAGTTAGACAATCAAGCTGTTATCATCAGCTTGCCCTGGTGAAGTGCCAGCTTGGGGAGGAGGGAGGGAGGATGGAGAATGACTCTTCTCCCAACAGTGATGGAACATAAGAATTATTTGGGGGTGGTCTCTGCACTAGATGACTTTCCGGGCTAGTTGGAGAGATAACATTTGCATAGGATAGCTTGTGCTAAGTCTCAAGAAAGGAGTACCATCCATCAGTGCTATGGCAGTTCAGAGCTCCTACAGGAATCTGAATGGCCCTCTGGCATAGTGGATACAACAAATCCAACTTTACTAGCTATGGGAACAAGAGCAAGTTGAAATCTCTTCAATTCTTCATCTGCAAAATGGGTTTAGAATGGGCACCTATTTCAGGAGGCTGTTGTGTGTCAAATAAGATAATAGGCATAAGGCATCTTATAGATGTTAAACTTTTATATAAATGTAGTTGGGGGGTTTTTCTTACTGATCTCGGTATTGATTTGGATATTATGAGTGTGTGTGTGTGTGTGTGTGTGTGTGTGTGTGTGTGTGTTATGACATTGAAAACAGTGGAAAGTGCAGAATTAAGCATTAAATGATTTGGGTTCAATCTTGATCATATATCCCTTTCTTCTCTGGGCCTCGGTTTCCTCATCTGTAAAACAGTGGATAAGGATGGAGGTTGGATCAAGGACCTTTAAGTCTTTTTTAGTTCTAGATTTGTGGTCCTAGGTATTTCCCCAGAAAAGAGGGAAGACTTGACTTTTTTAAAGGATGAGTAAAATCATCTATCAAGTTCTCATTGTATATAACAATTCACATATAGGGCTAAGTTCATCCATTTGGGGTTGAATATTACCCAGTCCAATAACTGTGCAATCACCCTCCATTTTTCAAGATAGCTCTCATTTCTCACTACTTAAGGTGGGGCATGGAGGAGTCATTTAATCAATTCCTGTCTTAATTCCATAAACTCAAGGTTGTTGATGATAAAGAATACACTGAAAAAGAGTTTTATTGGAGAGGAGAGTGTGATACCACCAGTGGGAGAGGCATACAAACAATAGGTAGATGGTCAAAAGATTGGAAATGAACGTCTGGGACACAGACAGGAAGCCACAAGTGAAACGAGACAGAAAAAGCCATGGGGATTTTGTCTTAGGCACTTTGAGATCCTTGGGAGATTTAGGGAAAGAAAATCAAGTCGGTAATAACACAAGGATATTCTTTTTCCAACTTTATAAAAAATTTGTAATAGTAGAAATAATAATAATAATAATTGGCATTGCATGACATTTTAAAGCCTTCAAAGAGCCTTATATAGATTTTAAAGTCAGTCCTTACGACATGGAGATATTTACAGATGAGAAATTAAGGCTGTGATTGAGGTACCCAGCTAGCAAATATCTAGGCAGGCTTTGAAGGCAAGATTTCTTGTCTCCAAGGCCAACATTCTTCCATGATGCCCCTGAGCTGTCAGTAAAATGTCATTCCATCAGCAGGTTCAACTTCTTTTGTCTTTTTTTCCCCCATCTCCAACCCCCATTCTCCCAAGTGAATAGCAGGAGACAATAACTGGCTTTTTACCAGCTTTCATTAATTCAGCAAATGGTTCTTGAGCCCATATTATGGAGTAGACACTATGCTAAGGTTTAGAGGGGATATGTAGCTGTCCCAGACAACATTTTTGCTTTGATAGAGATGAGGACTGAGTGTCCACGACTACCTAAAATACAAGACAGTATGTGCCAGGTAGCATTTTTCAAAGCATAGAGAACCAGCTGGAGAGGAGAGGGCAGGGCCTAGGTTCAAGTCTCACCTCTGATGAAGGTTGGTTGTGTGACCCTGGCTTAAGCCATTTAGCCTCTTAATTACCCAGTCAAGACTCAGCTCCCTCCTGATTACCCAGAGGTGGCTTAGGTGGTTGGTGGTACAGTAGGTAAGGGCTAGTCCTGGTGTCTGGAAGATCTGAGTTCAAATCCAGCCCCAGAAACTTCCTAGGTTTGTGACCTTATGCAGGTCCCCTAACTTCAGTTTCCTCAGACTTTAAAATGGGAATAATAACTGGATCCATCTTGCAAAGTTGGTATGAGGATCAAATGAGAGAATATTTGTGAAGCATTTCTACAGTGTTGTTGCTGTTTGTCCTTTGTAGTTGAAGCCAAGACATCAGGGAGGCGATGCCATAACAAGCACATGAATTGGATTTGAGTGAGGCAGGGCACTGTGCTTGGTTATCAGCCTCATTTTCTTCTCCAGAACCATCTAAGTCCAGTGACTAGATATGGATTAGGATGACTGGAGATGACCCTGGATGCAAAGCAATCAAGTAACTTGCCCAGGGTCACACAGCTCGTAAATGTCTGAGATCAAATTTGAACTCAGATCCTCCTGACTTCAGTGCTAGTGCTCCACCTACTGTACCCCCAGCTGGCACTTACTGGACCCTACATAAATGTTTATTCCCTACCTCTTTCTCTAAGTTTATTACAGAATAATCATAAATGCCTCAGGAAGAAAGGAAAGTTTTAGGAATCCAGATGGATCAACTATTCTGTGACCTTGGGCAAGTCAGTTTTCCTCTCTGAAAAATGAGAGGGTTAAGCATGATGGTCTCTGGGATCCCTTCAAGGACTGACATCCATTTTTTATGATAAATAAGAGATCACCTTGATTTATCTCCCTCTTCTGTGCCCTCCTCTCATCCCCCCAGCCCCAGGGACTTGGCTCCAGGAAACTCAATTATAGAGGAGGAGACAGGCCGTGCCAGTGCCGAGTGATTAGGAGAGTACTCATCCTGGGAGCAGAAGGACACACCAGCTCTTCCCTTTCCCTTGCTTAGAGCATTTCCCCCCCTTCAGTCTTGGCTCCCTTCCCCCACCCCTTTCTTTCTTGGCCCTTATCAAACCGCAATTTGAATAAGAGATTAATGAGTCCAATTTTTAAAAAAAAAAGAAAAAGAAAACAATTTTCCTTTCTTTAAACTAAATGGAAAGCATGTCTTGCAGGCTGCCAAGGAAGCTGGATGTTGTGTTGTCTGTGCTTCAACAGCTTCAGGGGAAGGGGTAATAGGGATGCTGAGTTGTGCCAGGGTTCTGATGGGTGCCCTATGCTCCCCAGGCCAATCACCTGACCTGAGGCTTCATGGGCACCGGAGATGGTTGAGGCCGATTTGGGGAAACAAAGGAAGAGTGGGGTGGCCTCAAGGGGATTGGGGAGGATAGGCCTCTGAGAGATCATCTTGTTCCTTCCTCCTTTTCTGACCCATTCAGGCAGGCATTCAACAAGCACTCCTTCCCTAGCTGACTGGCTGGGTCCCCAGCAGGGTGGAGTGGAAAATTGAGGCAATTACCTGGATAATTCAATGCTTGTTGCATGAATAAATGAATGTGGGAATGAATAATTCAGATGGGGGGTAGTAATTGAAGCAAATCTCTTTGGGTTTGTGCCTGGATTGTCCAATAATTGTGCTGATTCTGCTTGGGAAAGTTCTTCTTCTTATCAAACTTGCATCCTTCATGCTATAGTATCTCCCTGGTTCTTCTCAGACTGTGGGAGAAGGGTGCTGCCCACTGACCACTCTACAATGACCCTTCCTTCCCCAGCACTGAGGCTGCGAGAGGAGAACTGGTGACTGCCATTTTGAAACCCGGCTCCCAGGTCCCTCACCCATTACCACTAGGGAATTAGACAGAGGATGGCAAGTTGTGTGTTTAAAGCCATTTGGCAAGCCCTTGATCCCTCAGGGTAAAATAGATGATAATACATCTATCTCAAAAAGTTATCCTGAGGATCAAAGGAAATAATGTCTGTAAAGTGATTGACAAACTTTAATGCATTATTTAAATATCAGTTACTAGTATAAGGAACCGACAAAGGGACTTCCGTTTTCTGCCTCTCAGCTAAGTAGGGGGAGCAATCTGCTAGAGAGAGAGGGAGTCAGCAGTTCTAGGTTTGAATTGTTTCCAATACACTTATGAGCTGGATAATTTATGGCAAGACACAAATCCTCATTGAACCTCAGTTTTCCATCTGCAAACAGGTTTATGCCCATAGTACCTATTTCATAGGGTTGTTGTGATAACCAAAGAACATAACACAAACATTAAAATGTGATATAAATGTTACCTTTTATAGAAGAGGTAATATCCAAACAAGGAAGGTATGAAATCAAGTCTGACACTGGCACATCCTGGCTGTGTGACCTTGGGCAAATCAACCTATCATCTAAACTTGTAAAGGTCAGAGAAGGTGCTCAACTATCTTGGTAGAGGGACTGACCCTACACATATTATTAGTAACACTCAAAATATCCCCCAAAGGAACTACAAGGGTCTCTAATGTTAGCTGAACTCTGGTAGCAAAGTCCAAGCACCTTGGGAAAGAGCCTGTGGGCAAATTTCCTTCAAGTCCCTGAGGAACATGCTCCAATAGCCCCTATAAGTGTTCTCCATTGATGACAGGCTAAGAAAAAATAGTAAGAATAGTATCTTTGCACAGCATCCCCCTCACTTTAATCAATCTTATATGCAAGTCATAACATCATTTTTCTAATGTTACGGTCTTCTTCATGATCAAAGGACAAGTATTACTACCTTTAACAAGTAAGAATCCTCTGGGCTAAGAGGGGTATCTGGAAGAAGCAGAGGAAACCATGATTTGGGGGGGGCAGGGGAGCTTTTTGGGTGGCCTCAGGATTCACCAAAGTATGCTATATGTTGTTTAGTCATTTTTAGTTTTGTCCAACTATTCATAGCCCCATTTGAGGGTTTCTTGGAAAAAATGCTAGAGTGGTTTGCCATGTCCTTCTATAGCTTATTTTATAGATGAGGAAACTGAGGCAAACAGGATTGAGTGACTTGCCCAGCATAACAGCTAGTTAGTGTCAGGCCAATTTATGACTCTTTTTTTTTTTTGCAAGGCAATGGGGTTAAGTGTCTTGCCCAAGGCCACACAGCTAGGTCATTATTAAGTGTCTGAGATCAGATTTGAACCCAGGTCCTCCTGACTCCAGGGCCGGTGCTCTATCCACTGCGCCACCTAGCTGCCCCTGTGTCAGGCCAGTTTAAACTCAGGAAGATGAATCTTCCTGGCTCCAGACCTCCTTTACTGTTCTAACTAGCCACTGAGCCACCAAGCTAGCCAGCATCTGGTAGGCACTTGATAAATAAGGCTGAGTGGCCTTAGAACTAAGAACTAAGGGAGCAACCTTCTAAGTCATCTAACCCACGTAGTAGTTTTACAGTTGAGGGAACTTAAAGCCTATAAAGTTGAAGTGACTTTTCCAAGGTCACATAAGTAAGAGATAGAGACAAGATTTGAACCAGGGCCTCGAAAGCACACTCAGGGCCCTCTGGGCACTTCCTCAAGTGGGACTGAATTCAAAGCGTATCCTGCTCAGATAAAACTAGAATATTAGCCCTGGAAACCCAGTCCTACTTCTACCACCTCTAGTTCCCAGTTGGACAGGGGAATACCAGGAACACATCATGGCCATCTTTGTGGATTTCCAAGGACACACACAAATACCTACAGCATTAACAGATGATAAGAAAATTCTTAGACCAGAACCAACACTCTTCTCTAGTAGTTTAGTGCAAACTGACCATCCCATGGCTCCCATCACCAATAGAGCCCAAAAGAAATGACTTGGTACTTCTGACCACTCTTCACTGGTCCTGAGGACCCTGAATGTCACCTCCCTAACCTCCTTAGCCATGGTGCCAAGCCCAGTTAAGAGGCAGCGTTGTGTTTATTTTTGACTGCATAGTTGAGAATCTGCAGCAAACCTGTCACTAGGAGAGAAGATAATGACAGTGGGGAGTTGAACATATGCATATAATCTTACTTGGACATACTTATGTTCACTCACACCCACGTGGATAGAGAGACATACATGTTTGCACAGATACATAAACACATATACACAAAAACACACTTCCCTTTCCAGCCTTTAATTGTCAGACTGGCTGGGTTCCCAATAATTGATATCTGCTAATGGTAGTAGTATATGCTTATTCTAGAGGCTGCTTGGAAAGTATTCTTCAGTCCTCTCACCATTGTTAGTTTCTAGTATTTCTCCCAGATTAACTCTCCCAGTGCCCCACTTCAGGCTTCCTATCAGGTAGAAGCACATGCTTGGAAGTTCAGTATGTGGCAGCCACACTTTTCTCCCACCTCTCTCCCAAGAATATTTTCCTCCCCATCTTCCTCTAACTTGATAATGATCATAGGACAGGAAAAAGAACAAGAAGGAAAGAAAGTAGGCAGTCACATTGATTCATTCCACTTGGACTCAAAGCCACACTTGAAAACATGGTCAGCTCCCCCTTTTCATTTAGTATATTATCTACTTGTCTCATGCAGCAGAATTTGTGATTTTTGACCAAATTCTTCCTCCTCCTCCTCCTTCTCCTCTTTCATCATCTTCCTTCTTCATTGTCTTCTTTCTTTTTCTTCTTTTTTCTTCCTCATCATCCTTCCTTCATCATCATCATCTTCATCCTTCTTCTTCTTCTCTCTCTCTCACTGGCACATTTTGTGGGACATCTTGGCAGCAGCTTAAAGAATATGGAACCCTTTTCAGAATAATGTGATTTTTTAAAAATGAACACAATAAAATACATGAGATTACAGAGGAAATCAATTATATTGAAACACTTATCCATTTGTAAAAAAAACAAAATCATGGTTCATGTGATATCCGTGGACCTTGATTTGTTGGACTAGACAATTCACACCAATATTTTTCTGCCGGTTCAGCAGCACAAGGAAATGTAAGGAAATCTACTGTTAGTGAAAGGGAATTAGAGTAGGAGTCAGAGATTCCCATCTTGGCTCTGGTACCTCCTAACTGTGAGATTCTGAACAAACCATTTACAACTCCTCAGTTCAAGTCAATCCAAAAAGTATTATTAATGGTATTTGCAAGGAACTGTCCAAGGTTCTGGGAAGTCAAAATGCGTGTGTTCTACTGGGAGGGGGCGGGGGGGAGAAGAAGAGTGTGTAAATAGATTGGTATATGCTTGATAATTTGAGGGGGAAGAAGAAAGCATTAACAGCTATGAGGTATCAGCAAAGATTTGCCTTAGGCGATAACATATGAGCTGCAAATGGAAGCTAAGGATTAGAGAGGCAGCATTGGAGAGAGCTCTGAATTTGGATTCAGGAAAATGTAATCCAAATCCTGCTTCGGCCCCAATTTATTTGTGACTCAGTTTCCTCATCTGTAAAATGAAGGGGAGTTGACTTAAAGTCCCTTCCTACTCCAACTCTAAATCTAGAATTCTTTTCATTCTAAGAACTGGAGGAAGGGAGAATCCATTCAAGGCTCATGCAGAAGCACTTAGGCAGAAGATGAAATCTAAGTATGCTGAACAGCAAAGAAGACCAGTTTGACTGGAATATACAAAGTGTAGAAGAGAAGAAAATTAAAGCAGCCTGGAGAGGAACACTGGAACCAGATTCTGGATGACCTTAAATGTCAAGTTGAGTAATTTGTATTTTCACCTGGAAGCAATAGGGAACCAAAGAAGGTCCTTGAGTAGGGGACTGAAATGATTAAACTAGCGCTTTAGGGAGATTATTTTGACATCTAAATAGAGGATGGATTAGAGAGGAAAGAGAATAAAGAGAGACCAGTGAAGAGGCTGTTTTAGTACTCAAGGCAAAAGGAGTTACAGGCCAGAGAGAAGGTCATGAGAGTTGCCATGGAGGAAGAAAAAAACTTTGCAACTGATTGTTAATTGTAGGTGAGAGTAAAGTTCTACTATAAAAGGAGCGGCCTACACAAGATGATCTTTAAGACATCACCCCAGATCTTAAAAAATAACTAATATTAAACACAAGCCAATTTATTAATTAATTTATTAAATATAAAGTTTATTAAGAAATATTATTGGAAACTACTCATTCATGCATATACTTATAAAAATAAATATTAAATATAATGTTCATTAATAAATATAATTAAGCATAATATGATTGATATCATTAAATAATAATCTTTTCTAGCTTTAAGGTTCAGAATACTTTCCTCTCAAAAACCTGTGAGGTGATTTTTTAAAGATAAAATTGAGGTTCAGAGAAGGATGTCATTTATCCAAAGGTCATCTAGTCAATTCATGTAGGAATTGGCACTGAACCTAGGTGTCCTGCCTACTACTCATATGCATTTTTATTAAGTTTTTGTGGCTCACCTTTCTCTCCTATCCCGCCTCCACCCCCAATACTTTCCACATCTTCTATAGCTCCTTCTCTCCTAGAGAGACTGGCTTATTGGTCCTTTGTCCCCTGGAGAGAAAATGTAACTTGAGAAAAGCAACCATCAGGGAATGATCATTTTCTCAGCCTTCTACATTGTGTAAATGAGCCCAATTTTCAGTGACTTCTCACCAGGAGATTGCACAACAGAATAAATATCCCACAGCTCTTCTCTAATCTCCTCCTCAATCAGAAGCTCACCCCTAGCTGGCTAAAAGGACAGAAATTTGGGGCTAGGGTATGTGGAGGGCGGGTTGAAGAAGACAAATATTTTCTCTTCTTTCTCGGAAGACATAGGAAGTAACCTGTAGTTAACTTGACTTATTTTGTCCCCTGGCATCAGTGGTGTAAGAGCTCGATGGTTTATCTTCTCATTTATAGAAACTTTTTCCTTTAGCTCTATGACCTGTGTCACTTAGGGTCAGTTATTTAATATCTTTTTGCCTCAGTTTCCTCTTCTACTAAACTGGGATAATAGGTACTATTTTAACTACCTCACAAGGTTGTTGTGAGTCTCAAATGAGATAAAAGATCAGTTATTGTTTTGGTTTGAGTTTTCCAAAGAGCTAGGGGTGGACATGAACTCTGATACCTGAGTCATCAGATGTGAACCTCTTGACCAAAGGAGATTTCCCTGACTATCTAGTTCCTTGGTATCTATTTAAGAACTGTATTTGTCATACACTGCTTTTTATAATGTGTTTCTTTTCTCTTGAACTCGATGAGAAACTTGCTGAGGCCATGGAACTAGTTTAACCCCCTCATTTATTGGAGTAGAAAACCAGTCCCACAAAAGGGGAAGCACTTGTCCTCAGTCACACAGTTTAGTGAAGACAGAGGTGGGGCTAGAACCCAGGAAATCCATATCCCATATCTCTGGGTAGTTTTAGTATCTAACACTGCTCATTAATTGGATTAGTACCCAATTTGTGTTTGATGGATGATGATGGTGGTAATAATAATAATATAATAACAGTGATTATGATAATGATATCAGTGGAGTGATAGGAATGATAATAACGATGGTGGTGATAACTGTCACAATGTGAGGAGAGTAATGGTTATGATAATGAAAACAATGATGATTATTATGATAGAGTAATAGAGATCATGATGGTGACAGTGGTGATAGTAATGGTAATGATACTAATGGAAGTCAGAACAATAATGTTTATAAAAATAGTGATGGCAATGATGATGATGATAGTGCTAGTTATGATATTGGTAATGATGATTGAAGATGTTGGGGATATGGTAATAGCAAAGATGATGGTGGTTGTGATAGTGATATTTATGGCAGTGGTAATGATTGGTAATGAAGGGGAGATGGTAATGGCAATGATGGTGGTCGCAGTGATGAGGATGAGGATGATGATGATAATCAAATAGTGATCTGATGATGATTAAGGAGGACTTGGAGGTGATCATAGAAATGATGTCAATGATGTTAACAGTGATGAAGGGTCTTGATTATGATGATGGTGGTGATATTGTTGAAAATGATAGCCCGTATTTATACTGAATCTTTTTAAGTTGTGCAATGTACTTTCCACACATTACTTCATAAGACAACAACCCTATGAGTAAATGCTGCTATTATTCTTATTTACAGATGAAGAAACTGAGGCTTGAGGAGGCAAAGTAATTTCCTCAGGATGACAAATTGCAGTATCAGAGTTAAAATTTGGCAGTAATGGTGATGGCGTTGTTTTTGTTATTGATGAAGATGACTTCATGGTCAGACATTTTAAATCATGTAACTGTAGTCTAACCAGAGCTTGAGAAAGTTTGCTAAGTATATTTTATACTTTTCAGAACAATTTTCACATCCATTATCTCATTTCACTCTCCAGCCTGTAGAGCAAATTCTGCAGTTATGATCCTTACCATTTGACAGATAGTGAAAAGGGCCAGATCAGTGAGGGACCTTATATAATGTCACACGACTATTTAGTAGTAGAGTTTGACCTAGACCACAGGATTCTTACTTCCTGGTCCTATCTTTGTTCATTCTACTTGAACTCTGTGATGCTCTTTGATATTTTTAGTGTTAGTTAAATACCAAGTGACAGAATCATGTACATTGTAGACCAAGCATAATTTCCTTCCCCCAAGGGAAACCTAGTCTCATAGAGAAGATGTGGTCTTTGTTCTTGCTTTGATGGTGCCATCCTTTTTGTTGATGGTACCACCCATCATGCAGCCTTAGAAACTCAGACTCTATTTCCTTCTTCACTTCTTGCATCCAATCTTTTGCCAACTTCTGTCAATTTTTTTCTATCTTGCAAAGTTTCTGGCATTCACCCCTCTTTCCCTTTTCCATTGCCATCACTAATTCAGAACCTCTATCCTATCTAGCTCCTTGGTATCTATTTAAGAACTGTATTTATCATACACTGCTGCTGCTGCTGCTGCTGCTGATGATGATGATGATAATGATAATCATATAGTGATCTTGCCACACAAGTCTACTTACTGACTCTAACAACTTGATGTACCATCTCCCTTCTCAAAACCATAACATGGTTTTGAATTGACTGTTCTCCTTCCTCTTCAAAAGCAGAATTCTTTCCCTCCTCATCTCTGCTTCTTTGAATCTGTAGCTTCCTTCATTGCACAGTTCAAATCCCACCTTCTGCAAAGGCCATTTCTTGGTCTCCCCATCTGCTACAGCCTCCTTTTCTAATGTTATTTTCTATCTCCTCTGTAGCTAATTATTTCTATCTCCTCATTTGTAGCTAATTATTTCATGTGACTTTTCTGAAAGAATGGAGGCTCCTGGAGGCTAGGGAATGTTTCTGCTAACCTTGCATGCCTACTCTTGCACCCTCAGTGCATCCTTTGTACAATGTCCAATACATAATATAATTTAACTAATGCTTATTGATCAATAGTTATTTTTATATTAAGGATCAGAGTTCTAGAATTTTTCTCATTTTGGACATGAGACACCTGAGACCAAGTGGTCTTATCCAAGGTCACACAGAGAGTAATCATCAGAATAAGGATTTCAGCCCAGGTTCTCAGACCTCATACAGTGTCTACTTGTGGTCCATCCCCACCCCATCACCTCTCTTTTCATGGTCAACTGAAAGATTAAGGGCATTTTATAAAGGTTTGAATGTAAGATCCTTGAGTGTAGGGACTGCTTCATTCTTTCAAAATTGCATCCCAAGTGGCTGCCATGTTGTCTAGCTCATTGCCCTACCACTTAGTAAGTATTTATTGATGACTGAATTGAATGGAAAGTATTGGATATGTGAACATCTAGTTCTTGCCCTCTGGGAGCTTCCAGGCCAGGTGGAGAAGTAAGTTCCTGCTCTATAGGAATAGTGACACATATGAATTCAAAGCACTTAGATTCATAGCAGGAAAAGTTTTTCTTATTACATCAAAACAAAAAAAAAAAACCCAATCAATTCCTTAGTGTAACTACTGACAAGAGTATCTTTTCTGTGTGTGTGTGTGTGTGTGTGTGTGTGTGTGTGTGTGTGTGTGTGTGTGTGAAGGGAATGTTTTGGTAGGATCCTCATTGTTCCAATCTGTTAAAGGGCAGGAAGGTTCCTTGCAAATGCTAGCCCTTAGGGCTGATGCTGGGGGTGGCAGTCAGGAGAGGTGTGGCAGCAGTGAGCTGAGGGCACTTGGAGAAGTCATTGAGAGGAAGGAATGAGGTGAAACTGTTATCTGGCATGGTAGCAGGAAGTCAAAAAAAGCATCATTAGTGATGAGAATCTGCTTGGGGGGAAATTATTTGACCCTGTCTTTCCCCATTCTCTTGCACTCAGTGTCTTCACATCCTCAAAAAAAAAAAAACAAAAACAGGAGGGAATACCCTTCTCTCAAATGCAGACCCCAGGGCTGGTCAGACCCTTTGCACCAATCAGCCCGAACTATTCTTGCTTCTTCACCTTCCATCATGAAGAGAATGACTGCCCTGCAGACCTCTGCCTCGTTGTCCTGTCTGTCTCAATAGCAGCCCCAGCTCCAAGTATATCAGTAGAAATGTTAGAGACAACTAGTTCAGAGAAGCCTGCCTGGAAGACATGGGACACGTTGGAGGCTGTGGGACCCCAGCCAAATCTCTCCGAGTCCTAGTTTCTTCATCTGTAAAGTGGGGCTAATAATAGCCTCTACCTGACAGGGTTGTTGTGAAGATTAAATGACATAATGGAAAGACCTTTGAAAGCTCTAAAGCCTGTATAAATGTGAGCTGTTATTACTGCTATCAGCATGGAGTGGTAGAGCTGGCTTCTGAATCAGGACAACTTTGGTTCAAGGCCCCACCTTCATGTAACCCTGGAAGTGGCTCATCTGCATTGACAAAGGGATTCTGTTGATCTGGAACTCCCTCTATTAATGAATTCACAGGTCTGGACCACTTGTTATTAATAATGCTTAATAGTTATAATTATATAAACTATGATAATTACATTATTGGTATAATTAATCATTAGGATGATAATTATTAATAATGATGATGATACTTAAGGAGCTCTGGGACCCTGGGCAAGTCTCTGAATTCCTTTGCCTCATCTGTGAAGATAATAAAGATGATGGTGGTGATGATGGTGGGGGTGGGAGTGGAGGTGGGTGTGATGATGATGATGATGATAGGCAATATGACTTATTATGTAGAGATTTGCTCTTGCATTGGAATCAGGAAAACCAGGGGTGGGATTTTGCTTTTGAATCGTATTAGCTTTGCGATCCTGGGCTGGTCACTTAACATCTTGTTGCTACCACACCACTTTCAAACTTCTTTACGCTCCAGAGAAGTTATCCAGCTTCATGGATAGAAGTAATAAAATCATTAGTTCAAACAATAACAAAAGTATTAACAAAGTACATTGCTTCTACACCTTCCATCATGAAGAGAAAGGAAGAAAACTGTAAATTATTAGTCTTTTTGTTTTGAAAAGACCACACATGGACTTTTCTCCTTCTTCCCTTCCCCACTAGTCCCAGAACCACCTTCCCCTCACTTTCAACCCTATCTGCAGAAGTTACTTCCCTAAGCCACCATTAGATGAATAGGCTCATCTGCCAGATTCCTCATCATTGTGGTACTGAGGAAAGGATACTGATTTTGTAGTTAGAAAATATGAATTTAAATCCAATCTCAGACACTAATTAACTATATTTTCTCAAAACAAGTCCTTAAACTCTTTAGCCCTCCATTTCTTCAACTGTAAAGCCTTCCTCCAAGATGCTTACCTTCTAATCTCCCTTTTACAATTCTTTCACTCTTCCTGTGTTACCTTGTTTCCTCAACAAAGCTATGTCTCCTTGAAGGCAGAAACTGGTTATCTTTGTAGTACAAGATGACTTCAAATAGAGTAGGTGCTTAATCAATATAATTATTGGTTGAGTTAAAGTTGAGAAAGCTGTCTTCTCCACATACGGAGGCTCAAATTGAATATAACATCCTGAAGGAAGGAGCTGTTCTGTTCTTATTTTTTGAAATCCCCTTACCTGCCCCTTCAATCCTATCTAGTACTTAGGTCTTACACAATAATGTCAAACATATGGTCCAGGTAGTGAATGCCCTAAGAATTCAAATATGGGAGAAATCCTTGAGGACTAAACAGCTGAAACTTGAGAAACATCCTGGTTAAATAAAAAGAAGGGTGAATGTGGACTCAGCAACTTTGGTCAAAATCCTGCTTATTATACTAACAGCTGAGTTTTATGCGAACCATGTGTCCTTCCTGACCCTCAGTGTTTTCATCTGTGAAATGGGACCATAATATTTGTACTATTTATCTCAGAGTTACCATAAGACAAGTGCTTTTTAAACCTTAGGGCACTGCCTAGTGAGATATTCAAGGTTTGCAAGACCAGGCTTCCAAAGATGTGTAGGCAGGGGGAGTTCTGCCACCCATTTGCTGCTTCTCCTGGAGCATCACAATTTTTTTTCCTCTGGGCCTCTTGTTTCTTCCTTTATAAAATGAGGACAGTTGGGTTGTATGATCACAAAGTTCCTTTCAAGGTCCTAATATCCTGTAGTTTTTTCAGAGATGCTTCACTAAAATGATTTTGGGATTTTTTTTCAGTGCCTTTGGAGTGAAATGGGAGAAAGGGGATTAAGAGCAAGGGATGCAAAGCAATAGTTAAGGGAGGTGCTGCCAACACAATTCACCTCTCTGTCCTCCTCAGTATAATCTCTGGAAACTCCCAGCCACATCTGAAACCTCTCTGGCTCTGCCCAATGTCTAGATGATTCATTCTAGGGATGTCTGTCTTGTTAATTTAGCAAATGCTGCTAGGAGGGAAGAAGGCTCAGGCCTCCCAGTCTTATGAGCTACTAAAGCCCCATTCATCACTGCTACTGAGCCAGAATCTCTTCCTTCATCCTTCTCCTCCTCCATGCTCTTCTGTCCTCCCCAGGGCTGAGGCTAGAGCCGAGGGGGGGGTAAGGAGCAGAGTATACCTGAGAGGACATTCACAGTGAAGGGTGACGGGAGAGATGAACTATCTGTGATTGTATTCCACAGGGACCAGTCCCTACATGGTTCATCTGGGACTAACTCTGACTTGCTTCCCAATACATCAGAATGCCAGGCTGATGAAGTATACAGTATCATCTAGAACTGCATCCCTCCCCTGCCCCTCCCCCCTCCCCAAGGATACAGCAAACAGCCCATATCTCAATATTAAGGCTGTTCCTTTCTATCGCTTATCCAATCCACTCAGAAGCTCTCTATTCTTACAGCCCTAGTGAGGAGCAGGAGCAGTGGGAAGTCAGAGAGATGAGAATGAAAAGGATGAGTAGAAAAGAGAGAGATCGGGAGAGAGAAACAGACAGACAAAGAGAGACAGAAAGACTGTCGGAGAGAAAATTGGGGCTAGGAAGGTGGGGAGGAAGCTAGAGGCTAGAAAGGCATTTTGGAGATAGGTCTGGTGGGGAGGAAGCCTTTCCACATAACAGCACTATATAAAGAATATAACCAACCAACATATTGCAAAAAAAACTTGCTTTAATTCTCAACTGCTGTACTTTTGGGTTCTGAATTACAGTTTCTGAATGGGAGACCCCTAGATTTTGGTTATTAACCCTAAATTACCTACTGAAGAAAAGACCTAACCCATCCCCCATTTGAACTCTCCCTTTCTCCTGAAGCCTCTAGGGACTCAATGCTCATTCAGAGCAACATTCTTATCAATCAATCAATTAATAAATAGTCATATTTAATACACATTCTTATATATATTCATTTTAATTATCCTAGAAATTTCCTACATAACTTCCTCTCTCTTTTTCCTGGCCCTTATAGCATTTTTTTTTAAAGAAAAGGAAGAAGAGAAAAAAATCAAGTCAACAAAATTGATCGATATATTGAAAAAACTACGTTAAAAATTAGATTGTTCTATATGTCCACCTTTGCAAAGGTGCATGGGAAAGCATCTATATTTATTTTTTTTCTTTTGGGGGGGGAGTCAAGCATTTAACATTAAGGGTCCATTACCTACAAGGTTCTAGAGATGGAAATGCAGATAATGAAAGGATCCCTGCTCACAGCCCTTCTAACAATGAAGAAAATAAGTGGGTGGCACATTGGCTAGAATATAACCTGAAGTAGAGAGAAACTTCTCTGGCCCTTTCTATCTTTGACCCTGGGCTAATCACCCTTAATTTCTTACTCCATGTTCTGAGTACTTTCTTTTTGGTCCCTTCTCATGCTTTTGTGCTCTGTTGTTCTTTCCTCCCCATTAGATGGTATACTCCTTGAAGGCAGGGATTATCTTTTTCTTTCTTTCTTTCTTTTTTTTGTATTCTCAGCCTATAGCACCATTCTGGCAAGTAGACAATTAATTTTTTTTGACTGACAGTCTCTGTCTAATTCAATTTCTTCATCTGTAAAATGGGGTTGATAAGAAAACCTACTTTCCAGGGTTGCTATGAAAATGAAATGAGTTAATAATATCCATAAATTCTTTGCAAACCTTTAAGTGCCATATAAAAGTTAGCTGGTTTTGTACAGCATAACTATAAAGACTATGTAGAAATAAACAATTCCTTTTATCTTTGACTCAGTGGGTGACCTTGTTTGGACAAATTTTCCTTGTCTGGGCTTTTGTTCTCTCCTATGAGGAATCTGTTTCTCAAGCAGCATGATTCAGAAAGGAAAGAGTCTTTCATCAGGAGTCAGAAAGGCCTAGAATGAAATTTTGGCTTTCATTAAAGGGATGATTTGGGACAAATTCCTTCATTTCTAGGTACCTCAGTTTCCTCATCTGTAAAATGAAAGCATTAGGCTAGATGATCTCCCAGCTCACAACCTATGATCTCTCAGCTTAAGGGATGACTAAGTCAAGAAGAATGATTTGATTGGGGTAAGTTATGATGGGAAGCAAGAGACTTAGAATGAGACTGTTCCAGTTGGGGTATTTTTTCCGATTGAAAGAGCACTGGTTCTGAAGTCATGGACGTGGCTTTGGGCAAGTACTTTAACCTGTAAAATGGAGATTTGGACTAAATGATGTCTGAGGATCCTTCTGACTCTAGATCTATGCTTCTATGACAAGCTATCATTATCTGTTCTTCATTCTCAAGAGAGGACATATCTCTAGGGAGGTGAATACCTTACAGTTAGGTAGCACAATGGATAGAGCACTGAGTCTGGAGTTAGGCAGACTCATCTTTCTAAGTTCAAATTTGGCCTCAGATACCTACTAGCTGTGTGATGGCAAGTCACTTTGCCCTGTTTGCCTCAGTTTCCTCATTTGTCAAATGAGCTGGAGAAGGAAATGGCAAACCACTGCAACATCTTTGCCAAGAAAACCCCAATTAGGGTCACAAAGAGACTGAAAAATGACTGAAAAATAACACGAAGAGCTATTCCAATTCTCATTTTACAAGGAAAAAAGACAGATTGGAAAAAGGGAGTTCTTTGGCTAGTTAGCAGCAGAAATGTCTTCTTGCCCAGTTGTACCTTTTACTAGGGTTTTAGGAAAACTGAAAAAAAAAAGTGGTGGGGGAAGGTCATCAGGGTGGGGTGAGGAAGAATGTGATGTGGGAAGATACATTTGCCAATGGTTCTTTAGGGTTAACCACCCATAGGGACCTTTCCACCTCTCTTCCTTTCTTTTTTTCTTTCTTTTTCCCCACCTTTCCTCCTTTTCTGTTAATGCAGTCATCAACATACAGGGCGTCACCAACCTGGTGTTTACACAAAGTAACTTGATTTCATCTTCTATAATCACATCACCAAACAGCATGAAATTGGAACTGTTGCTAAATGTACAGCTTTTTTTCATCTCTCATTCCTCAATTCACCAAACACATAAACACACACACACACACACACAAACACACACAATCTTCTTAGGAAAATAGAGTCAGTTCAAGCCAGTTCAAGAGCTGCATCCAAGGAGCAGAAAAATGGCCAGGAGGCAAGTGAGAGAACCATATTACCTATAAGGCCCTAAGTAAGCAGTAAACGACAGGGTATCTCTGTGAGGAGGGCAGCAGATAATACATTCTCTACCCCAGAGAGTAGAGTCTGTCAATCAAGAAACATTATGATGCTTAATAATTGCACCAAACCATATATTATTAAGCAATTGGAAATCAAAGGAAGAAACCATTATAGTGGGAGAGACGATATGCAAGTAAATAGATGGAAGATCACCTTAGAGAAGAAAGTTCTCACATCTGGGGACCCAGGAAGACAGCCCATCTCCTGAAGGTGACATTTAATCTGTGTTGAAGGAAACTTGGACTTTTAAGAGACATCAGTGAGGAGGAAGGGAATTCCAGATGTTGGAAGGAAATAGTGTAAAGGGAAATAGAGTCTTGGGTGAGGAATTATCAGTCAGCTTCCTTGGCTGGATTGTAGAATGCTTTGAAGGGCCAGTTTTCAAAAATCTTTTTTTTTTTTTGATCCTGGAGTTATGAAAGAGGCTCTAGGGAAAGGGAATTAGCACTTACACGATGCCTACAATGTGGCAGGCAAACAGCTAAGTTCTTTTTACAAATATTGACTCATTTTACCCTCATAATAACTCTTGAGTTAGGAACTACTGTTATCCCATTTTACAGTTGAGGAACCCAAGGCAAGCAAAGGCTAAATGACTTGTTAGCATTACACAGTGTCCAAGGCTGGTTGTGAACTCGAGTCTTCTGGACTTGATCCATGGCCCTAGCAGTTGTCTCTGGAGTTTAAGTGGAAATGACATGGTCAGATGTGCTTTAGGAAAACCACTTAGACAACTGAAAGGAGAAAGAATGTGAGAGAGACTTGAGGCAAGAAGACCATTAGAAATAGAAAGCAACATAATTATCTCCAGAAAAAGAAGTAATTAGAATCTGAAATAGTTGGAGGCTGTGTGAGCAGAAAGAAGAGGATTTATGGGAGAAATGTTATGAAGGTAGAAATGACAAGATTTGTCAACTGATTTCATGTTGAGTGAGTGAGAAAGTGAGAAGTTGAAGACTTAGGTTATGAACCTAGGCAAGTGGTAATAGAGAAGTTTAGAAGAGGGATGAGTTTAGAGCAGAAGATAGTGGACCTGTTGAGTCTGAAATGACTACAGGATGTCTAGGTCTAAATGTCCAACTAGTGATAGTGGTTGAACTCAGAATGTGGGAATCAATATGGAGATATAATTAAACCCATGAGAGATGATGAGATTGAGAAGGTATAGAGAGAAGAGTTCCAATGACAATCTTGAAGGGCATCCATGTTTAATGTATAGGGTATGGATGAACCTCCAGGAAAGGTAACTGAGAAGGAACCATCAGGCAGACAGATCAGAGGAGAATCAAGAGAGAACACAATGCCATGAGAGCTCAAAGAGGAGAGAGTAGCAAAGTTAACAATGGCAAAAATTGCAGAGATCACAAGGAATAAGAAGAGATTTCACTATTACCACAACCTCCTCCTATAGCTATCTCAGCTCCAACCTCTCCTTTTTCTATTTTTGTCTAATTTTTCACATCTCATTATTTTCCACCATTACTGTATATTATTAAAGAATAAATCAGTAGCTTAGCAATCATTTGTTAAGACATGCTAGGTACTGGAAAACATAGCTTCTGAACATAGTTATCTTTCTGGAATGATTTGATTATAAATAATCCCGTAGAGGGAAATGGCTTGGATGACAGATCTGATGGCTCTTTTAATCTACCATAGAATGGGGTTGTTTGTTTTCTGGTAGTGATATGTGAATATTCTCAGTTGATGCTTTATTGCCTGTATTCAGAGATTCTGGACATTTTTCTTGTATTACTTCCTCCATTGCTATATTTGGGTTTCTTAATAGGTCATGTTATTCTGAAAGACATTGTGTTCCTTAAGGTTGCTCTGAAAAAAATCTGTCTTCACAGTCAGTTGCTTTGGCTCATGTAGAATTTATTTGTTTTATATTGTTTTAATATTTAATAATGTTGCTTTTTGGTTCTCTTCTGCTAAATTTTCATCTACTTCAGTTTTTTGCATTCTTTGTCTATTTTTCTCTTGTTCAGTTCTTTAGAGAGAGAGATTCTCCATTATGGATTTAATTTTCCCTACTTTGCAAATTATGTTTTTAGTTCTGCACTGAGAACTCTAATTTCTGACCTAATTGTCTCCGAATTTTTTCTTTTGATTCTTTTCACTCATTCTAGAGTATATCACTGATCCTTGTTCTCTGGGCAGTCTATAGGATTTTTTTTTTCCATCAGGCATTATTTATTTATTTTCTTTCATAGTATAATACCTACTTAAAGAATTTTGAATTTTTTAAGGTTTAACTCTTTATTCTTTCTATTTTTATGAACCTCTCCAGATTTATATACTAGTTTGCTGAACTTTTATTGAAGATTTTTTTGTCTTTATATTTTTGATGTTCCAGCTTTTTTATTTTATTATTTATCACTGATATTTTTTGTCTCAATGGCTTTGCTGATAAGCATAGACACTTGAGGCCCTACACCGGCTAGCCCTCTGAGATCCTCCTGAGGTTCAGTCCTCTTTTTTTTCAGTGTCAGTGTAAGTGCATATGGTAGCACCTTCTACCTCATTTCTCCTTTATCTTCTTTTCCTTTATGGGGTAAAGTAGAGTTCATATCTACTGCTTCGGGGATATGTTCTGATGGTCACCAAAGAGATACTGCAGCAACAGGGAACCATAAGGCAGGCTCCAGGTGCAAGATATAATTTGCTTCACTCCTCTGAGTTCATGGAGACTGGTGAAGAAAAGGAAGGAAACAAAGAAACAAGTCCTTATTAAATGTTACAAAAATTGCATTAAAACTATGATTATTATCTCATTTTATTCTCACAGCATGCCTAGGGGTAGATGATATTATTAGTCCAATTTTACAGATGAGGAAACTGAAGCAATCAGCAATGAAGCAACTTGCTCAGAAGCATGCAACTCATAAGTGTATGAGGCTGAATTTGAACTCAGATCTACCCAACACTATTCACACTACCACTAGGAACCTAGGCTAGTGAAAAGGCACTCATGAAGTAAGCAATCCATGTATTAAAGTTCTTTGGCATCAATTCAAAAGAATTTTGAAAATTACAACTTAAATATAAATGAATCAAAAAGAACTAAATATGGACAGAAAAAGAGAACTATATAGGACACTATGAAGTTCTGTTACATATAGATTGACTTTTCCTACCTATAATGTACAGCTATGTTTGTTTTTGTTTGTGTAGAATTTACATTTATAGGGGCGGCTAGGTGGCGTAGTGGATAAAGCAACGGCCCTGGAGTTAGGAGTACCTGGATTCAGATCCGGTCTCAGGCACTTAATAATTACCTAGCTGTGTGGTTTTGAGCAAGCCACTTAACCCCGTTTTCTTTGCAAAAACCTAAAAAAAAGAATTTACATTTATATAGTAATTTCCAAACCACCATAGTTGTCTTCTGGGCTTCCTTCTCTCTTCAATTTATTCTTAGTAACTTTTTAATGCTATCTCTTTTCTTTTCTTCCTTTCCCAAAAGATTTACCACCACAGTCTCCTCCCCGAAAAAGAAAAAAGAAAAACCCTTTCTTATAACCAAAAAAAAAAAAAAATACAATCACTCAAAACAGATTCACATATTGACTATTTCTGAAAAGGGTGTGCTTCATTCTGAACATCTAGTGTTCATCACCGTTCTGCCAGGAGGTGGGAAGCATGATTCATCACCACTCTTTTGGAGTTGTAATTGGTCATCGTGTTTTTACATCTTTTCTATATGGCATCATAGTTCCCCAGTCTTGCACAGCTGTTTTTCCTTATAATGTGTAGTTATTGAAGTGGTTCTGCTCACTTCATTATATACCAGGTCACACAAGTCTTCCCATGTTTTTTTTAAAATGCATCCTTTTCATCATTTCATATGAAGTACTATTCCATTACTTTCTTATAATAGAATTTATCTAGGTATTCTCCAGTTGATAGAAAACCACATTATTTCCAGTGCAATAAAATGGACTGTCATAAAGACTTTTGTACCCATGGGTTCCTTTTCTCTTCCTTTGATCTTTTTGGGTTAAAAGGTTAGCAACAGTAAGTTGCTAAGTTAAAGGATGTGCCCTGCACAGTCTAGTGACTTTGGAGATATAGTAAAGCAATTCGAATTTACATTTCTCTTCTAATTAGTGATTTGAAAATTTTTATAATATTGCTGATAACTTGGATTTCTTGCTTTGAAAACTATTCACATAAAATATATTTGTATACTAATTCACATATGTACATTATGTAATATATACCTATATATGTATATATAGTATGTATATTGCTAGTAGAACTGTGATAATAGCACACACATATACAAAAACATAGAGCCTTTTGTATATTTATATCAAATCCATATAGATCTTTAATATCAGACTTTATCAGAGACATTATTGCAGTTAATTATTTCCCTTGAAATTTTAACTGTATTGATTTTGTTTATGCAGAAGCTTTTCAATCTCTTGTGACCCTTTTTATTCTTTAGCTCATCAAGAAATTTTTCCCTGTCCATGGATGCAAAAGGGATCTCCTTTCCTACTCCTCTAATTTCTTCGCGAAGTTTGGGTCCTGTGTACATAACTTATTATATATTGTGGTGCTCCTACATTTCTATCAGACTATTTTCTACTTTTCTGAACAGATTTTTGGTCAGATAATTAAGTTCTTATCCCAGAAGTTAGAGTCTTGAGGTTATTAAACCACTACGCTAAAATGGTGATTTACATTTGGATCTTATGTATTTAATCTATTCCACTGGTCAACATTTCAGTGGTTTATTCTGTACCAGACAGTTTCAGTGATTACTGCGAGGCAGTATAGTTTGAGATCAAATACAAATAGACTCCTTTCCTTTCTTGTTAAGTGAGTTTTCTCTCTCTTGTCATAAACCAGACCTCTCTCTCTCACTCCTCCCTCATCATAACAACATCATGCCACTGTCTGGATATATGTACCTTCTCTTACTTTTCAGTTCTTTATGTACAGTCTTTCCCATTAGAATGTCAGTTCCTTGAGGGCAGGATGGTTTTGCTTGCCTTTTTTTTTTTTCACAGCACAATTAATATGGATATATGCAAGCATAGTCTATATTAGATTGTTTTAGCACAGTGAATTTATTTTATATTATACACTGCTATTTTGCTGAAGTTATTACTTCCAATTCATTTTTAGTTAAATCTCTAGAAATATCTAAGCAAACCATCAAATCATCTACAAAAAAATGTAATTGATCCTATGCTTGTGTTTATTTTCTTTTCCTGGTTTATTGTGCTAGTTAACATTGTTGCACTATATAGATGTGATAATGGACATCCTTGTCTTACCCCGATTTCATTGGTAAAAACCTTAGTTTTCTCTGTTTTATAGAATTCTGGATTTTGATTTTAGATATTTTATTTCTTCTGTGTAATGGTCTTTTGCCATAAATGGGTGTATTTTGTGTATTTTGACCAAAGATTTTTTTTTAATCTATTGTTAAAATGGTATGGGGTTTTTTTTGTTTGTTTGTTTGTTTTTAGGTTTTTTGTAAGGCAATGGGGTTAAGTGGCTTGCCCAAGGCCACACAGCCAGGTAATTATTAAGTATCTGAGGTCCCATCTGAACTCAGATACTCCTCCACCAGGGCCGGTGTTCAATTCACTGTGCTACCTAGCAGACCAAAATGGTATGGGTTTTAATTGTATTATTTTTCATATGGTCTAAATAATTTTCTTAATATTGAAGCAACCCTGCAATCCTGGTATAAATCCAACCTAGTTATAACATATTACTTAAATATGAATTTATATGATATATATAATTCTAACAATGTATATATCCCTTAATATGTATGCATGTATATGAGTGTAATTGTAGCCTCTTACCTAGTATTTTTATTATTTTTGCATTGTTATCACTTAGAATATTGGTTCATATTTTTGTTTTCTGTCTTTCCTTTGTTTAGATTATCAATACCATTTTTTCCCTAAAAGGAATTAAGTTGTTGTTTGAATTATTGATTATAAATCACTGTATTTCTGAAGATATTTTTTCTGTAGTTTGCTTACAGCTCATTTAATTTATTTAAAATCCTCTATTTCTTGTTCTGTTATTTTATTTTCTATTTTTTATAAATTAGTTTTATTTTTTACAAGTTTTGATAACAAGTCACTAATCATTTTCTTTATTTCCTCAATTTTTTGGTGAATTTTCATTTTGTATTCTTTGATCTAGCCAAATTTTTTTTAATCACACTGGCTTATAATTTTATCTAGTTTATTAATTTTTTTTTTACTATTACTAGTTTGGTTAATCAATTCAGTGGTTTTTCTTTCATGTTTGTTCATCTCTTCTGTGATTTTTAGAATGTCTATTTAGTCATTAGCTAAGGGTTTTGTTTTGCTGTTTTCTTATTAGATAAGTTTCATGAACAATTCTTTAGTTTGTTTTTTTCTCTTTTGTGAATGAAAATCTTTACATAAGTTCCCGTAACTTACTTGGTTGCATCCCCAACTTTTTTCCCTATTACATTATCTATTACTTCTGTGATTTGTTTTTTGACCCACTAGTTCTTTAGGATTAAATTATTTAGTCATATTTAAATTTTATTCCTTCCAAGTCTCATAATTGATTTTAAATTTTATTTCATTGTGGTCAATAAAAGATGTGTTTAATATTTCTGCTTTTCTGAATTTGCTTATGAGAATTGTTTGCCCTAACATTTTATCAGTTTTTTAAGAGAGATTTTATTTATTTTTGAGTTTTACAATTTTTTCCCCTAATCTTGCTTCCCCCCCCCCCTCCCCGAAGGCAGTCTGTTAGTCTTTATATTGTTTCCATGGTATACATTGATCTAATTTGAATGTGATGACAACCTTTCTGGAGAGAAATTTGGAACTATGCCCAAAGGGCAACAAAAATGTGCATACCCTTTGACCCAGCAGTACCACTACTGGGTCTATACCCTGAAGAGATGATGAAAAAGGGTAAAAACATCACTCGTACAAAAATATTCATAGCAGCCCTGTTTGTGGTGGCAAAGAATTGGAAATCAAGTAAATATCCTTCAGTTGGGGAATGGCTTAGCAAACTGTGGTATATGTATGTCATAGAACACTATTGAAACCAGGAGGGATGGGATTTCAGGGAAGCCTAGGGGGATTTACATGAACTGATGCTGAGTGAGATGAGAAGAACCAGGAAAAACAATAACACTGAACACCCTAAGAGCAACATGGCGGTGATGATCAACCTTGACGGACTCGCTCATTCCATCAGTGCAACAATCAGGGACAATTTGGAGCTGTCTGCGATGGAAAATACCATCTGTATCCAGAGAAAGAACTGTGGAGTTTGAACAAAGACCAAGGGCTATTACCTTTAATTTAGAAAAAAAAAAACAACTGATATCTTGTTGTCTGATCTTGCTGTCTCTTGTACTTTATGTTTCTTTCTTGGGGAATATGATTTCTCTCTTATCACAAACAAATTGCCTTCTGTGGGGGATGGGGGAGGGAAATAAGATGGGGGGAATTGTAAAACTCAAAATAAATAAAATCTTTAAAAAATAATTTGAATGTGATGAGAGAGCAAACATTTGGTCATTTTTTTAATGATGTCACACACAGTCAACAAAATGTCAGGGCTCTAGGTAATCATTTAAGACTGAGTTGCATGGTCAGCACTTTCTGACCAGTTTTGGTATAGGATGTTCCTCACTAGAAGCTCCTCATACCAATGAAATTGCAGGTCCAGTTGCCCTTTTAGGATATACTTGATTTTGCAGGATTCATTATTCTTGATTAATGAAAACCTGTATTTTTTTTGTCTTTTGGATATATTTTATTCCAAGATTTTTTTCCTCTTTATGTAGTAGTATGCCTAGTCTTGTAGGGTCCTAATTGTGGTACCTTAGTACTTGAACTCTTTCTTTCTGCTTGCAATAAGTGTCCTTTGCTTTGAAAACTGGATTTTGAACTCCGGAGAGATTTCATCTTGATGTTCTTTCAGAAAGTGGTAACTGGCATATTCTTTCTATTTTAATTTACCATCTAATTCTAATAGCCCTAGGCAGTACTGATATGAGTTCTTCTAAAAAATATTTAATTTATTTTTCCAACTATAGGCAATTGTAATTTTCCACAATCATTTTTTGCAAGGTTTTGAGATTTTCATTCTTTTCTCCTTCTCTCCCATCTCTCCCCCTCCCCAGACAGAAAACAATATAATATAGACTATTCTTGTATAACCATGCTAATCATAAATCCATATTAATCGTGTTGAAAAAGGAATCAAATTGAAATGAGAAAAAACACGAGAGAGAAAAAGGCATAAAACATTAGACAACTTTTAAAAATTGAAAATAGTAATTGGTCTATATTTTAACTCCATAGTTCCTTCTCTGGATATGGATGGTATTTTTCATCACAAGTCTTTTAAAATTGGCTTTGACTATTGTACTACTGAAATGAACAAGTCCATCATAGTTGATCATCACCCAATATCATTACTGGTATGTACAACGTACTTCTTGTACTACTCACCTCAGTTTGCATCATTTCATGTAAATCTTTCCAGGCTATTCTGAAGTCCCATCCCTCATGATTTTTTTTTAATAGAACGATAATGTTCATCACATTCATTTACCATGATTTGTTCAAACCATTCCCCAATTGATGGACATTCCCTCAACTTCCAATTCCTTGCCACTATGAAAAGAGTTGCTATAAATATTTGTGTATATGTGGGTTTTTTGAACACTTTTTTGGTGATCTCTTTGGGATACAGAGATATTGATGTTGCTGGATCAAAGGGTATGCAAAGTTTTATTGCCCTTTGGGCATAATTCCAAATTGCTCTCCAGAAAGTTGAATCAGTTCACAACTCTACCAACAATGTATTAGTATCCCAGTTTTCTCAACATGTGAGTTCTTGAAAAATAATTAGTATCCAAGCTTTTTTAGTCTCGGTCTTCAATTAGTCTGATTATTCTAAAATTATCTCCCCATAAACTGTTTTCCAGGTCATTTTTTTTTTTGCAAGACAATGGGGTTAAGTGACTTACCCAAAGTCAAACAGCTAAGTAAGTATTAAATATCTGAGGCCAAATTTTAACTCATCTCCTCCTGACTCCAGGGCCAATGCTATATCCACTGGGCCACCTCACTGCCCCTCCAGGTCATTTTCTTCTATTTTTCCAATCTTTTAATTTTGTTCTAATATTTCTTGCTTCATGGCGTCATCTGTTTGTTCTGTTCTAATTTTCAGTGATTCCATTGTTTTGGTGAAGATTTCTATCTTCTGTTCTTTTAAATTTTATAGATCTAGAAGATCTAGAAGAAATGAAGTTCTTGTGGCCAAGACATTTTTTCTCTAAACTCTGCTTAGTTGTAAAATTTCTCACTGTTCTGGAGTTTTCTTCTTTTCTCTCGGAATCCATAAAATTTCTTTGTAATGTTCAGTGTCTTCTTTGGTTTATTCCTATTTCCATCTTCATTTCCCGACTTGGGACTTTGTGGCATGGGTGGGCTCTGCCCTGTCCTACACTTTTGGATGTGATAAACAAATTCAGTTTAATTTTGACCTTTATTCCCTGGGTTTTTGTGGGGACTTCCACCTCCCCTGGTGAATCTGGTTTGTAGGACTGTGTTTTCATGGATGTCTGGAGACACTCAGGTAAGAAAGGTGAGAATTTCTAGCACCCCTAGAGTATCTCACTCCAAGTGCTGCTGACTCCTAGACATATGGTTGTTTTTCAGTGGAACATTCTAGTCCCCCTATGCCAGTCCTTCCCTTACCCCTTCCTCTTCCTCTCACTGCTTTGCAGACTTCAGGAGCCCTTAGAGTGTCTCTGATCCTTGCTGGGGGACAATCAATGTATTTGACTATGTTTGAACTGGATTTTTCCCCCAATGCCCTCAGGCTTCTTTTCATCTTTTTATGTAATCCTAGTCTAGATTAGAGAATGTTTTGAGATTTCTGGAGCACTATTTGACCTGGGTCCTCTTTTTTTGAAAAAAGTAATAAAAAATAATGGTATTATTAGTTATTGTTACTTAGTTGATTAACTAATTAATAGTTCATTGGTTAATAATAGTTATTGCTTTTATTTTAGCTGATATTTATATAGTGCTTTGAGGTTTACAAAATGCTTTACAAATATTATATCATTTTAACCTTCCAACAATCCTAGGAAGGATAGAATATAATAATCCCGATTTTTACAAATCTTTGCTGAATGGAGTACATTTGTCATTCACACTGTCATCTTAAATGGAATTTTCCATCTGCCTCATTTTAAAGAGAATATTGAGGCCATAGAAGGAAAGTGAATTGCCCACAAAAATAGTCTGTGGCAGAACTGTAATTTGAATTCAAAGCTTCTGACTCCAAATCTAACATTTTCCCCTCTGCAGCATGCAGACCTTCACAGAATCTCCCCTCATTCATTCATCCCCAGTCATATTTTTCCAGCCAGAATGTCAGTGTAGCCCTTCCTGGGACTCTAAACACACTCCTTACACACACTCTCTCTCTCTCTCTCTCTCTCTCTCTCTCTCTCTCTCTCCCTCTCTCTCTCTCTCTCTCTCTCTCTCTCATTCAACCCTAGGCAAACCTTTTCTGCATAAAAGCATCCCTGGGTTATACCTTTAAAAGTCCTCATCTTTTTTCCATTCCCTAAACGGTCCCTAAATGATTTCTGTAGATTGCTCTAAGTAGCTCAAAAAAATATAATAATTCACTGTCTCTGTGCCTGACTAGAATGCCAATAGAGCTCCCTCTTGCTACCCAGGCCTTCTTCCTCTTCCCTAGGCCTGTGTAAGGTAGGAGAACTAGGAACAGGAAGCATCCCCTTTGAAAATTGGGGTGTGTTATGCATCACTCTGAGGCCAAGAACTGGGTTCCCCCCACCCCAAGTGACTGCCAGCTCTCCTGAGGCCAGAGATTGTATCTCCTAATTTATTGGGACACTCCATGAGGACAAGAATAACCAGATTCAAAGATCTGGCAGGTAGAGATCCAGTAGGTGACACTCTCTTTCGGTTCTGGTTTTACCATAGATCTGATGCCATCATTGTGCTTCATGAAGGGACAGTCCTTCTGCTTCATTCATTTCACCAAATTGATGTTTATTGAACAGCTACAAAATGCAGAGCCTTGGGTTTGACCTTTTATTCCTTTGAGGAAAGATTTCAGATTTCCCTCTGGAGTATCTTGGATGAATAAATATGACTTTGACCCAGGGAGGGTCATCCTCCCAGAGCTAGTCAAATCTCTCCCCAGGTCAGTGATTCAGACTCTTCCTCCTCATATCCTACCCAAATATGTCAAAGGAGGGACATATAAAGCCAGCATTGTGATTAGAGGATAAAAATGGAAGATTTAATTTCAAATTTCTACTCGTCTACATACTAGCTTTATGATTTAAGACAAGTTTAATCTCTCTGGCTCTCAGTTTTCTAATCTGTCAAATAGATGGGCTGAACTATTTCTTCTCTAAAGT
Source organism: Macrotis lagotis (assembly GCF_037893015.1). Classification (NCBI taxonomy): domain Eukaryota; kingdom Metazoa; phylum Chordata; class Mammalia; order Peramelemorphia; family Peramelidae; genus Macrotis; species Macrotis lagotis. The sequence continues at coordinate 233,616,003 of NC_133662.1, read as the reverse complement.
TATTTTCCAGTCCTAAATCCTATCATGTTCTCAGCTGGGTTCTTGGGCATGTATATATTCTATCACCTCAGGAGTATCTGGATCCATAAGGACTTTGGGTCATAAGATTAAGATTTAGAACAAGGGTGTCCAAACTTTTAACTCTTCTGGGTCAAATTGCCCAGCAAAAGCTTGTCAAAGTCCACCATATTGAACTTAATGTTTATTTATGACTACAATGTAATCTATATTATTAGCAAATATTATAATGAAAAGTAATAATGCCTCATAAATGTAATTTGAGGACCACATATGAGTATCTAATCCATGGTTTCTTAACTGGAGTCTGTGATTTTTTTTATAACTATATTTCTGTGTAATTGGTTTCCTTTGTAATATTATGTAATTTTATGCATTTAACAATATGCTGAGGAGTCCATAGGTTTTATCCGACTGCTGTCCAAGGTCTCCATGATATTAAAAAAAAGTCTGAGAACTCTTGGGCTAAGAGATTAAAGGGAAAAAATGCTCCTATATGTGCAAAAATATTTATAGCAGTTTTTCTAAAGAATTAGAAATTGAAGGGATGCTAAACAACTGGGAATGACCAGTCACGTTGTGGAATTTGGTTGGGATGGAATATTAATTATGTTACAAGAAATGACAAGGGAGTAGTTTTAGAAAAAAATGGAGACTTGTATGAACTGATACAAAGTGAAGTGAGGAGAACCAAGATATCATTGTGCACGGTAAAAGCCCTGTTGTACTGATGATCAGCCATGAAAGATTTGACTGTCTAATCAATGTAATAACCCGGAACAAATCTGAAGGACTTAAGATGAAAAATGCCATCCACTCCCAGAGAGAGAACTGATGAATGCTGTAAATTGAAGTATGATTATCTTTCTTGCTTTCTTTTTCTTTTTTTTTTTTTGCTGAATGACCAATATGGAAATATGTTTTGCAGGATTTCACATTTATAATTGAAATTATTTTGCCTGTCTTCTCCGTGGATGGTGGAGGTAGGAAGGAGAGAATTTGGAACTCAAAATTTAAAAAGAAAATAATATTTAAAATAAATAATAAATTTATTTTTTATAAAAAGATCCATGGCCTATTTAAACTCTTTTATTTTACAGGTAAGGAATCTGAGACCCACAAAGTCAGTCAGTGAATGAATAAGTATTTATTAATCCCCACTTTGCCAGGCAATGTGCTAAGCACTGGGGATATAGAGACAAAAGGTAGCCCCTACCCTCAAGGAGCTTACAGTCTGATGGAGGAGATAATTTAGAAACAAAACTAAACAAGCTAAAAATAGAATAAATTGTACATACATAAACTATAGAGGGCAGGTATGGAATACTTGACTGGAAGATCCAGGGTTATTGCCCCTCGTTGAGCTATCATATCTGACTCTTTGTGACTCCATTTGGTGTTTTGTTGGGGGGGGGGGGGTTTGGCAACAGTACTAGAGTGGTTTGCCATTTCCTTCTCCAACTTGCTTAACTGATGAGGAAACTGAGGCAAACAGGGTTAAGTGACTTGCCCAAGGTCCACACAGTTAGTTAAGTGTCTGAGGGCAGATCTGAACTCAAGTCTTGCTGATGCCAGGATCTGGTGCTCTATCTACTTCACCACCTAACTGCTCCAGGTCATGGCTAGAGGTAGGTTCTGCTCCTCTCTTGACCTCCTTCAGGAATGGGAGTTCATACCCTCCTCTAAGAACCCTCAGAACCAAAAGAAGCTCTGAGACAGCTCCCTTTCAAGATTAGTGAAGTAGAAAGGCCTTCAGATCCAAATTCTCCCCTGGGGAATAATCAGATTTTTAGCACAAAAGTAAAGGCAACTCTCTATGCATATATGGATTCCACTCAGAACTTTGTCCTCCAATAGATATCTAGGTCAAATGGTATCATCTTTTCAGGGCAGTGAAAATATCCCCAATTTAGAGTTGATGTCTTATTAGTTTGTCCTCCCTAGACAATGAAAATACACATAAGTGAGGCATCCTTAAGAATGGTATAGTTAACTTTGAATCCCTCATCTTGAATTAAAGGATTGGTTCCCTTCTCCCTGCTTCATAAGGATCCAGAAATGGTTGGTTTATTCTTTGATTTTGTAAAGCTGCTTTTTTCTCCTTTCTTTTTTAAATCTTTGTTTTTAAAAGATAGTTTGTTGCATAGAAAGAAGGTTTTATGTGAAAATAAATGTGATATGTGTGCAAAATGAATATGACGTGAAAGCAAAAAGTATCAACAGTATGTTTAAAAAATAAGAATCAATCCTCCCTTTTCCTTCCCACCTTCCCCCTCTGGTTTTCCCTTTATCCTTCCAGGTAACTTCTAGGAGTTTTCCTTCCCCATGTTCCTAGCAAATATGGAACTAATGGGAATGGATTTCCTCCCTCTCCTACTCTCCCATCTCTTCCTCAAATCTTTCCACTGGTTATCTAATATAAAGGAACTCAAAGACATTGCTGTCATAGGACAGAGCCCACTCCCTGGCCCAGTTATCTATCTCTCAGTATCCCTGTGTCCTTGGGCAACCTAATTTCTAATGTTGTAGAATAGGTGAGTCTGGCAGAAGTAGGTTACTTATAGACAGATTCCTAGTCAGGATGTCAGAAAGCCTGGATGCTAATCCAGTCCCTGCTGCTTCCTAACTGAGTGACCTTGGACATGCCATTTAACCTCAGTGAGCCTCAGTTTCCTTATCTGTAAAGTGAGGATAATCATATTTTTACTGCCTACCTTGTGGGATTGTTGAGAACCAAATGATATCATGAATGGAAAGTACTTTGGAAAGAACAAATTGATCTGGAAGAAATTATTTTCAAATGAATCAGTATGTATTTATTAAACATCTGTTATATATCAGGCACTGTGAATACAAAAATAAAAATAATACAAATATAAAATAAAATATAAACATAAATACAAAAATAAAAGTAATAGGCAGTCTGTTCTGTATGTGAAAGGTTAACCACTACAGATGGCCAAGAGCAGATGGACATTCAGAAGATATTTTCCTAATTTCCTTCCTAATTTTTCCTCCCAACTCTCCCCCATTCCTTTATTCATTTAACTCATTCCAAAGAATTTACTAAGACAGTTCCATTCAATTCATGAAACACTTAGTATATGTCTGACTCTGCATTAAGGAAACCCTGGGAATGTTCACAACCATAGGTCATAACTGTTCATCCCTCCTCCATCAGTTCAAGCCCTTATCCATCAAGCTTAGGGTAAAGAATGTGGTTGTGGTGATAACCAGTAGGAAGAGCAGGGATCAGTGTAGACAGCAATGCCAAGGTTACTGATTGGGAGTGAAACAGAATTAGGGGGCAGTTGGTCATGGAGAACCACAGATCTTAGGGCTGGAAGCAACAGCAGAGTTCAACTCTTCCCTCATTTTAAAGGGGAGCACACTGAGGCTAAGAGAGATGGAAGTGAAGTCTTCATCCTTCAGCTTCAGGAGCAGGGTTAGCATTTGGCAAAGTGCCTGACTTGGATGGAATGGTTCCACCACATCCCACCGCATCCTTCTCTCTCTTGAGTTTAGCATTTGGCCTCCACATTTGAGATACACGGAGTTAAATCATGGCCTGTTGGTTCTTCAAGTTGATGGGATGGGGAGTAAATCCTGCCTGGTGATTTCCTATTCCTTTACACCAGGTTGGACAGCAACTCCCCAGTTAATTTCCAACAAATATTTGAGGACTCTAAACTATCCATTTTCTCCTGAAATGCGAAGTCAAAGTAGGCATCTTCCTGCCCAAACCCTGGACAGACCAGGCTGTTTCCTGGGGAGGAGTGTCCTGTTCCCTTCCACCCCAAGACCTCTTACGGACTTCCTGATCTTGATGGAAAGAACACAATTTGTTATTATTGGTGTTGTGTCATGTCTAACTCCTCAAGATCCCATTTGGGGTTTTCTTGACAAAAACCAAAAACCAGAGTGATTTGCCATTGCTTTCTCCAACTTATTTGACAGATGAGGAAACTGAGGAAAACAAGGTTAAATGATTTGCCCAGGGTCACACAGCAATCATTTTACAGTTTTGGGTTTTCTTGACAGATACTGGAGTGGTATGCCATTTCCTTCTCCATCTCATTTGACAGAGGAAACTGAGGCCAATGGAGTTTTAATGGTTCTGAACATTTCTTTCTTTACATAATAAAGAAATGCTGGCATCCAACAAACAATCTTGTTTTCATTGGCACTTGCAGAGAACATACTGACCTGCAGTCCTTGAAAGAAGAATGAAAGTTCCAAGATCATTAATTGTCCCCATTTTACACATGAGGAAAATAGAGTTGGTGGAGCAAGGAGAGCTTCTCTTATGGTTACCACACTACGCATCAGACCCTAGGAAGGGGTCAATGGAAAGAACGCTGCTTCCAATTTCAGAGTCCTCATTTTTGTATTTTACTAAGTGATTTTGGACAAGTCCCTTGAGGTCCCTTGTCTCCATTTCATTAAATGTACATTGGTCTCATTGCCTCATAGATTCAGAATTGTAAGACTCCACACTCCTCTTCTCACAGCTGAGATGGGCTCTAAACATCCTTTCAGCCCCAAGACTGTGATCTCATGACCCACATCTACCCACAGTAGAGCTTTTTGCCTGCAGTCTTCTGCCCTGCCCCCCTTCCTCAGAGTCTCTTCCCCAACTGAAACTGTCCTGGCTTTAAGAGACATGGTTCAGCTGCCTCCTGCCTCCTGAACCGGGTGCCAACTCCTCCCGCATCCTCTCCCCTAGTTAATAAGCCTACCCTCCAGACCATTAAGGAGAGGCAGACAAACGAAGCAAGTCAGAGATAAACACAGTATGGGGGTACCATCCTTCCTTCCTAACAAAAGGGCTGGAAATTGTTTTGAATGAGATAAAAAGACCATGTCACTTGAATTCCCTTTGATGTATAAAGGGAGGAAGGAGGAAGGGGGTTGGGAAACCACACACAGCCCTTCCTTCCCCTCCAATCTAATTGGAACCCAATTAAGTGAATAATTGTTACAAATGTAAAATTACCTTCCACCAACTTGTGGAAATGAGTTGCTAAGTCTGCATTCAAAATGAGCCTGTGGGGCCTAGAACATCACTCCTGCTTCCTCTCACCTCCCTGGTTGGCTGATGAGGCTCCCTCTGGCTTAGAATCTGCAGACTGGTACAGATCCTGATATCTTGAGAGCCCTGGCTCTGCCTCTGTCTGTCACCTTACCCCCTTCCATCCTCAGCTATGAACCAGCCCATAGGACCTTCCAAGTCTACAGCAGGGAAGCAGCTCCCAAGGGGTCACTTGGTCCAGTCATCTGCCTTAGTTGCTTTTAGACAATTCCCAAGGGAAGAGAGAGACAGGGATATGTATCCAGAAAATAAAGGACCTTCTGGGGAGGCTCTGGTCTTGCTAAGAGGTTCTGGAAGGGATGGTGAATCAGGTGCTCAGTAGACTGAGAAGATGATAGGGACTGGGGAAAGAAGAGAATGAGTATAGGGGTTTCCACAGTGATAGTAGATTAGATAGTCACAATCAGGGACTTTCTAGACCCAAATCGTGCAACTGACTAATGTCCAGTGACAAACATCAATTAATCATTTGGTCCAGAACACACAGATTCTCAGTGTAATGCTTGTTATATCTAACTGATGGTTTCTGTTCTTATCAGAGGTCAGTAGCACATCCAGAAGAAACTTACTGAGCCCAGAACATATATATATATATGTATATATATATATATATATATACATATATATATATATATTTAGACATATACAGATATGCACACACATGTTACAGGCAGGCCCAAACTTACAAATGTTTCATTTCTAAATGACACATGAATTCAGATACTGACACTCCCACCACCAGAATTTTCCTTTCTCCCTCTCCAGCTGCTCCACACTGCTGGCTTGAGAACAACTGTGTTAAGCTTTTTCGGAGAAACCAGGGGTCAAGAAGGGAGGAAGGAAAGAAGTTATGAAATGTAGGAACAGCTGAGGAAAGCTGATCCTAGAAGTTGCTTCTTAGGAGGAGTTGGCCTGCATGCCTACTGAATGGGCATCCTGCCCAAGACAGCTCTCTTGATATATCAGAGTTTTCCCCTTCCTTTTGTTTTCCCTCCTGAATTTCTTACAATGAGAAATTGATCACAAGTCTTCTCTTTCAAAGTCCCTATAGAAAGAAATATGTTAGCAGTCACTCACATTTTAGTGTGAATTAATATAATCAATAATTTGATGGAATGAGAATTTATAGAGTAGAGGGAGGAAAACAGGTCATTTTTGACCCTAGGACAATTTGGGATTTGATTGTTCTTGGGTAAAGTTTCCCCAGATTGTGTATTAAGTGAGAGAAATTGATTTTTATACTACGGGAAGGAACCTTATGAAGTACCTCCTCCAAATCCCTTTCTTTTATAAATAAGGAACCTGGGATGCTGTAGATGAAGTGATTTACTAGGAAGCTTCATAGAATCATTAACCTGGAACTGGAAGAACCATAGAGGCAATCTAGTCCAAATTCCTTCATTTTATAGATGGGTAAACTGAGGCATCAGGAGATCAAGTGACTTGAATACAGTCACACCAATAAATTTCAAAGATAGGATTTGAATCCAGGTCTTCTGACTCCAGAGCTAGTGAGTGTTCTTCCTACTATATACCATACTAACTCATAGAATGGGCTCCTTTCTCCCCAATTACTGTTTTCTACTATATGATACTGCTTGTTGGAGCTTGGGGCAATAATATAAGACCTAGGGAAGAAGGATGTTGGGCAGGGGATTTTAATCTTTTTTTAATCATGTATTCCTTTGGCAATCTGGGGAAGTCTGCAGACCCCTTCCCAGAATAATATTTTTACATGCAAAAATGCATAGGATCACAAAGGAAATCAGTTACATTAAAATACCGTTATTACAGTTTTTAAAGTTGAGATTCCAGGTTAAGGATCCCTGCTGCTGCTGAGTAAGAATGGGAATAGCAAGTTTATTTAATTTGTTTTTTTCAGTTAATAAAAATCAGTTTTCTTCCGCACCTACCTCTATCCCCCATTGGAAACAAGGAAAAAGAAAAACAAAATTCTTGTAACAAATATGCTTAATTTCTACATTAGTTGTGTCCAAAAATGTATATTTTATTTTGAACCCCCAGGCCATCACACCTCTATCAGAAGCTGGTTAGAATGCTTCATCTTGAGTCATTGGAATTGTGGTTGGCCACTACATTGATCAGAAATCTGAAGTCTTTCTCAGTTGTTTGTTCTTGCAACGTTGTCTCTTTATATACGTTGTTCTCCTGGTTTTTGTTCACTCTACTCTGCATCCTTTTATATGAATCTTCCTACATTTCTTTGAAATCCCCCCTTTCATAATTTCATCAAGCATAATAGTATTCCATTGTACTTACTTATCATGATGTATTTGCCATCCCCCAAATGACAAGTGTTCCCTCAGTTTCCACTTCTCAAAAAGGTCTCAAAAAAGGACAAGTTTCAAAAATGAAGTCTGCCTTTTTCAAAGGTTTTCTGAGTGACAGCCCCGAATGCAAGGAATGGGGAGGAAACTTCATCCTCCTAATCGTTCTTTCAGGCCTTGTCAGACAAGCTTCAGCTGTTGTGAAATGGTCAGATCTTAGGCCAGTGCATTAAATCTCTAATACTTTCCTTCAAGAAATATCCATCAAAACCAATCATTTCACTGGTTCTTCCAGACACCTCCCAGCTCCTCTAAGACTTGGTCTTGGAGAGTTGCCATAGCCCAGAGCTTTGTGTCCTTGAGCTAACTTGGTTTGAGATCTCACTGAACATAGTTCCGGACTGGTGCTTGAACAACAGTCCATCATGGGCCTGCCTGTACTCAAAGGCATCCAACTTGAGCGGTCTTATCTGATCTTATATTTTATTTGAATAATCTTGGAGGGACCAAGGTTATCATAGGCATGTCGTAACAAGGCAACAGAGGAGGATGTGAGTAGAAGGATATTGGCTTGTATGTTGTAGATTAAATATGCTTTTCCTGTGATCCTAATCACCCTTTGTAACATTTTTTTCCTTTGAGGAAATGGGTGATTGGACTAGATAAAGCCCCTCCCATCTCTAAATTTCTAGGATTCTTGCAACACGTGTTTCAAAATTCCATTCCAGCCGATTCACTCATGGACTCTTGGAACAGGACTCATTCCTAATTTTACAGGAGATATCCTGAGTAAATCAAGGGTTGATCCTAGACTCAAGAAAAAGCAAAGCTAACCCTAGATAAATCCATATCCCCAGACAAATCCATACCCCCCCCAAGACAATTCTCCCATCTCTGTATGTATTAAAATCAGTGTTACCCTACATTAATAAAGGGAGTTTGCTCATTGGGAACTCAAGGATGCCTAGGAAAGATCTGGGCTATATTAAACTGGAAGAAAGAACCTTCAAAGATAAATTAGTGTGGAGACAGTTAGATAGTATCGTCTCTTGAGTCAGAAGAAAGTGAATTTAAATCCTGCTACTTACTATGTGACTCCAAGAAGTGACTTAACCCCAAATAAAAAGGGTAGATTAGGGAGGTTCAAGGGTATTTTATATATAAATATATATTATGCATATATCTATATACATTTATCTAATTCCTTAAGGTTTCTTCCTAGCTACCTCTGGTCTGTGAATTTTTTAAGTAGAAAGATCTGAAGCTGGAAGGGTCCTCATAAGCCATCTCGTCCAACCTTCTTATTTTACAGATGAGGAAACTGAGGCATAGAGAGTTTAATTGTTTTGAGCAAGGTCAAACAGAGAGTAAGGCATCAGAGATAGGATTTTTAATACGTTAGTGTTCAGTGCCAGAATTCTCACCAGCCTTCTAGGTGAGCCAGACCATCAGATGGAAAACAGTGAGTCATTAATTAGCTCAACTGTCAGAGGAACAACTGCAGTTGTTGAGGACCTCAAGATCAAAGATTTAGACTAGAGTTAGAAACTTTGATTCTGCCTCATTTCACATATAAAATGCTGAGGAAAGAAACTAGTATTTCTTAAGCACCTAATATATATCAAACAAAAGTAAACTAAGTGAGATTTACAAATATTCCTTCATTTGAGGTGGTGATATTACTATTCCCATGCTTCAGTAGAGGAAATTGGGGCAGTCAATAGTGAAATGATTTTCTCAGGGTCACACAGCTGAGGCTGGATTTGAACTCAGATCTTCCTGACTCCAAGCCCAGCTCTCTATTCACTGCACCACCCTATCTGCCTCTGACTGAGAGCCATAGAAGACTTTCCCAGGATCACACAGGTAGTAATCCGCAGTCAGAATCTGAGTTCAGTGAGTTCAAGCCCACGAGCCACATGTACTGCTAGGAAAGGTCAAAACTGAGGCTCCAGAAAGTTTATTTATTAGCATGTTCACATGACTGTGAGATGTTGAGCATGCTAATCAAATTTCTGGCAAGCCTAGAATTTTCATTGAGTCCCTTAGTTACTCAACTCCGGTTCTTCCTTCCCTGCCCTGCCTGCCCTTCCCTTCCCTTCCCTTCCCTTCCCTTCCCTTCCCTTCCCTTCCCTGCCCTGCCCTGCCCTGCCCTGCCCTGCCCTTCTCACTTTCCCTTCCCTTTCCTTCTTCCCTTTCCATTCCTTTCCTCTTTCTTTATCTCCTCTTATCAGCATTCTTACTCTGGGCTCTATTCCCCCTTTGGACAAGATTCTAGAAAAGCACTGGCCTTGCTTAGTCAGCCATGGCCCTCAGAGCCAGAGCCTACATTTATCTGCAAAGCAGAGCCCTCATTCCTAGCCAGATAAACAAACACCATCCAGAGGCTGAAGCAGAGAGACTTCTCAGGAATGCAAGAGAGAAGTAGAAAAACAGGAGATGGGAGGTCCATCAATAAAAGGTCAAAGCAGAGATCCAAGACATCATCTGCAAAGGAGCAAATTCTTCTACTTGGTTGATTGGAGTTAAATGTTGCCTCTTACTCCAGAGAAGAAAGGATCATCCACCCCTTCCCACCCTACTTAATTCAAGACAATTGTTTTCTGGGAGGAAGGACTGAAATGTCAAGTAAGGGAATTTGACCATTGAGGATGGGAATAAGAAATAGTAATCCCAATATATGGGCAGTGGTTGGAAAATGTGGTACATGCACATAGCCAAACTCTATGGAATGTAAGTTCCTTCAGGACTGTGTTTCCCATTCCTAGTACAGAATAGATACCTGAATGTTTGTGGATGGATGGCTTGACTCAGTGGAAGAGTTTCAGTCTTTGGTGATTGGATAATTTTTGACCAGTTTATGATCCTGAAATTTAGGAAGCATGAATTCCAGGCCTGGATCTGCTACTTAATCATTTTGTGACTTTGGACAAGTCATTGTCCCTCCATAGCCTTGGGTATTCTCTTTTGTGAAATGAATGGCTAAAGCCAAATGATCTCTAAGAGTCCCTTCCAGTTCTGATATTCAGTGGTTTTGTATTTCTCAGATATCACCCACTCGAACCCTAGCCACAAGATAGCCACAGTCAACAGGTTATTAATATTAGGTTTCTGACCTTTTCAACTCTGGCAGTGCCAACAGAGGGAACTGATGTGGAAGATGCCCTCCTTTACCATGTTAAGCATCATTTCCATTGAGCATCAGGGAGTTCTTTCCTCTATCCTCCTAGGGTTGGGGGGAAAGAAAGAACTTAAACACTGGGTTTGCTGCTTTTTCTGTGGTTTGAGGATTGTGGTTTGAGGATTCTAAGTCTCAGTCTCCTGATCTGTAATATGAGGGAGTTAGATTGGATGGTCTTTGAGGTCTCTTTCTAGGTCTGGAGCTTCCTCTGGATTTATGTATTTGTGTGTGTTGAGGGAGAAGGTCCCTGGAAAGTCATTCTGTCCTAGGGTCGGGGCCTCTTGGGGAGCAGGCCTGCATCTTTCTGGTCAAGATCCTCAGGCTGAGAGGGACTGGGAAGGGGGCAGGGGTAGGGGGCTTGGAAGAGCTTCATACATGAAGCTTGCTCCCGCTCCTTTCTCCATCAAGGTTCATTTGCTTTTCCTTGCTGGCAGGGACTTTCCTTTTTGTCTCTGTATTCCCCAATATGTTACATACTGAAGGTACTTAATAAATAATCATTGAACTGAATAATTATAGCTGTCATTGATCTAGCTATTTCAGGTTGGCCAAGTGGTTTGCAGATATTATCTCGTGTTATCCTTATAACTCATAAGGTAATATGGGTATAACTCATATTGGCAGATGAGGATCCTGAAGTGGATCACTCAGCTAGTAAGTACAGGAGGCCAGATTTGAACACTGATCATTCAGGCACCAAATCCAATGCTTCTTCCTGGGAGGGAGGAGAAGGAGGTAAGGAAAGACTGGCCCTGGGGTGTATTTAATAAAAGGAGATGGGGAAGATGACCCCAGGGAGCTCAGAGCCAGGCCTAAAGGGAGAGAGGAAAAGGGCAAGGGGGGGGGGGGGGGGGGCTCTGTTCATTCCTTATTCTGGGCCACAAGGATGACAATGATTAAAGATATCACGGGCCTAGGTCATTCCCAGCCCTCACTGACACTAATTTAGGTCACAATTAAGCCAGTTTGTCTCTGTCAGTTGAGTTTCCTCCCCTTTAATGACTCCAGCCCCTTCCAAGGCCTCCAAGGGTAGGAGGGAGCTGGAAGGATAGCATTCCTACTTCAAACTCCCTCTTTTTTTTCCCCACCCTGCCTACCCATGAATCCCCCCCCTCACCAAATTCACCCAGCCAATCAGTATGGGCCTGGCAGGGATGAATAGGCAAAGAAAAAAAAATCAGCTTAGTATTCATTCCCCCAGTTATCTCACTTCAGAATAGTTTCACATAGTACTTTTAGTCAGTCAAAACACATTTATTCATCACTTACTGTGTACTAGTAAGCACTTATTCTGGGCTAAACACTGGGGATGGAAAGAACAAAGAACTCACCGCCTAAATGAGGGAGACAGCCCTACAATAAACAAATACGAACAAGATATAGACAGAATGAATTGGAGGGAGTCTCCAAGGGAAGACTCTAAGGACATACTTTTATTAAGTGCCTTCTATATACTAGGCACTGCTAAGTCTGGGAATACAAAGAAAGAAAAAATCATTCCCTGCCTTCAAGGAGTTTTCAGTTTAATAAAGGAGATTACACATAAGAAGCATATCAAGTAGATGGAAGTCAGTCTCAGAAGGAAGACATTGGGTAAGGAAAAGAGAGTGATGGGAAAGATCTTACTGCAAAAGTGAAGATCTAAGCTATCTTGAAGGAAGCCGAAGAAACCAAATGGGAAGTAAGGAGTTTGAGCATTCCAAGCATGGGGAGAAGTGGAGGCAAAGACACAGCAATGGGGGTGATGCAGTATCAAATCTAAGGAATTACAAGTAAGCCAGTGTCACTGAATCCCAGTTTTGGGGGTGAGGGAGAGAGTGAAAAGGAAAAAAAGTTGGAAAGCTAAGAAAGGGCCAGATTGCAGAGAATATTAGATGCCAAACAGAGCACTTTCTATTTGATCTTGAAAATAATAGGGAGCCCCTATAGCTCCTTGAACAGGGGGTGGTGACATGATCAGATCTACACTTGGAAAAATAATCTTGGTAGCAGGGTAGAAGAAGGATCTGAGTGGGGTGAGACTGGAGATTTGTTAATTGAAGGATGAAGCTCTTGGTTGGATGATTGGAGTTAAGCTGGATAACTGTATTTGTAGGTAATTATGGGTATTCCCCCAAGGCTTGGTCCTAAGCCTTCTTTTCTCCATTCTCTCTCTTGGTGATCTCTCCTACTCATATGGTTTAATGACTGTCTTTACCTAATGTGTACTTCAGTGGAAAAACACTGACTTTGGAACCAAAGGATTCAGGTTTTTGTCCTTCTGCCAATGTAATCTCCAAGGAAAACATGTTGCTTGTAGGATTTTTTGCATGAAGGTAGGAAGTAGGCTAGATAAACCTTGAGGTTCCTCCCTCAGTTCTAAATCTGTGATTATAAGGTTAATACTATAATCATAAATCAATTAAAGCTTTTTCTCCAAATAGGATGACAGATTTAGAGCTGGAAAAGACCTCAGAGGACGAAAGTTAATCATTTCATTTTTTTCCTTTATAGATAAGGAAAACAAGACCTAGAGAAGTGACTTAACCAAGGTAGAAAGGGACAGAATAGGGATTTGAACCCAGATCGTCTGACTTTGGGTCTATCAATAGTATATATGGGAAGAAAATCTTCTTTCCTTCTTTTTGATGGGTTGAGCCTTTGCCAGCTAACGGTTCTGAAAACCTTGAGTCCAGAAGTCAATGAGTAGGATCAGAAGGGACACCAACTTGACAGTGGAGGAAGAGCTGGGTTCTGCATTTAGGTGAGACCAGGAAGAAAATACAATAAGTCCAGGTTCTAGGTAGATGGCAGAATAGTTCATCCATACAACTGGATCTGGGCCTATTTCATTCATTTCTGTCCTTGGTTTCATTTGACCTTGATTCTTTGAAGTGCCAGAAAATTCCTTTTGGAAAACCCCCAACCTTCGATTTAGGAGTAATTAAAAAGAAGAAAGGAATGGTGTCCATGTTGAAGCCAAAAGAATCTGGGGAAATCCCAGAAACCAGACATGGTTTGGCAGCCATGTTAGTAAGATATAAAATGGTGGGACCCTAGTAGTTACGGGATGCTGGCCAGTACTTATTTAATACAAGAATGAAAGGAAATCCCATAATAACAATAATTGCAACAACTGTTTTGCTAAAGCCTCTTTCCCACCCATTCTTTATAGGCAACAGGGACCTCCAACTTCTAGAAGTCATTCTTTATCCCCTAACCCCAGAAAGTTTTGCACCAGAACTTTTCTAATTCCCTAATAAATATCTGACTGATGTGTTCAGATTTTCCTGAGGATAAAATAGTATAATAGGGTCTGATTAGATGAATTGACTTTTAAGGCCCCTCCAATCTGGAAATTTCATGATTCTGTGAAAGCTATACAGTGCTTTCTCTCTGTCTTTTCCAAGTGATACAGAACATCCCATCATTAGCTTTTGGTGGGAAGCTAAAACTAGTATCACCCTTTAGAGAATGGTGCAGGACAAGTCTTTAAGATAATATAGTTGATTGAATGTGTTTGCCACAAAACACATAGAAAGTCATTTTCATGAAACATTTCTTCCTATCATAAAGAGTTAATCTCTCTTTTCTCGAGATCTAGACTGAAAAGTTCTTTTTGAGATTGAGGAGAATTTGGAAGGTAGGGTAAAAAAGGGAAGACTCTTTGGATAATAGACTTAGGGTTAGAAGAGACCCCAAAGTCCACCTAATCTCTTCATTTTATTGATAAAGGAACTGAGACCCAAAAAAGGTTAGCAGAGGTACCTGGAGCCAGCTTGAACTGACTAGCAAGATCTGATGGTTATCTTTTCAGGGAGAATATTTACAATGTAGAAGTCACCAAATGCTATAAATCAGGACTTGTTTTATTGTTTTGTTGATTTTCTAGACTGAAATAATAGTCTTTTCGTAATATTAATATTACAGTTTAAACTTTAATTAATTTATTTTTTTTGCTGGAAAGTTGATTGTTTTCCAGCACATCCCTGGATTTGCCCAAAGTTATATACAAGTAGTATCAGAGGTGAGATTTGAACTCAGTGCCTCATATTCTAGAGATGATCATCTTTCTACTATAGAGGACCATGCTGGAGGGGAGTCCCAAATCATGCTCTTACACATTCCTACCCTCATATAAGCTGTTTTTTCAGAATTGCCTTGTGTTCTCCAGACTAGAAGTAGACTCCACTGTCATTTAACAACTGAGGAAATTATAATGTGGCAGAGAGGAAGTGATTCTCACACTCAAAGTTGGAGATAATTTGGTGGCCTGTAAATAGAGTGCTGGGCTAGGAGTCTGGAAAACCCAAGTTCAAACACAGCTTCAGACACTACCTAGCTATGTTACCCTGAGTAAGTCACTCAATGTCTGTCTGCCTTAGTTTCCTCAACTGTAATATGGGAATAATAACACTTATTTTCCAGGGTTGTTGTGAGAATCAAATAAAATAATATTTAAAGTACTTAGTATAGTGCTTGGGACATAGTAAGCATTTATTACTACCAACAAAATCTAGGGCAGAGACAGACAGACGGACACAGAGAGAAGAGAGAGAGATAAGACAGAAATAAGAGAGAAGAAAGGGAGGAGGGAGAGAGAGAGAAGAAAGCAAGAGGAGAGAGAAAGAGAGACTAAAGAGAAAGAATAGAGAGACAGAAAAATAGAGTGAGAAGAAAGAGTGAGAGACAGAGGAGAGGAAAAAAAGAAAGGAGACAGAGACAGAGATGAGAGAGGAAAAAGAGAGAAAAGAGAGAAAGAGAATGGCATTTTAAAGCCCAGTAAGGGTGGAGGAAATCTGGGTTAACTTTCCAAGGTCCCTGGTTACCCTTAAAGTGCTTCATCTAAATTAATCTTATCCTGAACCTTTGTCTGGGATTTCAGTACAGCTACCATGATTTGATCAAAAGATTGTTTCATGTGCCTTTCTCCTCCTTCCTTGTGCATCCTTCAGCTCTACTCTGCCCATAAATGGGCTTCATAGTGAGGGAGATTTGGGGAGATGGACCAATTTCCTGGGAGAAGGCTATTGATGACCATTTTACCCTCTCTCAGATAGCATGCCCCATCCTATCTATGTCTCATCAAAGACCTCTTGCAGATGTAATAAAAATCTCACCTGCCTGTTACCTATGGTTACATCATCTCTCCACTCAAAATATACCAGGAACACTACTACAGTTTAGGAACTTGACCTATTTACCCTCTCCTGGGGATCCAGGTGTGGCACTTCCTGAGGAATGATGGGGATGTCCCATGCACAGGAGTCCATATGAAACTGTGGAGGCAGAGCAGGGAGAGATTAGCAACTGTGGCAGAAATAGCGTCCCCATCATTACTAACCCCAGCTTTTCAGTCCCCCCATGTGAACTGACTCATTTACACGAAGAGAAGGAAGATAGGAACAGCAGGTCTGTGTGGGTTGGAAGTAAATTTAGCTCCTGGAAAGCATGAAGTCTTATGGACAGGTGTGGGCAGGGCATCTGAACATCATCAAATGGCCACCAGGTAGGAAAAAAATCTGAGGAAAATGGAGGAAATGAAGAGTTATTGATTGCAGCAGGATGGATGCAAGTTAGACCTGTAAAAGGAGAATTCCGAGCCAGACACAAATGGGAGTGGGATGGAAAGGGGGAGGGGGTTGGGATCCCTTTATGGGGAATCTTTCCAAATAGGTTTATCTCCCATGTGTTTGGTCTGGGTTTAGGCATAAGAAATAAGTGAAAGCAGGGGACGAACCGTGCTGCCTAGATAGTCAGATCCCTAAAAGGTAATTTTTCATGTGAAGTTAATCAGTCACTTAGAATTTCTGATTTGCCTGGGTTTGTGCTAATCACAAAGAGAAAAGGGGAAACAGTCCCTGTCCTCAAGAAATTTATAGTCTATGAAGAGACATGACTCCTTATATGTATTTGCAAGTTATAAACTTGAAATAAGGTAATTTTAAGGATTGATCTTGAGTAACTGACTGGAGTCAGGAAGACCTGAGTTCAAATTCAGCATCAGATCCTTACTAGCTGTGTAACCTTGAGCAAGTCATTTAACTTCTGTTGGGCTTAATCCACTAGAGAAAGAAAGGGCAAATCAATCTATATCTTGGTCCAAAAACTTGGACTGTATAGGCCATGGGATCACAAGAAGTTGGACAAAACTTAACAACAATTTTTAGGCAGAAGATACTAGAGTCCATGGTGATTGGAAAGATTTTCATTGCTTACTAAATCTTGAAGAATGCTAGAAATTCTCATAGAGAATGGCATGTTTTCCAGGAATTGATTGCAAAGACATGGAGACTAGAGATGGGCCCCCAACTAATTTACAGACTCCTGAACCTGTTGTTAAAGTCAGGTCCCAGTCTGATTTCATCCTACCTTTTCAGGCTCATCTGACTCACATTCCCAGCTTACAACTTTCACAGGGAAATTAGACCAAGATTTTAAGCTTGTATTTTTTTATTACTAGCTATACTTAAACTCTCCCAATTTCAGTTTATTCATTTACATGATTAGTATGATAAAAGCCTGTGGTATCTACCTGGAGAGTTGTTTGTGTGCATCAAATAAGATAAAGTGAAATGCAAAAATCAGAGAAAACTAAATATTGGTCACCTTAGTTAATTTTTTTAATCATACCTTTCCTTTGACCTAACATGTAAATCCCCAGCTTGGTCACCCATATTATTCCTCAAATTTGGCTCCAAAGTCCCTCAGATAAAATCCATCCATTGTTCAGCTGCTGCTGAAGACATCCTAGCAATATACTTAGGACCCAAAAAGGGTTTGAGATATGTTCACATTACCTGGCTCCCATGATAGTCTCACTTTGAAAATTCCACAGAAATATAAGCTGCTGTTGCTGCCATCATCAATATCCAATCGATATTCTAGGCTTTGGTGCTCCTTGATGGAAAAAAGAAAGACAAAAATCTCATCTGCGCTCCAGAAACTTACCCATTTGTCAGCAGCATTGCAGGATTAGCCTCCTAGGTACCTTTTCTTCTCTATAAGTTCTGGCCTGTTTAATGAAAAATCAAACCAAAGAACATCTCCCAATTAGTTCCATTCAGTTCAAGTATATGTCCAGAGAAGGCAAACTTATGGACCTGTCAGCCTGAAGCAAGCATCATGTAGAAGATAACTTTACTATGAAACTCAAAAAAAAACCTGCTTTTCCTTCCCAAGGTTTTATAGCGACAACTGGGGGACTTTTCTGCTCTGTGGAATTATGGGCATCTTGAGTCCCCATTGATTGCCCAGAATCAGCTGTCTTCCCTCAAGGTCCTGATCAGCCGGAGTTTCCGACAGCAGCCAGGGTATCTCTGCTAAACTGATGGATCTCTTTGCCCTTCCTTGCCTGACAGAGAATGGGTGCCAGGATAGCAAGCCTAGTCTTTCTCATCAATGAGTGGGAGACAAAGGGAGGGGACATTAAGTTTGATCAGTAAGGCCTCTAGCCCAGTCACTGGATCATCCCCTCACCTCAGAACTAGGGAGAAAAGTGGGGGGAAAAAGTTAGGCTAGTAGAGCCCCAGAGTTATAATCCCAGCTCTGTTGATCATAGCTTTTGTCTCTTCTGTAAAATGAAGCAGTTGAACTAATAGCTTTTCAAGTCCTCCCATCACCTGGGTCCTGCTGCATCTTTCCATCTCATATGACAAACAGGGAGGGTACTGGAGAGGAGCCTCTGGGGTACAGGCCATTGCTGGTTTATCCCCTCAGTAGAAACAGTATCTAAAAAATCAGCATGGAATGGAGAGTTCCATAGAGAATCCTCATTTTGTGTTCTTCTCTGTATGTGGAAATATTCTTTTTTATGTTTAAGATCAAAATTCATCGCCCCCCCAAAAAAAATCCAAAGAGTAACTGATAGGAACAAATAACAATAAATGAGATTAGCAAAGTGCTTTAAGTTTTATGTAGCACTATGCATCCATTGTCATCTGGCATTGTTTTTCCCCTTTTACAGATGAGGAAATTGAGACTCAGAGCAGTGGACTGGAGGGGTATGGTGAATGCCATACTGTATTTGGTATCAGGAAGACTTGGGCAGGATCTGAACATGTTTCTCCACCTTAAGTCTAACACTCCTTTCTCTTTATTGCTTTTTGAGGGTGCAGGAAAGCTTCCTTCTCCTGCTAAAATCTTCATCTCAAGCATAGCCTTTGACATCTGTAGCTACCTGGAGCCCAGCCTCCAGCCCCCAACAGCTTATTTTACTAGAACCAAGAGTTTCCTTGGCTGAGCTGGGAATCAGCAATGTGGAGGTTGGGTGTGGGATGCCGTGAATCACTACCGATAATCAGCTGCGTGACTCATCGCCCTCTCCCCACTCTGGGAGTCTGCCTCCTGGATCTGGGAGCAGGGGGAAGGGAGACAGTCCCGGAGCCTAGGCTCAGGCAGGGAGGTAAATCAGGTAAAGGGCCTCTCCCACTCCAGCCCCAGTCTCTTAGGCTAAAGGATCCTAGTGGGTCAAGGACCCTCCCAAGTGGTGCTCCTTTGTCTCCCTTCCCCTCATTTCTCCTTTGGGGAATAGGAATGATGTGCTTTGGATGTCCAGACACCTAGATTCTGGTCTCAGCCCAATCACGAATTGGTTTAGAGGCCTTGGACCTGAAATTGCCCCCCCCCTCTGAGCATCAGTCCTTTCCTCTAACCAAAAAAAGTGTTAGATTAGATCAGAGTATCCTATTTTTTGTGTCTCAGATTCTTGGGGCAGTCCAGTGGAGCCTAATACAATTGTGGTTTGTCTCCCACATTAATAATTGAAAGAAAGGCTAAATTTCAGTGAGAGATTAGTGCAATGTTTTCCCCTAGTTCATAGGCTTCCTGAAATCTATTACAGAACCCCTGGGGGTTGGGGCATCCCAGGTTAAGTATTCCAAGATTAGACAATCTCCAAAGTCCTTTCTCACTGTACTGTTCCATGGGCTTTCATTTTCAAATGAAACTAAAGCATAAGTAAAGTAAGATCCCAGGCTTGCCAGGTATCTTGCCAGGTACCTGAGGCATTCAAGAATGTGTGTGTGTGTGTGTGTGTGTGTGTGTGTGTGGTGGTGGTGGTGTTGTTTTTTGTTGTTGCATGGTGATGGGAGTTTGTTCAGACTTGAGACCCCTATTGCTATCTTAGACTGTATCTCTGCTAAGCCTGAGGCTGGGAGAGCCCTAGCTTGGCTAGGCAACAGGGAGAATGTTTGCCATCCTCATTCCCACGGCTTCTTTTAATGATCACAGGCGCCACTATTTGGGTTTTTCCACACTTGCATCCCATCTGCTTTTCCTTGCCTTCCTGCTACCTCCACCCAAGTGGCAGCCACAGTCCCTCCAGTCATCTGCTTCTGACCTCCTCCTCCTCCTCCCCCACCACCACTACCAAGAGGCAGCTGGGTTCAATGGAAAGAGCATTGCCTACAAAAGTCAGAGGATCTGAGTTCATATTCCCTGCCTCCAACCCTAGCACTATAACCCTGGATATATCTCCTACCCCCTCTGGGCCTCAGTTTCCTCATTTGTCAAATCTAGATTGGACAAAATGATCTCAAGGTCCCTTCCAGCTCTAGTTCAAGGATCCTATTCCTACCCCCCCCCAAATATCCAGTATATCCAGAAGTGTAGAAACATTAGTACAAGAAAACCTTAGTGAAAGAGATCCAGGGGGCCAGCCAGTCCCACCTCCTTCCCCATCAGTGGAGCCCTCTGCACGTGGCAGGTGAACCTCTGTGCAGGTGCCTGCAGGGATGACAAGTTCACGGCCTCACAGTGCCACCCCACCCACTGTTGGACCAACTCTCCTTGTTAGACAGTTCCTCCTTCACCAGAGCCAAAAGCAGCCTCCCTCCAGTTTCTGCCCATTCATTCTAGTGCTGTGTTATAGAGCTGCACAGAGATCTAATCCCTTTTCTGCATGAAAGCACTTCTGCTATGTGAAGGCTGTGATCATTGCTGTCCCAACAGCCCAACACCCCTTCCTCCCCCCATGCCTAATATGATTCAGTTGCCTAGAGGAAACTATATGGTTCAGCGGTTAGAGCAACTGGATCTGGAGTCAGGAAATATTTCAGTCATGTCCGAGTCTTCATGACCCCATTTGGGATTGTTGGGTTGTTTGTTGTTTGTTTTTGTTTTTTGTGGCAAAAATGCCAGAATAGTTGGCCATTTCCATCTCCAGCTCATTTGACAGCTGAGGAAACTGAGGCAGACAAGGAAAAGTAACTTGCTCAGGGTCACACAGCTGGGAAGTGCCTGAGGCCGGATTTGAACTCAGGAAGATGAGTTTCCTTCATTGCAATCCCAGGGCTCTATCCACTGTGCCACCTAGGAGTCAGGGAGATCTGAGTCAAATCCAACCTCAGTAGCCATGTGACCCTGGACAAGTCATCTAGCTCCTGTCTACCTCATCCAAAAAAATGGAAGAACTAATAGCACCCTCCTCTCATGTTTCTTGAATTTGTAAGACACCTTGCAAACTTGGAAAGTGCTTATAGTTTCTAGCTACTTTCAGAGAAAGGAGAAGGAAAGAAAAAGAATTAAGTATCTGCTATGTCACTGTGTTGTGATTACTTATTATTGGTTATTATTACTTATGGGCACTTAGGTGGTATAGAGGATAGAAAGAACTCATCTTCCTGAGTTCAGATTTGGCCTCAGGAACTTCCCAGTTGTATGACTCTGGGAAAGTCACTTCACCTTGTCTGCCTCAGTTTCCTCATCTGTCAAATGACCTGGAAAAGGAAATGGCAACCCACTCCAATGTCTTTGCCAAGAAAACCCTCAAATGGGTCAAGACTTATCATCCTATCACCATCAATAACATGTCAAATACTGTGCTAAATACTATATTATTGATGATTGGTTATTGTTACTGAATCTCTTCAATTGTTCCTTTGAGGAGATGGAGTTTAGATCCCTTCCCCTCGTCATTCTTTGGTTTCCTTTTTTGGGGTTTCTTTGGATTTTTTTACAAGACAATGGAGTTAAGTGACTTGCCCAAGGTCACATAGCCAAGGCAGTATTAACTATCTGAGGTCATATTTGAATTTAGGTCCTCCTGACTCCAGGATGAGTGCTCTATCCACTGCATCACCTGAATGCCCCTCCTCAATATACTTCTGTCATTCTCAGGACCTTATTAGTTTCAGTGTCAGAGAGGACCAAAAAGGAAGAGGTCATTCCAATTTTAGTCTGAGCAGGGTAGAATACAATGCTACTTTCATCTCTCTCCTTCTGGACCTGCACTGCCAGTAATGCTGACTGTGATCCCATGGAGAGAGGAAGCTGCAGAATCCCATGCTCAGAGTCATAAAGACCTGGATTCAAGGACCGCCTCTGAAACATTCTGGTTGTGCTAACCTGAGCAAGTCACTTAATCTCTGAATGTCCTCAGAGTTCTATTAAAACTGGAAACTGCAAAGCAAACTCTGATCTACATTGATAGAGGGAGTTTTCATACTGGAATATCTTAAATCACATTAGATTTTTTGTTTTGGAGAACTTGAAGTGTCTCAGACCAATCCTGATTGATCTAGAAGCTTTGAGCTGCTGCCTTTGGATCTGAGGTAGCCCCATAACTCCCCACGCCTGGGGTTCATCACATTGGCACAAGACTTAGTGCAGACAATGATCAGCTTAGCTCTACTGCAGGTCTGAACTCTGGGGCTCAAGTGATCCATCACCCTCAGCTTTCCCACTGGCAGAAATTAGAGGTGTGTGCCCACACGCCTGGCCCCATTAGCTTTTTAAATAGCTAATCACATTGTTGACTCACTTTGAATTTCTGATAAACTTTAGGTCTTTTTCTTTTTCACCTAAATGGAGTTTAAACATGGTATCCCTCAACTTTTACTGTTAACTTTTAAAATCTAAATGTCAGAACTGCCATATCCCTGTACATCTAACCTTCCTCCAGTCAGGTCCTGTTCTGATGTTTCATCATGGCAGGAGATGACCTGGAGATGTCTAAGGCTGTGCCAGCAAAACACTAGATCTGACAGATCCTACCAGGCCAGGACGACTTTGAGTTTAGGCCTGGATGGCATATCTGCCCTCTGAGGACTAGCCTTGCCAAGTTCAAAAACCCTCATCACATGGTTGGCTGCAGGGGGACGAGTAACTCCACAGTCACAGAGAGCTTGTGATCTGTGACAGTGGAGAGAATAACCACCCCAGTAAACTCACAAATCATTGAAGCACTAAATAAATCAGTGGAATTTGGGCTCATCATTATTGTCAGACAAGATCTCTTCTCAATCCTGAGGCAAGATGGTATTATGAGAAATGCCCTTGCTCAGGAGGCAAAGGAACCAAGTTCAAATCCTACCTCAGATGTTTACAATCTGTGTGACCTTGAGCAAGCTCTTTTAACCACTCTAAGCGCAGTTTCCTTATCTGATATAGATGATCACCCCAAGTCTGCAATCTTGTCCTTCACCAATTATATATTGAACTAGATGATGGTTCCCTACAGCTCTCATGTTCAGAACCAATACTGGGACACCCTCTTAAGAACTTTGAATTGATTATACAACATGGGAGACACTGGCACAAGACCATCCAGCATGATTTACCCTAATCAGAGGGTTGCTGCACTCTATGAGCAAGGAAGAATTGAAGCAGATCATAGGAAATGTGAGATATGTAAGTTTAGAGCAAACCCTCCAAGCGTTCACATGAACTGATTGTGCTTAACCTGTGGTAGAACACTTGAGTTCATATTGATCTGATCAGCCATGGCCAGACACATTTCAGTTTTTCTCTAATATAGCAATGCTATTTTGGTCTTCTTGGGTAATGGACAGGAACCAACCAGAACTAACCATGTTCAGTATTTCCCTAAATCAGGGGGTCAATACCAATGTCTAACAGGGAAGTAGTTGAGCTATGGGCAAGTCAAGTGCTGAGGCCTTGTTGATCCTTAATGGAGGGAGTAGTTAATTATGACAGTACCATGTCCAAGTTAGGAAGGGTCTTGACCACTACTTTGACCAATTCAGGGAGCTTTCTAAAAGATGTGGGAATGGTGCAACTAGGTGGCACAATGGGTGGAGCACATTGAAGTCAAGAGAACCTGAGTTCAAATCCAGCCTCAGATACTTATTAGCTTTGTGACTCAGAGCAAGTCACTTAACTGTGCCTGAGAGAGAAAAGTGGGGATGATGGGCTCTTCTACAAATAGTGGCTATGAGGACACTTAGAACCCCATCTTTCCTACAAAGCTTAGCTCAATTGCCACTTTCAACATAAAGGCATTTCTGATTCCTCTACCCTTATTCCTCCAGTTCTGTTGCTTACATGTCAACGGCAGACATGTTTCCCTTTTTCTTTGTATCTGCATTTCCTAGCACAGTGACAATCGGATGTCATTTGTTGTTTATTTGTTGTTGGTGAGTCGTTTCAATCACGTCCAATTCTTCATGACCCCATATGAGGTTTTCTTAGCAAAGATATTGGAGTGTTTGCCATTTATCCTCCACTCATTTTATAAATGAGGAATTGAAGCCAGTAGGAAATCAATGAGTTGCCCAGGGTCACACAGTAAGTGTCTGAGGTTGGATTTGAACTCAGGAAGATGAGTTTTCTTGATTTGAAGTTCAGCACTCCAGCACCTAACTGACCTTAGGTCAGCTTGATAAATTCTTACTGAATGAATGATGGGGAAGGGAGGGAGTGAGGAAGGAAGGAGAAGGAAGGAAGGAAGGAAGGAAGGAAGGAAGGAAGGAAGGAAGGAAGGAAAAGAGAGGAAGGAAGGTATTCTGATTCATAAGATGAAGATGTTTGTTAAAGACTGAGACATCATGTGAACTCTGGAACTAGCTGGTGGTTGATTTCTGACTGTGGGGAATTGATAGGAAACCAGTCTTTATCTATTTGCTAATTCTTTGATTTTTTTTCTTCATGATGGAAAGAATTTCATTAACTTAATGGCTGACCTAGCAGCATCACAAGCTTGCCTTGTCATCAGGAAGCTTTCTGATTGGCTGAGACTGAGCTCAGACTGGGGACTATGGACCAGTGAGCATCATCCAACTAGTCATCTAGAATAAAAGTTGCCATTTCCCATCAGTTCTTCTGGGACCAGGAATGGCAATAGGCCTTTGGTAGGAGGGAGAATGAGAAGAAACCAGCCAAACCAAGAATTTTGGTTAGGTGATATTCAGCCTTCCTAGCCAGAATTTTTTTATAAATCTTTTAAAAAATTATGGTAGGGGCAGCTAGTTGGCCCAGTGAATAGAGCACCAGACCTGGAGTTAGGAGGACCTGAGTTCAAATGTGGCCTCAGGCACTTAATAATTATCTAGCTGTGTGACCTTGAGCAAGTTACTTAACCCCATTGCCTTGCAAAAACCTAAAAATAATTATTGTTATATTTCATTTAAGAAAGAGGGGAGGAAAATGCAGTTCATCAGGATCCAGACATCAAGCAAATCTGAAAGTGTTCATCATGTTCTTTATCCATAGGTCCTCACCTCTACAAAGAAGAATGGAAAGTCAATAGTTCCTTTAATGGCCATTCTCTGGCATATTATTTCTTGGTTTGTCTTTTCGACTATTTTCTGTAAAGTCTAAAAAATGTACTTTTGTGGCCTGAAGTGAGGAGAGGAGGCATAAGAGAAAGAAGAAGGTTTATGCTCTGGAAAGAGTCACATGGATATGTGGGCATAGATTTAGAGCTGAAAAGGGCCTCAGAAATCCACCCCACCCTTCCCTTCATTTTACAAGTGAAGAAACTGGGTCCTAGTGAGATTAAGTGCTTAGCCTAAAGTCACAGAAGTAGGAAGCAACAGAGACCAGATTTGAACTCAGTTCTTCTGGTCCCAAATACATTTCTCTTTACGATGTGTCACCCCCCCCCTCCAGAAAAAGAGAACACATAGCTAGGTTTCCGTTGTTTCTCATATATACATATATAGACAGATGCAGACAAACATATTTCTTGCCTCCTTTCTAGCAGAGTCCTTGTATACTGGGCCATAAATGTGCAATTTTCTTAGGACAGAATTAATAGATTGATGACCTCAAGCCTCATATGGATACAGGAGCCAGGGGTCTCCTGTCTTCTGGTTGAGGGTTCTATGATCAGGAAAATACATAGAGCTTTGAAGGGTGAAGGGAACAGGAGGTGATTGCAAAGCCCTCTAAAACTGCAATCTTCATTTATGTTATACTTACATCTCCCCAACTTCTGGCCTTATGAACCTATTTTGTAAAACTGAAGTAAGGAGGCATCTACTGTGAGGGAAATAGTGTCCACAGATTGTGGGACCTCAAGTTTGAATCCTGACTTCAGCACACACTCACTCTTATTTTTTGCTAATTAATTCCCCCCCTTGGGAAGAAAGCACTTTATAAGAAAAAAAAAAGCATTTAAGTGATATAAAGAATAGATCACTCAACCAGGAGCCAGGAAGCCCTGAATTCAAATCCACCCTCAGACACCAACTAGCTTTGTGACTCCAGGCAAGTCATTTTTCCCTGTTTGCTTCAATTTCCTTATCTGTAAAATGGGGATCCTAATATCATCTTTGAAGGTTTGTTGCAAGCCTCAACAGAGATAAATTTATTTGTAAAAGTGCTCAACACAGTGCTGGATATTAATCGGTGATGGATAAATGCCTATTCTCAAGGGGAAGTTAATCATCATCATTTATTGTTATTACTGTCACTACTACTACTACTACTACTACCACTACTACTACCACCACCACCATCCCACTACTTCTACTGTTACTACTATTGAATACTGATTCTGATACTCTTACCTCTGGCCTCAGGAGACCAGAGAAAGGCTAGAAGTCTTCTACATAGAAATTATGAATGATGTTTTTTCTTATTCGAAAGGACCGAAACATGGCCATATATGGTGGGTTTGAGCAGATTTTTTAAAAAAATTTATCTATTTTTCAAACTACTTGCAACAGTAGTTTTCAACAATCATTTTTGGCAAGGTTTTGAGTTTCACATTTTTCTCCCTTCCTTCCCTCTACCTCCCCCTCCCTCAGACAGAAAACAATCTAATATAGGCTCTACATAACCATTCTAAACAAAGATCCATATTAATCATGTTGTGAAAGAAGAATCAAATAAAAATGGGGGGAAACATTAGGAAAAAGCCATAATACATAAGGCAACTTTTTAAAATAAAAATTATAAACTTTTATCTGCATTTAAATTCCACAATTCCTTCTCTGGATATGGATGGTATTTTTCATCACAAGTCTTTTAGAATTGTCTTTTATTATTGTACTGCTGAGACGAACAAGTCCATCATGGTTGATCATCACACAATGTTGTTGTTAATGTGTCCAATGTTCTTCTTCTGCTCACTTCACTCAGCCTCAGTTCGTGCAGGTCTTTCCAGGCTCTTCTGAAGTCAAGACTCTCATGGTTTCTTATAGAACAGTAATGTTCCATCACATTCATATACCACACTTTGTTCATCCATTTCCTAGTTGATGGGCAACTGTGCAATTTCCAATTCTTTTCTACCACTAAAAGAGTTACTATAAACACTTTTGTATTTGTGGGTTTTTGACCCTTATTTTATGATCTCTTTGGGATACAGATCTAGTAGTGCTGTTTCTGGAACAATGTGTGCCCTGTTTTTTTGTCCTTTGGACAAAATTCCAAATTGTTCTCAAGAGAGTTTGGATCAGTTCACAACTCCACCAACAGTGCCCAGTTTTCCCACATCCCCTCCAATATTGATCATTTTCCTTTATGTTATATTAGCCAATCTGATAGGTGTGAGGTGATAGCTCAGATTAGTTTTACTTTTCTCTAATCCATAATGATTTAGAGCATTTTTTCATAGGACTAAAGATCTAATTTCTTCATCTGAGAATTGCCTTTTCATATCCTTTGACCATTTATCAATTGGGGAATGACAAAAATATTCTTATAAATTTGATTCAGTTCTCTATATATTTTAGAAATGTCCTTTGTCAGAACACTTGCTATAAAAATTAGTTCCCAACTTACTGACTTCCTTTTAATCTTGGTTGCATTGGTTTTATTTGTGCAAAAACTTTAAAATTTTAAAGTAATAAAAATTATTCATTTTACATTTTATAATGTTTTCTATCTATTCTTTGGTCATAAACCGCATTCCTTTCCATAGATCTGGCAGGTAAACTTTTTTTATTTTAATTGACTTATGATATCACCTTTTATATCTAAGCACTTTGTCTTTATCTTGAGTGGTCTATGTCTAATTTCTGCCATATTTTTTTCCAGTTTTCCCAGCAGTTGTTTGTTTTTGTTTTTGTTTTTTATCAAATAGTGAGTTCTTCCCCGAGAAGCTGGATTATTTGAGTTTTTCAAACAGCAGTTACTATAGTCATTTACTATAGTTTCTTTTTCACCTAATCTATTCCACTGATCCACTACTCTATTCCTTAGCCAGCATCAACAGTTTTGATGAATGATGCTTTATAATAGAATTTAAATCTGGCATGGTGAGGCCACCTTCGTTTGCATTTTTTTCCATTAATTCCATTGATATTCTTGACCTTTTGTTCCTCTATATGAATTTAGTTGCTATTTTTTCTAGCTCAATAAAGTAATTTTTTTTGAAAATTTGATTGGTATGGACTAAAAAAGTAATTTAATTTAGATAGAATTGTCGTTTTCATTATATTAGTTCAGCTACCCATGAGCAATTGACATTTGCCTAATTAGTTAGATCCTATTTTATACATGTGAAAAGTGTTTTGTAGTTGTTTTCATATAGTTTTTGAGTTTTCCTTAGCAGGTACACTCTGAAGTATTTTATATTGTCTGCAGTTACTTTGAATGGAATTTATCTTTCTATCTCTTGCTATCGTGTCTTGTTAGTAATATATAGAAATGCTGATGAATTATGTAGACTTATTTTATATCTTGCAACTTTGCTAAAGTCCTGTTTCAAGTGGATTTTCTAGGAGAGTTTTGTTTCTTCATTATCTATTCTAATTCCTTCAATTTTATTTTTTTTCTCATTGCTAAAGCTAACATTTCTATGATTTTCTACAACTCGACAATACAATATTGAATAATAGTGATGATAACACGCATTCTTGTTTCACCCCTGATCTTTTTGGGAATACTCCTAGTTTATCCTCTTTACATATAATGCTTATTGATAGTTTTAGATACTAGCTGTTGTTTTAAGGACCAGTCCATTTATTCCCATGATCTGTAGTATTTTTAATAGGCATGGGTATTGTGTTTGGAAAAAGTATTTTCAGCATCTATTTGAAATGATTGTATAATTTCTGTTAGGTTTGTTACTGATATGATCCATTAGGCTGATAGTTTTCCTAATATTGGATAAATTCTGCATTCCTGTATAAATCCTACCTGATTATAGTGTATTATGTTAGTGATAACTTTCTGTAATTGCTTTGCTAATATTTTATTTAAGATTTTTGCATCCATATACATTGGGGAAATTGGTCTATAATTTAATTTCTCTGCTTTGACTCTTCCTGGTTTAGGTATCAGCACTATATTGGTGTCATAGAAGGAATCTGGCAAAACACCTTCTTCACTTATTTTTTCAAATAGCTTATATAAAAGTGGAACTAATTGTTCCTTGAATGTTTGATGTGGATTAATCTGACTCCGGAGTTTTTTTCTTAAGGAATTCATCAATGATTTGTTCAATTTCTTAACCTCTTTTTTTTAGTTTTTTTTTTTTTTTTTTGCAAGGCAATGGGGTTAAGTGGCTTGCCCAAGGCCACACAGCTAGGTAATAGTAAGTGTCTGAGGTCAGATTTGAACTCAGGTACTCCTGACTCCAAAGCCAGTGGTCTATCCACTGTACCACCTAGCTGCCCCATGCACCACCTAGCTGCCCCCAATTTCTTTTTCTGAGATGAGGTTATTTAAGTATTTAATTTCCTCTCCTTTTAACCTGAGCAGTTTAAATTTTTGTAAATATTCATCCATTTCACTTGGATTGTCAATTTATTGGCCTATAATTGGACAAAATAGCTATGAATTATTTTAATTTTTTCCTCATTGGTGGTAAATTCACCTTTTTCATTTTTGATACTGGTATTTTGGTTCTCTTCTTTCTTTTTTATATTTAAATTAACCAAAGGTATATCTATTTTATTGGATGTTTTTCCATAAAACCAACTATTAGTTTTATTTATTAATTCAATAGTTTTCTTTCTTTTGATTTTATTAATTTCTCCTTTGATTTTAAGAATTTCTAATTTGATTTTTAATTGGAGATTTTTTAATTTGTTCTTTCTCTAATTTTTTTAGTTGCATGCCCAATTCATTGAGCTCCCTTTTCTCTATTTTATTTATATAAATAAGAGATAGAAAATTTCCCCTAATAGCTGCTTTGGCTATATCCCACAAAATTTGGTTTGTTGTCTTCTTGTTGTCTTTGTGTTGAATGAAATTATTAATTATTTCTATGATTTGTGGTTTGACCCACTCATTTTTTAAAATTAAGTTAGTTTCCAATTAATTTTAGATCTATCTCTCCATGGCTCTTTATTGCACCTGATTTTTATTGCATTGTAATCTGAAAAGGATGCATTCAAAATTTTCTGCCTTTCTACATTTGATGATGAGGTTTTTATGCCCTAAATATATGGTCAGTTTTTGTGTAGGTGCCATTTGCCATGGGGAAAAAAGTATATATTTATTTCTATTCACATTTAATTTTCTCCAGAGGACTATCATAGCTAACTTTTCTAACATTCTATTCATCTCCTTAACTTCTTTCTTGTTTATTTTATGGTTAGATTTATCTCATTCTGAGAGAGGGAGGTTGAGGTCCCTCACCAGTAGAATTTTGCTGACTGTGTCTTCTTGTAACTCATTTAGCTTCCCCTCTAAGAATTTGGATACTATACTGCTTGGTACATACATGTTTAGGATTTAAATTACTTCATTGTCTCTGGTACCTTTTAGGAGGATGTAATTTTCTCCCTTATCCCTTTTAATGAGAGCTATTTTTGTAATTGCTTTGTCTGAGATAAGGATTACCTTTTTCACATAATATAATCTGCTCCAGCCTTTTACCTATGTGTATCTCTCTATTTCAAATGTGTTTCTTATAAACAATGTATTTTAATATTCTAGTTTCTAATTTGCTCTGCAATCTGCTTCTCTTTTAAGGGAGAGTCTATCCCATTCACTTTCATGGTTATCATTATTAATTCTTTATTACCCTCCATGTTATCTCCACTCTACTTTTCTCCCCTCTTTTCACCTATTCCTCTTCACCAGTGTTTTGCTTCTGAATACTCCCTCAATCTCTCCCCTCTTGTATCAGTCACCCTCCCTTTTCTTGCCTTCCCCCCTTTCCCCTTCATTCTTCTTTCCTTCCTTTTTGTCAGTCTCCCCTTCCCTCCCCACCCCCTTTCCCTTCCTACTACTTGAAGGGTAAGATAAAATAAATTTCCAAACCCAACTCAATGTATGTGCTATTCCCTCTTTAAGTCAAATTTGATGAGAGTAAGATTCAAGCCGTTCTCACCCTGTCCTTTCTTTCTCTCTCTACTGTAATAGGCCCTTTGTGCCTCTTCATATGATGTAATTTACCACATTCTGCCTCCCCCTTTCTCCTGTCTCATTACAGTCCCCTCCCTTTTTCAGTGTCTCAGTTTTTTTTAAATCATTCCTTCAACATATGGACCTACCTTCAGCCTAAGTATATTCCCTCTAATAGAGTTAAAATTCTTAAGAGTTATGAGAATCTTCCTTCCAGATAAGGATATAACCAATTTAATCTTATTAAATAGCGGTCTTTTTTCTTTTCCCCTGTCTACCTTTTCATGTATCTCTTGAATCTCCTATTTGAAGATCAATTTTTTTTCTTCAGGTCTTGTCTTTTCATCAGGAAAAATTGAAAATCTCTTATTTTGTTGAATATTTTTATTACTATTAAATCATATTATTTAATATATTAATTAATTTAATATAAATATATTTGGTAAATAACCATCTTTTTCTCTAAAAGCATATGCTCAGTTTTG
This sequence comes from Macrotis lagotis, assembly GCF_037893015.1. NCBI lineage: Eukaryota > Metazoa > Chordata > Mammalia > Peramelemorphia > Peramelidae > Macrotis > Macrotis lagotis. The sequence goes on along the minus strand of NC_133662.1, from coordinate 233,584,473 downwards.
TTGGGTAGCTGATTCTTGATTGTAATCCAAGCTTCCTTGCCCCCGGAATATCATTTTCCAGGCCTTTTGATTCTCTATTGTTGATGCATCTAGGCCCTATGTAATCCTGACTGAGCATTTGAATTGCTTCTTTTTGGCCTCTTGCAAGATTTCCTCCTTGATCTAATAATTCTGGAGTTTGACTACAACATTTGTTGGTGTTTTCATTTTGGAATCCATTTCAGGAGGTGATCTATGGATTGTTTCAATGACTATTTTGCCTGCTGTCTCCATATTAAGATTTTACCCTCTGTTTCCATATTAGGGAGGTTTTCTTTGAAGATTTTCTGAAGAATGTTATCTAGACTCTTTTTGATCATGACTTTCAGGTGGTTTTAGGAGTCTTAAATTATTTCTCCTGGATCTATTTGCCAAATCAGTTGTATTTTGTATTTTGAGGTATTTTCTATTATCTTATTTATTTTTCATTTTTTAAAAATGTTCTTTAGCTAATTCTTGATATTTCATGGAGTCATTAGCTTCCACTAGTCCAGCCTACTCTTCTAGGAATCATTTTCTTCAGTTAGCTTTTGCATCTCCTTTTCTACTTGGTCAATTCTATTTTTAAAAGATCTGTTATGTTTTTTAAGTCATTCCTTCAAAAATCAACATATGGACCATACCTTCAGCCCAAGTATATTCCCTTGTGGGTTTTTTGTTTGTTTGTTTTTTGTTTTTAGGTTTTTACAAGTCAATGTGGTTAAGTGGCTTGCCCAAGGACACACAGCTAGGTAATTATTAAGTGTCTAAGGTCGGATTTGAACTCAGGTACTCTTGCCTCCAGAGTTGGGGCTCTACCCACTGCGCCACCTAGCTACCTCTCCCTTGTGTTTTTGAAGGAATTAGTTTCTTTTTTTTGCATTTGCCCAATTGTATTTTTAAAGGATTTGTTTCCTTCTGTCACTTTTTATTTCAAGATGTTAATTTTTTCTTGTTTTTTTCTCAATTTTTTGTTTGATTTTTAAACTACTTTCTGAGCTTTTCCAAGAAATCTTTCTGGGCTGGAGACCAATTCATATTCTCCTCTGAAGCTTCTGCCCTCCTTTTCTGTGCTAGTGTTTTGCCCATCCTTATCTCCAAGTTCACTTTCAATAGACCCTGCTTTTCTCTGACCTTTCTCATTCATTTTGGGATTTGTTACTGGTCTCTATCCTAAGGATCTTGTGTTGCTAGAGGGGCTGACTTGCAGATCTTAAGTGTTGAGAACCCTAGAGGTTTGCTTACTGGCCTTTGATGTAACTCCAGGGGTTTGCTCAGTAGATAAGTACAGAACATCAGTCTCTCTCTCTCTCTCTCTCTCTCTCTCTCTCTCTCAACCACAAACGCTGGAGATGTCAGCTGCCCACTCCTTTGGCTGTTGGGAAAGGTAGGAAAACCTGGGGCTGTTTCTGGACAGTCTGCATGGAGGAATTCCAGCTCCCTCCCCCTTTACAAGGTCAGGCCTCCAGATGAGCTACACTGACTGAATGGGAGTCTTAGGGACCCTCACTGGAGCTTTCCAAGTCTACCCACCTTGCAGCCAAGTCCAAAACTGAAAACCTCTGTTGGAGAGTTCCCCCACATCCAAGGATCTCAGATTAGTTCCCCACCTCACCCTGCCACCTTGACAAAGCAAAGTTGAGATAGAAGTATAGAGATTTAGATCTAGAAGGGTTTTTAGAGACTGTCTAGTCCAGCATCCCCATTTTGCTGATTAAGAAACTGAGCCACAGCGAGATTAAATAGTTTGCTCACTCAGTAAGTAGCAGACTTAAAATTCCTACCAAGTGTCCTGGCTCTGAACCAGTAGACTCCATTAAACCACTGCCTGCTATATAGTTTGTGCATTGCAAATTTTGAGAATTTGATTTGAATGAAAGCAAGTTTGATTTCCCAGAGTCCCTGTTCTGTTCATCCCAACATGCTGCCTCCCTTTCTTTCATCTTCCTTGTCTTAGCCTACATGTCTAACCCTGGGTGCTACAGGAATATGGCTTTCTTTAAAGATCTTTAGAATGACCCAGGACCAAATTCTCACACCTTGCAAGTAATATTCAGAGAGTGAGTCCTGTATTGGCCTTGGAAAATAGTCCTCTGGATAATCAGAAGAACACAAAGTAACTCAGCCCTATTTGTTTTCCTCTCACTAGAGCCCTTGGGGTAAAAGAAGATTCAGAGGTGGAGAGGACCTTAGAAGCTGCCTAGTTCAGTTTTCCATTGTAGATAAAGTCTAGAGAAATCAACTTGTCCAAGGTCATCTATGTGGGTTATGACAGCACCTGAACCCAGACTAACTCTCTGTCTGCTACTTCACATTGCCTCTCTTTCTGTGTAACTTGGTCAGTTAACTGTGGTCCTTGAGGGTGTGGACAAAGGCATCAATCTCCTCTCACCTGGCCAACAGTACTGAGTGCCCTTTTTATCCCTGCAGGGAAAACACAGGGGAAACTCTTCTCGTCCCCTGCAGAGAAAAAGAGCTAAGCATCCAAGAGAGGGTCTTTTCTCACATTAAGATGCTGAAAGATGCAGCCAGAAACAGACAGGCAGGCAGGCATCGTCACAGAAATATGAAATCCATTTGCTGCTGTTATCTGTGGGACTGTTAAGATCAAGTTCAGGAAATGAATTACTCACTTTACTGATACCTCCTGGGAAACTAGTTGTCCCCACTTACTTCTTCAAGGTGACAGAGACTGTTTTATGTGTTTTCTTGGACTGTTGTTTGGTGCTGTTTGTCCTTTGTTCTTGAAGAAGACCATGCATGCCATCAGGGAGGTGATGCCATGTCAGGTATGTGAACTGAATTGGAGTGAGAGGGGGCTGGGCTAAGTCACCACCCTCACTTGCTCCCCTGGAGCCATCTGGGTGCAGTGGCTCTATATGGATGAGGACAACTGATCAAGGGTTAAGTGACTTGCCCAAGGTCACACAGCTAGTTAGTGTCTGAGGCTAGATTTGAACTCAGATTCTCCTTATTTCAGGGCCAATACTCTCTCCCCATCTAACTGAGTAAGTCATTTAATCTTTGTTTGCCTTAATCCAGTAGAAAGGGATTGTTTGTTGTTATCCTTCGTATTGGAAAAAGACCTTAATGACAAATGAGGAAATGATTTGGATTATTGTATAAGCAGAATAGTGAAGGTATGCTTGCCACTTTCAGAGAGCTCCTCATGTGTTGGGAGAGAAAGAAACACAGTGTTTATTCTCAAGGACTCCCAAGAGGGGAGAGACATAGTCCCTACCTTTAAGGAGCTTCCAGTTTGATTAGAGAGCTTGCCCTCAGAGAGCTTCCAGTCTAATGAGAGAAATAATAATGATAAAGATGAGGATGAGGATGATGAGGATAATGATAGAAGCATTGCAAAGTACTCCAGAATATCTCATTTGATCCTCGCACCACCTGGAAGATAGATTCTGTTGTTATCCTCACTTTACAATTCTTGACTTCAGGGAGAGTCCAAACTGGTAAATGAAATATAGTTCTGTCCTTGATAGCTTCCAATCTAATGGAAAAGAAACATGCATTTGAGCCCAAATCAAAAAGAAGACCTGTGTTCAAGACCTGCCTTGCCTGTAATCATCTTTTCAACCTTGAACATGCAGCTTTCCTACTTTGGGCCAAATCTAGCTCTGACATACTATGATTCTCTGCAAAATTATTAGAAGCTCTGCAAAAGACATTAGGGTGTTAAACTTATTTAAGTGAATGTAAAAATATGTAAGAAATGATCCTCCTAGGTAATCTGGGAAGGCTGCCAGGAGGAAGATTTTGAGTTGACTTAGATGAGGGACAAAAGGGTATGGGTTGATGGAGAAGCATTGTTGGTGGCCCAGGACAGTTGGGTACTCACTTGAGTTGGGTGCGCTCTGTCCTTTCAGTTGGTTCCCTTAAAATACCTCTCAGTTGTTCCTTTTCCTTCTCCCTCCTCCTCAGTCCTCCTCCCCTCCCCCAAGATTCCATAGCCTGAGGAGATAACCATCTCTTTCTCTTGTTCTCTCTAATCCTTTCTGCTTGCCTGACTGTTTCTTCTCACTAGCTTAAAGTTCATAGACGCTAAGCTGGAAATTCCTGGTATAACCCACTTCCTGAGAGTTACTTAGGCCCTTTGGGAAGACACAATTTCAGAATGAAAAGTAGGCGCATTCCTTTGCTTTCCAAGAGCAGTCTTGTTCTGGGTAAGATTCTGGCTTACCCTAGGTTTTCCTCCTGGGACTGGACCATAGGTGATTCTCTCTACTAGTCATCAGATCTGGAAGGAATTTTAAAAATTACAAAAATTCATCCCTTCCCCACTTTGTATTTTACAGAGTAGGAAACTGAGGCCCAAAGGGAGACCATGACATGACCGAGGTTATATTTTGAATAAATGACAGAACTGGGATTTCTTGTCTCCTCGTCTTCATGCCATATAACTCATTGTATTGTGATTAATGGTTAATGTGACTCATAGGATCAGATAGATTTAGGGATGGAAGGAACTCTCAAATCCATCTCCCTCATTTTACAGATGAGGAAACCAAGGCTGAGATTGGTTAAGAGGTTTGCCTAGGGTCATGTGGCTCGGAAGTCTCTGAAATTGGTTTTGAACTCCCAATCCTCCTGACTCCAGGGCCCAGCTCAGCAGCATCAGGCTGCCTTCTTCTATTGAACTGATTGCTGGCCCTCTTGAAGTTCATTATTGTCCTTCTTTAAGGAACAAAGGAAGTAATTTGGGCATTGAAACCCTACATCCCTCACCTGAGCTCACACAGAGGCCTCTGATGTCTGGAGCTTCTAATTCAGGATAAGTGCCTTGAACTTTTAGCTGTGATGACAGTGTGGCTCAGTAGAGATAAAACCATACTGAGGGGTAACGGATGTGCCTTCTCCTGCCAGCTCCCCCTGTGATCCACCAACTAGGTGACTTTGACCTAATTCTTTGACTTTGTGACTAATCCTCCATAACCCAAGTCACTTCCCCTTTGTGTTTTCTTCTAACAAAATGAAAATGTAGAATTAGATGATTTCTCTATACTACACCTATAGCCCCACATCTCTCTGCTGAAAGGAGGGAAGTTTATTTAACATTTGTCCCCAAGGCCAATATTAACTCCAACCACCACCCAGAGCTAAAGTTTTATTTTTTAGAGAACTTTAAATTTCTGCAACTACAGTCACCAGTGTCCATTTTTTGCTGGCACTTGCTTCATTTTGTATCCTCCGCACAAGTCTCTTAATAAGATTATTTTGGCAGCTGTGAAGAGGGGATGGACAAGAGGTAAGGAGACACTTCCTAGGGCCATTGATTTAGAACTAGACGAAGTCATAGAACTAATCTAGAAAACTGGCATTTAGAGAGGCTTAAATTGTTTGCCTGGGATCACACAGGTGGGAGTGGAAGAGCCAGAATCATTCTAATTCCAAATCCATTCTTTCCTCTCAGTCTTTCTTCCATGAAGTAATAAGATTCACATCCAAGAGTGATTTCAGTGTGATGGGTAGAAGAGTACCAATACAAGAGATAATATCACAGGTGTGATTCCCTTGGTTGTTTACCCACAGTCTCTTCCATTAGGGTATCAATCAGTCAATAAGCATTGATGAAGTCCCTACTATGTGCAAGCAGTGTGATAATCACCAAGAGTAAAAAGAAAGGTAAAAGACAAACTTCCTGTCCTCAAGGAACTCTGATCTAGTTGGGGAGACACTATGCAAACAGCTGTATACAAGCAAGTGATCCATAAGATAAGTAGGAAATAATCAATAGAGGGGAGACAACAGAATTAGGAGAGATTAGGAAAGGCTTCCTATTAAAGGGAGACTTAGCTGAAATTTGAAGGTCAGGATGGGAGGTGTAGAGCATTGCAGACCTAGCAGATAGCCAGAGAATATGACAGGAAGACCTCAGTTCAAATTAAGCTACAGACACAGTTATGAATCATGTGAACCTGGGCAAGCCCCACAGCTCTTACAAAGTGCAGTATATTTGATATTTGGGGACAAGGGAAGCAAGAGAAACAAGGAAAGAAGGTAGAAAGAGAACCAGCATCACAGAAGAAAGACTGCCCAGAAGGAGGGAGCTGTCCAGTGCTGCAAAGAGTTCAAGGAGAAAGAGATAAGGAGACCTTCAGATTCAATGATAAGGAAGTCACTAGTGATCTTGGAGAGAAATCTACTAAAATGCTAGATGGAACCTGATCAGAGGATCTGGATAGAACCTGATGATAAAAAATTGGGCCATGAATGGGTTGAAAAATGAGAAACAACAAAGACTACTTTTCTAAAGTTTTGTAATCAAGGGACAGAGAAGTTGGAATATATAATTTGAGGGTGTATAGGGTCATAGGGCACCTAGGTGGTATAGTGAATAGAGCACTGGACCTGGAATTAGGAAGTCCTGAGTTCAAATCCAGTCTCAGACATTTACTGACTGTGTGACCCTGGGCAAGTTATTTTACCTTGTTCACCTCAATTTCCTCAGTTGTTAAATGAGCTGGAGAAGGAAATGTCAAACCACTTCAATATCAGGAAGAGTAGGACACAACTGAACGACAACACGTTAGAGCTAGAAAGGACATGAGTAGCCATTTAGTCTAACACTCTAACACTTTCAGTTCAGATGAGGAAAAGGAGTGTGGTAGAGAAAAGCACTGACTTCAGAGTTGGAGGAAGCTGTTTCATTTCCTGCCTCTTTTATTAAATCACTTAATGGGATGATCTCAGATTCTTCATCTGTAAAATGGAGAGGGGGGAGAGGAGTGAACTAGGTGTCCTCCAAGGTCCTCCAGTCTCTAGATGTGTGATCCTAAATTCCAACCCAAAGAGACTTTACTGATTAGGTTAAGTAACTTAACCAGGTACACCCAGCAAGTGTCAGAGGCAGGATCTAAACCAAGTTTGGCACTTTATCCACTCTGCCAACGGTTCTTAAATTTTTAGTCTCAGGACCTTTTTTATACTATTAAGAATTATTGAGGCTTCTCAAATAGTTTTTATTTATGTGAATCATATCAACATTTATCATATTGAAAATTAAATTATCTTAAAATTGTTATGAAAATGGTTTTGATCTTCAGGAACCCTAAAGGAATCTCAGGGACCTCCAGGGTCCCCAAATCATACTTGTAAAACCACTATACTGTGTCACACTACCTCTCCTTGGGCCTCAGTTTACTTCTTTGTAATGATGGAAGGGAGTCACACTAAGTGATCTCTATGGCAGAGTTTCTTAAACTTGATCCCATGAACTTGATTTTATTTTTGTTTTTAAAAACATTTTGATAATTGTGTATCAGCAGATTTCCTTTGTAATTCTATGCAGTATATTTTATGCATTTAAAAAACATCTATTTTATCTGTCTAAAAAGTTCTGCCTAACATCTTTTGTAACTCTAAATTCACATTCCCATGATAGTTTTTATATTCCCCATATACATATACTTTATTTTGTTTTGTTTTAATTAACTAATTTTTAAATTAATTTATATTTCATTTCATTTTATTTCTTTTTTTTGTTGTCCAAAATTCTCTCCTGTCCTATGCTCACTGAGAAGAAAAACAAAACTCATTACAAATATGTATATTTGTGCAAAATAAATTTCTGAATTAGCCATGTTCTCTCCCAACCCCCCAAAAATGAAAGAAAAAGAGTGAAAAATATGCTTTAATTTGCACTCTGAGATCATCTGCTCTCTATTTAGAGGTAGCTAGACTATTTTATTATGAGTCCTTTGGAATTGTGATTGGTCATTTTGTTCTCCAGAGTTGCTAAGCCTTTTGCCAGCTGAATATCCTAATCTTATCATTATTACATAGATAACTATCCTAATTCTGCTCATTTCACTATATATCACTTCATACAAATCTTCTTAGGATTCTCTGAAGCTATCTCCTTCATCATTTCAATACAATGACATAGATTCCATCACATGCATATATCATAGCATTCAAACATTTCTGAATCGATGATCATTCCCTCAGTTAACAATTCTTTGCTACCACCACCCCCCAAATAGCTACTATGAATGTTTATATATGTGGATCCTTTTCCTCATCTTCTGATCTCTTTGTGCTTACATATATTCTTCAAATGACCTTCAAGAATGAGCATCACCATCTTTTTCTGTACTCTAGGAGTGGGGCTGGGGCTTAGAGCTGTACCCCAGGACCTGAATTTAGACAGTAGCTAAGAAAGATTAAAAATTGCCTGTTCAGGGAGCATTAGACATTTTTAAAATGCACATTTTAATTACTATACTAAAGATAATATTTCTGAATCTGTATCTTCTCTTTTGCATTGTAAATAATCCCCTAGAAAATCAGCCCTTGTGGTCTGGGGAGGGAAGCAGATGCCATAGCTGGGCGTCCAATTACAATGACATTGGCAGAAAGGGCTTTTAAAAAGCACTTAGTGAGCCCAGTGAGATAGATTTCTGACTCAGGAAGCCAGGTACATTTAAGGGATAAGATGGGTTAAATCTTAAACCTCCCAATTGGGGGTTAGAAATCATTAAAAAGTTTAGAAATTAACAATAAAGTTCCAAAGGCAGAGGATCAATCTGAGTAGGAGCTAGGGTCTCTGGAAAGAAGACTCAAGAAAACATAAGTTAGTCCAGGGGCTGGATCCTTCATCAGAATCGAGGGCATGGGGAAAGGGTTTCTTTTAGGCAGAAAACCATCATGCTCCACCATGTTCTAAGAACAGAGGGAGGGAGGTAAGTATAGGAGAAGAGGCAAAGAGTTTTTTAGGTGTAGAGGAAGTGAGATGAGTGAGCTCCCAATGGTTAGCTTCAGTTGTCTCAGTAAAGATAGAGATACAGTCATCTTCCATACTGAAATGGAGATGAGGGTTCTGATTGATTCCCTAAGAAAAGAGAGATTGGAAACAAACAATCCAGGGCAGTGGATAGAGCACTGGCCTGGAGTCAGGAGGACCTGAGTTTAAATCCAGCCCCAGACACTTCATAATGACCTAGCTGTGTGGCCTTGGGCAGGCCACTTAACCCCATTGCCTTGCAAAAACCAAAAAAAAAAAAAAAGTAAACAATCCCATTGAGACATTTATTAAGCAATGAGATGGCATGTCTCCAGGGATAGAAAGCTGACCTCTGAGTCAGAAAGATATAATTCAAATCTCATTTTTTGACATATACTGGCTGTGTGACCCTGGGCAAGTCATTTCATGTCCCATGATAAGGTACAGATGCCAGTTTGCATTGGGAGAGGGAATTTCCTCACCAGGAATCTCCTATATCAATGAAACCATAGATTTGGTTTCCCATTTTTTTTAAATGATGATTATATTCAAGGCCCTGGGAATATAAGATTAGGGAAAAACAAAAAACAGAAAACACCAGACAGACAGGCCCTCTGGAAGTGGTGACTGAGGTAAGTGTTAGGAGAGAAGGTGAGATAATGTATGCAAATAACTATATCATAAGAATCAACATTCTCAAACTGAAAAATCCCTGCCTTGGAGGAATCAGCAATGGGAAGTGTAATAGGAGGCCAATCACACTAAGAGGATGCATAGTTCCATAGGAAAGAATCAGGACAATAGAGGCAGGACAGTCAACAAGTGTTTTCCGTGGACCTACTATGTGCTAGTCTCTGGGGGCAAAGGTAGATGTAAACCACTGCCCAGTTCATTGAGGTAAGGGAAGAGATCCTATCCGAACATCTGGGCTGGTGTCAAACAGTACAAGGAAGGAAGATAATCAGTCAGGTGGGAGGAAGAGGGAGAAATCCAAAGGTGGCAGTGCTTGAATAGACCCAAGAAGAAAATTAAATATTTTAGGAGGCAGCATTGAGGAAAGAGACCTTAGGCACCAGAAAGGAGAAGCAGTAAGGTCAGGTTGGCCAGAGGTGCATGAAAGGGGATCCTGGATGATAATCAATTAACATTTATTAATCACCTACTGTGGGCCAGTCACTGTGCTAAGCAGTGATACACAGGAACACAAAAGAAGGCAAAAGACAGTCCCTTGCCCTCAAGGAGCTTACAGTTTAACTGGATTTGAATCTAATAAGACTGGAAAGATAGATTGAGGTCAAGCTGTGAAAAGCTTTAGCTATATTAATAAAAAAAAAAAACAGATACTCCCTCCTTCATTATATCTTTTTGAAGAAAATACTTTGTAACCCAGAAGCTCCTTAACCATGTGAGCAATTTTTAGAGGGGAAGAAAGGGATTGGTTAGTAGCCAAAGTCCATGTTCAGGTGAGGTTAGGGAGTATGAATATTCAGTAGACCCTAGCAGAGGCTCTCACCCAGGCTCCAAGGTCTCTCCCTAGGGCCCACCCATCTCCACTTTGGAACTCCAGACCTGAAGATGTCTTTCTTCAGGTTGGCTTGTTTGGGTGGTATTGTTTGAGTACGCGCGTGTGTGTGTGTGTGTGTGTGTGTGTGTGTGTGTGTGTGTGTGTGTGAGGGTTTTTTCCTTCATCTAATTGTTTATTAGGAGATTCAGGCAGTTGCACCAGTGGGAAGGCTCAGCTTGCCTCTGCTATAATTAGGATAATGCACATTACTCATTTAGGGTATACAGAGAGCAGCACCCCCTCCTCCGCTTGCTCCTTCCCCTCCCCTCCCTCTCTGCTGCCACCCTCTCTTCTCCTCTCCACTCCTCTGATTTTCATCCCTGATGAGAAGTCAGGGCTGGCCTTTGCCCCCTATGCAGAAGCACCCTGTCCCTTCTAGAGTCTTCCTCTCTTCCCACTCTTCTTTGGTTTACCTGCTAGTGCTACTTCCACTCTCTCTTTCCCTGTCTCTGTCGTCTCCTGTCTTGGCTGTCTCTCCTGTTCTTTCTTACTCCCTCTCTTTCCTTTTTTCCCCTTTACCTCCCCAAACCTAGAGCTCTAGATTTCCCTCTCAGTTTTCTGACCTCTCTTCCCACCTCCTCTCATGTCTGCCAGTCTCTTTGTATCTGTCTCCTTCTGGCTCCTTCAGGACTCCAGGTCCCTAAGACTAGGAATTTATTCGTCTAAACTGTGAGATAAACAAAGCTCCCAGGCCTGTTTGGGGTGGGAAGTATATGGAGGAAAGGATGAAAGCTAAGTCACATAACAGTCAAGGAGCCAGGTATCAAGGTATCTGTCCAGCTTTTCTTGGGCCATCCTTTCTGCCACATCATCACAACTACCCTCAGAAAGCCCAAAGAGATGAGATATTTCATTGGGAAGTTATAGGATTAATCACATTAAGGAGGAAAGAATGTGGCAACAAAATCCTTAGATGAGTGGGTCAGGAGATGGTAACTTGAGAGCCCTGGACAGTTGAGGACAAGTCCAGGACAAGTCTCCTTCCATCAAAGGGGTCAGCTAATGAACACAAGAAAAGGAGGGTGGGGGTGGGGTGAATGTGTGTGTGTGTGTGTGTGTGTGTGTGTGTGTGTGTGTGTGTGAGAGAGAGAGAGAGAGAGAGAAGAAAAAAGAGAAGGAAAACAGAGAGAGAAAGGAGAGAGGATAAAAGAATAGTGAGGTTATAAAGATGTTGGGTATATGTTTATACATTGTGGACATTGAGGTTGTAACATCTATATGTGTGATGTTTGAGGCTATATAGGATATTTGTGAGTTTGTGTATAATATACGATTTGGTTTGTGTGTGTTTGTGAATGTGTGTGTGTGTGTGTGTGTGTGTGTGTGTGTGTGTTCAGTGGAGTGAATCATGGAAGGTATCTGTGATATCCAGGCAGCTAGGTTGCTCGGTGTAGCTAAAGCACCAGGCATTGGACTCAGAAAAAGCTGAGTTCGAATCCAACCCCAGACAGTTACCAGCTGTGTGACCCTAGACATTTATTTAACCCTGTTTGTCTCAGTCTCCTCATCTATAAATTGAAATGGAGAAGGAAAGGGCAAATCACTGTAGTATCTCTACTAAGAAAACCCCAAATAGTGTCATGAAAAGTCAGACATGATTGAAATAACTGAACAACTGTGATATCTGTGTCAAAGTGGGATGGGTATGTTTGTATGTCTGTGTATGTGTGCACCTATTTGTGGTAGAGTATATTAGATGGGGATGTATATCTTATATAATATGTTTGTGTCTTATATAATATGTTTGTGTGGCACATATGGATTTGTGTCTGCATAAACCTTGAGAGATGATAGAAAGATGAAGGAACAAAAGTAGAAGAAAAAGGGAAATCGTAGATGATCAACAGAGAGAGACAGAGGAGAGAAATCCAATGAGCTAGAAATCAGAAGTAGAATTATCAGGTAAAAGAAGAGATGAGCAGAAGGGGAAGGGAGGAGACAGACATCAGAGGCTTCTATCACTCCAACCAGAAACAAGGGAACATTTCCTTGCAGCACCCAAGGTCTCTTTGTCCTCAGGATGGAATTACCCTCTGCCTCTTCTGCTCCCAGGGAGAAAAGGAAACTCTCTGAGATGGAGATGGGGGAACCCTGGTTAGAGAGTCCTTATCACTCCAACCTTCCATACATATCCATAGCTTCTTTTCCTCATTTCATTCTATTCTCTTCTTCGCTGTTTCTTCTTTAACCCTAGGGAAACTCTAGTGATGAATGCAGAGGTAGTTCATCTGGGTTACCCCACACTAGACAATGAATCTCTCCTTCCTACAATCCATCCTGTATGCCTCTGATCTTCCTAAAGCATAGTTCTGATCATGTCATTCCCTTACTCAAAAATCTTCAGTGGCTCCCCATTGCCTACTAAATTCACTGGCATGATATTCAAGGCCTTTTGCATTATGGTTCCAGCCTACTTTTCCAGTCTTATTCTCGTTTACATATTCCATATGGATTGGGGTTAGAGCTGTGGGATGGCAGGTCCAGGTGATGAAAACTCACTTCCTCTGCTGTTTCCAGTCTTAAGAGCACTGAGATTGGTTGCAGATAACTAGTTGTATTTCAGAGGAAGGATTTGAATCCAGATCTTTCTGCCTCCGAGACCAGCTCTCTCTCCGCTATTCCATGTCACTCGTCATATAATTCACTTCTAGCATTCTTTTGCATTTATAAGTTTCTAAATAATATTATATCTGTGTCCATCTCCTCACCCCTATAGCCGACATGGAATAGGATGATTGACTGAAAAATATTGGGTTCAAATCCCAATTCCTGTGTAACCGGAGTCAACTCATTTAATTCCTCTGAAACTCAGTCTCTTCATTTTTAATTACACATACTTATGTAGCAGTGCTTAGAACTTCAGGCCTAGGATCAAGAAGGCTCATCTTCCTGAGTTCAAATCTAGCCTCAGACACTTACTAGCTGTGTGACCTTGGGCAGGTTTATCGAAATTTTCTCTAAATCTATAAAATGAACTGAAGAAGGAAATGACAAACCACTTCAGTGTCTTCTTTGCCAAGAAAATCCAAATGGGGTCACAGAGTCAGACATAACTGAAAAAAACAACTAAACAACAATAAAAGCTATAGTTCCTTCTTTAGAAGACTGTTAGGAGCTTCTGAGTTAATGAATATAAACACTTTACTAACTTGAAATATAATATATAATTGTAAATTGCCTGCCGGTAGGAATCGTGTGTTTTTCATCTTTAAATCTCCCTCAGGATCTAGCAGATATTAAATAGTAAGTAAATGTTGGAGTAATAAAAAAGAAAAGGAAAGAGATGCAGATGGAATGATGAGAGACAGGGACAGAAAAGGAGTCAGAAGATCCATCCCTACCCCAAAGGCAGCCAGAAATAATTAGCAGACAGAACATCAGACCAGGATAGTCAGGGGGATCTGGATTTGAAGCCTGCCTTGGAAAACTATATGAAAATGAACAAGAAATTTGACATCTCAGAGCTTCAGTTTCCTCATCTTTAAAATAAAGGTAATACTTGTATTACTTATCTCTCAGAGCTTTTCAAGGAAGTTTTCAAGCTTTAAAACACTATATAAATGAGTTATTATGTATTACTGTAATCACTAAAATGATATGTCCTTAGACAAGTCACTAAATCTTTTTAGACTCAAGTATTTTATGAAGGTTAGTCTAGATGTCCTTTGAAAGGGTCCCTTCCAACACAAAATCCATGATCCTATGGTCCTTCCAACTTTGTATTCCATTGTGGTAGAGAGGACACTGGCCTTGGAGTCAGAAGACCTGACTCCACTTCCCTCATCTGTACAGTGGATATAATCTCATTTGAATGATTTTAATTCAATTCAACAAATCTAGATTAAGGGCTGAGGAAGTTTGACAGTGGGTAGAGTTTTTCAGTTAAGCAGTCCAGTGTTCAAGTCCCCCTTGGATATATATTGACTTTGTCACGTTTGTCCTTCAAATACCAGCTCAATAAAGTAATAATGGTAAGGAAGATGTTCACCTGTATTGTGAGGGTGCTTCCTCAATTAGGAGTCTCCTCTATTAGTGAAATCTGGTCCCTGTCCCGATATGGACACAAATACAAAAAAAAAAAAAAAAAAAAAACAGGACATAATCCCTCAAGGAGGTTAGGACATAAACTCCAGAGGAAAGAGTAAAGGGGACAGTGTGGAGAGAGATAAAAAGGGCTGCTGTAGGACTTTCATAAACAAGGGAGTGGGGGGTAGAGCCAGAGGAGTTAGGTGGAAGATTATGGTAGCCTTCTCAGAAGAGATAGCAGCCAAGTTGAGCCTCGACGGGCAATCATAATACAGGAAAGCAATTGGGGAGGGAGTGCCGATCACGAACGAAGCTGTTTGTGAATTCATGGAGGTGGAAGATATCACGTAGAATTTTGGGAACATCTCGTAGTCCAACAACCTCCTAGGTTTGTCATAAACTGTAAAGTGCTGTGAGAATGTGCTCTGGTGCCAATAGTGGGGGAGGTTGCTCAACTGGGTTGGAGAAAAGGGCAGAGAGATTGCTGGAGGCAGCTGTCCCAGAAGCTTAGGAACCATCCACTAAGCTTGGGAGACAATTGGTTTTGATCCTTATGAGAAAGAGTCAACTCAGAGTCAAAATGCAGCTGATAACTATTGGATGCACATGAACACACACACACACACACACACACACACACACACACACACACACACACACACACACACAAAATGAAAGGTGTATGGCAATGGTAATCTCTTGCCTTCCTCTTACCTATATTAAGGACCTGCCAGAGACAAAATCAAAAGTCAAGTGACTTAGAAATGGGGAGGGGGCACAGGCAGGTGGACAGACACCTGGTACATCTTCTCAGTCATCAGGAGTGACCCAGACAGCTTGGCTCCTGTTCTCTGAAAGGACTGGCAGTAGGGGCCAGGGTGAACCTGTGGTTGAGACCTTTGCTGCCAATTCCCAGCCCCCACCATTCCCTGGCCAAGCCCTCTAACTAGATGCCACCAGACAGTGCAGACAGGGCTTCTTGATGTCTGGACTGTGTGGCCCTTGGAAAAGGAGCTGGGCTGGCTCCCCACCCTCACCCAGCACCTAGCCAGTGGAAATAGAGATGGGGGAAATCTGATCTTGGTTGTAGAAAGAGAGGAAAGAAAAGAATGCCCCAGAGGAAGGTTTAGAGAGAATTACCTAGGATTATAGTTGTGGAGTTCCTCAAATCAAGTCCCTTTTTTTTTTTACCAAAAGAGAAACTGAGGATAGAGAGGGTAGTAACTTGCCGATAATTTGTGGGAGTGCATATTTATAGATATAGATAGATAGACACATTTTTAGGATAGTTCTCTAGGAACAGAAGCAGGACGGGAAATATAGGTATATGGGGGAGGGGCAATGAGCATCTATCCAAGGTCTGAGTTTATGCATAGTGATTCTCAATAAATGAAAATTTGGGTAGTGTAGACAGATCTAAGGGTGATGGTGGAGGGGATAAAGGTCACGGTGGGCTTTCAGCTGCCTCCAGTCTGATCTGTGGGGGAAGATACCCTGTAGCCTGATCTCTTGTCCTTTGGGGTTAGATGAGTCAGACCTGCTCTTTCTTTCTCCAGCCTTGTCAATGGGCATTGACATGCTCCCCAGCAACCAGAACCCGTCATTTGTCTGCCAGTGTTTGCTCAGACAAACATTGCTATTTGTTCCCTGCTTTGCAAAAGAGGGAATGATAGATTGGAGAGAGGAGAATCAGAGGAAATTACAGAGTCCAGGCTCTTCCACTGTTGCTGTCATGGCCCCTGGCCAGGTCTGCAGCTGTCAGTAGTGACCTGGCCTGGAATGGCACATAGTAGAGTAGAGGTGGGTAGAGAACCTGGAAACTGTAGCTTACCCAGTCTCCATCAGACTGAGGATGCAGAGTCTGGCTCTCCCTTCTCAGACTACATACCTTCCTAGGGGAAGGGACTTATTTTTTCTTACTTAGAAGATCCCTGAGGGAAGAAATGACACTCTATTATCATACTGGGAGGGCAGGGTCTTTCTGTCAGCCCAGCAAGGAGCCTCCAGATGCTGCCCCCATCCACCTGCTCTCACAGAGCCTAGATGCAGCTGAAAGCCCTTCTGTAGCCTCATCTTCCCATCATCATGTTTGGAGCAAAAGCTTCCATCACAATCCCAGAGCAAGCTGGCCTGCACCCTGGTGGCCCCCAGGGCCCCCCAGACCCAGTCTAATGAACCCTCCAGTTCTCTGAGACCGTGACTACATATTTTGAAGAGGCAACTCTTCCATTCATGAAGCAGTAGCCCCTCCCCCTTCTGCCTCCTTTCCCACTTCCATCAGGTCCTTATTTAAAAACTAATTAGCATTTCCACAAGAAGTAGCAAGGTGAGAGGTGAGTCTAGTGACAGCATCATTTACTAAGAAACACCCCTGTTAACTAATGAAGGTCTTGCTAATGACTCCCCCCCCCCCCCCCCGGGGCTGCCTCAAACAGTAGTTTCCTTGGCCAGATTCTCCCATCCAGAGGTGGGAAGAAGCAGGGCCCATAAGTCTTTAACTTTGGGGGTCTTCTACATCATCTTTCTTCATTTCCCTTACCGTGGACCCCAGGAAGCATGTGTTCCCCAGAGTTCTGGGTTCAGCTACCGTCCGGGAAGGGACTGGTTGGCTTCTGAAGGTGAAGGCTGCCTTATATTTGGCTTACTATTTCTCTATGTATGTAGTGTGTGTTCCTCTCCCTGTCTTCTCTTCTCATTTCCAAAGGCTATGAGTCATGGTCAAGTCCTCTTTGTCGCTTCTGGAAGGAAGAATTCAGGTGGGCGGGGTACCTTCTGCCCAGCCTCCCCCACTTTCCCATGTTTTTTTTCTAGTAATGTGGGAAAGAAGAGATGCATTCCAAGGTTCCCTGAACATAAGTACTGCAATCTTGGGCCATGCTGACCCCCGATCCAGCTCAGGGAACAGCTGGAGAATAAACAATGATAGCACCAGCCTTGATGAGGGAAGGAGGCGGGGAGTTCAGAGAGAGAGAGAGAGCACCAGAGAAGAAAGGGAACCTTCAAGAGCTCTTCCCTTTCTTCTATAGTGCTGGTTCGGAGGGTCAGCATGGTCCAAAACTGCAATATTCATGTTCAGGAAGAGTTTTTCAGGAGCCTTGAGCCACATGCTATGGTCCCTTAGGAGAGACAGTGGGATGCAATAGATAGGGTCATGGAATTCAAATCTAGTCACATATATGTACTAGCCAGGTGACCCTGCTGTATCTCATCTTAAAGCTGGGGCATATGGACTAAGCAACTTTGGAGATCTCTTCTAGCTTTAAACCTCATGATCCTAAAAGGGCATTCAAAACAAGAGACTGGGGTATGAGCTCCCCAAAATAGATTGGGTATTGATATAAACTTACTAGTACCTCCAAACTGGAAGGGATTCCAAAGGCCATCTACTCCAAAACATAATAGAGTATTAGTCCTTTCCAAGATGGAAGCCCAACATTTATCACCTATAACTTTAGTGCCTACAAATAGTGGGTGCTTAATAATATTGATTGATCCAGCCTCTGCTCAAAGATCCCAGAGAGAGAACCCACCATTTCTCAAAGCAGTCCCCTATGGTTTTAGAGAGTGCTAATTAGGAAGGTTTTCCTTGTACCCAGCCTATAATCCATATTTCAGCAATAGCTCCCCCATTTTACAATAGCTTTTGGAAGGACTTGTCAAAAGGTCTGGCACTTAATAGGATCTTTATAACTGTTTACTGAGTGATGGTTGGATGGATTGATGATCTCTGCTTCTGTAGAATAAATGTAACTGCTTATTCAGGCAATAGTCCTTCAGTTATCTGAAGATGGGCACATCCCCTTGGAGTCTCCTCTTTGGACTGGACTTCCCCTGTTTGCTTCAACTGAGCTTAAAATGGCCTGGGCCCTTCATTCTCATCATCCTCATTGGAATCTTCTAGAATCAATCCAACTGGTCTAGGCATCTCCTAAAGTGTAGTGGCCAAAACTGAAAAGAGCAATATAGATAAAATCTAACCAGGGCAGAATATATTGGAACTCATACTCTCATTTTGGGCACTGTACCTTTCAAAGCACAGCTTAGGGTCTTTTTTTGAATGGCTTCATTTTGTTGGGGTGAGGGAGTCAAGATCTGTTATTTCATCAGTGTAATAGTCCCTCCCTAATTGCAGATCAGCAACTCAACTATAACTGAGAAGTCTTTTGAGAGACTGAGATGATTTAGCTATGGTAACCTGGGTAGTAGTAGTAGTAGTAGTAGTAGTAGTAGTAGTAGTAGTAGTAGTAGTAGTAGTAATAGTAGTAGTAGTGGTGGTGGTGTGGGTGGTGATAATGGTGGTGCTGGTAGTGGTGGTGGTAGTGGTAGTGGTAGGTAGTGAGAGTGATGGGAATGATGGTGTTGGTGTTAGTAGTAGTAGTAATAGTGGTGGCGGTGGTGGTAGTATGAGGAGGAGAAATAGCAATAGAAGTAGCAATAATAGTAAAAGTTACATAATTCTATTGATCATTAGCCTTTGTACATCACTTTTTGTTTTTGCAAAGCACTTCACAATTATTATCTCATTTGATCTTCATAAAATCCCTATGATTATCCTTGTATAAGGGGAAACAGAGACAGGCAGAAGTTAAGTGAATTATCCAAAGTCACACAGTAAGTATCTGAGGGAGGATTTGAATGCAGGACTTTCCACTCCAGGTCAAGCTCCCTCTCCACTTCACACGTAGTTGATTCTAGAGGCCTTCCTCACCCCAAGACCTTCTCCTTATTCCTCGAGTCTTCTTCCGTAACCTAGGGTGAGTTCATTTCTTTTTTTGGGGGGGGAGGGGGTTTGCCAAGTTACACTGTGGACTCTTTGAACTTGAAATATTTCACGTGAACCTTGCTTCTTCCTCACACCAGACATCAGTCGCCCTGCTCAACCTAGCTCTGAGGGTCATTGACTGTGTGACTTAGGACAAAGTCACTTCCCTTCTCTGAGCTGAGTCTCATCATCTGATACAGGAGTGGAATTGTACTGCGTGACTTTTCAAGTTTCCTCTAGACGTGATTCTAACAATCTTCCTCCTGCCCTTGGGAAGCTCCCAGTCTCACGGAGAAGCTAGGCCAGAAATGGCCCCTGCCACGCAGCAGAAAGGGAGAAGGAGAAAGCATTCATGTGGGCAGTTCAGATGTTAAGGAAAGTTTGCTCTGGGGGAAGGGGTCACAGACTAGGTAAAGACCACTGAGAACCATGATCCTCAGTGGTCAATCAAAATTTGTCAGTCTGATGAAATTCATGATTCTCTGCTCAGAATAACATTAAATGCATAAAATCTTTAAAATTACAAGGAAAACAGTTATATTGAAAATTATAAAAAAAATTCAGAGACATAGGTTAAGAACCCTTGATCTTGTCCCATCTCCTCCTAAAAGCTCAGAGGACTTACTGCCAGGCTGGGTGGGGGGAGACCCAACCTCTGCCCTCAAGGAAATGACTTTCCCAGGCCAGCTGGCCAAGGACAAACCTTGAAACTGAATACAGGTTTTTCTGGATCATCATCTGGGTTTCTTTCTCCTACACATAAAACTATTGGGGCTATTGGGGTGAGGAGGGAGAAGGCAGCTTTATCCTGCCCCCCTCCAGCTCCTGTCTTCAAGACAGGATGGTAAAAATGCTGGCAGTGGAGAGTCAGGGAGGCGTTTGTGACCACAAGTGTGACGGGGGTACCCCTGCAGATGAAACCTGAGCTCCTTCAGAATATCTAGGGGAGTTATTTCACCACTAGTCCACTGATTACAGCATTTTATTTTATAGTCCAGGACGGGGGGATGGGAGGAGGGTTATGGTGCCGGGAAGTCGAATCTACTGGATTTATGGCCTGCCAAGCCAGCTTGGGAATGACGCTACCATGGGGGAAGGGGCCCTGGCCTGGGGAACTCTGGCTCCTCGGTTTATTCCTCCCATTCTGGGCTTTTAGGGGGGAAAAACAACACCATTTCATTTTCCTTGCTGCTAGCCATGGGAGGGGACCCGGCTAGCTTGGATTTATTTGCAGCCTGTGTGTGATAGATCCAGTCCTGGCTCCCTCCTTCTTCTCCCCTCCCTCCTCTACCTTTCCATACTGCAGGTCTATATATAAGCTTGGCACAGAACCGTGGGGCATTGTGGGGACCACCAAAGGGAAAATTGTGTTAAAGGATGATGGGGTGAGGGATGGAACCCAGCTGGCCCTGCTCTCAAAAAACCCCAGCTTGAGATGGGGAGATAGAATCCTGCACACACACCCCCCCAAGAGCTTCCAGGCTCATGCAGAGGCATAGCCTCTGCTGCTCAAGGAATTCTCACTGGGGGGGTGAGCAGCTCTACCACCAGGGGGTCTTAAATTCCCTCCAAGACTCAGTCTAGACCCCCTCATAAGGCTTCCCCTACCCCTAATACCACTGCTTTCTCTCCCTCGCCCAGTCGCTTTGCATTGATTTTTCCCAACAGGTGCATTTTGTTTCCCCAGATAGAATGTCAGTTCCTTGAGCTTAGGCACTGTTTTCAAGTGCATCTGCACAATGCCTGGCTCGTTTGATTGAAGCAGGTTACACAGACAAATCCAAGCACAACACTGACTAAGGAACACTATGCCCACAAGTCCAAACTGATGCTGTTTTTCTTCAGTCGGCATTGCATAGCAGTGCTGGCCTTGGGGTTTTCTTGGCAAAGATACTGAAGTGGTTTGCCATTTCCTTCTCCAAGTTATTTAACGGATGAGGAAACTGAGGCAGACGGGGAGAAGTGACTTGTCCAGGGTCACACTACCAGTATGTGTCTGAGGTCAGATTTGAATTCTATCCACTGTGCCATCTAACTGTCTGATGACCTGGGTTCAAGTCTCAGCACTGATAGTTACTGTAGAGGTTTGGACTAGATGGTCTCCCTATGATGATTTAATCCATATTGAGGAATTGTTGTTCTTCAGATTGCTTGGTTGTGGTCATCTCTTTGTGACCCCATTTGGAGTTTTCTTGGCACAGACACTGGACTGGATTGCCACTTCCTTTTCCAGCTCATTTGAGAGATGAGAAAACTGAGGCAAACAGGGTTAAGTGACTTATTGAAGGTCACACAGCTAGCAAGTTTCTGTGATCAGTGAACTCAGACCTTCCTGATTCCAGACCTGGTGTTCAATGCACTATGGAACCCCTTGGCTTATCCCTGCAGGCTTAAGAATACTTTAAAATTAATCAGGTAGGTTTCATTAATCAGGGCAAGCTATTCACCAGTGGGGACATCAGAGAGACAATGGAGGGGAAGTATTGTGTTGGAGAAACACTTTCTTAATGCTCTGTTGGTTCAAATCCTTGGCAGATCCTTTGCCCTTTTCCAGTCAGGGGTACTTTCTTTTCCCATCATTCCTAAATAACCTACCCAAATTCTTGAAGGTATTGATTCCATCTCATCCAAATCCATGTCACAAAGAGATGGGAGAAAGGGCAGAGGCTGAATTATAGGAACCCAGATCTGGAAAGGGGCCTCAGAGTGCAACTAATCCATTTTACAAATTAGCAAACTGAGACCCAATCAGGTGATCTGGCCAAGGCCTCATAGGCAATAAGGAAAAGTATTTGGGAAGGTATTTGAACCCAGGTCCTCTGACTCCTGAATCAGTCCTCTTTCCCATATGCTATGCTGCTTCCCTGCAGCTCCTCATTTCTCTGCAGAGAAGTCTTTCAGAGTCAGCTACATACCCTCATTATTTTCTCTGCCAATTCACTGCATGACCTTGGAAAAATGACTTTCCCCTCTCTGGGCCTCAGATTCCCCCAGATGAATATTCCCCAGGATTCTTTGAAAGGATGAAGCTCAAGTTTAAGAATGGGGACACAGCCCTTCAGATATTGGAGCAAGGGGGTGAATGATGGGGAGCCTATTGCATCTAAATTGGACCCTCTGTTTCTCCCTTTTTTTGCTGGACAGAAGGTTGTCTGAATCCCTCACCTTGATTCAAATTACCAGGAATACCTTTGAGATGAGGAAAATTCCTCAATTCCTATGTAACTAATAGGATTATCTCAGATGGGTTGAGAAAATAGACTATTTTCTTTTCCACCAGATAGGTGGCCCAGTGGATAGAGCAGTAGTCCAGAATTCAGATACCACCTCAGATATCTAGTGATCATGGGCAACCTCTGTTTGCCTCAGTTTCCTCAAGTGGAAAATAGGAATAATAATAATGATAATAATAGTAACTACTCCTATGTATGAGAATCATATGAGGTAATAATAAATCATATGAGGTAACATTTCACCATTATCCTCATATTACTGTCTGGGACATAGTAGGTTTCTTTTTTAAAACACATTTCATTTCACCATTATCCTTTGGGGAATGGGGCGGGCAACCCTTCCTCACTGGAATTCCAAAGGAAAGCAGCCAGAAGTCAACACAAGAAGTAACTTTCATCTTCAATTTTAAATGAGTTCTCCTGACTCAGTCACCAATCCTCTTGGATGCACCCCAGTGATACAGACAATCTGACTTGCTTTCTCACACCCATCCTTTTTAGAATTAAGTTCCTGTCCCATCCCCTAATGGGCCAGAATATTTGCCCAGTATCTTGGGGCACTTCTCAACTCAAGGACTACTTCTCATCGTGGCTGTTGTGGATGTTGCTTCATTATGGACCCATCCTTTTCCTTATCCAAAGGCTTGAGGTGAATGGGTCTGCCCTCCAGAACTCTAGTAGAGTAAGAAGCTGTTGATCTGGTTCCTGTTTTCCCATTTCTCCACCTAGCTGGAAGGAACCTCAGAAGTTATGTCCAACCCCTCATTTTATGGGTCAGAAAACTGAATCTAAAGTGACTTGCCCAGGGTGATAAAACTAGTAACTATCTGAGGCAGAATTTGAACCCAGGTCCTCCTAATTAGAAGTCACAATCTAGTTCTTCACTCTCTGTGTTTTTCATTTTTTCTTTATTTTTCATTTTTTTTTTGGTTTTTACAAGACAGTGGGTTTAAATGACTTGCCCAAGGTCACACAGTTAAGTAATTATTAAGTGTTTGAGGTCAGATTAGAACTCCAGTTCTGCTGATTCCAGGGCCAGTGCTCAATTCCCTTCACCACCTAGCTACCCCACTGTGTATTTCTACCCATGTCATCAAGATTCAATACAGTCATCATGCTTGATCAAGAGAAGAGATGTAGTCATTACTGATGATGGTGAGACATGCCCCAACATTTAGCATTATGTGTGCCCAGAGTGAACCCGAGTGAAGGGGGAAGGAGACACAAGTTCATAGAAGGTCAGAACTGTAAAAGATTGCAGAGAACTATTTTGGAGAGTTGTTACCTGTTGTCCATGAATATAGTTTAGAAGAGACAGACACAGACACAGAAGAAGACAGAGACAAAGAGAAAGAGACAAAAAGACACAGAGGCAGAGAGAGACACACACACACACACACACACACAGATGCAGAAAATGACAGAGGCACAAAAAGAAAAAGAGACAGAGACAAATAGATGTTTTGATAACTGGATTTCAATATAATTAGTTTCTTTTGTAATCCTGTGTAATTTATTTTATTCATTTATTCATCCACTCATTTATTTTGCCTTTTTTTAATTTTGGAGACTTTTCCTCATTCTTCTTATCTCAACCTGGCTGATACTATATGTACCACTCAAAGACCTTGTCAGCACCAGAGCTGTGACCTATGTCATCTCCCACCTGAACCAGTTAGCCTCTCCCACACCTACCCCCCAACACAAAGACACACCATTTTGCTGCCAGACTTAATTTGAACATCCAATCAGCTAAGTGATCTGCCAGCCTCAGCCTTCCCAATAACTGGGACTACAATCGTACATCCCCATACCTAGCCATTTTATGTGTTTAAAACATTTTTGAGAAGTCTTTAAGCTTCACCAGATTGCTAATGGGGGGACCATGACACACCCACAAAAATTAATGATATCTGATCATAATAAATTCTCCTTGAATTGAATTAAATTGACCTAAAATCCCTTTTACAGTTTCCAAAACAAATGATCTTGCAGTCTTCACCTGAAGACCTTTAGTCATAGGCTATACACCATCTCCAGATCCAACCAATTCTGCTTTCAGGTAGCTGTAATTTAATAGCTAACATTTATAAAATGCTTACTGCGCTATACTTCCCCAGACACTGTGCTAAGCACTTTACAATTATTATTTTATTTGATTCTCATAACAACCCTTGGGGAAGGGGGTATTATTATCATCCCCATTTCAAAGATGAGGAAACTGAGCCTGACAGGTGGTAAATGATTTGGCCAGGGTCATACAGCTAGAAAGTAAGTTTGGATTTGAACTCAAGGCTTCCTGACTCTAGATCCAACACTACACAATAGCTCCACTCACCTACCTTTAATGGCACATTTCCCCTATTGGCTTTCAGTGGAGAGTATATTAGATTTGGAGTCTGGGTGATTCTTACTATCTATGTGACCTTGGAAAATTGACTTCCCCTATCTGGACCTCAGTTTTCTCATCCATCAAATGAAGGAAACTGGAATGGATGACCAGTAAGGTCCCTTCTAACTCCAAATCTGTCATCCCCCTGTCTCTTTTCCACTGTGGCATGGCTGGACTCAGGAGTATTTCATCTTCCACATAGACCTTCAGACTCTTGAAGACCATTTTAATGTTCCACATGTCAAGGAGGACATGTTCCACATGTCTTAATGTGGAGAAGTAACCATCCTCCACACCATTTATCCTTGCATTCTCCTTCCCTTTGGGCAGGGAAACCAGCAGGGTGTGTCCTGCTTGTGTCCCCTGGATAAGTCTTGGGCATCTGTCACCGTTGTGCTACACTGCCCAGAACACCTAGACCTAGCCAGTGAGTGGGTTGGGAATTCTGTGTTCTAAATCAGAAGAGACTTCAGACCTGAAAGTCAAGTCAGCTTCTCTTTTTTAAACAGTATTTTATTTCTTTTACAATTACATATATAGTTTTCAACATTCTTTTTTGTAAGATTCTGAGTGCCAAATTTTTCCTCCCTTCCCTCCCCCTCCCCAAGATGGTAAGCAATCTGACAAAAATTATACATGTACAATCATGTTAAACATATTTTCACATTAGTCAATTTGTGAGAAACAAAACCGAACAAAAGGGGAAAACTGAGAGAGAAAAAAACAAAACAAAAATGAAAACAATGTGCTTCAATCTGCAATCAGACTCCATAATTCTTTCTCTGGGTGTTAATGGCATTTTCCAGCCCAAATCTTTTGGAATTATCTTGGATCATGTATTGCTGAGAAAAGTTTAAAGGACTATCATAGTTGATCATCACACAGAGTCGCTGTTACCATGTACAATGTTTTCCTGGTTCTGCTCACTTCTCTCAGCATCAGTTCATGTAAACCTTTCCGAGTTTTTTTCCTGAAATCTGCCTGCTCATGATACTTATAGAACATCATATTCATATACTAGAACTTCTTCAGCCATTCCCCAATTGATAAACATTCCCTCAATTTCTTATTCTTTGCCATTGCATAAAGAGCTGCTGTAAATATTTTTGTACATATAGGTCATTTTCTCCTTTTTATGATTTCTTTAGGATTCAGACATAGTAGTGGTCATGCTGGATTGATCTAGTCCTCTTCTTTGAAGGATGCTGGTCAGGACTGGTCATATAACAATTACAAAATCACCTATCCCAGGGAGTCAGGTGGTGGAATAAATAGCGCACCAGTGCTGCGGTCAGGAGA
This sequence comes from Macrotis lagotis, assembly GCF_037893015.1. Lineage (NCBI taxonomy): Eukaryota > Metazoa > Chordata > Mammalia > Peramelemorphia > Peramelidae > Macrotis > Macrotis lagotis. Next base: position 233,558,445 of record NC_133662.1, on the reverse strand, counting down.
TCCTGAGTTCACTTCAGACACTTCCTAGTTGTGTGACCCTGAGCAAGTCCACTTACCTCTGATTGCTTCAAAAAAAAATTGCCAGTCCCAGGATTATACCTACATGTTACTGATAGCTTTTAGGAGTAGACTTGAACCCAGATCTTATGATTACCAGATCTGTGGTCTTTCTACCATTCTATGGGATCATTGCTGAGTCTTGAACCTGCAAACTTGGAGTCAAATTCTGATTCTGCCTGTATGACTTTGGATAAGTTCCTTAACCTCAGAACCATCATCTATAAAATAGTGGAATTTGAAGAGGTGACCTTTGAGATGCCTTCCTGTTCTAAACCTATGGTCTTTTAATCCTTTTATAGTGTAGGGGATCCATAGTATCCCCCATGGTTCACTGGCCTCTCTAATACTGTGTCTGGACATTGTTGTTCAGTCATTTCAGTCTTCCTCTTCATGACCCCATCTGAGATTTTCTTGGCAGAGAGGCTGGTGTGGTTTTGCCATTTCCTTCTCCAGCTCATTTTACAGATGAGAAAACTGAGGCAACAGTGAGGTGATTTGCCTGAGGTTACAAAGCTAGTAAGTATCTGAGGCCAGATTTGAATTCAGGAATATGAGTCTTCCTGACTCCAGGCCTGGTGATCTATGAACTGTGGTGCCACCTGGTTGCCTCCTTGTCTGGTGTATATATATATTCATTCCTGAATCCCTCCTATTCCAATTGGAGGACCTGGGAGACACAGGAGGAGGCAATTGATCAGATACTAATACCAAGTCTATATCATCATTATGCCGCATTTCATTGAGCTCTGTTATCATTACCATCATTGATCATCAATCTTATTCTTATTGCTCACTGTTATTAATATTCCTCATCCTCATTAATGCTATAAATCATTGTTATTGTATATTATTGATCACAAGCCGAAGAGGTCCTATTGCTCTATCCTCTTTGCAAAGATCTGGTGTTTCTGTTTAGACTCTGGCACACCCCCTCCCCATACACACACCCCATCCCTAGAAACCCTTCCCCCGGACCTCCTTCCTTGGTCACTTACAGTGTTACTTGCCTTCAAGGAACACCAAACTCTAATGAGAATTTTTTTTTAATTGCAAGTGATTAGTTTTAATTTGGGGGCAATTAGTGGGAAAGAAAGGAAGCATCTGATCTTCATTACAATTCATAAAGGTGGGCAATTCCCACTCCACCATCCCCTTCCCTTCCCCCTCCTCCTCCTCCTCCTCCTCCCCCCCCTTCTCTTTCCCTCCCTGCTATACCCTTCCCTTCCCCCCCTCCCCTCCCTCTATGCCTGTCTTTAGCCCTTATTCACTTGGCAGCTAACAGCTTTCAGGTGGGAGTCCCAAGTGAAGAAACTCAAGTTCTGATGCCATCACATAAAGGAATACACTCCCTCCAGGCATCCTAAAGGAGGTGAGATTTTAGCAGAGCATTGAAGGATGGTTAGAATTTGACTAAGTGGAGAGAGCAAACTGAAAGGAGGGCATTCTGAGCAACTCCCCCTCCTGTCCCTTAACTATAAAAAGGCTAAATCCTATCCCTTCATTTGATGAGCACCGTCTTGCAGACTGAAAGAGTCTACAGTATTGGCCAGTAGAGATGGTAGAAGCGAAGCCATCTGGCAGTTCTGACTCCCAGGCCCATCTTCAATCCCCTGTGCTCCAGAGAATCACAAGATCACGGAAGTAGAGAAAGAAAGGGTCCTTAGAGCCATCTTGTCCATTTTCCCATTTTTCTGATGAGAAAACTGAGCTTCTGAGACATTTGAGTGACTCTCAAGGCCCACATAGTCAGTTTTCAAAGGGATAATTGAACCCAGATCTTCATAACTCCAAGAATAATACTCCATCCACATAGTTAGTTGGTCTACCACCACCAACCCCCTTCCATCCCGAATTTTACAGATGAGGAAACTGAGTCTTAGAAAGGGGAAATAAGTCAGGCTATTAGAGTCTGAAGGGATCTGGTGACTATTCTGTTGCTTTTGTTTTGAAACATAATGAAAATGAGGATCAGAGAGGGGGTGTGTCTTGTCCAAAGTCACATAATCAGTTAGCAGAAGAGCCAGGAGCCGGCCCTCCTGAATCTGAGTCTGGGAGTCAGATGTATGTCTAAATTATCTGTGCAGGACCTTGAATGCCCACTAAAGAAAATGATCTCCTGCCAGGTTTTTACTCCCCATGCATTGACCCCCTCCCCCAACCCAAACCCCACTAAATTTTATGGCTGCAAATATGGCAGGATTAGCCCTAAAATAAGGGAGATTTATGATCTCAACTTTGGAGTCTGCTCATGAGAAGCAGGAATTTCTCATTCTGTGGCAGGCAGTAGAGATGGGGAGAAGACGGTAACTGTACCTTTGGTGTCTTGAGAGCAAGCATGTGGGGCATCTTAAGAACTATGAGTATACCTAGACATTGGCTGTCTCCAGGTCCCTGCATGCCCCTCAGTCTAAGGAATGGTTGCCCTAAAGGATACAAGGCCAGCAGTGCCCTTTTCTCCCAATCTAATCACCCCAGCATGGGTTTTGGGTCCCAGAAGGTTCTACCCTTCTCTTTCAAGACAGTGTTAGACAGAGTTAGATAAATAGCTCGATGGACAGGTATAGACAGGCAGGCAGACAGACAGACAGAGGAATGAATGAACAGACAGACAAATAAATAAAATACCAGTTAATTTTGGAAGAAGAGAAAATAGTAGGGATTTTTTCTCTGGAAAATGGAAAACTTTAATCTGCTTCATGACTTTCCTCCTTCCTTTGCCCTCCCCTGTGTAATAGGTTATAGGACTACATGGAGATGGGGAGATTGTCTTTTTCAGAAGAGGAACCAAAGAGATTTAATGACATAGCATCATAGTTTAGAGTTGAAAGGGACATCGAGACTAGTTCACCTATGCCATCTACCACATTCTCTAACTGAGGAAACCAAAGAGGATGTGACTTACTCAAGGTCACTCATGTAGTGGTGCAGAGGTGGGAGCCAAAGCCAGGGTCTCTAACCCCAGAGCCAAGGCTCTAGACTCTGTATCACGTTACTTTCCAAGATCACCTTGTCCTGGATTTGATAGCAGGTCATCGCCACCTAGTCCAATCCAGGCAGGGACTTTGGGGGTCATTCTTAGAGTCCCCAATTCTTAGCAGAGTGTCTGGGACATAAAAGGTGATTAATAAATGCTTGTAGCTTAAAGATGATTCCTTTCACATCACCACCTGGAATGACTTTGAGAAATCCATGAAATCAAGGCTCTTTTCTCCCAAAACAACAGCCCCTCCCCCCTCCCCTAGCATGGGGAAAGCAGCCAGGAAAGGGGGGGGGCAGTTTTCTCTGCACTAGGCAATTTAGAAGAGTTAGTGGATTTCTCTGCAGGTCACAGAATGCAAATTCTCCCTCCACCAACAGCTTCTTACATTAGGACGACCTGTGCTTTGACCAAGTAGTTAATATATTAGCCAGAATAGCAGGCGATTAGAGGGGATAATTTAAGGTTACAGCCTCCCCGGCGAGGAGCAGGCTGTTGACTGAGCTGTTTGGGGCAGGGAGCCTCTCTGATCTCAGATGGGAGGATTGTTGGAGAGAGATTTGGGGAGTTTGGTTCGAAGTGATGATTCATCTTGGGATGGGGGACTTGATCTACCCTGAGCAGAGCAAGCGAGTCCCTCCCCTTCTCTTCCAAGCTTTCATCTGACACTTGGCAGCTCAAAAGCTTGTCTTCTGGGCCTGGGTTCTTGGGTCACCAGGCCCTTCCATGACCAACAGCTTTCCTTACCACTCCCTTCCCCACCCCACCAGTAGGACCATGGAAAGAGTCAAGTCTACATGGTCTTATAAAGTACCCACTACGTGTGTGTCAGGGCTCTCAAGAATTAAATAAAGGCAAAGAGATACATACACAGATAAATGGGAAGACAGACATGTAGACATACAGATAGATAAATAGATGATAGACAAATAGACAGATTTAATAGACAGACTGATAGCTAGACAGATAAATACATAGACAGACAGAGGCAGATAAATAGATAGACAAATACTGACAGATAACTAGATACAGAGATAGATAATAGAAAAATAGATAGATAGGCAAATTACATAGAAAGATGACAGCTAGACAAATAGACAAATCCATAAACAGATAAATTAGATAAGACAGAGATACAGAAACTAACAGAAGAACAAATAGAGAGACAGTCAGATAGATACATAGATAGACAGGAACACAGATAGATAGACAGGAACACAGATAGACAGATAGATAGATAGATAGATAGATAGATAGATAGATAGATAGATAGATAGATAGAGGAGAAGGGTTCTACCACTTCTGGCCCTTGTCACTTTGGCTGTTACTTATGAACTTCTCTGGAACTCATTTTCTTCCGTAAAATGAAGGACTTGAGTTAAGTGTTACCTATGGTTTAAGTCTATGAGCCTTTCCAGTCTCCCAGAGGCAGCCTCCTCCTCTCTTCCCATTCTCTTCCTGCCCAGTGATAGGGACCTGATTTGAAAGGTGGGAGTATGGGGTAGTGGCAAGAATCAGGAAAAACTCGGATCCACTGCCACCTTCTACATCAGGGTCCATAGACTCCAAGAGTACATGAACCTGAATGGGGGGGGGGAGGGGGAGTACATTTTTAGTTTCCTTAGCTTCTCCTTGAAATCTAGCATATTCTTCAGTTAGGAGCATAGGCCACAAACCATGGTAGTGCTTAATCAAGTGCTTACTGACTGACCACAAAGGCGAGGGGCCGGGGGCTCAAGAAGGCTTCTTTTAAGAGATGAAACTTGAGCTGAGTCTTGAGAGGGACTAAGGAATCTAGACTGCAGAGGGGAGAAGGGATTGCATCATAGAAGAAATGTGAGACACATAAAGCCAAACCTCATAGAGCGGAGAAAGAATGACCTGTACCAGGATTAGGACTCCTGCTAGTTTGGCCGCTCGTTAGGGCATGGATGGTGCTAATGGATAATGTGACTTGAAAGGTCATTTGGAGCCAAATTGTGACTAGCTTAAAATGAGCAAACAGAGGAGTCTGTATTTAATACATGAAGCAATCGGGAGCCGCTGGAGTTTATTAAGGAAAAGAATGGCCAGCCGACTGGTGCTGGGCTGGGGAGGATCGTTTTGGAAGATCTCTTTCGCTACAGTATGTAGGATGAATTGGAGAAGGAAGAGACTGGAAACGGAAGGCAATTAGGAAGCAATTGTATTTATTCTAGGCTCAGGTGGTAAGTGGTGGCTTTGTGAGTGGAGGAAAGGGGAAAGATGCAAAGAAACGGAGTTCTCTGCTCCACTGTAGAAACACTGCTGATCAGAACCCAGAAGAACTGAATTACAGCCTTTTTCTGACCCACCATCCCCCTCCCCCCCAAAAAAAACCCAACTATGGTGCAGAGTGGTTAGGGCAGCAGACTTGAAGTCAGAAAGATCTGGATTCTGTTTACCTGCTGTGTGGCTTTAGACAAGCCATTCAACTCCTCAAGGCCAGAATCCTTATCTGTAAAATGAGGAGGTTGGACTCAGTGGTCTCTGAGTTTCCTGCCAGCTTCTAAACCTGTGATTCTGTAAGTTACTTGCTTTGTGATCTTGGTCAAATCACAACCTCTCCCAGCCTCAGGGTTTTTATCTGTAAAATGGGGGGGGGGGGGGAGTAAATGTCAGAATAACTGGTTTCTGAGGCCCTTCCAGTTCTAAATATATACTATATAATCCTTAAAGTTTCCTAGAGAAGAAAATTATAGCCTCCCTGTGTAATCCTTGGATATAAGGGAGATGTATTTGACTGAGTGTGTGTGTATGTGTGTGTGTGTGTAAGAGCAGGGAAAGGAGGGAGGGAGAAAGAGGAAAGGAGAGAGAAACAGAAGAGGAGGAGGGGAGAGAGAGACACATGGAAGAAAAGGAAAAGAAAGAAATGAGGAAGGTAGAAACAAGGAAGGAGAAAAGGGTAAAAGGACATAAAGAGAGGAAGGGAAGGAGGGTGGGGAGAGGGAGAGAAACAGAAGAGGAAAATGGAGGGAGGAGGAAGAGGAGGAGGAGAAGAGAGGAATAGTTAGAAGAGAATGAGGAGAGAGAGAGAGAGAGAGAGAGAGAGAGAGAGAGAGAGAGAGAGAGAGAGAGACTGTTTTGTTTATGCCAGTGTTTGTATGTCTCTGTTCCAGTGTGTCTGAGATGCACACGTAGTCACACACACACTCTCAGCTGCTGTTCTTGTTGTGTCTGGGCTGGTTCCCTCCTCCGCATCTGACCTTATAAAACATTCAGAGGATTTTTCTTTCCCAGCTCTTTTCCTCTTTGCCCTTTCCAGGCTCCCTGATGACTGAGGAACAATTGTATGACTTTCTATGCTGAGTACAAGGAGTGGGCACACTGGCACATATAAGTGTGTACATTTATTCATTCAAATTTTCATTCGTCCTTCCATTCATTAAAGGGAAAAAAATCTTTATAAAGTTCTACCCGTGTGTAAGGCATCATATGAGCACATGCATATTGACATGCTTACACACACACACACACACACACACACACACACACAAACTACCCAAGAGACTGCTGGTTAATACAGCAGTAACCTCAGCTTCCTGGATTTTCTTCTCAGTTTGATGAAAAGCAATCTTGAGAAAGTGGTAGAAATCTCCAAAGTTCCTCCAATTCAGTCCCCCTCTCCATCCAAAAGTACTTTGGATAGGGGGGCAGCTAGGTAGCACAGTGGATAGAGCACTGACCCTAGAATCAGGAGGACCTGAGTTCAAATATGATCTCAATAATTACCTAGCTGTGTGACCTTGGGTAAGTCACTTAACCCCACTGCCTTGTTTAACACACACACACACACACACACACACACAGCCACACAAAGTACTTTGGATAGGATCCAGAATCTGTTCGTCGTGGGGGACTCCTGACTGGGAAACTTTGTCTCTCGATCGATGCAAGTCAGCACCTTCTCTTCCCTTAATTATCTTAAAAACTTGTCTACAGCAGAGGCATCAAATTCATCTACCACACGCCCCCACTCCCAGTACTACCCCCACCAAGTTAAACTATAATTGAGAAATATTTACCAAAATAAATAAAAATACAATAGAACATGTTATTATGTGGTTTTGGTTTTCTAAGTCAATGTATGGCCACAGGGATCCTTATATATGATTCAGCACTTAATAAACATTTCTTAATTGATTGCTTTAGATTTGGCACCCCTGGAATATTGGCTTGTTTAGGGTCACCCAGCCCAGTTGTGTTAGAGGCTGAACTTTGATCTTCCTAGTTTCGAGATGGGCTTTCCCCACTACCATACCTCACCAAACACCTCCCAAAGTGATTTTACCAGGGCTTTGCCCAGTGACTTTGGGGAAATCAGTGAATACAGATTGATTCTACCTTCCAGTCCCACACACAATCCCCTGCCTCCATTCTCCCAGCCTTTGCAAAGGTTGAATGATGCTCTCCCTCTTCCCTACCATGCCTGAGAATCCCAGCCATACTTGATTCCTAGCAACTGTTAGTGATTTCTTGTTTTTAATGACACATAATCATTTATATATTTATCTCCCCACCCCCACCCCAAAGAGGCAATTATAAGAAGTGATCAGAGCGATGGGGAAGATATGAAGTGGAGTAGTGATTATGTGAATGTGGAGGAAGGGCCACTAGTGAGAGAGGCTTCAGAGGAAGAATCTGGGGAACTTGGCAGCTGCTAAGATAGGGGAAGGAGACAGATTGGAAGCAGACCTGGCCTTTCAGGCTAGCATGATTAAAGACTGTGGTGTCCCCAGTGGATATTGAATTAGGTGGACCACAGGGTCACAAAGCTAGACGTGGCAAGTCATCTAGCCAGTCTGAGCTCCTGGAGAAGGTTAAGGGATGTAGCCAGGGCCATCTAGCCAGAGGCTGGTCTTTCTGACTCAAAGGCCAGTTCTCTATCCACTCTACCACAGTGACTCCCCATGCATTCTACAAATAAAGAAAATTGACTTGCCAGCTGTTTTCAGAATTCAGTGTACTCCCCTTGCCCCCCGAGCATTCGCCACATGGCTCCAGAACTGGGCTGCCCATCTCCATTTTCACCTGTCAAAAGCTTCTCTTCTAAGGCATTTCTGGACCTTTCACTGAACCCCTAACTGTCAATATTCTCTTTTTCCTTAACATTTCCTGAACTATTTCATTGGAATCTTTCCTTTACGTCCTTCCCTCTAATTCTCTGCATATATATCATTTCTAACCTTGACCTCTTATCTCCTCCAATAGAGTGGAAGCTCCTAACAGTCAGCAATTGTTTTATCTTTCCTCTCTTTTCCTCAGGACCTAGCCCAAAGTCTATGACAGAGCAGACAGTTAATAATGATTCATTAATATTCCACCCCAGTCTTGTCCTCTTTTAAATGCTGAAAGATTGTGTGTGGAGGAGGGGGCAGGGGGGGAGAAGAATAAATGGGAAAATTCAGAAATGTGTTGTTCCCTTGAACAGGGCTCCAGGCAGCAAGGTGACACATTTATTAGAGAGTCTGGCCTAGAGTCAGGAGGACCTGAATTCAATTGTGACCACTTACTATTTATGTGACCCTGTTCTTTAACCTTATATGCCTCAGTTTCCTCCTCTGTAAAATGGACTGGAGAAGGAAATAGCAAACCCCTCCAGCATCTTTACCAAGAAAATCCTAAATGGAGTCACTAAGAGTCCTGACATAACAACAACCTTGGATTCCAAAGTCTTCACTTACAGTATCTTATTTGACCCTCTCAGCAAGTCTGGGAGGTAGTCAGGGCATATCTTGCCTTGCCCATTGTACAGCTGGGGAAACTAAAGGTCAGTTTGCAAGTGGTAGAGCTGAGACCAGGTCTCCTCACTCCTAGTCCTGTGCATTTTATACACACACACACACATACACACACACACACACAGACACACACACAGACACAAACACATCCCGAGGCACTCCAATCATTCTTACCTGTGTCACTGTCCCCCACTTCTTCCACCCTTGGGGAAGGCCAGGTATATTTATCCAATTCTTTCCCTCCTGCTGATCTGAGTCCATCTGGCCATCTCCCTTCCTTCAGCTGGGCCTGGCAGACATCCAGATGGTCAGACTAGAGCTTTGGGAACTGGGGATGGAGCTAAGGAAAGCTAAGTGCCACTTAGGAAGTACTAGGGTCCCCTGTGGGTGAATGAAATGGGGAAGGGTCACTGATTCTGACAATTCCCTTTCTCCTACCTTCCTCCCCCCACCCACAGGGTATGATGTCAGAGTCCCTAATGAACAGGAAGTGCCTGCTATATTACTGCAGCTGTTCTCTTTAGTCCCCAAAGAGAAAGGGAATGTGGGTCCTCAGGTCATGACCCCCTACTTTCTGCCATAGACAGACGAGAGGGAGAGAGAGAGAGAGAGAGAGAGAGAGAGAGAGAGAGAGAGAGAGAGAGAGAGAGAGAAGGAGGAATTAATGGATGGATGGATGGATGGATGGATGGATAGATGAAGAAAAGGCAGGAGGGAAGGAAGGAAATGAAGATAGATAAATACATGGATGGATAAACAGATGAATGAATGGATCGACAGATGGAAAGAAATAAGAAAAGGAAGGAAATGTAGGTAGATAAAAGAGGTATTAGGCAATTACTTTGTTCTGAATCTAGGCCCTATGTTAAGACCTGAGGGTACAAATACAAGGAGATAGGAATGTTCTGACCTTCAAAAAGCATATTTTCTAATGAGGGAAAATCCCACTTAATGGTGAGATGAAAAGGGAAGGATGTCTGCCCATGGGGACAGGACCATAGTCCCTGCATTCCTGATGAGAATAGAATGTCAGGTGTCCCCCCCCCCCCCCCCCCCCCCGTAAGCCCTAGGTAAGGAATCATCAGGCCTGAGACCCTGGGGAGGAGGCAGAATAGAATGCTCCTTAAGCCTCAAATTATTTTTCACTCATTGATCCTCTTAAATGTTCTATTTTAACGGCCCCTCCCCAGATTTCAGCCTCTTGAGGGCAGGGACATAATGGATGCCTCATAGAAGCTGATTGAATTAATTAAAGAGAGAACATGTCCTCTGGGTGTTTCTTCAAGTAATTTAGCCTTGGAAATGTTATCAGATACAGGAGACAGGAGATGAGGGTCAGGCCAGCAGCGCTGCTTAGAATGGAAGTTTCTTTTATCTTCTTCCCCTTTTGCCCCAACCTGCTATGTGCAAGTGGGTGAGTATACAGACATAGAGAGGAGGGTCAGAGACAGAGAGAGACAGAGAGAGACAGACAGACAGAGATGGAAAGACAGAGACAGAGAGAGAGTCTCAGTCAAGGCTATTCTCACAATAAGGATATCTCTTCTGGGCAGGTTAGGATCTCAGAATTCAGAGCTGGAAGGAATTGGAGAGGCCATAGTGCAACGCCCTTGATTCATATTTAGGTTATAAGTCTTGTGTTTGAAACTGAATGCTCTGACTCAAAATGCATCAAGTTTGTGCCTAAGAGTTCTATACCCACTGAGTGCATGTCATCATGATCCCTCAACTTATGCCCCTTTCCCTACTCTTCCAATTCACCCCAAATCATTCTCAACTCAGACATTAATTTTCCATTTGCCCCTGCCCACTTGTGCCCCCTGACCCTGCAAAAAAGTAAGGCCTCAGGACCAGGAAAAAAAACCATCACACCAGTCATTTGATAGAGCCAGATTCTAAGACAAACTGGTTGGTTCTTGTCCTTCATTATGGAAGAAGACCAAAATGACATCACACATTTGAGACAAATGACAGTGTATCCCACTGTGGCTGATCAGACCAATATAGGCTGGGAATGCTCTTCCCACAGGTTGGGCACAAATAGTCCATGTGAACACCTGGGGTGGGTCCTCTAAACTGATGTAGGTCACGTTTCCTTTGAGCTGCTTCCATTCTGCCTTCCTTATAGAGTGCAGCCCCCTCTCTGATGAGGGCACACCATGCTGGGTGGTCCTGTGCCAGGATCTCCCATCTAGGACAAACTGAATTGTATGTATATATGTTTGCATAGTGCTTTAGAATTTGCAAAAGATGTGTTATATACTGAAGATACTGAAAAATACTGAAAATACTGTATTAACTCAACTGATTCCACAACCCTGTATTATGATTATCTCTATTTTATGTATAAAGAAACTTAAAATGGGAATAAAAGTTAAGACATAGAAGTTAAGACACTTGTCCAGAGACACACAGCTAATAGGTGCCAAAACTTGGGGTCTTTCTGCTGTCAAATCCTGTGGTCTATTGACTTTACCACCTCCCTGCTGAGAGCAGAGAGAAGGAAGGGGGATGGGGGAATGGCCTACCCTAACTGTCCCTAAATGATGATATAAGTAAGAAGTGCAAGTGTTGGGGGCCCCTGGAGAGAGGGAGATCCTGGACCCTTTAGAGAAGGATAAAGAAGGAAACATTTCCCTTAATGTTACCTCTGGGTATTTGTGGCCAGTTTGGGTTCAGAACTACTTAAATTCTTGCTAAAAAAATCTCAATTTTTCTCTCCCTGAACACCTCTCCCGCCAACCAGACAACATTAATTACAGGCCGTACATTATGTAAGTCTTGCAAAAAAGACATAATTTACTTAAAATAGAAATTCTGGGCAAATAGTAGGAAAATACATTAAGCAGCATTCTCAACAATGGTCCCCACCTTTCCCTGTGAGTCTCTTGGGGAAAATGGTGTTGGCACCTATTTTGCTTCTCTGAAGTTTATCCTGCTTATCTTCAGCATCCCTGGGAAACATTAATCAACCCTTCACTGACTCTGCCTCGGGTCACACAGGTATTAAATGGACCGAGTCCAGACTGGAACCCAGGCCCTCTGAATCATTGCTATTTTCGCCTCACAGATCTGATTATTTAGGAGACTTTGTTAGGTGGTGTGAGAATGATTACTTAAACTAAAATGGAAATCCTGCTTGGGGAGGGAGGGAGAAGAGGAGGGAGGTGGATTTGGTTGAGTCTGAAGAATGACTCCAATGTCCACAAGGAAACAGCTAGCTATGAGCCTGGGGTGAGTGGAAGGGAGAAGATACAGGAGTGGATAGGTTTGCTCACGCCTGACGAATTCTTCTTCTTCCTGGCCAGGGATCATCTTTGGCCTTCATTAGTGAAGAAGACCACCCCATCGGGAGGTGAATTGGATTTGAGTGAGGGGTGCTGTGCCTTTGATAAGGGAGGGAGAAGACTATATCTATATCTATCTATCTATCTATCTATCTATCTATCTATCTATCTATCTATCTATCTATCTATATGTATATATTCGTAGAAACCAGACTCAGCCGCACCTCCTAACACTGAGTCAGGGGAGCCCAGGGAGCTCTGACTAGTGCCAGGGTTCCATAAGCCAACTCTACCAGCACCTTCTCTGAAATTTAGTCTTTTTTTTACTTTTTTCTCTAGTTTTTGCAAGGCTTAAAGAGACTTGCCAGAGGCCACTGATCTAAGTCCTTATGAAGTGTCTGAGGCCGCTTTTTTGCACTCAGGTCCTCCTGACCCCGGGGCTTAAGTTTAGTGTCATAGAGGAGAGATTAGGGGACTCGTCCGGGGACCCCCGCCAGCCTAGGAAGCGGCTCCTTCTCTCTCCACTCCAGGCCCCCCTGGGTCTCTCCCTCGGATCCTGGGCTCTGCAGGGGCTCCCATAGGCACACGCCCCCCCCAGGGCCACGGCTCCACCTTCACCAGGCGCCGGGGCACCCCTGGGAGAATGGGGGCGGCGGGCGGCAGGCGCCCGCCGCCCCCTGACGGGCCGCGCCCCTCGGGGCTCTCTTTGCAGCTTCGGGGCGCTCCTCGGAGCCCACCACCCCGCCGCCCCCGGGGGCCGGCCCGGCGCTGCCGGTCAGCTACCGCCTGTCGCACGCGCGCCTGGCCTTCTTCCTGCGGGAGCTGCGGCCGGAGCCCCCGGCCCCGGGCGGGGGGCGCGGGCCCCTGCGGCGCTCCGAGCCCTTCGTGGTCTTCCAGGCCGAGCAGCCGCCGGTGCTCAACGTGTCCCTGGGGCCCTTCGGCGCCAGCCAGGCGGTGGCCCGGGAGCTGCTGCAGCCGCCCGGCGCCCTGGACGTGCCCGGCCGGCTGACGGTCAGCTGGAAGGTGCGGGCCTTCGTGGTGCGGCCGCGCGTGGCCGCCGCGCGGCCGCTGGCCCAGGTGCTCTTCTACGTGGCCGGCCGCGACTGGGACAACGTCGGGGCCGCCGAGCGCCTGCCCTGCGTGCGCCTGCACGCCGTCCGCGATGCCCACGAGGTGAGGGGCTCCTGCCGCCTCAGCGGGGCCCTGGCCGCCTGCCTGGCACGGGCCGCGCTGCCGCCCGCCTGGTTCGGGCCGCCCGGGGCCCCGGAGCCCGAGCCCGGCGGGGACAGCCGCCAGGCCGAGCTGTACTACCGGCTGCACGCGCCCGACGCGCACGGGGGCTGCGCCGCCGAGGGGGCCCGCCGGGCCGGGGGCGCCGCGGCGCGGCCCGAGGCGCCCACCCAGTACCCGCTGCTGCGCATCGGCAGCATCAGCCTCGTCCGCCCGCCGCCCGGGCCGGCCCTGCAGGAGCACCGGCTGGACGGCAACCTGGTCATCCGCCTCCCCGACCGGCCCCTGAAGCCCGGGGAGGTCCTCAGCATCCTCCTCTACCTGGCCCCCAACTCGACCTCCTCCAGCCCGGGCGTGGAGCACTTCACCCTCAGGTACATGCAGGGCCCCTCGCGCCGGTCACCCCGGGGGTCCCCCCGCAGATGAGGAAACGGAGGCTCGGAGGGGGTCAGCCTCGTAACGGCCAGGGGCGGGACGGGAACCCGGCCGAGCCCGTCGGCCGGCCTCTGGACCCAGACTCCGGAGCACGTGGCTCTCCAGGGAGCCCCGGAGAGCCGCGAGGGCCGGCTCCGGCCTTCAGGAAAGACCTGCGGCCTTGAGGCTCTGCTTCACCTTTAACTTGCATTTGGGCCGAGCACCCTCATCGGGATCCTAGGGATAATCTCGCTTGTCCCACCCAGGTCTCGGCCCCCTCCCTCGGCCCGTTGTTTAAGGTTACTGGAGAAAAAGGGGGGCCAGAGTTGGACTTTGGACCGGGAAGTCCAGGGTGGGGAATGTGAGAGATGCTGCAGCAGCAGCAGTGCCAAACATTAATGTAGGAGTTAAAGTTTACACACACACACACACACACACACACACACACACACACCCTCCTGGGGTCTTCATAACATCACTGGGAGAAAGGTGCTTTTTATCTTCATTTCACCAATGGGAAGCCTAATCCTCAGAGAAAGTGAATGGTTTGCAGAGGCTCTCCTTGAATTCAGGTCTTCAAGTCCAACGTTTTATTTACTGAACCCCCCAGCTGCCTGTTAATGGGAGGATTGGAAGAGGTGAGGCAGACGACCACTGGGACCTGAGAAACTGATAGGGGTCCCCAGGGTGCAACGTTCCCCTCCTGCCTACCTCTCCCGGGCTCCAATAGGTGGATTAGATGCCGGGGTCAAATTTTCTTTCCATATTCATTAAGCGCCATTGGGAAGTTTCAAGGTTTATTCTATTGACTTCTGTTGACTGAGTGGGCTAGTGAAAGGTCACGGGAATTTCCTTGTCCCTAGAGGGGTGAACAAGAGAAGAAGAGTGAGGTTTAGGAATTAGCTTCCCAGAGTGAGCTTCCACATTTTCCCAGAGTGTCTCAACAAATTGAAGACCCACTGGTGCATGGTCCGCCCTTCACTGGCTTCAGATGTCTTAGAGATGCATTCCACACCAACGTGGTCCCATTAAATGTCCTAACTTTCGAAAGCCTTCCAGAAAATGAGAATCCCAGACTGAACTGCCCTTATGAATAGATCACAGTCCCATAAGGACGTCTTGCATAGCAAGAACTGGAGGAGACATTCAAGGCATTAATTAGTTTGATCCCTTGGTTTTGCAGCTGAGGAAAACTGAGGCTAAATAACTTTCCCAACATCACACAGGTAGTATGTGGCAAAGAGAATAAGTTTATATGGAGTGACAACATGGACCAGACATCATGCTGAGCATTTTCCAACTATTACCCTGGTCGATCTTCCCAATGACTCTTTTTATCCACATTTTATATGGATACTGAGGCAAACAGAGGTGTGATTTGCACATAGCTAGTACATGTCTGAGGCTGAATTTGAACTCAGGTCTTCCTGACTCCAAGCCAAGAGCTAGTTCTTTTCAATACACTAGTTAGCAAGAATTTAGACCCATATGCTCTGACTCCAGTACCAGCATACTTTTCACTGAGGGGTAGAAGGAAGGAAGGCCCTTTTCAGGTCACCCACACACACAAAAAAGTCTCTCTTCATCCAAGAGAGAGCCTGAGATACCACCTTTAGTAATTTACTCCTCTCCCCACCTAGTTTAGCCTAATGAGATTTTAAACTCCTTGAGGGCAGGAAAAGAGCCCCTGAAGAGCTACCCTGAAGGGTAGCTTTGAGCTTCATAGGTGATTAGTGAATATTGGTTGAATTGGATTGTAAATAAAGAAGCATCAACACTAACAAGTTTATAACACTTGAGTGTGAGAAAGCTCACCAGATACTGCTCCAAATTGAAGAATATTTGAGGCACTTTCCCTGGACCCTTGGAGGTGAGAGAATCCCTGCACAAAGAGGATAATTGGATTGCCTTCCCCCAGGCATAGGGAATACACTTCTGAATCCAAAGCAGAGTCTTGGTCCATCCTGCCTTCACCACCAAGTCTTACATTAGGGTTCCATGATGAATGCCGTTGCTTAGTGACCTCTAAAATTGGAAGGAGCTTTGGGCTCCGTAGTGACCCTAGTCTCTTCTTCCCTCTTTGTCCCCAGGGTGAAGGCCAAGAAGGGAGTAACCCTGCTAGGTACCAAAGCTCGAAATGGCCAGTGGCAAGTGACTTCAGAACTGCTCACAGGGGGAAAGCACTCGACTGCTACCGTGGATGTATCCAGAGCTCCAAGTGCCCCCTTGCTCCCCAGGTCAGCCCCAGTAGCCATCTGAACTTCCTGGAGTGTGATCCCCTGTTGACACTTATCAACCTGTACCCACTGATGGTGGGAGGTTAGGGGAGAGCGCAGGAGCAGGCAGAAAATGGCAGGGAGGAAAAAATATGAAGCCCAGATGAAGGCAGAATCCAGAAATCCTGGCTGCCAACAGGAAAGCTTCTGTGACCATCACAGGCGAGAAGGTAGAGAAGCAGTAGACAGAGCTGGGAAAGCTTTGGTAAAGTCAGAGGTTGGGTGAGGGGACAGGATTGGTGTGATTTTACTCCCAATTATTTAGTTTTAAGGGTCAGGGAGATTGACTCACCACCACTTAGACTGCTCTCAGGGCTTCCCCATCCCACTGGGGAAGAAAGACCCCAGGCCCTTCTTTCTCATCCTTTCTGCTTCCCACCTCCTTCATATCTGGCAGGGAGATTGAGGGACCCCTGGAGATCCTGCAGATGGACTTTGAGATGGAGAACTTCACCAGCCAGTCCGTGAAGCGACGGATCATGTGGCATATTGACTACCGAGGCAGGAGCCCCCTGCCCGATCTAGAGAGGGCAGTGACTGAGCTGACCGTCATCCAGAGGGATGTGCAGGCGATTCTGCCCCTGGCCATGGTGAGATGGAATTGTGTCTGTAATGCTGTTTCCTAAATGAAGGATCTCTCCCTGGAATCTGCAGCCAGGGTGCCCTCATGTGTGTCATACATATTTGTACATGATCACACGTGTCTTTTGATGACGGAAAGTCCCTTGAAGGCAAGAGCTGTTTCCTTGCTGTCTTTGTATCCAGAGCATCTGTCATTGTATTGAAGCCAGAGAGGCGGCTTGATAAATGATTGCTCATTAATTGATTGATCAGGGAATGTCTGTAATTGTGTGATCACATACATGCCCTCACCACTGTGTGTTTAACTGTGTACTTATGGTTATGTATGTATGATTGATGAGTGTCATAGAGGCAGTGTGCTACAGTGGAAAGGTCACTGTCTTTGGAGTCAGGGGACCTGGGTTCACATTCTGATACTGCCATGTGCTCTCTGTTTAACCACAGACAAGCATTTAATCTTTGGGGCTGAATTTCCTTTTATAAAATAAGAAGATATGACTATCGACCCTCAATGGTTTTTTTTCCAGATCCGTGTGTGTGTGTGTGTGTGTGTGTGTGTGAGAGAGAGAGAGAGAGAGAGAGAGAGAGAGAGAGAGAGAGACCCCCAGAGAGACAGAAAAAGACAGAGGAAGTGAATGTACTTAGAATAAATGACTAAGTTTAGGAGTGACTGAGTGAATTGGTGAAACTATATCTGACAGCAATGTTTAATATTAGTTCAATGATTACCAAGCCCTCCAAGTGAAGAAGCATTCCGCTAGAGTAAAGAAAACAAAAACCCAGCAGCAGCAGCATATTACCTGGCCTCAGGGGCTTACAGTCTAGCAGAGAGAGAACCACAAATACACAGAGAAAGTTATGACTCCTGGGAGAACATGAGGGCAAAGGATCATAGACACAGAATTAGACCTGGAAGTGACTTTGCTCTCTTTAGAAAGAGATCCAGACCAGCTGATCCAGGAAAATGGAGGAAAAAAGGATTTCTTTTAGCTGGGGGGATCTGGGAGCATTTCACAGAAGAGTGGTTAAGAGGTCATTTCAGCAGTTG
Source organism: Macrotis lagotis (assembly GCF_037893015.1). Taxonomy (NCBI): domain Eukaryota; kingdom Metazoa; phylum Chordata; class Mammalia; order Peramelemorphia; family Peramelidae; genus Macrotis; species Macrotis lagotis. The sequence goes on along the minus strand of NC_133662.1, from coordinate 233,540,812 downwards.
GTGATGCCGTTGGGATGTGTCCAAGGCATCGGGGATTGCTTGTGTAAATGTCCTTTGGAGGGATCGTCATGGAATGGGCCACTTATCCAAGAGGTCAGTTAGGAGGCTGTCTCAGTGATGCAATCGTGAGGTGAGACTGAATGTATTTACCTGAGAATATGTGAGTATGCATCATGTGTGTATCTAAATTGGTGAATCTGAACCTGTATGTCAGTGCAAGGGGAAGGGTAGACACACTTGATTTACCCTTCATTTAATAAATGAAGACCAGAGGGGAGGCGTGTTTAGAGTGACGGAGGAAACCAGAAGGGAAGACTGATGTAGTTCTTCTCCAAGAGGGTAGAGGAAATGCATAGGTTGGGGGTCTAGATAGAACCATGCCAACCTCCTTTTATAAAACATTGTCTCCGTCATTCCTGCCACAGGACACTGAGATCATCAACACAGCCATCCTGACTGGCCGGACGGTGGCCATACCAGTCAAGGTCATTGCTATAGAAGTGACAGGCCAAGTTCTGGATGTCTCATCCCTGGTGGAGTGTGAGTCCAACAATGAGGACATCATCAAGGTGGGCACTGTGTCCCTCAAGGTTCCCCTAAGGCCCCAGTGTTATATCAGTTTTCGATAATATCAAGGACGGATTCATTTTGGGTAGAGCTTTGGATGGCACAGTAACATCTTGATGGAGAGAAGGAAAGATGGAATGACGAGATTTGCATGTCCTCTGTCTTGGGTTGGAGAAAATGTATTCGTTTTAGTGGATTGTTTTATCATTGTTTTTTGTTGTTCTGAGGAGTCTTGAAAAGCTGCTTGGAGGAGGTGACCTTTTGAAGATGCGTGAATAATGGGGGAGAGGTAGTTTGACAACACTTCAGAGACTAATTGGAGAGAAGTTCAATTGAGGAAAACTATTTACAGTAGATAGAGGACAGAATTCTCCTTTCTTAGCTTCTGAATCCAACATGACAGTGAATTAGGTAAAGGATTTAGAGGCAGGAAGACTGAATTTAAATCACTTTAAATAAATAATGTAATCCAAAGTTAACTTCTTTGAACCTCAGTTTCCTCATCTGTAAAAAAAAAAAAAAAAGAAAATTAGCCAATCATCTCTAAGGTCCTTTCCAGTTCAAAATCTATGACTCTCTGTAGCTTCCTTATCCCCCATTCCTCCATCTCTGATCCATCCATAAATACCTCAAGTTGCTTCCTTTAAACAAGATTATTGTAGGTATAGCCTGTCCTCAGCATTCCAGGGATGTAGGAGGCCCAGCTTGTGATAAATCATTTGTCAGACTACCTCCAGGGGGCCCCCCAATTTATCCCTTCTTGCCCAGTATGGAAAGTGGATTGGAGGCATGCAGAGGAAGGGGTGGAGAATGGGGGCGGGGAGTAAATGGGGAAGTGGAGGAATGAGGGAAGAAGGAGGGAAGTTGGCTTAGGCCTCTTACCTGGGGACCAGAGAGCTATGATTACGGTGTCAGGGTTCCTGGCGGGCTCCATAAATCAAAAGATTACATGGCTGGATCTGTTTTCTGCTCCTGTAAATAATTCAGCATTAAGGAGAACAGAAAAGGGGGGAGTTGTGGGTTTTTGTTCCTTCTTCATCCTTCTCACACTCTCTCTCTCTCTCTCTCTGCTGCTGCCTTCCCTCTCTCCTCAATCTTTCACTCTCCCTGGGATTGAAGTGTATGTCATTCATCTCATCCAGAGATGCTCCTGCCTCCAGGAAGGATAATATTAAAAGCTAATATTTCATATAACATTTTAAGGTTTTGTAAAGCACCTTACAAACACTAGCTCATTCTATCCTCACAACGACCTTGGGAAGTATGTGCTATTATCATTGCCATTTTACAGAGGAGGAAACTGAGGTGTTAGACAGTGGTTAAATGATTTGTCTCATAGTAAATGGCTGAGGCCAGATTTGAAGAGGGGACTTCCTGACACCAGACCCGGCACTCCATCCACTGGACTGTCTAGCTACCCCCCAAATCATCCCAATGTAGAGAACTGTCCATCCTCTCAGGCTCAAGCTCTCAGGAGCAGAAGCCGGGGTAGTTTGCAGGGATGTCACTGTTTGTTCAATGGCTTCTCCTTCAGGCCCTTGGGGTCTCTTGTAGCTAAGAGAAATTTCTTGAGGTTCAACCAACTGATATCTATGGTTACAGAGCTCAGAAGGAGTAGTTAAAACAATAGGTTCCCTTGGAACCTGGAACCTTCTACTCCCAACCCTACCACCAACCCATCCAAGTGCCCATTTCTAGAAAATAGAGTAGATTTTTTTTTCAAAAGTTGATAGTGAAATTTGCCTAAATCTGGAATAGATTTAGATCTGACTTCAAATGGGCAAATAAGCTACTTTGGCAGCTACCTACCCTACCAGCCCCTCTTCCAACCACTATGGGATGATGTCCTCGCTTATTTAGGAACTCTGAGCTAACAGTCCTAGCACTCTTGGAGGTCAGGGAGGGAGAGAAGTTGGAAGAAATCCAGACCAAACATTCTCCCCACTCCTTCCACTCTCCTCTTATCTGTCCCTGAACATGTCTTGTGTATGTTTATGTGTGTATATATGTATATGTGTAGGATTTGAACTCAGATCCTCTCATTCCAAAGACCATGCTCTTTCCTTTGTCCTATGGATAGTCTAGTCACGGGGATGGTGGGCCCTCACTGACTATTGGTCTGGGCAGTCAGCAGTCTTTTGGGAACGTCTCCTGGAGGAATCTGCCTGCCTTTTGGGATCTGCCTGCTGGAGGAAAATGAAGCCCAGGCAGAGAAACAAAATGAACCAGAGTAGAAGCCAGGGTAATTTGCAGGGATGTCACTGTTCATTGGCCTCTCCTTCACGCCCATGGGGGTCTCTGCTTCCTCTCTACCAGGTTCCTCTTTCCCTCATCTCTCCTCCAGATGTCCTCCTCTTGGTCTAGCACCCCCTTGCCAAGCCTCCTCTCTGCCAAGTCATCTACTCCTCGGATCCAATCACTGGGCTTTATAGGAAGCCCAAGTTCTTGATTGTCTAATTCATGACCCTACTTCTCTTCCTTTCCCTTCTCTTTTCTTCTCTTCCCTTCCCTTTCCTACAGGTGTCCAGCAGCTGTGACTATGTGTTTGTGAGTGGGAAGGAGTCACGGGGCTCCATGAATGCACGAGTGACTTTCCGATATGATGTCTTGAGCGCCCCCCTGGAGATGACTGTTTGGGTCCCCAAATTGCCCTTACACATTGAGCTCTCTGATGCCCGACTCAGCCAAGTGAAGGGCTGGAGGGTACCCATTCTCCCAGACAGAAGGTACAGGCATGATGTCCAGGTGGGGTCCCAAATGGACCTTGCTGGGTTCCACACTAAGCCTCCAGTGTATTCACCAAGATAGACTTATGCATGCGCAGACACACACACACAGACACACACAGACACACAGACACACACACACACACACACACACCAGTCAGGGGCAGGCATATACTTCCCTTTAGTCCTGTATTGATATTCAAAGTCGCATACTGTCTATACCCACTCTGAATTCCTGGGGTGGGAAAAATCCAATAGGAAAATTGGAGAAAAGACAAGAGAATGTTGAAAGGGAAGCAACAAAGAGGGGAACCAAGTCAAAGAAACAAAAAGAAACAGAGAGACAGAAAGATAGAGAAGCAGAGGACATGGAAGATGTCTAGAGGGAAGGAAAGAAAAGCAATATTCACAGGATTTAAAATGGGAGGAGGAACAGTAGAGAGGAATTCAAACCCCTCATTTTAGAATGAGAAGAGGCTGAGTGGTTGCCCACAACCACATGATTCAAAGCAAGGTCTGCGCCCAGGTTCTCCTACCTGCAAATCCACAACTCTTTACATCATCTCTCCCTGTATCTCACGCTATTGAGAGAGATGCCAAGCTGGTCAGACCCTTGAGGCTGGAGTAGAGGACGCTGGCTTGATTGTTCCTCTGGGATATTTAAGTGAAAGAAGGGAGACATGGATAACCACAAGGGAAGAGGATGCATGTTTGGCCAGGGAAGGTGAAACGTGGCCTCCTAGAATTAGAGTTGCAAAGAACCTTAAAAGCTGTTCGGTCCAATCCTGGAAACGCTGGGAAGGAAAGGAAACAAAATCTCCTAAAAGAGGATGTTTTGTTTAGAGTGGGTAAAACCAAAGAACAAAAGGGTGAGGGGCCAGCAGCCCCCTCCCATGATTCCCAACACAAGAGATTCTATTTCTTTAGAGCTCAAGCAAATGGGAAGGCCCATTGGGGGAAAGTGAGATCATACAGAAAAAAGAACTACTCAGGATATGTGGAGAATCTAATGGGATAGGATTTAGCCCCATTGGCCCCTCATATCCCTGCCCTCTTCACTTCCTTTCCTCTTTCACAACACGCACACACACACGCACACACACACACACTTATATGTCCTCTAGCAGCACAGGCTGGGGACCAAGGATTCATCCTCACTCTGCACTCTACCTGTTTATACCTAGGTCTGCTAGGGAGAGTGAGGATGAGGAGGAAGAAGAGGAAGAGAGGCGGCAGAATCGGGGATGTACTCTGCAGTACCAACACTCTACCCTCCAGGTCTTCACCCAGTTCCATACCACGTCCTCTGAGGGCACTGACCAGGTGGTCACCATGCTGGGCCCTGACTGGCTGGTGGAGGTGACCGACCTGGTCAGTGACTTCATGAGGGTGAGTGACCCCCGAGTGGCTCAGCTGGTGGACAGTAGCACTTTGGCTGGTCTTGAGCCTGGGACTACTTCATTTAAGGTAGGATGGAGCTCCCCCTCCACCCCAACCCACCCCAGAATCCCCCTAACTCAGCCCCCCTGTAGAGGCAAAGGGAACTCTGATGTTGACTCCCAACCCCGCTGGTGCAGACCCTGCAGGCTCCATGCACCCTGTCCCTCTCATAAACATATTCTTGTTTCCTACCTCTGAAGCAATGAGCAATAATCAACAGAAGGATCCTTGTTGGGGGAAAGATGGAGATTCCGGTACAGACTGGTGTTGAACCAACTCTCCCTTTCCCCGCACTCGTCCCTCGGCCTACGTTCATAGCATCCAATGTGCTCCTTGTCTAGGTTGTATCCCCACTGACCGAGGCTGTCCTGGGAGAGACGATGGTGACCGTGACAGAGGAGAAGGTCAGCATCACAGAACTCCGAGGCCAGGTGGTGGCCAGCCTGTCCCTCTCCCTCCACCCCAGTCCTGGGAATAGTCACACCATCTTGGCTACCACGGCAGCCCAGCAGACCCTCAGCTTCCTCAAGCAGGTGAGTAAGTGGTGGGATGGAAGGGAAAGACTCTTGAGAGATGCTGGGGACCTCTCAGATTCCTACCCTCTGCCAGTTGGGTCACCTACAAGTGGTACATTATTTATCCTTCCGCCATTGCTCTCTCCAGGCTCAAGAGGGGCTCAGATGTGGGGAATTTAACTACTTTTCTCCTCACTTCATTGCTCTGTCCTGGCTGGGTGATTATGGGAAGTCTGGTCATTCATGCTTCTGGACTCAGTGCCTGGAGAGTGCTACTCCTGGAAACTTAAGAAACCTGTCCTCAGGTTTCTGGGGACCAGACACCTAAGTTCCCTAACTCCATGGACTCCTAAACCCTAAATATAGCTGCTCCCCTCTGCTCCCTAATCAAGAGCAACAGGAAGAAGGAAAAGGGGGATGGTGGAGGAAGGGGAATAAGAATTGTATGCAAAAAAGCTAACCAAATACTGTGTAGAGCAATGGATCACAGGACCATCGGCTTAGAGCTGGAAAAGATGTAGGCAGGATGTGGAAACCATCCCTCTTTTACAAATGTGGAAACTGAGGCCCTGAGAGCTTAAGTTAACCTATATTACTTGAGCAGGGAACTCAGGTTATCTAAATTCTGTTGCTGCCTCTGACTTGACTCAATGTGCAATCAAAGGCAAATTCCTTATTCTTTCTTTGAGAGAATATACTATTTTTTGAAAGGAAGCAATTGAGGGACGGCTAGGTGGCGAGGTGGATAAAGCACCGGCCTTGGAGTCAGGAGTACCTGGGTTCAAATCCAGTCTCAGACACTTACTAATTACCTAGCTGTGTGGCCTTGGGCAAGCTACTTAACCCCATTTGCCTTGCAAAAAAAAAAAAAAGGAAGGAAGCAGTTGGGCTGAGTTGTTTCTAAAATCCCTTCTAGGTCTGATGGAGTTTACAATTATTTAGGGTGGAGGTGAGAAGGCCAAGGAGAGTGTGATCTAGAGAAAAAAGGAGATAATAACAGTCCCCTCCACATAGGAAGGCACATAAAAACAGATTTTCCTCTATCTTCTCCAAAGCAAGACAAGGAGTATGAGGCTGGGGTGGCTTAGGTGGCACAGTGGATAGAGCACCAGCCCTTGAAGTCAGGAGTTCAAGTTTGACGTCAGACACTTAAAAATTAATTACCTAGCTGTGTGACCTTGGGAAAGTCACTTAACCCCATTGCCTTAAAAATAAAAAAAAGTTAAAAAAAGAAGTATGAGGCTGATGCTGCAGGATGAATTATTTGAGTTAGATTCCATTAAGAAACTGGAGTCAGGAAAGTGATGTGGGAAGGTTTTGAATGAATGGATAGTGAATGAAAAATCATTTATTAATTGCTCAACTAATTTCTGGGAATACAAACAGAAAATACAAGGTGATCCTTGCTTTCAAGGGGCTCATCCTCTCATTGAAAGACAACAGATAAGAGAATTCAACTGCAGAGCCAATATAAAGGCCTGTAAATCCTAAAGGGATAGACATGATGTGAATGGCAGGGTCCAGGGTCCTTTGAATGCATTGGCAGGTCAGTCTAGTGAGTGGGGGGAGGGAGATCCAAGCATAGTGAGACTTATATCATGGTTGAAGGTGAGACAGATTACTAAAAAGGGTAGTGGTTGCTGTTGAGTCATTTCAGTGGTGTCCAGTTCTTCATGATCCCACATGGGGTTTTCTTGGCAGAGATACTGGAGTAGATTATTGTCATTTTCTTCTCCAGCTCATTTGACAGATGAAGAAACTGAGGCAAGCAGGGTGAAGTGACTAGCCCAGGGTCACACAGCTAGTGAGTGTCTGAGGGTGCATTTGAACCCAGGGAGATGAGTGTTCCTGACTCCGCGTCCTGTGCTCTAGCCACCATATTTGTCATGATGAATGACTGGGATGGTTTAGATTTAGAGTTGGATTTGGTAACCTCCACTCCATTCGTGTTAGAGCAGTCCTCCATTCCCTCCACCATCACGCTTTACCCAGGGTTGCCCCTCCCCGTCCTCCAAAAGGACAGTAACTTTGATGACATCGCCCCCCTTCTTTGCCTTCCCCTTTCCCTGGTTGTCCCCCCTTTTAGGAAGCCCTCCTGAGCCTCTGGCTGTCCTACAGTGATGGCACCACAGTTCCACTGTCCCTCTACAGTCCGAGAGACTATGCCCTGCTGGTCAGCAGCCGAGATGAGAGGGTAGCCACAGTGACCCAGGACCGGGCCTTCCCCCTTGTGGTGGCTGAGGCTGAGGGTGAAGGCCTACTGCTCCAGGCTGATCTCACCATTGCCGAGAGCTGTCAGAAATCCAAGAGGAAGAGTATCCTGGCCACAGCAGCAGTAGGGCTTCGAGTACATTTTGGGAATGAGGAAGAGGACCCCACCTATGACTACCCAGGCCCGAGCCAGCCTGGTCCAGGTGGGGGTGGCGGAGACATTGAGGATGAGGTCATGGGGGCTGGCCGCCCAGGCACTGCTTCCCCTCAGGGGCCACCCACGCCAGGCACTGCTGGCCCGGTCCACACTCCGACAGAGGATTTCCCACCCATACCCACTGGCTTCACTCAGATGCCCAGGGGGCTGACGGACCTGGAGATTGGGATGTATGCCTTATTAGGTGTCTTCTGCCTGGCCATCCTCGTCTTCCTCATCAATTGTATTGTGTTTGTACTCCGGTATCGACACAAGAGGATCCCCCCCGAGGGTCAGACCAGCATGGATCATTCCCATCATTGGGTCTTTCTGGGTAACGGACAGCCCCTGAGGGCCCAGGGTGAGCTCTCACCACCTGCAGGCAACCCTCTGGAGGCCGTGCCCCCCTGCTGCCATGGGGACCACCACAGCAGTGGCAGCTCCCAGACCAGTGTTCAGAGTCAAGTCCATGGGAGAGGGGATGGCAGCTCAGGAGGGTCAGCCCGGGACCAGGCAGAGGACCCGGCCAGCTCTCCCACATCCAAGCGCAAGCGGGTCAAGTTCACCACGTTCACCACAATGCCCTCCGAGGAGCTGGCGTATGACTCGGTTCCTGCTGGAGAAGATGAGGAGGAGGACCTGAGGTGGGGCTGCCCAGATGTGGCAGGGGGCACGTTGGCTGCCCCCCAGGACCTGCACAACTACATCCGAAGAATCAAAGAGATTGCTTAGATGGGTGAGGCGCTCCCACAATGACCCTAAGCCTCCACTCCAGCCCCATCAGCTGCTTTTCCGGGAAGAGTCTGCCTCAACCTCCCAGGCTTGTTCTGGGCCTGGTTGGATTGGGTTTTATAAATCCTAACCTGCTCCCCCACCTCCTAACTTTGAGTTAGGCCCAGGCAGGGCTGGCTCTGAGGCCTTGTCCCTTCCCCTCCCTTTGCAGTTGGTTTTCCCTCTGGGGGACTGACCCAGTAGAAAGGGATTGAAGGAGGGGCCCCATCTTCCTAATCTCAGTGTCTCCATTGCCTTCTAAAATCAAAGAGTGAGAAGAGGCGGTGTGTAGACGAGAGACAAAAAGAAGTTGGGGGAAGGAGAAAGAAGCATGGGCTTTGCCCTGTGTGTCCCTCCCAAGCTTTGTCTGCCCCCAGGATTATCTTTTCCATGGGGGTCTGCTTCCCTCTCCTTTTGTGGCCCCCATTTCTCCTCCTTCCCTTCCCCCAAGCTGCACAATGACTTTTCTCAAACCTACATTCAGGGATTTCTGTCCTGAGGATGGGGATGAGGGGACTCCCCCCATCCCTCCTGAGGGATGGAGCTGCAGAGTTGAAGAATTGGGGCTGGGTTGGGAAGTCATACCCCCCTAATTGGTAGAGAGTCCCTCTTCAGATGCTGGGAGTCCTCATGGGGGAGTCTCCATGGGAGTCAAGGTCAGAGCCAGACTCTGCCATCCTCACCTTGCCCATACCCTCAAATCTCCTTTCCTTAAGGATTGTTGAGGGCTTCTCTCCTCTTGCCTCCTTCCCTTGGAGGCCCTGGGCAGAGAACTGGTGTGTGGGAGGTGTCTACTCTGTCCATGACCATTCCCCTCCACCCCCCAAAATTCATTGCCCAGAGAAGGAAGGGGTCCTGGCAATGAGACGATCCAGAAAGGGTTAAGGGGTGGAAGAGAGAAGGGGGAGAGCCCCATCTGCCCATATTCTCTTGGCTTCCCCACAATGTCTCACCCCTGCTCCCAACCCAAGGGCACTGCCCTTACTTTCCCAGTTAGGTGGGAATTCTTCTAACCCTGTGATTTCCTCAGCTAGGTTTTCACCACGCCTTAGCCATGGTCATGGGTTCGCCAGCTGTTTATTCCTTTTCCGGGTGGGGTGGGAGGGTGTGGGAGGCGCTAGGAGAGGCTGCCTTTCTTCCCCTCCACCAACACAGACCCCCATGGGGTGGGTCCAAGGGTACCAGGAGACATATTGTCTTTAAGGGTGGGAGCTGAAGGTATCAGCATCACCACCACCACCCTGGGACAGCTGGATTGGACGATGTGACTTCTCAGATGTGATTTCTCCATTTGGGTTTTTACCCACCACTGTGTCTGATTTTTCTTAAATAAATAAACTGAAGAGACAGGATGGGGCGGGAGCAGAGGGACCCGGAGAACAGATTGCTTCACACCTGGTTGTTTTGTTCTATACACAAACTCACATGCGGTCATGCATGCCCCTTTCCCTCCTCAAAGATATAACTGTTTGACATGGAAACACAACTAGAAATGGGCCTGGGGTGAGTGGAAGGGAGAAGATATATATACACAAGAGGATAGGTTTGTTCACATTACTTACTAAGTCTTCTAGTGTGAAACTGGCCACAGATAAGGGGGGAGAAGACTATATGTAGGATCACAGAATGGTGGGATAGTGGGAACCTCAGAGACCAACTAGCCCAACCACTTCATTTTACAGATGAAAAAACTGAGTTCTCAGCATGTTAAGGATCTGGTCAAGGTCATTTAAGTGATTTTAACCCAACCACTCTGGCTTGAAGGTCAGTTCTCTCTTCTTTGGGATGTGCTGCCTATCATGGTAGTCAGAAAAATCAATACAAGGACACTCGTGGTCTCTCGTAAGAACTTTAGCTTTATTGCATGACATGAGAGACACTGACCAGAACTGTCCGATACTGAATCCCCTTTTCAGAGAAGGTTCTGTGTCCTAAGAGCAAAGCAGAATTGAAACAGTCAAAAGAAATGTCAGATTTTTTTATTTAGAGAATCCACCCTATTTGGCCTATTTGTCTGTGGTGAATTGCTCTTACTGTCCTCCCCCTAAGCTTCTTTGACCCAATTCCCCAAGTCATACATTTGAGAATCTTTTCTCTTTAATTAGTTGGAGAGGTGAGGGATGAATTGGGCTACATGTGGGTTATTGATGACCCAGACTTCCTTTGATAAGTCTCAATGCAAGAATTTTTATCTTTTGGTGCCATGGAACCCTTGGGTAGTTGATGGACCCCATCAAAGAATATTTTGACTATAAAATAAAATATGATTCAAAAGGAAATGTCAGTTATGAAAGAAAAAAAAAAAACTTGAAGGACCCCAGCTAGATATTGACAGAATAGGTCCTTTTAAATCCCTTTTGAAACCTGGTCTCCACTGTGATTTTTTTGCCCTGTAATGTAGAGCTGTAAGCTCTGGAAGGAAAACAAAAATGCCTAGGTTCAGTTCCAAGCTGTCACCTATCACACCATAGGCAACTCATTTCCCTATTGGAACCTAGTTTTTTTTGTTATAAAATGAAAAAGAATGGGGAACAAGTTGGCCAGAGGGTTGCTAAATTTCCTTCCAATTTTATGATTCCATACTTTCTAGGAATTAGTGAATTTACACTGATGAACTTGTGTCACCCACATCAAAATAGTTGAGTGTTATTCCCCAATCATGGCAGGGAGACATGTCTTGGTACCTTCCCTCTCTTGGGCTCTGAGCCCCCATCAGGAGGAGTCTATAGTAAAGTCATCAAGAAAAAGAATGAATCATAGCAGCATCTGCTGAAACCCAAAGGCCCTCAAGGAGACAAACACTGCATTGGTATTGTAGCCTTGTTGCCAGCTTCATCACACACACAGAGGAGATGTTATCCAAATGTCCATTTGTGACTAATTGTGCCAGGAAAATATGTTCTTGTTGACAGAGCCATCTACTCTGCCAGTTGAAGCATGTACTGACTTTGTCTTCATTTTGCTTACTCCCACTTCCCATTGTTGGTTGCATCAGGAGCAGTCTTTTTATACCAAAAAGTTTAATGTCCAGAAACAGTTTGAGCCAGCAGCAAGCTCAGAATCAAGGGGAAGCTCTGTTGAGGTTTTAGAGTGGGATCACTCAGACAAGGGATGTTTTCATCTTCAACGTAGATTGAATTTCAGGAAAGGATTGATCTCACTGTAACTCTCAGTCTTTACAGAGTAGCTTCATTATGTCCCTGGAAGTTCTTTTGTAGAATTAGCAGACACACCTGATCCATGATCCCCAATATTCCTGTGTAGCATTCCCTCCATCAGTGCAGACTTGCCATCCATTCACACCTTCTCATCTTGTACAATTCATGCCAAACTCCTTTCTCCCAAGTATAAGGGATCTACATTAGATGGCAGACAATCCTATGTACCAACATAAATGCAAAAGCATTCCAAAGTCAAAATAAATTCATGGCCCAAAGATGGGTGAAGGGAGCCAACAAATGAATAACCCAAGTGTTGGACAGTTCCCATAAAATATTAAAGCATTAAAAAAATGGTGATTGGAAGATTTTCAGAAAGGAATGAAGGGGAAAGATACAGAATGGGACAGTGGGGTTGAAGTTTGCACAAATAGAGGAGTCCTATGGAAGGCAGTGAAGATGACATTCATGATACGTATGAAGCACTGTCCTGTTGATGTTTGTCCTTCATTCTTATAAAAGACCTTGACATCAGGAAGGTGATGCCATGACACGCAAGTGAATTGGATTTGAGTGAGGGGAGAGGGAGTTATGCTAAGTCACCAGCCTCAGTTTCTCCTCCAGAGTTATCCGGACAATAGATCAGGAAGACTGGAAATGACCATGGATGCAAGACAATCAGGGTTAAATGACTTACCCAAAGTGACGGAGCTAGCAATTATCAAATATCTGAGCACTGTCCTAGAGATCTGGGGAAGACGATTCTTTAATACTTCAACAATCTGTAGCCACCATTGTGGACACTTGCTCCATTCTACCATTTCAAAAAAAGCATAGTTGATAACTCAGAAGGTGTATCCATGATACTAAAAAACTATATGACCCTGAGCAAGTTGTTTGACATTTCTAAGTCTTAGGGTCCTCCCTTATAAAAATGAGAGAGTTGGATTAGATATCCTTTAAGGTCCCTTCCAGTTCTTAATCTATAATCTGATCATTCTCCAACAGTTTAGAAATTTGTCTTCAAGAGTTCTAGTAGTTCCCAAAATTTATAACCCTGTGGCAAATCTGATAATTATGGGTCTATAGCTAATGAAAAAGAGCTAAGAGATCATCTGGTCCAGTGATGACAAACTCAAAATGAAAGGCCAGAAAACCACACATAAAAATCCCCACGGGCTGTATATTGACTTGGAAAATTTCATATTAACATTATTTTCTATTATAGTTTTTATTGATTTTTTTAAAAAAATATTTTAATCTAGTTCTGGTCCTGGTTCCTTCCCCTCCCCACCATTTTACAAGGATTTGAGTTTCACTTCCTATTGATGCCACCAAACCCACTAGCTAGGAAATCATTCCTCTTCCCTTTCCAGCTGCCTGGATTAAAGAGAGAGACCTTAGAAAGTATGAATGAATTAATGAGTGAATCAAGAATTTATTGACTTTATTATTTCACAATGTTCATTATTTAAATTGGTACATATAGAAAAGCAACATAGTCCCTGCTGTCAAGAAGCTCACATTCTTGTGGAGGAGATTAGAAATCATGTACTCTATTTTACAGATGAAGAAGCTGAAGTCCAGGGAAGTTTTGACTTCCTCAAGGACACACAGCTAACTAGTGTCATAGGATCATGATGAAATTTTGTAGATGAGGAAACCAGAGCTAAGAGAGAACAAACAAGTTATCCACATTAAGACCAAAATTAGAATGTAGTCTTCTGACTAAACCAGTACTCCTCCCACTTCACTACTTTGCTTTTTATTTATGCTTTCTTATTTTTCTTGTGTGCTTGAGTAGTCTCTACTCCACTCCTTTGTCTTATTAGTGATCTTTAAAATAGAACACAGTTGTCAGTCTTAGTAAGGCTAGTTTTTGTGAGACACACATAGCCCATCCCTGGGCCAGGACACTCCAAGCTTTTCTATCTTGTTATTCCCTAGTGGTATTGTCCGAGTGACCCAGTCCTCAAAGACTCAGGATCATATCGACAAAATGTCAGGAAAGAAAAGATAAACTGCCCTTAAAGGGCTTTTGGACTAGCAGGAGAGATGGTAGATGCACAAATGACCAATAGAACAGGGGGTGCAATATAGCCTTATTTGATCATCACAACCACACTGGGAGATAGGTGCTATTATATAATTCCTGTTTTGCAGAAGATAGAAGTCAAAAAAAGATAGTCATATAGCTGGTAAGTGTCTGAAGTTGGATTTGATCTCAAGTCTCCTTCACTATTCATACATGTAAACAAGAATCTTGGGGAGTTTCAGAGAAGGCAGAGGTCACGTTTAGCTAAAGAAATTGAAGAAAACTAGAGAAGGGACACTTGGAAAATTGGCTAGGCTTTCAACAAATGAGGGAAGCATCTAGCTGGAGATTTACAGTAATAATTCCCCTTTAAGATTTCCAAAGCACCAACCTCACAGCAACCATATGAGGTGAGAAATGTAGGCATTATTATCTCTATTTCACAGATGTGCTAGTCGAGACTCAGAAAGGGAAAAAGGCAGAATCTGATGCATTCCTATGGAGGATTCAGACCCAAGTCCCCTTACTCCAACACAACAGACTTTCCTTAGGTAATAATAGGAAATAATGCTTTAGAAGATAGGGTGGTGTCCTTGCCAAGTTGCAGGGAGCATTGGTGCCAGGCTGAGAAATTTGGAGTTTATTCCCCAAATAGTTTTCAGTTAGCTATCTCATTCATCTTCTTGGTGTCAGACAGGTTCAGGCAAAGCCCAGAATGATTTCTGGAAGAGATTTCCCCATCAGAAAAGTGAGATTTTGGAATAAGGATGGCCTTCTTCAAAGACTGAAAATAGAGAAAATCATTCATTTGATTTATTCAGCAAACATTTATTAAGGCTTTAATTTGTGCCAGATCTTGTGGAGATGAAAATTTAAACAGCCCCTGCCTTCAAGGCTTTAGGTTCTCCTGGGGGTGAAAATAGGAATACAGATAAGTTAAGGCAAAATGTATACAGGGGAATTTTTGTGAGGTAGCAGTGTAAGGAATCAGGCTTCAGTAGCATTTAAGCCTTGAAGGGAAATTGAGGTGAAGAGAGAGGGCATTCCAAGGCTGAGTTAGACAGCCCATACAAAAACATGGTGATGGGAGATGGCTTGTTGAGCAGAAGGAAGATTGTTTTAACTGTCACAAGTTATGCAAGAAAGAGAGGACACACAGGAAGCCTGGAAAGGTAGTTTGGAACCAGAATGTAAAGGGTTTTAAGAGCCAAATAGAATACAACTAATGTTTGTCCTTCATTTTCAAAGAAGACCATGACATCAGGGAGGTGATGTCATGACAAACATGTGAATTGGATTTGAGTAAGAGGCTGCCATGTTAGGTCACCAGCCTCACTTTCTCTTCCAGAACCATCTGGATCCGGTGGTTAGATATGAATCTGGATGAGTGGAGGTGGCCCTGGATGTGAGGCAGAGTTAAGTGACCTGCACAAGAGTCAAGTGTCTGAGGCTGGATTCAAACTCCTATCCTCCTGACTCCAAGGCCAGAATACAACTACAAGGGAGCTTGGGATCTAGACAGGGTTGGAAAGCAGAGAAGGGACTAAATGATCATATCTGTTCTTGCAAAGCAGTCGACTGAGAGCCAGGGGATGGTGAGGGCATTTGTGGTCAGGTCTCATGGGCAGAGCCCTCAAGTCCCAGAATCCCAACCCTGGCCAACTTCTTCCCTTCACCTTTCACCCCTTTCCACGTGAAGGAGCAGAAACGGTTCCTGGAAACTAGTAAGTTCTGACCCCTGTGTAGTTGGAGAGGGAGCATGAGTGTGGGGAAAGAGGAGGGACATTAAGTTAACGGCCCCTTTGGAATGGCCCCCGACACTGAACTCCTCTTTAAAAATTTGTCTTCAACCTGAAAATGAATCAGGGGACCTTGTAAAGAATCGTTATTGACAGAGAGCTGCTCTGGGAATGCTTGGGAAACTAGGTCCATGAATCAGACCTGCTGCTGAAATGAGATTTCCTGGAAAGCCAGGGACTGGCTAATGAAGAGCTGTGAGCCAGGGAAGGAGGGAGGGAGGCGATAAGAAACCCACTCCCAACCCCTTCGAACCCGTTGCCAGGAGCCCTAGCAGCCTTCTTCAAAGCTCACCTCTCCCTGAAAGGTCTAATTAACCTTTTCCAACTCAGTATAGCTAGCCAGTAGAGCCTCCATATTTGCCCATTTCACTGAAGGAGGGGTTGAGAGTGACACAAGTCATGAAGTCAGTGACACACCCACCCCTGCCCCCATCTCATGTCACAGATGAGGCTATTAAGACTCAAAGAGGTATATCTTTCCTAAACGCACACAGTAAATAGCAGAATAGGTATTTCAACTCCAGCCAAATCCAATGCTCTTAGGAATGATGGCTTGTTAGAGGCCATCGCCACTAATTAGGTGTTCCAGCCTACGAATTGTTTAGTTTTTATTTCACAAGCTGTTGTCCAAAGAAGGCAATCCATAATGAAGGACCTTGTCGAACCAATGCTTCCAAACCATTCAGCTGTCCCATCTGCCAACAAGGGCTGCTTAACCTAGAGAAGACTCAGGGAGGCTATAATAGCTTTCTTCAAATGTTTTAATGACTCTTTTGTGGAAGAGGGGTTAGATTTGTTCCGCTCTGCTCTAAAGAGGAAAATTAGGAAAAATCGGTAGAAGGTGGAAATATTTAAGTTTGCTGCTAAGTATAGCAGAAAATTGCAGAACACGGCCCTTTCCATGGAGCTGGGAACAGAACACATGTCTCATGGGATGGGCTCCAGTCCAACGCTAACACACACACGTACATATGCTAAATGAGCTATTCCCAAATCGAATGGGCTGCCTTGGAGGGTAGTGGGTGTGCTCTTATTCATCATTTCTAAGGAAGATAAGTCAAACTCTTGGGAATGTGGAAGAAGGCATCTGTGGTCAAGCATGGGGTGGGCAGTTGATTTCCATTGAGTTTCCATCCAACACTGTGGAATCTCTGAATCTAAGAACCTGGAGAAAACAAGATTTACTTGGGTGAAGGGACCATGGAGGGAGACAGATTTGGTTGAGTCTGAGGAGTGGTATTAGGAAGTAAAGTGAAATAAAACTGTAAAACTATTGGGGGGGGGGGGAAGATCCCCAGGGGCAAAGCTGAAGAACCAACAAGGGTTGTATTGTATACATTGTAAATAGAGGAACTGCAGCGAGGAAGGCCTTTGCAACTGGTGGGGATCAGGGTGGATTTCATACAAGAGGTGCACCCAGGCTTTAGCTTGAGATTCAAATGACAGACACTTTTGGACACATAGAAAAGGATGGAAAATGCTGTTGGATTGTGTTGGTCATTGGTCGTTTATAAGGGCAGCAGCACTGGATATGGAGGCCAAGGAGACCTGGGTTCAAATGCTGATGGTGCTTCATTGTATCACTGAAACATCAGACAAGCCTCTTCCTCTCTCTGGGTCTGATTCATCTTCTATAAAATAGCAAGGGCAGTCCGGTGGACTGGAAGATTCCCGAACATGTTTTGTCAAAGGGCAGGAAAGGATTCCTGCGCCCATCTTGAGTATCTCTGTCTAACCCAAGGCTGGATCTGTATCAATAGATCTCAATGCAAATATCCAAGAAACCCAGGCTCTGGGCGAGTGGTCACTGGGCTTTCAGGATTAAGTCTGTCAAGATCAGACAATTTTTGTACAACCCAACTTGGTACCAACTCCATTTCCCTCCACTTCCTCCCTCATTTTCCTCCTCCAGCAGGAAATTTCTGGACTTCCTCACTTCTAGGGTTCCCTCCCCTGATGAGAATGAAATACCAGCTGCCAACCAGGTGGGCTCCCAGCCCTCTTGGCTGGCTGGCACCTCATTCCTGTCTGAAGCCCTACCCACACAAGCTGTGTCCTCTCTGGAGGGATTCCATAGTCTGACAATCTGCTCTCAACCTGGCTGCCAGTCTTGCTTTTCTCCATTTTTTTCTGGGGCAAGGTGAATGTTTTCCACTACCCTGGGCATTGCCCACCTCAGTCCAGTATTTGCAACACTGACTCACCCTCTCTTCCTCTTCCACTTTAGGAGAGCAGGGGAGAGGAGAAATGGGTAAAGGAGACAGTTTTAGGAACTGGAAATCCTGGTTAACATCTGTTGTGAGGAGTCCATCATCTCGTTTGTGTACTGAAAGAGGCAGTCAGTCTCCTGCCTTCAGATGGGGGCTAATGGTAGTGATGATGCCCTCTAGAAGAAAAAGAATAGAAGAAACTAGGCATGATTCTTGAAAAGAAAGAGGGAAGAGATGACTTTCAAAAACTAAAATTAGAGTGATTGCGATGGAACTTTCTACTCTCTTATCAACTGGAGTTTGCTATTCAGTTTTGGTTCACATTTTAAGAGGGATAGCTATAGGTAGAAGTATCACTATAATGGTGGAAAAACTCAAATTTGAAGAAATCTGGGATGTTTAGCCTGGAGAAAACCTAATGGTTTACCTAAGTATTGGAGTTGGGCACCCAGTTACTCTTTAAATATCTGAAGGACTGTTCTATTGAAGAAGGGTCAAAGTTATAGTTGTAGAATTTCAGGTATGGGGAGGCAGATTTTGGTCACTAGAAAGAATACTTTAACTATTAGAACTGTTCAAGAAGATAATGGACCTACCTTGTATGGTTCTGAGTTTCTGGAGATATTCAAGCAGTGTCCAATTACATTCGAGGAATATTATGGAGGATATATCTATCCTGGGAAGGGGATTGGATTATGATTGATGTTTCTAAGGTCCATGCTAGCCCTGGGATTCTATGAGCTTCTAGAATGGATTCTGAGGATTTCTATACTGGGGGAGTTTCTTGGATCATCTGTCCCTTCTCAAATGATTTTTTAATTAAAGATTTTATTTATTTTGAGTTTTACAATTTTTCCCCTAATCTCACTTCCCTCCCCCACCCCCCACAGAAAGCAATTTGTCTGTCTTACATTGTTTCCATGTTCTCAAATGATTTGTAAAGTGCTTTGGGAACCTTAAAACACTAAAAATTACTATCATGAGTGTTGTTTTTTATCATTATTGGTATTATTAGCCAGTGATTCTGGGGAGGGGGGAGACAATACATAAGAGAAGGTTGAGGGTGAGTGAGGAAGCCACAAGAGAGAGGAAGGAGTATGAGTGAGATGAAACATGACTGAGAGCCTTCCAAAGTGCCACTCTTAGAGAGAGAGTCACCAATCTGGAGATGAGAGCCTCAGGGCAGATTGTATTGTTCTGGGGTTTTTGCTTTGGGTTTATTTTTAAGGAACCACCAAGAACTACCATGCTCTAATTCCATAAGACTTGGTGTGAAGACTGGCTCACAGCCCTAAAGGAGCAACAACAGCAACAACAAACTCTAAAATTCCATCTACTTTGACTAATGGACTTCTTTTCATTTAGCTAAAGATCTTAGTATCTTATTGTCTTTGTTATGGATCCTCCTACTTTCCTGTTATTTCATCAATGGGGGGGGGCAGTTAAAATTAGTTGATCATGGCCCTCCTCATCAACTCTCCCTCGCCCCTGCATTTACATTATCTCATTCGATCCTCATAAATAATCTTATAAAGGAGAAATATCATCATCCACCCCCATTTTACAGAAGAAGAAAAAGAGACTTAGATGAGTTAAATGATTTGTCCATGGTTACATAGTGTCAGAGACAAGATTCAAACCCACATTTCTCCAGCTCCAATGATCTTTCCAATACTCCTTTGTGTACTAAATCTGTGATGTTGAGGTCTCCTGTTCTTCCTCTCTCTGAGCTTAGAAGTGTTTATAAATTGATAGAAGTCTAAATGAGGAGCTAGGAAGTCCTGGATTTAAATCTTGCCTTGGTTATTTAGTAACTGAGGGATACTAGGTTCTATGGGCTCAGTTTCCTCATGTCTCAAATGAAAAGGCTGGACTGGATTAACCTAAAAGGTCCCTTTCAGTTTTGAACTGAGGATTCAATATCTCCTAAATTCTGCCCCAAATTCACTGTTTCCAGATCATGGTAGAGGGAAGGAAGAGAAGACAAGGGGCTACCTCTGGGCTTAGAGAATGTACCTTTGACCAATCCTTGTCCACAGAGACACCTTCATCCTTCTCTTCAAAATCTTGAGCCCTTTGGTTATGGCTCTCCTTTCTCACTTAGGGAACTGTGGGCTGGATTAATACTTGGGAAGTCAAGTTTGGGCTTCCTCTCTTCCCCCACCCTGGGCTCAATGCCCATTCCACTATTGTAGGCAGTGATTGGGGGTGAGAATCTGGGCCTCAGGGCTAACGGGATTGTTTGGCTCACCACGCTCTGAAGGTTTGGCTCTTTTATCTGTCACTTGTCTCTGCCCTGGAGGCTCAATTGTTGGCAGCTGCTCACTGTGTGTGTGGGTTGGGGCACTAAGATGGAATAAAAGGAGGACCTGCTGCCAGCTGCCAGAGAATGCAAGAAACAGAGGGTCTGAATGGACCTCGAGAAAGATCAAATGTATTCATCTTTTATATCCCTGCAGGAATGGACACGACTCCTGCCTTCATGAACCCTCCAGTGTCTGTGGTGTTTGTGTGTGTGTGTGTGTGTGTGTGTGTGTGTGTGTGTGTGTGTGTGTGTGAGAGAGAGAGAGAGAGAGAGAGAGAGAGAGAGAGAGAGAGAGAGAGAGGAGAGAGATTCCTATCATCTGGAAGATCCCAGGAGACAGAGGAGGGGAAGAAATGAAAGCAAATTGCAACTCTCTCCCTCCCCAAGTTCTTTGTAGGTGGGAGGAAAAAGGAAAGAAAGGAAGAATTTTTTAAGTGATTCCTAAACTCCTTTGGAAGCTCCAGTTGGGTGGAGGTAGGAGGAGAGAAACAACTTCTGCCCTCAGTGAGCACCAAGTTGTTCAGTTGCTGTTGCTCACTCTTGTCTGACTTTTCAAGACCTTATGGTCCATACTGTCCTTGGAGTCCTGGCAAAAATACTGGAGTGGTTTGCTATTTCCTTCTTCAGTGGATTAAAGCAAACAGAGGTTCAGTGACTTGCCCAAGGTCATATGGCAAATAAGTGACTGAGGGCACATTTGAACTCAGGTCTTCCGGACCCCAGGCCCAGTGCTCTATCCACTGCCACCCTTAGGGAACTGCCAGTCTGGCACAGTTGGGTGGGATCAATCTGAGATGATTTCCTGAAGAAGATGAACTTTAATTCCATATTTTTATTGGAAGAGAGAGAAGTGGATGTTTGGAAAGGGTTTCAGATGAATTGGTGGGATCTCTTAAATCCCCACCATCTTTCATCTTGGGTAAAAGTTTGCAGGTAGGCAAAAAGAGGCAAGCTCAACCAAGTTTACTAATAGTGCACAGAGCTTGGATGGGAAGGAGATATGATAAGAAATCACAGGAGATGAGGTTGATTGGGTACCATGAGCAGTGAATGCTATATGGAAACCTCTGGAGCCCCAGTGGACTGGAGTCATTTAGATATCCCTGTTAGGAGAGAGAAAACTGAATTGGGTTTCAGATTCAATTTGCTAAAGGCAATTTCAGGGACTGATATTGATGGGGGGAAGAGGATAGAGAGAGGAAGAGTGGAAGAAATGGATCAGTTATATTCAGAAAGGATGGAAAGGACTGGAAACTGAATTGGGGCATGGGAAGGATGGGATGGGGGGCATAGCAGGGACTCTTATCTATCCTCTTTGTCATTTGTATCTCCAGGATGACAGATTCTCCTTCTTCCATTCAAAAGAACAAGGTTGACCCTGGGGTTGGGAATTGTTTATAGACTCCCCACCTCTGCTCCTTCTCACTAGCACTCCTATCTGTAAGGATGTGGTTATTCTGACAAAGCTGAGTGTCTAAGCTGAAAGTTGGTTCAGATTCTATTTCCTGGATCTCTTTCCATCTATTATTTCTCCCCATTCAGTTTGAACCTCCTAAGATGGGCACTGGTTCTAGATTGAGCGGATCTGTATTCAAAGCTGCTCTGATACTTATTAGCTGTGTGACCCTGGAAAAGTCACTTAGCTGTGTAGGTCTCAGGTTCTATTCAAAGTCTATGAGTTCCATCTCTTATGGGATAGGGAAACCTCAGGTCCAGAGAGAATGATGTCCTTGCTTTGTAGGGCAAAGATAGAAGCAGAAATAGAGTTGCAGAGGTGAAAATTGGTGCAACTGGGTGAGAATTCCATTTATTTGGGCTTTTTTTGGAGGTTTCATTATTTTGGGAGAAGCAATTGAACTTCAGTGGCTTGCCCAAGGGTCACACAGCTAGTGAGTGTCAGCACTACCTCACTCTCTGATTCTGTTTATTTGTAGATAGAAGAGGGGGCACGTTAGAAAGAGGGATGCGTGTATTCATGTGTGTCTATGAGCACTGTAAGAGCCTTGTCCAGGGTAGGGAAGCAAAAAAATATAATATGAAGTGTGGTTTAAGGGAAAAGTAAAATCTTCTTTTCATAGATATTAGTGGGAAGCCACAGCTGGAAGAAAATTCTGCAGAGGGGTATATGTGTGTGTGTATGTGTTTATGTAAATGTGCATATGTGTGTGTGTGTGTGTGTGTGTGTGTGTGTGTATGAGTTTGTGTGAGTGTGTCCCAGGGCTCCCCTACAACCTACCTCCCTTGAAAGCCTTGTTCAAAGAACAGACAAAACAAAACACCAGACAAATAAGGTGATTAAATTGCTGCCTTCCTCAAGCATCCAAGGACACATATAGAGCTACACACATATCCAGGCCATTGGAGCAGGTGCAGCAGAATATGAACCCACACTGATTGGAGACTTGCAGCCTCAATGCATTAACCCAAGGTGCCCAGTGCAATCAGGGATGGTATGGAGGGGCCAAAGACCCTTCCTGCTACTTATTCTATCCCAGGAGAGGAAACACTCAGAGACACCTGGGGCAAACAGCAGAAGTGAAGGTGTGTGTGTGTGTGTGTGTGTGTGTGTGTGTGTGTGTGTGTGACAGAGAGAGAGAGAGAGAGAGAGAGAGAGAGAGAGAGAGAGAGAGAGAGAGAGAGAGAGAGATGGGGGGAATATAGATGAAATATAGGATATAAGAATATCTGAAGTTCAACTATGTGATGGAGAGGAAGGAAAAATATACCCTGGGACAGAGGCAACCCACATGCAGCCAGCCCATAGTCATCAAGCAATATATGGCATTCTCCACTGTGGCCCTGAAACAGATTAGAATGTATTTGGACAATATTCAACAAACTACACCAAAAATACAATAAAAACAAATAATGTTACACTTTAAAATAAAGTCAATATGCAACATACAGGGATCTTTATGCACAGGTTAAAGGGTTTTATTTCTATTTGGATTTGGTACCACTGCCCTAGGACACTATAAAGTTTCTAAGCTACCAAAGGGGAAGGAAATAACCCTGGGATAATCCCCTCCACATACAAATACACCCCAATAGTCAATTCATAGGTGGGATAGAAGCTAGCTCTAAAACCACACCATCAAGTGCCCTCTAAAATATCTCAACTTTGGACAGAGTTCCAATTGCCCTTCTCTAGTTACACTTCCACTGACTCTATATTCATGCTTGAAATTAGTCTACCTTAACCTTTGTGAGAGAG
This sequence comes from Macrotis lagotis, assembly GCF_037893015.1. Taxonomy (NCBI): domain Eukaryota; kingdom Metazoa; phylum Chordata; class Mammalia; order Peramelemorphia; family Peramelidae; genus Macrotis; species Macrotis lagotis. The sequence goes on along the minus strand of NC_133662.1, from coordinate 233,517,665 downwards.
GTAGAGTCACAAAAAGAGAAAGGATAGGCTCCTGGTGTGGTGAAGAGGGCACTACATCTTTAGGTCCAACTACAACATCTGTAACCGGAGACCAGAACTTAACATATACAGAGCTGAAAGAACTATCTACTCCAACCTTTTGACTTTACAGATGAGTTAAATGAAGTCTCTAGAAGGTGAATTGATCTGCCTGAGGTCTGAGTTCCAATCTCAGTTCTATCATTAACTTTGGACAAGTCGCTCAATTTTTCTGGGATTCTGTTTCATCCACTGAAAATTATAGGGTTAGATGGTGCTCCAATGGATATAGCACAAAATTGGCAGTGGTTTCCCACTTGCAAGCTGCTCAGCCTTGGGCAAACTGCTTCATCTCTCTAAACCTCAGCTTTTTTTTTCATCTGTCAAAATTCATTAAGCTCCTGTTTCATGCCAACCACTGTGCTAAGCACCAGGGTTACAAAAAGAGGCAAAAAATAGTCCCAGTCCTCATGGAGTTTACAGTCTAATGGGAGAGACAATAAGCAAAAAAAAATGATACAAAGTAAGGTATCTATAGGATAATTAAAAAATAATTTAAAGAGGAAAAACATTAAAATTAAGCGAGGTTGGAAAAAGTTTCCAGTAAAAAGAAAAATGGAGTTCTAATTGGGACTTAAAGGAAACCAGGGAGGTCAGTAGTCAGAGGAGAGAAGGGAAAGCATTCCAGGCATTGGGGAATGGCCAAAGAGAATGTCCAGAGCTGAGATATGGAGAGTCTTGTTCCTAGAACTATATGGAGGCTAATGTCACTGGATCAAAATATATTTTTTGTTTATATTTATATATGTGTATACATATGTTAATATATATTTATATGCATATGTATATATGTGCTGTAAATATATGTGTATATATGAATAAAATAGAAGACTGGAAAGGTATTTTACGAAGGATTTAGAATGCCAAACAAGTGTCTTGTATTTGATCCTAGAAGTGATAAGGAGCCTCTGGGGGTGAATAAGGAAAGACATGATTGGACTTGGTCTTTAGGAAAATCACTTTAGTGGTTGAATGGATTATAGATTGGAGTGGAGAGAGACTTGAGACAGCCAGACTCATCAACAGGCTATTGCAACAGTCCAAGCATGAGATAATGAGTACTTGCTCCAGAATGACAGTATCAGAGGAAAGAAGGGGAACTATTCCACAGATGTTGCAGAGCTGAGATCTCAAGTCTTGGCAAGAGATTGGATACGATGAAGTGAAAGACAGTGAGGGGTCAAGGATGAGTTCTAGGTTGAAACCCTAAGGGATGGAGAGGATGATATTGCTGTCTGCAGGAATAGGGAAGGTAGAAAGGGAGGGATTGGGGGAAAATAATGAGTTCTGTTTTGGACATGTTGGATTCAAGATATCTCCTGGACATTTCATTCAAAATATTTAAAAGACAATTGGAGATTGGAGGTCAGCAGAGAGATTGGGGCAGGAAATGTAGTTTTGAGAATGATCAACATAGAGATTTGATGGTCATTAAATCCATGATATCTGATGAGATGACCAAGTAGAGTGGCATAGAGGGGTAAGAGAAGAGGAAACAGGACAGAACCCTGAGGGATACTTGTGGTTAAAGGGTGTGATCTGTAGCAAATCCAACAAAGACATAGGAGTGGACAGATAGGTAGAAGGAAAACCAGAAGAGAGGAGAGTCCTGAAAACCTAGAGAGAAGAGAATATCAAGGAGAGAATGCACATCAGTGTCAAAGGTTACAGAGAATGAGGATTAAGAAAAGGCCATTGGATTTGACAACTAAGAAATCACTGATAATTTTTGAAGAAAACAGTTTCAGTGGAATAATAAGGTCAGAAGACAGATTATAAGGGGTCAAAGAAGAAAGTGGAAGGAGAAAATGGATGGCCTTCTCTAGGAGCTTAGCTATAAAGGGCAGAAGAGAAATAAGACAACGACAGCAGTGGAAGGTTCAAATAATGATTTTTTTAGAAAAGAAAAACATTGGACATGTTTGTAGGTAGTAGGAAGTACCCCAGTAAAGAAGAAGAAATTAAAAATGAGGGGGAAAGTGGGAAAGACAGAGGGGGTGATCTGTTGGAGGAGACTAGATGAAATGGGTTGGCTTGAATAAGTGGAGGGGTTATTACAAAACAAGGGGCTTGGACTGGGTTGTCTTTCAGAGCCCATCTCTAGACTCCTAATCTCATCATCTTTAATGTCCACTCTTATTCTAAATCCTGTGATTCTATGACAGAAAAGATAGGCAGAGAGACAGAGACAGATGGTCCAGAATCACATGGAAGATGAATAAGGGTGGCCTACTAGTATTATTTCAAGGTCTGGGAAGAGAGCAAGAAAGTTAAAACCCATTCAAATTTCAATTGGAATTGCTATCTGCAGTAAAAATCCTCATTATTTTGAGAATCAACGTGGCATAATGGACAAAGAGAAGTGGAATACCTTAGGTGGGAATGACTTCTTCACAGAATGTCTTCAAGAAAAGACTAGATAACCAAATAATGGACATATTGCCAGTTGGGACATTTTTTCTGACATACGTTGGATTACTTGGTCTCTGAGGTTCTTTCTAACTCTGAAATTCTCCATTTTGAAGTCAGGAGAGACACGTGGTCATATCCTACCTCTGATGTCAACTAGAACTACGGAGGTAGAACAGCAGTTGGGATGTGGACTTGGGAATCAGGAAGATCTGAGTTCAAATCTTACATTAGGCACTTATTAGTATATGACCCTAGGTAAGTTCCTCAGTCTTAGTTTCCTTATCTATAAAATCAAGGTAATAATATCACATACCTCAAAGAATTCTTGTGAAAAGTAAATAAAAAGCATGTAAAATGCTTTGCTATATTAAATACTGTTTATTACTATTAGTACTAATTAATCCTAAAGATTTAGTTTCTTCGTTTATAAAATGAAAGCATTAAAACCCTATAATATTTTCCAAACATGTTCATGATGTGGCTTAAATGGGACATTTGTATTAAGCCCTTTTATGAATGGTAAAGAGCATTAATTCAAGCTTCTCCAAGTCATGTTGGGCAGTTGGGCGGAGCAATGGTTAGAGTTGAGAACCAGGAAAACTCTTCTTTATGAGTTCAAATCCAGCTTCAGATACAGACTAGCTGGGTGATCCTGAGTAAGTCACTTAATCCTTTTTTACTTCAGCTTCCTCATCTGTGAAATGAGCTGGAGAAAGAAAAGGCAAACCACTCCAATTTCTTTGCCAAGAAAACTCCAAATGGGGTCATGAAGAGTCAGACACAACTGAAAAATGACTGAACAATAAGACAAGTTTGTGATTATTTCTACAGAGTTAAAGCTTATCTCTGTGCTCTCTGAGGGATGGCTAAGAAATTTATGTAAATTAAGGTTTTGTTTTGAAAGGAAAATATGTGCAGTCCAAAGATGAAAGCCCAGTGTCTTCAAGGTTTTAAAAACAATATTTAATGGCATCCAGTCAACACATGAAATCACGTGCTAATTATAAACTATTCTTAACCTTCCTCATAAAGGAAGCCCAGAGGAACATCAAGTGTCTAACAATTCTTGATAGATGAAAATGATAGAGCTAAGTACTTCTGTTTAACCTAATGAGTTCGGACCAAGAGGCAAGAGTTGCAAAGAGGCAGAATTAGGCTTCCTTTAATGAAGTGTTTCCTCCCGATGAGTATTCTCCCAAAGGGGCAGGAGATTGGCTTCTCCATCAAAGAAGTCTTCAAGCAAAAGTTTCATGGCTTTCTGGAGAGGAAGCTGCAAAGGTAATTCCTGACCAGACAAGAATTAAACTTATCCATTAACCTGAGAGTCCTTGAACCTTGCTTGAGAAATATTTTTATAGCTGCATTTCAATATTTTTGGAATTGTGACTCTTAATAATGTTAGCTGGCATTTATATAGCAACTGAAAAGCATTTTGTATGTATTTTCTCATTTGATCCTCATAACATCAGTCTGAAGTAGGTGTTATTATTAGCATCTCATTTTACAGATTAGGAAACTAAGGCAAAGGAAGAAGAGAGGGAATAAAGAATGGAATAGGCATTTATTGAGTGTCTATTATGTGACAGATAATGGGTTAAGTGTTTTACAAATTTATGTCATTTGGTTCTCACAAAAACCCTAGGAGATGGTGCTCTTATTAACCCTATTTTATAGTTGGAAAAATGGAGGCAAACAGGTATGAAGTGATTTGTCCAACGCCACATAAGTGTCAGTTTAGAAAGTGATTAGATAGGCCTTCTTGACTCCAAATCCAACACACTAGGCTCTCTAGCTGCCACATTTTGTTTATTCATTTAAAAAATATTGTTCTAAAGAGTCTGTGGGTTTCATTAGCATGTCAAAGTGGTCCACACACACACACACACACACACACACACAGACATAAATAGAAACTCTGTTTAGATGGTTTCAGAGATCCCTGTTACTACAGAGATTTTATGATTTCAGCACATCAATAATCTAGATCTTAAGGTGCTTGGGGATGAGACTGAGAAGTAGATTTCCTATGCCCTAATTCCAAGTCCAAATCACATGATCTCTTTGAAAAGATAGATGCATCAGGAAGGGGAGAGTGGACAAGGGTAGATTTGAAAAAGGCACAGTTTCCCTTTATTTTCTTCTTTTGGACAGCAGAACTAAGGACAGAAAAAAGGTGGTGCAGTGGATGAAACACCCCGTCAAGACTCACCTTCATGAGCTCAGATCTGGTCTCAGACACTTAACTATGTGACATTGGACAAATCGCTTAACCTCTATTTGCCTCAGTTCTCTGATCTGTAAAATGAGCTAGAGAAAGAAATGGCAAATAGCTCCTGTATCTTTTCCAAGAGGACTCCAAATGAAGTCACAAAGAGTTAGACATGCCTGAAAAACAACTAAACAATAACACAGGGGTTAAGGAAGCTCTAATGATGGGAAGAAAAGAGGTTTTATGACCAGCTTCCTGCCCTCTCTCTTCTGGTACATCTGAGCCCCTTTCCACTCAATGAGATTTTTATTGCTTAGCAACCTCCATATCTACTATCTCCTATCCATCCCCACCCTCACATATCCTGGCGTAAAAAAGACAAATTTGGAATAAAACCAGTTATTAGTTATTATCACACTCTCTGTGTCTTGTCAGTTTCTCTGTATTCCACTCCTTTCTGTCCTCTTCCCTCTTTTTTCATTCTCTCCCACAACTATCCCCTTTCTATGCCTCCCCCTTTAATCTCTTTATCTGCCTCTTCTCCACTTTTTCTGTCCCACATCTTTCCTTCATCTTTGTCTCTTTTTCCCTCATCCACTCATTGTCTTTCCTTCCCCTATACCTACCATCTTGCTATTCTCATCTTTTTTTCCCTCTCTATTGCCCCCACACTTCTCCTCCTTTATCTGTCTTTCACACCTACCAATTTCTATCCTCTTTCACATATTTTCTCCATCTCTGTCCTATTACACTTGCTTTATCTCCCAAGTCCCTGATTTTTCCCTCTCTCTTTCTCTTTGGCTCACATCTCCATCTCTCATACCTCCATCCCGTCTGTTTCTTCACAAGCTTCTATTTTCCTCCCAGTACCTCTTACATCTCTCTCACCTTTCTCTCTCTCTCTCTAACCTTCAGTCATATCTACTTTTTGATCATATTTTCCCATTTATCTCCCATCAGAAGTACAATCCAGAGAGGAGATTGCATATGGTTAAGGCTCAGGACTATGTGGTAGTGGTGTGTGCTCAAAACTCCTAGGAGTGACCAAGGAAACTTTAGGCAGGTAGCCGGATCCTCCAGGCCAGGCCAGAGCATAGTCACCAGCCTACAGAGCTGTGAGAACATCAAACCCCATAAATTTCAGATATCTCATTCCAGATCAATTTGAGATTTCTCTTAGGGGAAGAGCCAGGAATTGATGCAAAAAGAAGCTGGACTCCAATTCTTCCAATAACGGAGCCAAGGACAAGCTCTCTCCTTTGGCTTAAATGTCTCTCGATCACTGTAGACAAGGGATAGCAATCCACCTCCTTGCCCTCTCCCTTCTGGATCCTGATTATAGTCTGGCCAAATCAGCCAATCACAAATATTTGGTAAGCCTTTCATATGTGCCGGACACTGTGCTTGCCACGGGAGGTTCATACAATGTCTGCTTTCATGAAGCTGACATTCTAACACAAGGACAAATACACATAAAAACATAGGCAACATACATATAAAGTGAATAAATAATACATGCATAGACTCAAAATACTTAAATGCAAGGTTTTCTGGGGAATGGACCCAGTAGTTGAAGATTCAGGAAAGACTTCATGCCAAAGATGTGTGAGAAGTGTCTTAAAAGGAATAAAGGGTCTCTGTGAAGTAAAAGTAAGAAGGAAGGCATTCTAGGTAAGGGGCACTGCCAGTCCCAAGATCTGTATTCCCTCCTTTCTGTTCTCTTCCCTGTGTTCTTCCCTCTTTTGTCAGTCTCTCCTAGAACTATCCCTTTTCTATACCTTCCCCTTTATCTCTTCATCTGCCTCATCTCCCCCACTCAGTCTCTAGTCATTGTAATAAATAAGGACTAAGGAAGGTCTCTTTGATTGGATTGCATAGGGGCATCTGTGTCCTATGAGGTTGGAAAGATTGGTTGGATCACAGTTGTGAAGGACTCTAATAAGAAGCTTCTGGAGTTGGCTGAGTAGGGTAGTCACACTGTCAGATTTGTGCTTAAGGAAAGTCACCTTGGGGGGCAGCTAGCTTGTGCAGGCGATAGAGCACCAGCCCTAGAATCAGGAGGACATGAATTCAAATCTGACCTCAGACACTTAATAATTACCTAGCTGTGTGACCTTGGGCAAGTCACTTACATTGCCTTACAAAAGAAAAGGGAAAAAAGAGGGAAAGTCACCTTGGTAGGATTGGCTGGAGGAGGGAAGAGACTAGAGGTAGGAGACCAATCAGGAAATTGCCACAAGGGATGATGAGGACTTGAGAGGAGGGCAAGGTGGAAAAGATGGGCAATGAGATGGACAGAGTTGAAATCTTGAGTATTATCAACTTGCTGTGAGACTTTAGGTTATCCTCTTCCCTTCTCTGACACTCAGGTTCTTTCCCCATAAAATGGGAACAAAGGGATATGAGAATGCAAAGAAAGGCTTATGATTCTCACCTGAATGGTTGCAGAATAGTTGGGCACCCTTACTATTGACTAGGTACATGAAACTTGAAGGAAATCTGGGTTAGGAGAAATGTGGACCCTAAGCTGAGAGTCACAAGGTAGCTCAGTTTCCCATAAAGGTGTATTTCAGTCCAACACACACACCAGGACTTGGAACAAGAGAGGACCAGCTATTATGAGCTCATGTGCAGCTATTTGGCCGGGATGTGTTAGATGTGTATCTGTAAGTCAGAGATAAGACTCAGCATGAAAGGTAGAGGACCTTATCTCTCTCTCTCTGGCTAGGGCTCTCCTGAGCTCTTTACAGGTAGCTCATTTCCTGTTTCCCGCAGAGTCTAATTTCCCATCTGATGGGAGGGCTTTTTTCTCTTTGGTTGGGCACGTAATGAAGCTAGCTGCTTGGGCGTGGAGGTTGGGAGATGGGGTGGAGGGGGAGATGGAATAGAAAGAGATCTGGGGGAGGGTAAATTTCCAGGGGGTCTGGAGAAATAAGAACCTCTTTCCTCTAGTGACCCAGGTCCTAGAACCCTCCCTGGTCCTATACAGGCCAGAGTCACATCCAAGGATGATGAGGGGCATATGGTGGCAAGAATACAGCATTTTGAGTCAGCAGAATTAGGTTCTTATCCTGTCTCTATCACTTGCTATTTGTGCCATCTTGGCAAAATCACTTCCCATCCTCAAAATGATGGGGTTGGACTATAATGCTCTTCTGCTGATGTCAGTCTGTTTCCTCATCTGTAACATGAGGATAATAAAAATAGTACTTACCTCATATGAGGATCAACTGAAATAATATGGTTAAAAAAACTTTTCAACCCTTAAAATAGAAATGTTAGCTATTATTCATTATTATCACCATTATTAATTATATATAAATATGACAATACTTATCAATAATAATTCTATAGCCCACCTCCTCATATAGCTTACTAACTTTTAAAGGTTAAAGAGTTTAATTCTTTTTCCCCAAGATATGATTCTGGGAATCAAAGGTGGGAGCAGAAATCCCCAGATGCAGGAGGAATCAACATTTCAAGGGTCAAATATCTCTTCCTTTAGGAAGGACATAAGAGAAGAGTTTCTTGGGGTTTGGTTGTAGAATTCCAGAGTTGGAAGAGACCAATCCTCCACTTACCCAATACTTACTAGTGGTTATGTGGTTCTTTTCCTGTCTCTATCACTTGCTATTTGTGCCATCTTGACAAAATCACTGCCTCTCCTCAAAATGTTGGGGTTGGATTATAGTGCGCTTCTGCTGGCTATGTGGCTTCCATTTGACCTCCTCATAGCCCAGTCAACTCTTGGAATGTTTTTCTTTTCCATTCACTGAAAATCTTCTCATTGACTTCATTACATTGTGTGTTGTTCTGTCTCTTAAGGCCAAGCAAAATAAATGAAATCCTTCTTCCACATGCCTGAATCTGAAAAATCAACATATAAATTCTATCCACAAAAGAAGTTATGCCATTTTCAGGATAAGAATTGGGCCTGGAGTTGGGGTTTCAGTGATAGAGAGAATTCCCAGGTGAGGAAATGCCTCAACCAATGAAGATAGGCCAGGGAACAGAGCAGGGACTAAATTAGCAATGGGCTAAGCACCTTTGTAAATATTATCTCATTTGATCATCTCATCTGATCTTCCCAACAATCCTTGGATCCCGGGCAGCTAGGAAGTATACTGACCCTGGAGTCAGGAGTACCTGGGTTCGAATCTGGTCTCAGACACTTAATAGTTACCTAGCTGTGTGGCCTTGGGCAAGCCATTTAACCCCATTTGCCTTGCAAAAAAAATAAAGTTGAGCAAACCAAGGTAGTGAGTGGTTAAGTGACTAGTCCAGGGTTACATGGAGACTGAGCATCTGAGTTTAGATGTGAATTTGTGTTCCCAACTCCGGACCCAGTGCTCTATCCACTGCTGAACTGCCATCTAGATTGCAGACCTTTTCATTTTTGTGGAACTGAAGCTGGGATAGTTTAAATGACCCAAAAAGGGTTATAAAAGTGGCAAGGAAGGTGGGGTTTAAACTGAAGTCCAGAAAGTCTGACTGGGATCAAAAAAGTGGTGAATTGGAACATGGTCCCAGGTTCACCTGACTCCAGTTTCTGTACTCTATCTACTTCATCCACTAAAACCCAACAGAACTATCATTTCCAGGAAGCCTTCCTTGATTTACTTTAGCAACAATAATCCTATGGATCTCACATAAAGTTTTATTTTACAACTCTCTAATATACTTATCATATCTTTTGTTAAGACAGTTAAATAGCTCTGTGATCTACTCTATGTGAGTACTCCTTTTAATAACGTGTATGGGTATTCAGGGAAGACTAATGCCTCTGGTGTCATGGTTTGCCTTTTCAGGGATGCTCATCCATCTTTGGTGTCCACCTGCCTTTGAACTCTCACCTGTGGCTCCAAGAAGCTGTAGCATGGACCATGACCACACCTCAGCTTGGCAGAAGATTTAAACCATGTTGAGGATAGGCATAGAGCTATTAAGCCAAGGATTTAAGGGTATATCTACCCCAAGTTTGTGAAGATTTCCCCAAGTGGAATGGGCGAATGGGAACAATTTGTTCCAATAACTGAAGTAGGCACCATGGAGCACTCAGAGCTTGGTCAGATATCAAAGATGCCAAGATCATCCCCTACATCTTGGATCATCTCCAGTCATCCTGACTTTTTTTTTTGCCAATAGACTCTGATGACTCTGGAAAAGAGAGTGAGTCTGATGACTTTGCGTTACTGTGCCTCACTTCGATCAATTCAAGCATTAGTCATGACATCACTTTGTGATGTTGCCAATCCTCTTTGAAAAAGAAGGGCAAAACCAAGTCCTTTTGATAACATATTTAACACAACCCATATCTTTCCATAAATCCTCCCACAATGGAAGAATCCAACATGTGAAGTCTTTCCATTAGATTTCTTTATAATTTCAATGAATACCAATGAACTCTGAGCCCATGCCTCAGTTATTACACCTTCTTGGGTACACTCTCTCCATCAATTACTGTCTCCCTGATAGCATCCTTTATGTTATTTGTTCATATGTGGCAATAAGTTCATGTCTCCCAAGTGTCTCTCCCTTATTTTTTGGTTGACCCCCAACTTTAGTTGTTTAATGGCCATAGGATTCCATGACACAGCCATATGGCATCTCTGAAAGAATATGATATCAAACACCCAATATGCAGTTAGAGCTTAATAGATGTTTGTTTGATTTGAGTTATAAAAGATGACTTTCATTTCTGGAAGACTTTGAAGTCATTGTACTGCATAGTGCCATAATGAGAATACAACCTAATTATTTCCTCCTGTTCATGCAAAAAAGCTTTGCGTGATTGATGCTTATATCACATCTCCTTACTTGACTGTAAGTTTTATGAAGGCAAAGATAACAGCTAAGTTCAATGTCTCCTCAGGTGCTTAGTAAATTTTTGGTGAATGAAGAAATTCATTCAGGGTTTATATTCAATGCCCCTGTGGTCTGTCATACACATGGTTTTTCCTGCCACATGTCTCTGGCCAACCACAAACACAGCTTCTGCCAAAAAGAAAACCCTCCCTGAGCTGCTGGGGATTCAGCCAGCATCCTCACATTTCCCAGCTGATACTGAGTTTGCTTCCCAAAACTCCTTTCCCCAGTAGGAAACTCTACTAGTGTCAACATTCCATAGGTCTTTCCTGCCAAATTCCACCCAAGCATGACATAAGAGTAAGGGGAGGGAGAGTGAGAACCAGTTATTTTCCTCAAATTCACTTCAGGTCTCCTCTTTCTATGTCTTCTACCTTCTTTCCTCCAGACATCCAGGTCCACATAATACGTGGCCTGAACAAAAGCATTTTGCTCAAACTTATTACCACTCAAACCCACACCCCAGTCTTCATTGACACCCCAGACCTTCATCTTACAGAATCATAATCTGACAGATCATAGAAAAAATTCCATATTATATAGTCCAAGTCTTCCCTCCCCTCATTTCACAGATGAAACTGAATACCAGAGACGAAGATCACTCTGGTCATAAGCGGCTTCCCTGGGATTCAAACCTGAGTTTTCTGACTCCAAATCCAAATCTCCTTCCATTATGGTACATTGTTTCCTGGCCCAGCACATGGTTCAATCTACTTTATCTGATTATCAGCCACCCTTCACTAATTCTTTTAAACCCAAGTAGATTGGAGTATGTGTATTGAGATTGGGGGAAGAAAACCATTAAAGAAAGTTTCTAGAAGGCACACATACATGTATCACACATATATTAGGCATACATTGAATGCATTACCTGCTTTGTATAGAAAATAGATACCATATTAATGACTTTTGAATATAAATGAATCTCCCTCATATCCTGTGTGTGCATCTGTCCACACTGTACACATGTCCAGATCATGGATGAACTTAGCCATGATATACATATATAGCACAAAGGCCAAAGACATAAATTCAGTGTATAAACATATGATATCTAGTGAAGTTTGTGAGGTTGTGAGAGCTTTATATGTGTCTCATATGTTTGTATCAGAATGGGCAGTATGGAAGGGGGAGGGAAGTGCCCCTATATGAGTGAGATGTTGACCTTTGGTCTGGGAGATGGGTGGTTATCTAGTGGAGGAGACACTGAGAAGGGGAATAAATACCATCATCAGCACAAGGTACCCTGGAATGCAACAGAGATGGGAACAGCACAGATGAATAATGATCATAGAGTTGAAATTGGAAAAAAAACCTTAGCCAAAGTTGACACTACGCTTTTGGCATCATCTCAGATGTACAGATGAGGAAAGTGAGGTCCAAAGGGATCAAGAAACCTGTCCAAGGTCATCCAGTAAGCAGCAGCTAGATTTCAAGCCCACTTTTAAAAATTCCAAATGCAATTCTTTTTCCATGATCCTGATTCTGCTTTGGTTTTTCTTAGGAAGAGAAAACAGTGGAAATGGAGGGGAAAAGCCATATGTGGAGATGGTCTCGTTCTGGGATTGTACATAATATAGTAGAGAGAGCACTGGGCCTCAAACCAGGGAGACTAGACTTAAATTGCACTCCAGACAAATCTTAATTGTGGGACTCAAGGCGAGTCACTCATCCTCTCTCTGAGTTTGAGTTTTCTCACAAGTGAAATGATGGACTTGGTCTCCATGCTCCATCTTTCCAACTCAAAATTTCTTGTCTTATGATTATCAGTTAGAGCCTGCTCAAAGAAAGCTTAAACAGAAATAACAACAAAGAAATAAATCAGAAACAATAGTGTTGATAGTAGCATCATCGATAGTAGTAATAATTATAATAATTATAGTTAATTATAATAGTTAATATATATTTTCATGTAAAATATTAATGATAATAGCTACAGTTATCTTAATAGTTTATATTTAATGTATTTATGTAACTTATAATAATAGTAGTAGTAATAATAATTATAGTTATAAGAGTTTATGTATTATATAATATTTATAGTAATCAAAATAATGGTATAGCCATCATATTTTATACATTGCATATATTTTCAAATGATACATAATATAGTATTAAAATTGTCATTATATAATAGTTTATATATTCAGATAATAGATTATGTAGTCATAATAATAGCTATAGTAATTATCATAATAGTTTGCATATTACATATTTTATATAATATATAATAGTCATAATAATAACAGTAGTTATAATAGTTTGCATATAGCACAATAAGTTATAGTAGCAATATTAATGGTATTTGTAGTTAGATATATAGTTATATATAATGTAATACCATATAATATATATTGATGATAGTTACAATAGTTATAATAATGATAAATGAATGAATGAATGAATGAATAAATAAGTAATAAATAAATTGCTGTTTGGTTGTTTCAGTTGTGTCTGACTCTCCATGCCCCATGTGGGGTCCTCTTGACAGAAATACTGGAATAGTTTGCTTTTTCCTTTTCCAGCTCACTTGACAGGTGGGGGAACTGAGGCAGACATAGTAAAGTGACTTGCCCAGGATCACATATCTAATAAGTATCTGAGGCTGAATTGAACTCATGAAGTTGAGTGATTCTGATTCCAAGTCCAAACCACCTAAATATTCCACCATACAAACAGAGATTGAATGATAATTTGCTGGGAATGTGATTGAAAGAATTTCTAGTTAGGGATTTATTGGACTAAATGTCCTTGAAGGTCCCTTCCAGCTCTGAGATTCTGTGGTAATGTTTACCAAAATTGACAAAGACAGTTATGGAGTAATTTACTCTAATTTTTCTCCATCCTCCAGCCAAAGTGATTTTCATGAAGTACCTATCTGACCATGTCACTCCCCTACTCCACAGATTTCACAAATTGTCCCTCACTTATCTTTTGAGCTGCCTTGGCCATTATTCTCTTTCTTGCATGGCCTCCTCTCAGACCTTCCCACAAAACATTCCATCTTCTAGCTCCATTCCTTTGCAGGTGTTTTTCCTTATACCCAGGATGCAATCTCTCTTGACCTCTTCAGCTAGAAGCTCTTTCTTCTATTTAAACCACAGTCCAAGTATTAGCTGCCCTACAAAGGCTTTCCTGCAGTTAGGGAATCTCACTCCCAAACAACCTTGTGTTTAACCACTTTGCATTTATGTCTACGTATTCTCTTCCATATTTATTCCATTCAGGTTTTCTCCCAGTTAGAATATAAGGGTTTTAAGAATATGGATTGTGTCATTCTTTATAATTGTATCCTCAGCACTTAGCATAGTGCCAGCTGCATAGTAGGCACTTAAAAATGCATTTCAATTGATAGATTGACTTTTTATTATCTATGTCCCCTTTACCCATATTAATGAGTTTAATTGAGGGACAAATTAAGAATACAGTGGTAAAGTGAAGAAGGTAAAAGACGAATTTTTTATGAGACAAAGGAAGGGAAAGGACCAGGTGAATAGCAAATGGAAGCTTCTGTTTCTTTAGAAGACCTTGTCACAGACAACAGTTGAGTTCCTAGATCACAGAAGGAGTATTATAAAAGTCTGGCATAGGAGCCCCCAGCAAGAGAACCTATGAATGATAGTATGGGCATCAAGTATAAGTTTATCCCCCTGCTCTGGGAGAAGGTGAGAGGTCTGAAGGAATATTTCTCAATTTTTTGAGTTATCAGAGAGAATGAAGTATTCTCTGAAAAAAAAATTAGAGCGCTTCAAGGAAAAAAGGAAAAAAAATGAATATGAAGAGGCTGAAGGGAGTGATCCTTAACTGTTTCAGGAAGGTGACCAGCATAAGAATAGAGAAGGAAGAGAAGAAGTATGACTGAAATTCTGCAGCTAATTCGTAGGAGTGGGGCACTTTTTGGAATATAGCATTATCCTCCATGACAAAGACATGGTTTTTGGTTTTTCCTTGAGGGATTTGGAAGCACTGTGGGGGGGGGGGGGGCAACGACAAGGCTATCCAGTTCTGAGCACTGGAAGAAGAAAAGTGCTTTAGTGGCTGACAACTCTGTAAATAAGAATACCAAGACACCGATTCATCTACTTGGCATAAATAGTGAGAAAGTAGGCTATCTTTCCCTGACATGAACAGTGAGAAAGAACCTTGTCAGGCATGTTGACTATTCTCCACTTCTGATGCTACTTGGGGGGGGGGGGAGCAAATTATTCTTCCAGAAGGAACTTAGAAATTGTCTCTCAAGACTATGAAATCTTGAAAAGAAAATAGAAGATCTTAGGGGCAAGATAATATTTAACTTTATTTCATTGCAACTGGGTCAAAGGGACTTTAGAAGCAAACAGAATATATAATAAGGGAATAGTTGGTTTTAAAAACGTGATATCAAAGAATTGAGTATTCGGACCTGGGCTTAAGATGCATAAATGAAAGAGAAGCTCTTTGCCAGGGTTAGAATATAACTATTGAGGACTAGGTATAATTCTATCCTTCATTTTCATGATATCAGGGAGGGGATGCCATGACAAGCACGTGAATTGGAGTTGAATAAGGGGATGCTGTGCTAAGTCTCACTTTCTCCTCCAGAGTCATCTGGGTCCAGTGGCCAGATATGAATCAGGATGACTGGAGATAAGCCCTGGATGCCAGGAAGCCAGGGTGAAGGTGACTTGTTCTCCTGACTTGAGAATCACTGCTCTACCCACTGCACCACCTAGCTGCCTAGACATTTGTCTGGACACTTAATGATCTGATGACTAAAGCTGTAAGCAGAAATCTGAGGGAGAAAGGAAAACCACATACTTTCCATCCTCTAAATAAGAGAGAATGTTATTCTTGAGATATTCTAGTCATGTCTAATTCTTTTGACCCCATTTGGTTTGCTATTTCCTTCTCAATCTCATTTTAAAGATAAGGATACTGAAGTATACATGATTAAGTGACTTGCCCAGGATCACACAGCTATTAGAATATTTGAGGCTGCATTTGAACTCATGAAAATGAATCTTTCTGATGCCGAATCCAGAGTTCTGTCCACTGTACCACCTAATTGCCCCCCCCCAAGTAACCTGAGAAAGGCAGACACAAAAGGAGAAAACTAGCAGTATAAAAGTCAATCATTCATAGAAGACAATATCAAGGACATCAGCAAGTGAGAATGCTCATGACCTCAAATGTCTGTACACAAATGTGTAATCATTAAAGAGATCGCAATATAAAGAGGTAAACATGGCTTCATAGATAGCACTGAGATTTGGTAGATAGGATGTGATGGGAATGTGGTCATGGAACAGAATGTCTTTTTCCCCCCAAAGAAACAGATTAAGTAATAAAAGGTGGAAGAATAGCATCATATCCCACTTTAGTAATTGTGTGGTACTGCTAGCACTGAAATGGAGCCTATTCAACAGAAAAGAACAGGTGCCAGGCAAGTCTCAGACTCAACCCTGGTCATTATAGCCCTTCAACCCCATCAAGTAGAAATGTTAAGGTACCAAGCTTCCTCTGTTTCTCTGAAAGTAAAGGACCTCTTAATTCCCAACTCTGCCTTTCTCTGGATGAACAGGTTGAATAAGGATAGAAGCTATAGATATATCCACTAAGAATCAGCTTCAAGCCCCCATCCTACCTGAAACCTTGGCTCCTTCCTGTATTTCTGGCATTTCATTGAGCCCCAGTTGCATGATTTTTGAATAATGAAGTCACTTCCACCAACAGAACATGCTTAACTGTATAGAATGCTTTATTCTTGGCAGAGGTTCAACAACAGCAATAAAACAATACATAATAAAACATCTATCATTTGACTGCATACCTTTGACCTCTTCCATATTAAGATGATTTTCTAGATGGTTTTCTCTTCTCTGAAGCAGACATTCCTAGGAAATTCAAGGTTCTGTTTCTTCAATCTCTACATTTGTTTCTCTGGCAAGAGTGAAAGGGAGCACAGATAGCTAGTAAAGTTTAAAACCACACTAAGATTTTTAGGACACTGTGTAAGAAAGGTGGATTATTATACTGTATAAAGGCAGTTAGTTTGGAGTCAGGAAGACCTGAATTCAAATTCAATCACCAACACTTAATAGCTATGTGACACCGGACAAGTCACTTAACCTCTGTCTCCTCAGTTTCCTCAACTATAAAAATGGGAATAACCTAGATCCCAGGCTTGTTGGGAGGATTAAATGAGATATTTGTTAAACACTTTGCAAACCCTAACATGCTATATAAATGCTATTATTGCTGTTGCTGTCGGCATTATTATTATTATTATCATTATCATTATACAATTCCTAACTAATGTTCTACTCACACTTCTGATGGGACAGTTCTTTAAATGAATTTAGCACTTTGGATTGAGGACTCAGGAACTGGTCCAATTAAAACCCTTGCGGGTTAGTGCTTTTCTACCTGATATCTTACCATCTGATGGTCACCTCCAACTGGGTTGTAGCTTGGCTAGCTCATCCCTAATGCATTACAATGAGTGCATGCTGTAATAGTCCCTGGCAATGAGCCTCTCACCCCTGCCATTCTATCCTGGCATCTCTGACCTTGACCCTGAACCTTCTCTCACTGCTTTTTGGTGAACACTTAAGCTCTTTTTCTCAGTGAGCAAAGTCCTTCTTTTCCATGTATTTGGGAGGGACAAATCAAGTGTTGGAGGGTTAAATGTTTGTGTGTGTGTGTGTGTGTGTGTGTGTAGGTATGTATATATAATAAATATATAAATATATATGTATATGTATTTCTGTTTGGGAATCAAATATTGTTATTAGTGACTTGGTATCAATTTGGAGAAAGGGTCTCATGGAAATTTCCTGAAATATCTTCTTGATCTTGTATTTTTTTTTAGTTTTTTTGCAAGGCAAATGGGGTTCAGTGGCTTGCCCAAGGCCACACAGTTAGGTAATTATTGTCTGAGGTCAAATTTGAACTCAGGTCCTCCTGACTCCAGGGCTGATGCTCTATCCACTGTGCCATCTAGCTGCACCAATCTTGTACTTTTCAATATCTGTATCAATCATTTGAAAGTATAAAAGGAGTGCTAATTAGTTGTAAAGAGGACCAGAGTTGGGTGGAAGAGTCAACACAGAATAAAAAAGTAAAGATCTTAAAAATTGCTGACATGCTAGAACAATGGGGAAAATATAATAAATCAACATACGATATAAGTAAATGCAAAATCTTACATTTAGGTTAAAAAAATCAACTACAAGTTGAAATGGGGGAGACCTGGTTAGATAGCCATTCCTATGAAGAAGATTTGGAATTTTATAGAACTCTAATCTCAAAAGGAGTCAATATTGAGGCTTGAGAAGGATTTTCTCCTGCTTATTGGTCAGTGAATAATATAGTAAGAAGGGAATATTCCTTCTCTTTCTTCTTCCTTACTATATTTATGATCCTCCCCGAGATGCTTTTGACCATCCTGCTCCTCTTTGGTTCAGGGATTCCTTGCCATCTAGGTGTTCCCTTTCCCTTTCCCTCTCCCCTTTTCACTTTCAACTCCCCAGCAACCATTTTGAGTTGATCCAGGTATGTTCTAGAGACAGTTCAAACCCACAGGAAAGAACCAATTGTTAAATTTTCAATGTATTTACTCCAGAAATCACAAATGGAATAAAACAGAGCTTGATATGTTGTTTTTTGATTGATTTAAAAAATGATGGGAAAAATGCTAATGATGCAAATTAAATTTGAAAGTGAGTCATGCAAAATTATTTTTTTTTCCTGTAGAAGCAGTTGTTATATATTTATCTGCACACTGCTGGTCTTTCAATCAACCTCTACTCAGTTATTCCATTCAGGTAGTCCCAGAAACTGGGACACAAAGCATGAGCATCCCCAGAGATTCTCCAATGGACTACCCTAGATGCAGCTTATAACATGTTCTGTACCCAGGCTGCATTACTCTCTATGGTAGTATATTAACATTGCTTCAGTAGGCACAGTAGCTTTTCAGCTCTATAGTTTGTTGTTCAGTCATTTAAGTCATGCTCTACTCTTCATGACCCCATTTGAGATTTCCTTGGCAAAGATACTGAGGTGATTTGCCATTCCCTTCTCCAACTCATTTTATAAATTAAGAAACTGAGGCAAACAGGGTTAAGTGACTTGCCCGGAATCATATAACTAATAAGAGTCTGTGACTGAATTTGATTTTAACTCATGAAGATGAATCTTCTGACTCCAGGTCCAGTGTACTATCCACTGCATCATTTAGCTGCCCCATCAACTCTATAGAGATCTGGTTAAAATAGTTTCAGAAACAGTGCTGTCCTATCATTACAACAGCATGTCATGACCTTGAAATGGGAGTTCAGCTAACGTCTAAGTAGCTTCATAGCCAGTGCTCTCCAAACATGGCAAGGTCATCCTACGACCTTGAAATGGTCCTCTTGCCTTCAGCCTATTGCACGATTCAGAGGAAGCAGTCAGGTCAGAAGTCTGCATTTGAAACAATAATTTAAAAAAGATCAGTCTCAAGGTGGCAGTACATCTTTATTCCCACCACCACCCTTCCCTAAGGATGACTAGAGTTCTTTCTGGGAAGTTGAAGGTGATCTACACACACACACACACACACACACACACACACACACACCAGAGCAAACTTTTCCCCATCATCTTAAGCACACATTCCTTTGTCCTTAATGGGAGAGGTGAAGGGTTTCTGAGGTCATAGGTTATCAAGAAGGCTACAGAAGATAACTTCCTCGTGCCTTTCATACCAGTCGATCAATCTTGGCACTCTATGTGACAAAAACATTAAGCTTTTTGGCAAGTCACAACTTCTCTACACCTCTATAAAATCAGATAATTACTCTAGATGATTTCTAAGATTACCTTTTCAGTACTGACATTTCTAAGTTAACCTGCTTGAGCAAAAATAAGCTCCAGAGGAAGAGGGACTGAACATTTCTTTCAGATGAGACCCACCAGGTATAAGATATCAAATAGAAATTTGTTTAGACTGAGAAAATCAATTATCCATGCCCAGGATGCTTTTGAATTTCATAGTTCCTTGTGGAATCCCCAAGCAAGAAGGTCCCTGAAAAGGCAACTCACCTAGAGGGTCCATTGGTGAAGACTCGTCATTACAGCTCATAAACCCTTCCAAGGTCCTAGTAGAAGGCACCTCATTAGCCTGACCCCTGGGCTCTACCATTTACCAACTCTGTGATCTCCAAACACTATTTAATGACTGAAATCAATGCAGTGATTAACTAGGATTCCAGAACACTGAAGAAAAATGTTGCCCATCTTTTGACATTGAAGAGGTTAAGACTTGGGGTGCACAATGAGACAGAATTATTACTAGATGTGGATAATGGGGAGCTTGTTTTGCTTGGTTGTATATATTTGTTACATGGGGTTTTGTTTTTCTCTTCAAAATAAGAGTAGGGTGGTCAGCTAGGTGGCACAGTGGATAGAGCACTGGCCCTGGAGTCAGGAGTATCTGAGTTCAAATGCAGCCTCAGACACTTAATAATTACCTAGCTGTGTGGCCTTGGGCAAGCCACTTAACCCCATTGCCTTGAAAAATAAATATTAAAAACCCTAAAAAAAAATAAAATAAAAGTAGGGCAATTTTGCGAGAGCAAGAGCGAGAGAAGATGAATACTAATTGGAAAAAAATCTTTGAAATACAAACAGAAAAGAAAATCACTTAACCTTTCCAAACCAATCAATTGATCAGCAAGCATTTTTGAGCAGATTCTGTGGGCCAGAAAAGATGTTAGGCAGTGGAAATATAAAGGCAGATATTAACTAGCTAGTCCTTGTCTTCAAAGATCACGTGCAGAATCCTCAATTTGACATTCAAATAAAAACTTAGGCTCCAAATTCCTAGTCTACTTTATGAGTTCTCTGTTCTGGTCATCTTGGTTATTCATGCAACTTTTCATGGGGGAAGTCTTTGAAAAAGCTCTGGAAAAGTCTGTCTCTTGTGTCTGGAATGTACTCCATTCTTATCTAACTCTTAGCCTCTAGCTTCCCTGAAAACTCAGTTCAAGTGTCATCTTTTCTAGATGAGGCCTCAACTGATCCTTCAAGCTAATATGGCCTTTCCCCACTCCATTACCTTGTATTTCTTGTGGATATACATACATTTGTACAGGTTGACTCTTCACCACTCCTCCCCCAGAATGTAAGTTCCATGAAGACAGGGACTTTTCATTTTTGTCAAATATTTCCATGCCTGACTCATGGGACACTCTTTTTTTATTGTTCATTTTTGTTTTGTTTTTTTTCAAGGCAATGGGATTAAATGACTTGCCCAAGGTCACACAGCTAAGTAAGCATTAAGTGTCTGAGGTTTAATTTGAATTCAGGTCCCCTGACTCCAGGGCCAGGGCTCAATTCACTGGACTACTTAGCTACCCCAACTGGGTACACTCTTAAAAGCTTATTGATTAACTAGTTCTCTCTTTTTTTTGGTAAATAAAAAAGTCGGACTAGATGATCCTGAAGATACTTTCCAGTTCTGAGATCCTGCCATCATTTTTCCTTCAACTTATAGCCCCATTCTCTTCCTTGTTCCTCCCTGAAGAAGGCATCCTATCAAGTGTCCTGCTCAAATCTCTTCTCAAAGCTTAATTTTCATAGAGCTGAGTGTTAGAGCTAAAAGGGACTCTAGAGGTCGTCCAGTTTAAATCTCTGGGTCAGTAACAATCTCAGTCTCAGTTTCTTCATGCCTAAAAAAAAACATGTCTCCCAGAATTGTTTGTATCAAATGAGGTAACATAAATAAAATGCTTTGGGAACCTTGAAATACTTTGTAAATGCTGGTTTTGGTTGTTGTCGTTCGGTTGTCAAAGTCACATCTGACATCCCCCATTTGGGGATGGCAAAAATACTGGAGTGGTTTTGCCACTTCCTTCTTTTTACAGATGAGGAAACCAGGCAAACAGGTTTAGATGACTTGCCCAGGTCCCACATCTAGTATTTGAGACTGAATTTGAACTCAGGTCTCTCTGACTCTGGGTCTGGTATTCTATCTCTAATAGCACCTAATTGCCAAAAATACTAGTTATTATCATTTTACAGGAGAAACTGAGATCCAGGTAAGACTTAGTAAACAGCGCAACAAGACTGGAATGGCCACATAACCCTTGTTTCCATTCTGTCAACCTGACTCACCTAGTCCACAGTCATCAGTAGATGACTCTTCCTCTCCCTTGGCAATGATGGCTTGATCCCTCCCCACTCTTTCCTTCCATCCTCTCCATCCCCAAGCGACCCTCGATTGCTTCCTAAATGAACACTAATCCCAAACAGCTCCAGAGAGGCTTTTCATTAGAGCTCCCTGATGCATGGCTAATTCTTCAGTAACAGAGAAGGCACAGCCTCGTTAAGCTCCTGGGCACTGGGGAACACCTGAAGCCTTTGATATGTGCTCTGGCTTCCTGAGAGGTAGGAGATATTGGGGGGGGGAGGGGAAAGTCCAGAGATTGCATATGGAACTTGGGCACTCTTTGGAGATATGAAAGGATTAGGTGGGAAAGAATGCCATCCTCATCACTTCCACTAGGGGCCACCTTATTAGGGGACCCAAGTACTGGGCAACTACCAGGCAGATCCAAGTTCAAATCATGCTACAGATACTTACACTGCCAAATCATTTAACATTTATTACTTGAATGCAAAGTTTCTTAACCTGGAGTCTTTGACCTTCCTTTTTTAAAATTAATTTGATAACTATATTTCAATATAATTGGTTTCCTTTGTAACCTTATATATATATTTTATTTCATATATTTAAAAGTATTTATATTTACTATAGTAATATATTTAAAAGCATCATTCTGAGAAAGGGACCAAAGATTTCACTAGAGCACCCAACAAAATCAGTGGGTCTGTAATCTCATCAATACTTGTATATTCCTTCCAGAAATGTAGACCCCAAGATATCCAGATTTGTCCATCTTATGCAACTAGTGTCTGAATTCCCTTTGCAAGTTTACCAAAAAGGGATTCAAATGATGTGCTAAGAGCTTCCCTCCCTTTCTTTTGACACAAAGAGAAAACTAATGAAGAACCTGGGCTAACTCACTTTTATTCCCTCACTCTCATCAGCAGGCCAGTTTATCTTCTTTTCATTTCCACCAGAGTTTCATTACATGCCATTGTGGTGGCAACTGGGTTTGCAGGAGGGAAGGGAGAGAGGGAGGGAGGCAGTGAATAGCATTCATATTTGTACTGAGGAAGTGTTAAATTCAAATCCCTCCCCATCACTTACTAGTTGTGTGATCCTAGGCAAGTCACTTAACTTCCATTTACCTTAATCTACTGGAGAAGAAAAGAGCGAACCACTCCATATATTTACAAGGAAACCCAATACAGAGTCACAAATCAGAACTAAATGACTGATTAATAATAAGAGGGAACTGTGGGAAATCATGGACATTAGAAGCCACAGGCTTTGGGCTGTTAAAGGTAATAATGGTAAAGAGTAATGAACATGGAGAATATCGTGAGACTTCAAGGAAACCCAAAGTGATGGGTCAGATCAACAGAAAAAATAGAATAATATGGGTAGATTCCTGGGAGTAACTGAGGCTCCAGGGTAAATGAGGCTCCAGGAACTAAGCATGAGAGAATTTCTGTTTTCCTTTGCAGCAGACTCTTGGGAAGCCTGGAAATAAGAATTCACTAGTTTTGAAGGAGAAGGAGCATGGATTGGTAGAGAGGAAGAGTGATGAGATTTGAGGAGAAGGAAGCCTTCCTTCTTTGATGGATCCATTATTTCATTAAGGTGGGTGCAGATGGCAAACCAGCCGTGCCTTATTTTGCTAAACAACAATTCATCTCTGCCTCCCATATGTGCTCCATAGGGTGCCCACCCAATGTGATGAAGGGTTTTTTCTAGGTCTTTGAACATTATATGGACACCAGGACAGCATGTGGACTGTCCATCTGTTAGTCTTTGCTCTTTGTTCTTGACTCTCCCTTCTCCTATTCAGGCATTCTTTTCTCTGATGAGATGTTTAATTTCTTGCATGCAAATCATCATTAGTAACATGCTGCAGTCTGTTTATGGCCACATGACCACCGGTATCTCTCCTTCTCCTTGTGGGTCTCTTGGTGACCTACAAGTCTCATTCTTTAGAAATCATGGCATTCTATGAGTAAATGATAGACAGCATCACCAGAAAAATGTTGCTATTAGAAATATGAATTTGTAGCCAGGCACAGTGGCACTTGCCTGTAATCCCTGCTACTAGAAAGCCTTGGTGGATCACTTGAAGTGAGGAATTCTTAGCTTCTGTAAAGCTAAAGACAACTGGGTATCCACATTGACTGGCACCAATATGAAGAACTCCTAAGGAGGGAGGGAGGAGAGATTCCACCAGAACCTGCCTGAGGAAGGATGAACTGGTCTTGGACAGAAACAGACAGAAATCAAAGATTCCATACTCATCAGTAGTGGCATCAGGACATTGACTGGTTACTGCATTTCTATTTGGGGTGAGAGAGACCTAGTCTAAAAACAAATAGGAAAAAAAGAATGAAAGGAAGGAAGGAAGGAAGGAAGGAAGGAAGGGAGGAAGGAAGGAAGGAGGGAAGGGAGGGAAAGAGGGAAGAAATATGGACCTTTTGTTTCAGAGAGAAGTTTAGAGTCATTAAAAATGAAATGGAAATTCTCAAATACAATCCATTCTAATTCTTCCTCTTCACTTCTGGGTCAGGTCACCATCCATCCTCAGAATCTGTCTAAGGTATATGTACTAATGGACTAACTCAATGACTTCTCATTATACTGCATGTCAGAGTCTATTCAATGGGCATTCTTCATTGTGTGTGTGTGTGTGTGTGTGTGTGTGATTTTAGATTTCATTTAGGAAGCACCATTCTTTAGGACTTGATGTAATTAGCACAATGTTATGCAAAATAGGATGTGTTAAAAGACACCATCTTTAGTAAATCCCTCTTCCACTAGCACTTTGTAGTAGTTACCTTCTGTGGCGAATATCTTTGTTGAGTACTTTTCATTCAGTTTTATATTGATGGAACCAAATCAATTATCTTGGGCAAGTCACGTGATGTCTTTTAACCTTATTTGAAAAATGAGAGAGATTGAATTTGATGGCTTCTATGATCCTTCCTGCTTTTAATATGATCCTCTGCTCTTATACTGATATTGGTATTTTCATTTTAAATGAAGCCAGAAGACAGAAAAAAGTTCCAATTAATGAAAAGATGGTTCACAGGTTTATTTAGTGGCATATTCAAAGAATTTGTGGAGTTGTTGTCTTCATGAGTTCAAAGGCACAAGACACATTTCATTGGGCACTCATTCACCTTTCTCAAAGCACTCATCATAAGTAAAACTTTCACCATATAAAAATAGCACTTATACTGTTTTGTTCTTTTAGGAGGTGTGAAGAAGTCCCCTAATTAAATTTAATGGGATCAGAAACTAGCTAGCCATTGGCTGTCTGAAGATGCAGCCAGGTCCCTGGTTGCTTTAAAAAGGCTTGCCAATTCCGGAGGCAGTTGGTGGAGACAGGAAAATCTCTGTCTAGCTGGAGTAAAGTCATTTCTGATAATCAGGAGAGTCATCAATGGCAGTCAAGAAGAGAGCCAGCTATAAAGAAAGAACACCGATTTTAGAGAGAATTGCTTGTGCCTTTTCCAACTTGCTGAATGGGTCTAGAGAGGAGGGGAGGTTGAATACAGAGCAATTTCTCAAGATCTGTGTTCTTTCTCCCTAACTGGCTTTTTTCTGAGCCATGATTTCTCAAGTTGGCCAGGTATAATACTAAAAAGTTTGATTGAGTAATTTCTTCATATCTCCTAAAGGAGCACAGGAATGGAAATACCTCTTAACCATTTCTTTACACAAGTAAAGAAAAATTAAGAAAAGAGCCTCTGAATAAGACCAAATATACATAGAGAGAGGAGGCAATACTATTTTGAGAATTTTGCACAAAATGTCTGAAGTTGGTAAGTTGATGGGGGGGGGATATTTGGAGCAAGTAGAAAAAAAATCTTTGATATCTCAAACATATATACACACACACACAAAAGCTGTTGAGTGAATATCAGTGACTACTGATTCAAATGCCTCCTTTCCCAACTAGAAAATCTTTATGGGAATCACTCAGGGTACATGTTTCCTATGTTTTCAAAGTATTATTGATGAAAACACAAGAAGGAATCAATTAGACTTTCTCAATTAATTTTCTAGAGCCAGTCCCATTTTTACATTTAGTAGTCTACTAAAAGATGGAGAACACAAACTATATTGTGTATGTGTATGTTATGCAAATATTTATGCATATATATAGGGAGAGTTCATTGATTCTTTTTAAAAGCAGTTAATTCTATAAAACAAAGAACAGTTATAAAGACTCTCCTCTAAGAAAGTATCTTCCACAAATATACTAAGATGTGTGAGATGCAATTGGAATAGCTTTGTTAGATGATTTTCTGAGAATTAATATGAGGAGAGAAAATAGTTTTTGTGGAGAATTATGACCAGGGATAGCCATGGATATCCTTTTTAAGGTAATGGAGGACATCACCTTGATGGGGTATGAGGAATTACCTTGGCTTCTCTAATAGTTGTTTTTAGGCAGCTAGGTGATTCAGTAGATAGAGCACTGATCCTAGAATCAGGAGGACCTGTGTTGGGACT
Organism: Macrotis lagotis; assembly: GCF_037893015.1. NCBI lineage: Eukaryota > Metazoa > Chordata > Mammalia > Peramelemorphia > Peramelidae > Macrotis > Macrotis lagotis. The sequence continues at coordinate 233,491,461 of NC_133662.1, read as the reverse complement.
ATTTTTAGATTTACACATAGTAGGTACTTAATAAATGTCAATTGACTGATTAAACTGGTGAAACATATCAGAAGAGAAAACCAAAAGTGAGGTAGAAATAAAAGCTTGGTCACAGAGAACAGAACTAGGTCCCTGGAAGATGGAGAAAGCATCTCTACCATCACCCAGAACACTGGGCATACCAGTTCCAGAGCCCAGGCTATAATCTTTGAGTTCCAGAAATGAAGAAGGAAGTAGCAGAACCTCTAGGACCAGAGATGATAACTGTGGAAAATCAGTGACAGAGGATCCATGTATGTATGTAAAAAAGTGAGAGAGGCAGCTAGGTGGTTCAGTAGATAGAGCACTGGCCCTAGAGTCAGGAGGACCTGTGGACCATGCAGGTTCATTAAGAAGGAAGGCATTCCTCTTTAGCAATCAAAGAATTCAACAATTCAAAAAATTCCTTTTCAAAATAGCCCCCAAGTCTAATAGATTGTAGAAGTCCCTAGAGAAGGTAGAACAGTGACTAGAAAAAGGGGAGCCAACTATCTATTTACCTTAAATGCATTTCCTTTCTAAAGGAGTGAAAGGTAACTCTTAAAATGTAGAGATAAATGTGCCTCTTGAAGATGGGGATGAGGGGCAGAAGAGAAGGAACTCACCAAAGAGAAGGATTTGTTTATAAATTCCTGTGAGCCTTTCGTGGTATTTTTTTTTTACGTTCTGTGGAGTTAAATAAAGACTGAACTGAACTTGATATATATTGTTAGCTTGAGTGCTTGCAGAGGAGCTAAAACCTTTTCTATACATAGCTCTAGACATCTACCCATGAGCTATGTTCCCAGGAAAGACCCCACGTGAGAGGAAACAAACCACATTCTAAGACGTTACTCTGGCTGGAACATCAGTTAAAGAATGATTTATTAGAATCTCCCAAATAAGGCAAGGAAATGGGAAGGTGGGAGGAGAGAAGAATCTGAGGGGAAAAGTGGAGCTCAAAGCTGGGAATGGGTGGGAAGTAAAACAGAGACAGATAAGGGGGAACATAGAGAAGAAGAAAGATTATTGAAAATGTGGGGAAGCAGGAGGGGGATGTTTTATTTTATTCCCATATCCAGAGAAGGGCAAAATAACTCTGTTCTCCCAACAACCCCAAGTTTAGAATGGATGTCTTACCTGTCAGGAGCACTTGGTAAAATACATATTTCCGCCATGGTGGGAGAAAGATGTGTCTTCCAAGTAATCCATTTGGTCTGTAGTATGTGATAAATAGTCAAGCTGCCTGAACAGAACAAAACTTGCTTCCCTAGTAGTTAGTATGTGGTGATGGTCTCCCAAGTCAGAGCTAGAATACTGGGAGGAAAAAAAATACAATACTAAGCACAAAGATTTGTGTTGAAACCCTGAGACTGGTGGACAACATTTGCCAATTCTAATTTGCTTTAAAGGACATGAAGTAAAAACAATTGTCCATTCTTCATCTCAATGTCCCTGGGAGAAAATAACCTGGAAAGGATCTGTCCAACAATCCTTTTCTTTCTTCATCTTTCCTGTTTCCATTTCTGCTATTACATTAAATTCTGAAGACATCTTTAAATATCCACTATGTACCTAATACTGTGATAGATACCAAGGAAGACACAAAAATGAATTAATACTAATGATAATGAATCATACCTCCTACTCACCAAGAGGAGAAAATAAGGCAAATTCACAACTAACAATAATACAAGGTGGGAAAGGATGAGTATACAATTATCTTTCCCACATCATAACTTTCTCTATCACAGCTTCAATATATCATGGATCAGCATAAGAAATTAAATGAGAATTTGGGGGGGAGCTTTGTGGAAACTGCAGGTAACACAGAAAAAGTTTAGAGACTCAGAAATGCATTTATATATTTATATGTAGTGTTATATGATATCAAATTATTTTATATTTTAATATCATAAAAAATTCAGACTTCTCTGGTACAAAAGAAAGATCAAAAATTTTTGAGAATTTTCTAGATTTCCAGGGCACTGTACCCCCCCCAATTCCTGCTTTGTAAAAGGATAACTATATACAAAGCACTACATATACGAATAATCCCTTTTTTCTACTTACCTATTCTGTCCCATCCTCTTTTCCTCCATCTTTTCTTTCCTCCTCACACTTCTCTTCCATCTCATTCTATTCCCATCTTCCTATATTTTATGAATTCTCTTAATTGTTGAAAATTGGGACATTTACCCCTTTTCAGTCTTAGAATACAACTAATATTATCCATGATCTTTCGAATATCACTTACAGAGAGACTCAGCAACCATATCAGTCAGTCGTTTGAGGACCCTAAGGTGGAGTTCATCTTGGCAAGGTGATCAAGGGAAGCTAGGTAATATATTATTCTCTCCTTACTTTCCTTGGCTATCAACTACTTGTGTGTCATTTTTGTTTTGTCGTTTCCAGTGTCAAGGTCATTTTCCTTGCCAGACGAGAAACAAAATCAAAAAAGAACAAATTTCTCTTCTCTCTATTATCAGTTACCATCATCCTACCCCTAAGAAAAAGGCCACCCTTATTGCTGTCCTTATCTTCCCCACCAGCCCCAGATCATTTTAAGCTTTAGCATTCTTTACTCTCTTTTTATGGGACCAAATGACCAATACCTCAGTGAATTCATGAGCAGCACATCTATTTGAGTGCTTTCTCCAATGTTACAAGACTAATCCTTTCTTATCATGCAAAGTTCTTTCCAAGGGAGACCTGGAATGCCTTTCTAGGAGTCTCTCCAACATGAGAGGGTTGTCCATTGGTCATCCTTCACTTACTCCATGACCAGCATGCCTTCTTTCCTCATTCCACTTTGATATTCTCTCAAATGTTTGCTATTCACAAATCTTTGTTGGGAATGGGTTGCATACTATTGATACCTATCATGCATGTCTCCATTGCCCTTTGGGTAACCCCAAGGGTTCAGTTATTACCATCATCTTTCCTTTAAAATGGATCATTGGGTTTAGGCTGATATAAATTTTACTTCATTGCCATTTGCTTTTTGTATGTCAATAAAATTTTACAGTTCAGTCAGGGTTTCATGAATGTTTTTGTTTTCATGGTAAGTTTCCATGATTTCAAAACACTGGAAAACCCTTGACTGGATAATCTCAGTGTCACCCTTGACGCTCCCATATTTCCAATGTAGGAGCCCCAGATAGAATCACAGAGAGTAAGGACAGAGAACAATGTGTTAAATTAGCTAAGGGACTATATACCCTGTATCCTTTTACAAAGCATAAAGAAATTTTTCTTCATGGAACTGAATGGACAATGGATATGTCTATACCCCATCTGAGTAAAGGAGTTTTCCTTGATTAAATTAGTAGAAGAGGTCAGTCACTGACAGAGACTTGATAACTCTCAAAACCCTAAACTGATCATCTCTGGTAGCCAGTCCAGATGGAAGCCTATACTCAAGGAAGAACCCAAGACTTCCCAAGTAGGTGCCCTCCCTTGTAACCAATGAGCTCATTGAAACCGAACTGCACTGTGTTCATTGTGAAAATGCATGTCCCATTCTGCATCTCTCATCCACCCTTTCTGCCAAGAGGCAAGAGACTTCGGGGATAATAAAACATGTCTATCTCCCTCACAAGGTTGCCATGAAGAAAGCACTTTGTAAATTGAACAACACAAGAGAAATATGAGCTGTATATGATTTTAACAAGAATCTCTGTAAGTACCTAACAAGACATGGCCTTGCCTTCATTGTAATAAATTGCCTCTTGTCCAGATAAATTCCCTTCTCCTGTCCTACCCCCTTTTTAGAATACCCCATATTTAACTAAACTTCCCATTCCTCATTCAATAATTAGCTCATTCCTGCCTATGACATCAGAGAAGGGAAACCAATCATATTTGCCTAAGCTAGACCCCACCCAACCTTCCCCACAAAATACGGCTCCCACCTCTTCATCCCTGATCTCAGGTATAACTGAATTGAAGAGATGATAAGAGCCCAGGAAAAAAACCCGAGTATGGGGACAGAGGGAAGGATCTGGGTCATGACTGTATATTAACACTACCTCCATGGAGATCTGGTTTTATTCTTATGGAGTGTGGGGGGGGGGGTATAATTGTGTAAGAGAACTGTCTCACATGTTGACCTGGGGCACTTCCCACGAAGCTGAGTCTCCATCCTGTAACATTTTGCTGCTCCCGATTTCCAGTGCAGAGGTTTATTCTCTTCCCACCATCACCCCCCAACCCAGGAAGTCTAGGATAAAATCATAGAAAGCAAGGTGCAGATAATGAGGTATCAAACCAAGTGTAAAGCTGAAAGAAGCTACATTCCAATGTACCCCATACTTAAATCTACATCTGGCAATTTATGTTCTCTCTTTAGTCTAGTAAAGCAATAGGTTTCCCTATTACCTCCATTACACATTTGTGATCTCACTGTTCTAGCCCCCATCTCCTTGTTCCCCACCCCACCCCATGCAGATTGGTGCCTCAAGTTAAGTTCCTTCCCTTGTATGAGTTTTTTTTTTAAGTAATTAAACAGAAACTTATTGCCTTTATGATCCCTGACCTGCTGGCTTCTTTTATGCATTTCTAAATTCCACCCCACCCCACCTCCCAAAAAAGAAGCAGGAACAGACCGGTACACAGCATGAGAAAAGGTGACCAAATAGCCCTCCTGAGTCTGTCTAGTAGCTACTCCACTCCCCAGTTGAAGCAACGTAAAAGGGATGACTCTATAATCAAGGCTCTTGGTTAAGACCTTTCCAGATGTAGGAAACTTTCCCTACTCCATCTTTAAGGCAGGAAACAGAAAAGACCTTATCTCCTTGATTACACTTGGGAACTTTGTATCCAAAAAAAAAAAAAAACTGAAGGAATTCAATATTGAATTTTGGAAGACAAAAGGTCTTCCCACCCTTTCCAGGGCAATGGGACTATTCTCCAGCAATTTAGAAGGCTCTTAATAAGCTGCTCTTTCCAAAGGGAAGAATTTAATTCTACGTACTTAAAGAGGAGAGATTTTATTCTATTTTTCTCTCCACCTATTTAAAATTTTTTTTATATTATTCCTTCAGCAAGAGAGGCATAATTAGGGATGGGATAAGAATATAAATGGAGCATCCCTAAATCTGCCATATACCTGCTTTAACTAGTTAAAAAACATAACCAGTTCAACCTAGAAATTCCATGCTAAGCCATAACCAGAGTGAGCACCACTAAGACTTTGCCCATGGGGCATTAAAATTAGAAAGTGCAAAACTTTTCAATAATGATTTTAAAAGATTGTGCAATTAAACATAGCCTTTTTACATTTACATTTTTATAGCACTTTCACCCCTTCAGCAGGATAGAAGCCAGATAACAAAAATAATTTGTAAATGAGGAAACGGATGCCTCCTAGGCAGTCACATACCAGAGATGCCCAGCCTAGCCCAACTCTGCCACCCTTAGCAGGTGGATGCCTCTCCAAAAGCAGCTTGGAACTATCCCTGAGCCTCCCTCATAGAGGGTTAGAGGGCAACATCTAGAATCTTTCTTCCTGCAGTTAATTTGTGGATCCATTTCTTGCTACTTTTCCCAGACAGCATAATTATTAGTTAGGATTCTGGCTCCACTGAATCCCAATCAGAGTTGGGGTAAGAGGAATGCTTGGGGCGGGGGGGAGAAGAAACGTATCTTCTGGGAGAATAAGGAAACCAGATTCTTGCCTTTGGGTTTTCTAACCTGGAAAACATCCCCCAGCCTGGAAAACTTTAGTTAAAGAAGAATTTGGAAAGTTTAGATATCAAACAGTCAAGAACTATATAGTTGATCCTTCTAAACACTTCATTATGCTGTATTCTAGTCTATTATTTCTGAATTGTCCTTTCCTATTTGTCTTTGTAGGATTTTTGCTTTGTTTTGTTTTCCTATTAAATCTATGATTTCACATGTCTAGCAAATGCCCGATGAAGTAACATCCTCTACCCAGACAGGTTAACATTAGCATACAGTTTCTAGTCTTACAGAATTAGGGCTCTGAGATTTAAGTGACTTACCCAGGGTCCACAAACAGAACATGGCAGAGACAGGAACTTAACCCTGAGGCCAACTCTCTCTCCACTATACCAAAAATCTCTTGGGTTTTTGTGATTAAACCCTGGAAAATGCAATCTTGTCATCTGGTATCTGAGAGGGCAGGACAGAGGAGAAAAAGAAAGGAAACTTCAAGTTTGAGTCTTCAGTTATGGTGGAGGCAATAGAAAAAGCTGAAAGAGGTTGTTAAGAATTGTGTTCAACAAATCCCTTGAACCCCAGGAGCCAAGCAGACTTAAGACCCAGAAAGGTCTGGAAATTCTCTGCTTCCCATTGGGAAGTCAATGATCAAGAAGGGTTTAATGATATAGTTGACATTTATAAAATACTTTGTTTCACAAAGTGCTCTATATGTGCAATAGCTAATAACATTTGTAATGTGATTTATAATAAGAAGAAATATTAGTTCCTACTAAGTGCTGGTCACCGTAGCTGATCATTTTACAATTGTTATCTTATTTGATACTAACAACAGCCAGAACCCTAGCAGGCTACTATTATCCCCAGTTTACAAATGAGGAAATAGGGAAAATGAATTAACTGACTTGCCCAAGATTATACAGCATATAATTTCTTGACTCAAAGGTCTCCCCTGCACACCTTGTTACCCAAGGCTCACTCTTCCAGAGCTGGCCATCTCTGACTCCCTAACTCCAGAAGGTCTCTTTTCTCTACTGCCCATCAGCTCAAACTCCTTCCTCCACATTAAGGACTTGTGACTAACAACCCAGTTCTATTTAATCACTTCACATCTAGTAGCTTTTACAAAGGGTTTTTTTTTGGGGGGGGGTTGTTAGTTTTTCTGTTTTACTTCAAAGATAGAGCAAGAACAAAAATTAATATTTTCTCCAACATTTCAGGGGCTGCCTCTCCCCCCCTACCATATTAGTCTTGTGGGAGAATAGGCTGAAATTACCTCATAGCATCAACCTCAAGTTAATGCCAAAGATGGTAGAAGAATCTTTGCCTCACTTACTAATGAATTGGGGGTCCCCAAAGCCTCTCCCAAGGGCCATGTCTTGCTTCTCAAAGGCATTGATGCTATATGAGCTACAAGCTGAGATTCTGGAATGCCAGGATACTGAGGGAGATGCCATTCCCTTCATGCCTAGAGTCCTGACAGCTGCAAAACTAAATCTAGAATGTAGTATTCCAAGACATATGGACTTTTGAATTTACAAGGGAGATTCTGCTCCTTTCAATGGTCACTGATCCACAAAGTCCCAAGATGGAAAGGAAGAGGCTGAAGTTGTCGGGTCTTTTGGAGAGCCCCCTCTTCCTCATGTGGTCAGCTGGCCAGTTACAGAATGTCTACACCCACTCCAGTTTCTCCAAAACATTTATATTCCATGTCATCATGACTCTCAGAAATAGAAAAAAGGTCTCCTGTCAATCAATCAGTAAACATTGTTAAGTTCCCAGTATGTGTTAGACACTGTGAGGAGCATTGGGGACATAAAAAGAGAAATATAGATTTGGGAATACACTATTAGAGGTCCTCTGTGAATTCACCACTCCCTGTAAGCCTAGGGCCTCATTGTAGGCTCTACCAACTTAGCCAATCCCATCATCAAGCATATAAGGATGAGGAGGAGGACAAAGTGCAAAGACACCATTTCCTCTCCCTATTCAAGGTCCTCTCCCTTTCCTGGGGTTAATCAAACTCCGGTTACAAGATGACCTCAAAGGAGATTGATGCTCTGGAGAAGAAGGGAGCTGTGACAGAATTCCAGTCCCCAGAGCCATCAATCACTGTTCCCCTTCTCACCCAACCCACTTCCTGTCCCTAACTTTGTCCTTGTCACCCTAAACAACAAGAGTTATGGCCTCTGTGAGCAAGGGGCAAAACCTGAATGAAATGGGACATTCCTAGAATACACCAAAGGAACTGAACAGGAGAGATTCATCTGGCCCCATCACCTAAGCTAGAGAACTAAGATCAAAGGCCCAGAATGTAACCTTGGGGAAAAACCCTAGAGATTGTTCTACTGGACCTCTTCATTTACAGAATGAGGCCAAATTGGGGAAAGTCTGTCTCCTAGGTTCTTGGGGCAGACCTTGGTTGATATCCTAGGTCTCACAATGCCAGTGCTTCCCCCAAATCAATAGAGGTATGGATGTCTATGCAGACTAGAAGTCTTGAATCTCAGGTTGAATTACTCAGGTAAGTCCTTTGCCAGACTCACAAGACTATGGTAATTCTGTCTTCTTCTCTCTTACCATTCCCTAAAAACAAATAATCCCCAAATTCATTTAGCTTTGCTACGTAAGACCATAAACATCTGTTGTTAGCAGGCTTATCCGTCTAGGGCTGGCAGGCTGGGACAGACATTAATCCCCTGTTCGTAGAATCCTGAGATTTAGAGTTTGAAGGGACTTTAAAGATCATCTAGTTCCTTCTGCTCATTTTACAGAGGAGTAAACTGAGGACTAGAAAGGAGGTGCATCTTGCCCATGGACACACAGAAAGATCGGGAACTAAGAAGTGAACTGGGTCTTGATTCTGTAGAAGGCTTCTCACTATAGATCCAACGCTTTTCAATGCCAACCCCAACACCAACCATTTTCTTTCAGTTCTCTAAATATTCTGGATAAAGTTTTTATTGTTGTACAGTTGTTTCAGTCATGTCTTCATGGCCCCATTTGGAGTGTTCTTGGCAAAGATACTGCAGTAATTTTCCATTTCCTTCTGCGGCTCATTTTACAAATGAGAAAATCGAGGCAAACAGGATTAAGTGACTCAGAGATACCCAGCTAGTAAATGTCTGAAGTCAGATTTGATTTCAGGCCCAGCATTCTGTCTACTGTACCACCTAGGTGCCCCAGAACTTTCAGTGACTCCTTAGGGTAACGTGCAGATTCCTCTCAGATATTTAAGGTCCTCCAGAATCTGGCCCCATTCAGATTTAATTTCACATTATTCTCCTTCATACACTCTACCTAGGCCAGGTGAAGCAGTTTTCCTAAATTTGATCTGGCATCTTTTTTTCATATCATTATTTTTTTCTTCATCTTCTCAGATTCTACTCATCATTTGTTTTGCAAGTTTTGAGTTTTACAATTTTTCTCCCTCTCACTAATTTTGTATCCATAATAAGCACAGATCAAAATTGGACATGTTGTGAAAGAAGAATCAGATCCAAAAGGAAGAAAGATACCATTAGAGATAGCAAAATGACAACTTTTAAAAATTGAAGATAATAAGCTTTGTTCTTCATTTAGACTCCACAGTTCCTTCTCTGAATACAGATGATATTCTCCAACCTGGCATCTTTTGCATCCAAACAGTTAATTCCTCTCTGCCTGGAATTCATCTCTCCTCATCTGAACCTTTCTGATTCCTTCTCTTTGCTTCAATTCCAATTCCTGTCCTTGTCAGCTCAGGTGCCAACTCTTCCAGGAAGCTTTCCCTGATCTTCCCGGCTTGAATTGTATTTTCTTTCTTCAAATTATCCTTTGCCAAGAACTCTCCTTTGTCCCAACATACTTATTATATATGCACATGACTTACCTGATGAGCTTTAAACATCATCCCATTATCCTCTCAAAAGATTTGAACAATTAAGTTATTGAATTCTGTTATATGCATTGAGATTATATTATGTTTATTATCTCTTGTCTGTGAATAAATTAAGTCTATACACAAATGTATAATCCATGTATTCAGATAAATATATACATTGTCCCCTCCATAAAATGATCAGTGCCTTAAATCTTGTAAAAGAAAAAGTGGGCACAGAAATTCTGAACTGATTATTTAAACTGGTCCCTGAGGACTGATGGGGTCAAGGGGTAGAGAAAACATTTATGGTAGAGGAGAGCTAGGGGAGTGACTTAATTCCTGATCAGGGGTTTCCAGAACCTCTAGGAGAACCATTTCCCTCCCATTTAGTCTACATCCCTTACTTAGTCTGGAATTCAGTCAGCCTACTTCTCAACTGCCCCTTGCACTGGGGTATTTGAAAAGGTTTGTGATAGGGAACTTAGAAATTCCCTTCTACAATTAAAAAACTTAGAGCTTTCATCTTTGACTGTGACTCACTGACCATGGCCATACTCACTATTCTTATAAAAGAATCCCATTTCTCTGAACAAATGAGGTAATTTTTTTTTGCAGGGCAGTGGGGTTAAGTGACTTGCCCAAGGTCACAAGGTAATTATTAAGTGTCTGAGGTTGGATTTGAACTCAGGTCCTCCTGACTCCAGGGTTGATGCTCTATCCACTGTGCCATCTACTACCCCATGAGATAATTTTTGTAAAACACTTGGCACAGTTCTTGCCCCAAGGTAGGTGCTTAATAAATGCCTTCATTGCCCCTTCCCTCCTTCCTTTCATTCTCTGAACCCCCTGATCTGCAGACACATGTAGACACAACTTCCATAAGAATGTAGACCCCTCTCCTGTTCTCATCCCCAGTGCTCTCCCCAATACCAATATCACTGACCTCTGCTGCACCCTACCCCAATATCTCTACCATACCCAGGTTGTCAGAGCACAAAATGGATTTCCAGGGAGAAGCCCCTAACCTGCCTCCCCCATCTCTCATACGTGAAGTTAACCAGTATGGCATAGCCATCACTCACTCCAACAATCTCTCAGGTCTGGTGCCTGCTGCAACCTACCCTGCCTCCCACCCTCCCCTCCTCTGAGAGAACAAAATTAAAAGAGATTTGTCCTTAGAGGGAGACAGCTCATCACTCTCCCCCAGGCAGCTGCTGAGTTTCCTAATAATCCCTCCCTGTACTTGAGTGGGAAGGAAGAGGTCAGTGGCTGTGAAAAGGGCTGGTTATGCCCAACCCAGACATTCTTGAACTCTCCTCTCTTGGTATTTGGTTCTCATTCCCTGCACTCATACCTCCCCCAATCCCTCTATTTATCTCTCTCTGAGACTTAGCCCTTCTTATTCTTGGCCCTCCTTTCTCTCCTTAACACTTATATCATCCCATCCCTAGTAACTTCCTCCTCTCTCTAAGTCTAGCACTTAGCTCTCCCATCAATGAGACTAGAAAGCCATCCCTGGCACTTTCAACCCATCCCTGGCACTTATCTTCCCCTCTCCTTCTTCAAGCCCCTCATCTTTTAATTCCATAATCCTTCTCCCTATCTGATACCTAGCTTCAATTTATTACTAGTACTTTCCCATGTTGAACATTTAGCACCTCACTCCCAGCCTCTATCATTTCTTGTAGTCACCACCTATCCATGAATCATATCTTCCTCTCTCACTAAAACAGCTTGCATTTAGCCTCCAACTTCAGAGGCTGGGGGAGGTTTTAACCACTGCTTTCAGAGTTAAAGACATTCTTTTCCATATTTTATATATGGGTCACCAAAATTTTTAGTTTCATCTCATCTCCCTCTCTGAGGTCCAACACATGGTTTATAGTCATTCCAAAGACACCTATAGGAAAGCCAATTCTTCCTAAGTCATTGGCCCATTGCCCAGTCCCTGCGCCCAGTCTCTGGCCCCTACCATGGTGTGGGGTCAGAGAAGAGAGATCAGTATACTTGAGGACAGTAATATATTTCCTGCTACAAAGGGCAAAGATTTACACCAAGCATCTTTGACAAGGGGAAAAGATTTCATAGATTTAGAGCCAGAAAAGACCTCAGAGATCATTGAATTTAATTTATCCAGGTCCTTCTCCCCCAAACCCAAGGGCCCAAAATCCACTGAGCAAAACAAACAAGTGAACCCTTGTCACAAGCCTGAGCCAAGCATTGAGCACATGTGTTCCATTGGTGAAAATATTTCTTAAGCTATTCCTAGGTGACTAGGATTTAGAACTTGGAGAACACAGCTAGCTAGATATCTTCACTTAAGTAAGGAGAAAAGTAAGGGGGCAGTACCTTGCCCCAAGTCACACCATGAATTAGTGGTAAAGCAGTAAATAAAACCTCCATTGAAGATTGGGAAGAAAGCTATATATGGAACCAAGACAGTACTGCTACTTCCCAAGCACTCTTGGACAAGTCACTTTCTCTCTCTTGGACCGAATTAGATGACTATCAATCTACATTCACCACCCTTTTCAGGAATCCCATCCTTTCTACCCAATGCCTTCCCTCTATGTCACTACATAGAAATGTTGTGGAATTGGTTGCTTTGCATCATTTGGACTCTACCAATAGATAGGATTTGTGGATCCCCCTTTTAGAACCTTGGCTATTATTTTTAGCCCCTCTGTTCTAGATGGGAAAACAGGGGTGGGAAGGGAGGACCGTAACCCCGACTGAGGGTCTTTTTCACACATCCAACCCAACTCCATTCCCAACAGTTCAAAGATGACCCTGGATCAAGCAAAGGGCTTTGACTCAGTGCAATTCATGAGGTGAGGCACAGCATCTCTTCTGCCAGGTAGCAGTGGGATTCTGGGACTGATTGAAAGTCAGCCCTGCAACTCATCAGAAAAGAAAGTCAAAATCTGTGAAAAGTCCAATCAGAAAGCAATGTAGCAGAGAAGGGAGCTCTTGTACCATGTATGAAAAGACAAAGCTGAGCATATATTAGCAACAGGAAAGATGACGGTTAGATGATAACAGTGACTTCCCAGCAGGCATAAGTAAACAAGTAGGAGAAGGGGAAATGTAAACATTCCCTCATAAGAATTTCCAAAAGCACAGTAATTCCAAGCTTCTCTTGGTGAGAATGAAGGACATGGTGATGAGGTAGAGACAAGGGACCAGAGACAGAGTGGCCAGACCCACAACTAGAATGTGGTAACTAATACTGTGCCCAGGGCACCCAAATTTTGAGGCATGAAAATGATGAATAATTATTTTAAATATTGGACAATTGTGAAATGTGTTATTTACATTTTGACAACCCTTTCACTTCTTTAGCAGCATAGAAACAACTGAGCTTCTCATTCAGTTAGCAACAATAATTAGTTTTAAAAGGAAGCTGCCAGATGGGTTTCTTTCCCACTAACTCCCCTCCCCACCGTCATAATGCATCAGGTAAACTCCTTGATCCTTATTCCTACTCTCTGTCTCTGTGTTTCTCTCTCCTCTCTCTGTCTCTCTCTCTCTCTCTCTCTCTCTCTCTCTCTCTCTCTCTCTCTCTCTCTTTGTTTCTCTTTCTCATTCTCTCTCTGTCTCTCCTATTTCTCTCTCTCCCTCTCCCCACCTCTGTCTCTCTTTCTCTCTTTGTCTCTCTCAGATTCTGTGTCCCTCTATTTCTCTATGTCTCTGTCTCTCTCTGTCTCTCCCATTGTTTCCATGTCCATGTTCTATGCCTGCAGAGGGACTATTGCAATAGCCTTTCATTTTATTTCCTTTCTCAGGTCTCTTCCTGTTCTAATTCATCCACCACACACAAAAATCACAAAAGTGATTTTTCCTAAAGTGTAGGTCTAACCATATCACTGATCTACTGAAAAAAAACCCAATTCTACCTATTACCTGTAAGATAAAGTGTAGTAAAGTCTTCTTGGTTATTTAAAATTCTTCTTAAGCTAACCATGTCCTACCATTCCATTCTTCTTAGACTTTACTTCCCTCCACCTACTCTACAATCCAGCTTCAAGCAACTTGCCCTTCTTTCCATACAACATTTCTTTCCTCAACAGTGTACCTTTGTACTGGATTCCATTACTGAAATACTCTATCTTCTTACCTCTACAACTTAGTCCATCTGACATCCATCAATAAGCCACTCAAATTCCACCCTTTTCAGGAATCCTATCCTTTCTACCCAATGCCTTCTCTCTGAAATTGCCTTTCAGAGTGCCAGCTGATCTCACATCTCTGAGTTCCAACCCTGCCTTCCATGGCAGAACCATACCTGCCACACCAACAACAGCCAATTTCTCCTTTGCTATTTCTCTGTGATCTTGGGTATACCATTTGACGAGTTATATGCTGTTTCTCCTATTAGAAAGCAAGTTCCTTGAGGACAGGATGGTTTTGTTTTCTTTTGTTTTGCCTTTCTATATATAACTGACATATAGTATTTAATAAATATCTTTCAATATTTGTTGAAATTTATTTAGTGCAACCATTTGCTGGCTGACCAAGTGGTGCTCTAGTCTCCACCCAAAGTGCCAGGGAGATTTCTCACTTAAGAGTTCCTTATGCCAGTGATGTAGATCCATTCTGTATCCTTAATGTTTGCATAATAAAGTCACAAAGTAGATTGGAGAGCTCTTGGTTCACTTGCAGCCTAAAAGGTAGAGATATTCATCAGCTTTCAGGTTAAAAGGAAAAGTCTGACTTGAGTTGTAAATAGTCCTTCAAGTGGGAAACACTTAGCCCTGTTCTATCTGAGATGGTTCTTTTTTTAATTGCATTTCATTTTTTCCAATTACTATTAAAGAAAAAAATTACCATTCATTTTCAGATGGTTCTTAAAAACCAGTTCTTAAAACTCCTTTTTTCCATTTTTTAGCATATTGGTTCAGAGAGTCATCACCAGACTTCCTTAGTGAGGGAGTGGAGAAAAGAAACCTAGGTTTAAAATCAGGAAGAGCATCAATTCAAATTCAAACTATCTGAAACTTTACTAACCGTGTGACCCTGGCCAAGTCACATTATGTTTCTCAGCACATTTCTTTATCTACAAAGTGGAGATAATAATACCCACAGTAACCATCTCCCAGGGTTGTCATGAAGATTAAATTCTGTAATGGGTATCTGATGGTTTGCATGGCCTTAAAAAGCTGTAATATACGGCAATCGTTTTTATTATTCCCTAGATGATCAATCTGTCTATTCTCTATTAGCAGCTTAGCTGAGTCTATCATTAGATACATGTCCTATTATATTTATTTACAAACCTCTCTTATCTGGGCTGTGGCCAAAATGAGATTACTAGAGAAAGAAGGAATGCTAGAGATCATTTAGTTCAACCCCTTCCCTTTACAGATCAGTAAATAGAGGCCCAGGGCAATTAAGCTATTTGTGTAAGTCACATGGATAGCAAATAGCTGAGTCTGGATATGAACCCAGGTTTTCTGAATCCAGTTTCACTACATCACAATGCCTCTCACCTTTGAACATCCTGGCTAAAGTCAGAAAAGCCACTTGCCTTCCAATTACCCCTGATTGCATGTTCCCCCAATGTGCTGTTGTGGAGATGTGAATTGATCCAACCATTCTGGAGAGCAAATGGGAACTATGCCCAAAGGGCAGTAAAATTGTACATACCCTTTGATCAGCAATACCACTACTAGATCTATATCCCAAAGAGATCATAAAAAGGGCAGATAGCCACATGTTCAAAAATATTTATAAGAGCTCTTTTTGTAGAGGCATAGAATTGGAAATTGAGGGAATGCCTGTCAATTAGGAAATGGCCGAACAAGTTACTTTATATGAATGACTGATGCTGAGTGAAGTGAACAACACCAGAACACTGAGCATGTTAATGGTAACATGGAGAGATGGATCAACCCTGATGGACACAGCTCTTCTCAACTGTTCAATGATCAAAAAGACAACCCTGAGAAAACTGTTATGGAAAATGGCATTCACATCCAGGAAAAAAAAAAAAAAACAAACAAAAACACTATGGAGTCTGGATGGAGAGCAAAGGACACTATGTTCACTCTTTGAAATTTCTTTTATTTTTTTTCTTTTTTCATGGTGTATTTCCCCTTAGTTCTAATTCCTCTTTCACAATGTGATAAACATGATTGTACTTGTAAAACTTTTTTGTTTGCTGCCATGGAAGAAGGAGGGGAGGGAAGGGAAGATAGAAAAATACGGAACTCATAATCTTGCAGATGGTCAAATGTTTAAAATTACCTCTGCATACAATTGGGGGAAAATTAAATTAAACTAAAGAAAATAATTGCATATGCCCCAAAATGGTTTCTGGAGGTCATTGGTAGAAACACCTATTTTGACCTATCCTGTCCTATGAACTGGATTGTTTTTTCCCTTTAAAAATACCAAAGCTTTCCAGAGAAATACCAAAGCTTTTCCAGCTTTCCATATAGCCAGGGTACTAGAGCTTAAACCATTTCCCAGTTAACAGGGCATAAAAAGACCAGTCCATGAGGATTCAGTATCCCCCAGGCATGCTAGATATCACCCCTCAGGAACAGCACATGCTTCTTTCCAGAAGCAGTTTCACAGAGTTGAGGAATACTGTATCAGTTCTGTACTCTTACAGAATGTACTTTCCATGCTATTAGTGAATAAATGTTTTTGTCAAATGTTGGCTAATAATTGAACTCATCCCTTTCTAATTCTGAATCTGAAGCACTGAATAACCTGACTCATAACAGGTTCTGTTTACTCCCCAGTTCATCTGATTACACTTTAAGATTCTTGAGGGCAGGGTCTACATTTTGCTTGTTTTCAACTGAAGTCTTTGATTTTTTATATCACATTCAGGTGTATGACCTCCCAAACTGTACTATCCAGTGGTCCTTCTGGAAAACCAGTGACACTTCTGCATTATTATATACAACTAAAATCTACTTTGCTCATCTCCCCAAGTCAGAAATTGATGGGGGCAAGGGGGGGGTGGCAATACTGCCTTCCCCCAGGTGGATGAGTCCTCAGGGAGATGTCTACCCTGTCTAGAGGATTGGATATGTATGTGTGAGGGGAAGAGAGTGTGTCCACTGTTCCAATTACAAATCCTGGCTACCAGCTAAGGAAAAATGGGCACTATAGGATAGGTGAGTTGTGCTTGGAGAAGGATGAGAGCCAGGTTCTATTGACAGTAGAAGAAAGATGGTTTGAAGCCCAGTACTTCTACTCAAATCCCATTTTCCCTCTATCTCTAAAGTAAAATCATGCAATTTTGACTTTTCTGACCTACAACTATCTCTTGATTTTCATTCAAAACAAGGATAATGCCAATTCAAATAACCTGAGAAGGGGAGGGGGAAACATTATTGAGAATCCCTCATCTGAGAAACAAAACCCTCAGCCTTCCACTGTCACCCAAATTTAGGTTTTCAAAAATAAACATCTGGGTGGTGAAGTCAAGAAGATAGGAACTCACCTGAGCTATCCCCCAAACCCCTCTGAACACGTTGAAATAATATCATAAAACAATGCCTGGATCAGCAGAACACACAAAAAGATGGGGTGAAATAATTTTCTAGCCAAAGACAACTTAAAAGATCAGCAGAAAAGTCTGGCCCATCTGGATGAGAGTGGAGTGCAGTCCAGCATTGCCCATAGGCCCAGCAAACCAGTAGCAGACCTTGGGAGCCACTGAATCAGTAGTGGCAGGAGCTGCTTCCAGAGCTCTCATCCCACTAATGGTAAGAAGCTCAAACTGTTCAGAAGGAGATTACAGGGATTTCTTTGCTAGCACTGAGGCAGGACTCTATTGCCTTATCCATATTTGGATCCACAGTTCTGTATGGCAGGCATCTCAGAGCTTGTAGTCACAGTGGAACAAAGACTCTCCTCATAGTTTTAGGGTAGAAAAGAATGGTTACTCACAGACCAGAGCACAGACCAGGAGAGCAGTGACTACTCCTTTCCTTAGAACATATCACTGAAAGAACTAGGAATATTGCAGGTCTCTAGAAGTATCTCCGAAAACAGCACAAAACTCCAGAAATTTGGGATAGTGTGTCCTTCACCATGTAAGTAGAGCCCTGCCTTAACAAAGGGTTAAAAGCCAAGAAATAGTCTGGGGAAATGAAGAGAATGGAAAAAAATCTGACCATAGAAAGATACTATGGTAACAAGGAACATCAAAACAATTCAGAAAAGGAGAACAAAGTCAAAACTCCTACATTCAAGAATTCCAAGAAGACTATGAATTTGTCTCAGATCATGAAAGAGTTCAAAAAAGATTTTGAAAATCAAGGAAGAGGAGGTAGAAAAAAAATTGAAAAGAAAAATGAGAGTGATACAAGAAAATCATGAAAAATGAGTCAACAGCTTTGAGTATTGAGTCAATACTCAATAATCAACAAACAAAAAATAATGAAGAAAATAACACCATAAAAAACAGACTTGGCCAAATGGAAAAAGAGGTACAAAAAGCCAATGAGGAGAAGAATGTCTTAATTGGTTGAAATGAAAAAGAGGCACAAAAATTCATTGAGGAAAAAGCTCCTTAGAATCGACCAAATGGAAAAGGAGGTACAAAAGCTCACTGAAGAAAATAATTCCTTAAAAATTAAAATTGAGCAAATGTAATATTATGACTTAATGAGAAATCAAGAAACAATAAAACAAAACAAAAAGAATGGAAGATTAGAAGACAATGTGAAATACTTCATTGGAACAACATTTGATCTGGAAAATAGATCCAGGAGAGCTAACTTTAAAATTATTAAACTACTTAAAAGCCATGATCAAAAAAATAAAAAGAACATTGACATCATCTCCAAGAAATCATCAAGAAAACCTGCCCTGATAGTCTAAAACCAGAGATTAAAATAGAAATTGAAAAAATCTAACAACCACCTCCTAAAAGAGATCCCCAAATGAAAACTACCAGGAATATTAGAGCCAAATTTCAGAGCTCCCAGGTCAAAGAGAAAATATTACAAACAGTCAAAAATCATTCAAGTATCATGGAATCAGGTAGAATAACACAAAATTTAGCAACTTCTATGTTAAAAGACCTGAGGGCTTGAATTATGACATTTAAGAGGGCAAAGGAGCTGGAATTACAACCAAGAATCACATATCCAACAAAACTAAGTAAAATACTTCAGAAGAAAAAAATTGATATTCAATGAAATAGAGGAATTTTGAGCATTCTTGTTGAAAAGACCACAGCTGAATAGAAAATTTGATGATCAAAAATATAAGACTCAAAAGAAGCATAAAAAGAGAAATGGGAAAGAGAAATCATAAGGGACTTAATAAGGTTTAACTGTTTATATTCCTACATAGAAGATAATACTGATAACTCATATGAGTTTTCTCAATATTAGGACAGTTAGAAGGTATATATATACATATAAATTCATAAATGTGTGTAAATATGAGAATATATACATATTTATATAAAGAAGGCATAGATATGAGTTAAATAAAAAGGGATGAAATTTGAAAAAATAAAAATTAAGCATGAGAGAAGAATGTACTGGAAGAAAGGGAAAGGGAGCAGTAGAGTGGGATAAATTATCTCATAAGAGTGGCAAAAAAACTCTTATAGTGGAGGTAAAAAGGGAGGAGGTGAGAGAGAATGAATGACCTTCACTTCCTTCAGAATTGGTTCAAAGAGGGAATACCATACACATTCAATTTGGTATAGAAATCTATTTCACCCTACAGGAAAGTAGGAGGAGAATGGAATAAGAGAAAGGGGTAGTAATAGAAGGAAGGGCAGATTGGGAGAGGGATAACTAGAAGCAAAACACTTTTGAGAAGGAACAGTGTGAAAGGAGAGACAAAATAGAATAAACAGGGGGAAATAGCAATAGTAACAAAAATTGTTGAAGTAAGTTTCTCTGGGAAAAGCCACATATCTCAAATATATAGAGAATGAAATCAAATTTATAAAAATGAGAGCCATTCCCCAAATGATCAAAAGATAAGAACAGTTTCCAGATGAAGTGATCAAAGCTACATATAGACACATGGAAAAAAATGCTCTCATTCACTCCTACTGATTGGGGAAATGCAAATTAAAACAATTCCGAGGTTCTTCCTATTAGAGTAGCTAATAGAATAGAAATATAAAATAACAAATGTTGAAGGAGATGTGGGGAAGAAAATGAAACATTCTTGAACTGTTGGTGGAGTTGTGACCTGATTGAATCATTCTGTAGAGAATTTGGAACTATGCCAATAGGGCTATAAAATCATGCATACCTAGAAATGCCACTTCTAGTTCTGTATCCCAAAAGAGATTTTAAAAATGACTTACATGTGCAAAATATTTATAGCAAATCTTTTCTGGTGGCAAAGAATTGGAAATTGGGAAGAATGCCTATCAACTGGGGAATGTCTGAACAAATTGTTGTATGTGATTATGATGTAATACTATTGTGCTATAAGAAATGATAAGCAAGATGCTCTCAGAAAAATCTGGAAAGATTTACATTATTTAATGTAAAGTGAAATGCACTTTGTGCAAAGTAACAGCAATGTTGTAAGATGATCAATTGTGAATGACTTAGCTATTCTCAGCAATGCAGTGATTCAAGACAATTCTGAAGGACTTATTATGAAAAATGCTATCCATCCCCAGAGAAAGAACTGATGGTGTCTGGACACAGATTGAAGTT
Source organism: Macrotis lagotis (assembly GCF_037893015.1). Lineage (NCBI taxonomy): Eukaryota > Metazoa > Chordata > Mammalia > Peramelemorphia > Peramelidae > Macrotis > Macrotis lagotis. Next base: position 233,471,235 of record NC_133662.1, on the reverse strand, counting down.
AAATGTTTTTACCTTTTTCTTTTTTTCTTTTAACTTGTGTTTTCTTTCACAGTATGACTACTATGGAAATGTTTTACACAACTATACATTTACAACCTATATATTTACAACCTATACTTGCCTTCTCAATGAAGGGTTTGGGGAGGGAGGAAAAGAGAGAATTTGGAATTCCAAATTTTAAACATGAATATTTAAAATTGTTTTTACTGTAACTGGAAAAAATAAAATGCTAAATTTTTTTTAAAAAATCTATTTCATTCAAAAACATTTTGGCTCTATGAGCTCTGATACTCTCTAGGGGTAGGCTATCCCTACCCTGGCAGGTTCATTCTTCCTCAGTATCCTCCGAAGTCATGGGGGAGCAATCAGAAGGCTGGGTAAGGAGCCAGGATTGCTGGTTTCTAATCCTGTCTCTCTGCCTCCTAAGTGGCTTTAAATCAATGACTAAACTTTTGATATGCCTCCATTTCTCCAAGTCATGAAAGGAAAGAAAAGGAGCAGGGGAGAATGTCACCCTCCGCTACTCCTCCCCCACCTTAGAACCAAATGAGAAAAGTCATCTGAGAAAGGGAGTCTATAAGTTCATATTTGATATTTTGACTTTTTTTCCCTGGTTGAAGACCCAAACTGACCTCCAACCTCAAGAATGGGATGGGGAAGGGGAATGCAAGAAGGTGAGATTCTTTTATTGCCATTGGACCTGATAGGCTCCCTTCATCCCTCCCCCCACCCCGATTGTGTCTGAACCCACTTACCAAGGCTTCTACACCATCTACTAGCCTAAAGTCATCTTCTTTTTTCCCATCAACTAATTAGCAGTATCTCAGGCAGCCAATCCCTGGCTGTTATAGCCTGTGCTGTTTGCCCCCTTAGCTTCATTATTTGTTATCTTCCTCCTTTCATCTCTCCTTTCTTTTCTTCTTTCCTCCTCACTTTTTTCTACCTCTTTGTTTTTTCCTCAAATCATAGGGCATTCATATTAGAAAGGGTCAAATCATCATAGCTGAAAACTCAAAGTGTTTTTAGAGGCCATCTAATCCAATCTTTCATATTACAAATGAGGAAACTGAGTCATAGAGAATTTCAGTGACTTATCTAGGATCACAGAACTAATAAATGTCCCAAATAGGATTTGAGCTCTGGTCTCTTTCTGAATCTCTTTTCAATGCCCTATTCATTGTACTATACCATCTCATGCATTCTCACTTTATGAGGAAACTGAGACATACTTGCCCAAGTCTACAAAGCTACTAAATGTGTGAGGTAGATCTAAACTTAGGTCTTTCTGATCCTAGGCTTAGCACTTTACTCACTTTACCATAGGACCCTACCTAGGTTTCATTTCACCCTTCACTTGACTCTCCAATCTTCTTCCTCTCCTCTTTCACACTTGCCCTTTGCAAGTTACCACCTTCCCTTAGTTTTCTAGCCCTTCCTTCTTTGTGGGTTGTTTTCTCCATTATTATGTACATTCTTTGAGGGTTGGAACTATCTTGCTTTTCTCCTTTCACATAATAAATAATAAATGTTCATTCTATCTATTTCTCACCTCTCTATCACTTTACCCCAAATAAAAATTGGCATTTACAGTTTGAAATTTTTTATTGTCACCACTCAAAGGCTCCAAGTTTTCTCTTGGAAAAACATCCCCTTCTCAGCCCTGTTCCTGTCTTCTGGACTTCCAAACCCTGCTGCCTCATCCTAGAACTTTCTTTAATGCCTGGAGCCTACTCTCTCTGGACCATCCAACTATTCTTACAGTTTTCTTTACATGAAACATATCCCTATAAGGGCCACCTTTTTCTTCCACTGGTGAATTCTTCCTGGAACTTCCATTTTGTGGAGAGGCCTAGACCAGCTTTCATTGTCCTCCTGGTCTAGTTCCTGGCTTTTGGACTTCCAAACCATGCTCCCATACTAGATAGATTCATCACTTCTCAACTCTCCTTTTGGCTCCTTTTTGTATACTGACTCTAGATAATCCACATTAGATTACTTGAGTTATTTGAGTGTAGAGAGTGTCTTTTTTTCCCACTTGTGTAAATACACACACACACACACAAACGAACACACACTTTCCACTTGGGAGCATCAGAATATAACTTCATGTCTCTGTCTTGAAAAAAAAATGCCTTCAGCTTCCATGCAAGGACCTTGAGAATATAGATTGCTTTTTTCTTTGTACACCCAGAACATAATGCATAGTAGCCCAAAGTAAGTGTTGAATGAACTCTCAACACATCTGTCACTTTCCAAAATCTCTTCTCTATCTGCATCCTCTGTCTCTTCCTAAAGACAGTCTGAAGCCATATGTAAAATTCTTCCTCCAAGGAGCAAAGAAGGATGACTCTCCAGTGCTCTTCCACCAAGTCTACCCATAATGCAATCATCATTTTCTCTACTAATTAGTCAACAAGTCAACAAACCTCTATTAAACAATGACTATGTGCCAGATACCACACAATTAGGACAGCCTTATGGAAAATGTTGGCCACATTTGTGGATTGGTTTGTTGAATTGATATAAGCTTTCAAGCTAATGATATATTATATTTCATTTCATCCCCAAAGAAGAAACAGAAAATATCCTTTCCCCTAGACCTGCACAGTCCACATAACTAAATATCAGTGGAAAATCAAGGTCTTAATTTGTTCCTCTACACTTTGACTGCATCTCTGGCAGGTCTGTGGCTCTGGATCCCTTGATCTTTGATCTCCTCCTCTAGGCCCAGGAGGCTCCATCTGCTTGTCCAGGAATTCTTCCCTGGCTCTGCTACCATTGCTCCACTGCCCACTAGCTCACATTCCGGCAAACTCCCAGCTTGGCCCAGAAATTCTATGGTTTCTGCTCACTGCCTCCATTCCCTGCCATCTGTGTAGCCATGTAATTCCTTTCTCTCCTAGAGACATATGGTTCCCTGGAGGGGCCTTACACAGGCTTCCATTACAGGGAACCAAGTTGGAGTCTGTCACCCTTCTGAGCCTCTGCCTGTCTAATCTAGCTCAAGTTCTGCCTTTAAAAGGTCTAACGGAAGCATACAACTCAGGTCCTCTGAAATTAGCTATGAATTAAACAGTCATTAATCCTTAGCTATTAATTGAACCAATACGTCAGAGGTTACCTGGAACAAGAAGGAGGTTCATATCACTTACAGGAGACATCATCAATGCCAGAACCATCTCAAAATGGTGTGGGATGGGGATGTTTTACTTCTTTGATAGGAAGATAGCTTCATAGTGCCAGGGGGGATGCCTCATCCCCTTTCCTTGTTAATCTGGTTATTAAAAACTTGACCAAATTCCTGAGGAGTTAGGTAGCAGAGAGGATGGAAGGCTGGACTTGGAGTCAGGAAGACCTGAGTCTTCCTGATGCTTACTAGCTTTGTGGTCAAATCAGTTAATTTTCTTAGCCTCAATTTTCTCATCTCTAAAATGGGGGAAATAACATCATCTACCATAAAAGGTTGTCAGAAGGACACATGAAATGTCATTTTATATGAATATGAAGACACTTGGCTTTATAGTGGGGAGAGTGTTGGACTTCCAGTCAGGAAGCCCTGACTTCAAATCTATCCTCAGACAATTGGCAACTGTGTGACCCTAGACGAATAATTTAACCTTTCTGCACTTCAGTTTCCTCTTCTGTAAAATGGGAAAATGATAGTACGTACCCCTTAGGGTTGTTGTAAGGACAGAATGAGATGTTTATAAAGGAATTTTGCAAGTCTTGAAGGATATAGAAATACAAGCTAATATATTGTTATTATTATTGTTATCATTTTTAAACTTGCTAATGGATGAAAGTTACTTGTAATAGAACACAAAATTTGAAGTTGAAGGATTCGATTTGCCCAGCTCTGACAATGAATAGCTATATAACTTTTGGGAGGGTGCTCTCTCCTCTCCCCATGACAGCAAGTAATCTGACATATGTTATGTATGTATAATCATGTTTAACAGATTTCCATATTATTCATGTTGTGAAAGAAAAATCAGAACTAAAGAGAAAACACATAAGAAAGAAAGGAAAAACCTAAAGCAAGTTTTAAAAAGTGAACATAGTATGTTTTGATCTGCATTCAGATTCCACAGTTTTTTCTTTGGATTTGGATGGCATTTTCCATCACAAGACTTTTAGGATTGTCCTTGATTACTGAACTGCTGAGAGAAGTTAAGTCGATTAATCGATTATTACATAATATTGCTGTTAATGTGTACAATGTTCTCCTGGTTCTACTCGCTTTATTCAGCATCCATTCATTCAAGCCTTTCCAGGCTTTTCTGACATCTACGCACTTATGATCTCTTACAGAACAATATTATTTTATCATATTCATATACCACAATTTGTTCAACCGCTTCCCAAATGAAAAGCATTTCCCCAATTTTTCAATTCTTTGCTACTACAAGAACTGTTATGAATATTTTCGTACATGTGGGTCTTTTTTCCATTTTTTATGATCTCTTTGTGACACAGATCTGGTAGTGGTATTGCTGGATCAAAGGGGATGCACAGTTTGATTACCCTTTGGGCATAGTTACAAATTGCTCTCCAGAATGGTTGGATCAGTTCAGAACTCCACCAACAGAGCATTAGTTTCCTAGTTTTCTTACTGCAACATTGATCATTTCCCCTAGGTGGTACCTCAGAATTGTTTTAATTTGCATGAGGCGCTATATAACTTCAAGGAAATAGTTTTATGTTTCAGTTTCTTCACCTATAAACTAGGGGTGATCATTCTAATAGTAGCTACCTTCATGAGAAGGTGCTTAGAAGTTGTTATTATTGCTGTTTTTCCTCTTCACCACTTGGCTGCTCCTTCTCCATGGTGTTTTCAGTCTCATGCCAAAATCAGCCTGTTAGGGGATGTTAAAAATGGCTTTAGAGAGGAAATTTGAAACCACAGGTCCAAAACTTTACATAGGAGAAGGACCTAAGAGACCGTCTTGCTCATCCTCCTTATTTCACAGGTGACGAAACCAAATCTCAGAGAAGTTAAATGATTTACCTCTTTGTTCTTCACCTCCTCTAAGTCACAGTGACAGGGCCAGAATTTGAAGCCTGGTCCTTGGACTCTACGATGTCACATTTTCTCTGTCAATATATACAGGGTGGGTAAATCATGGGTACACAGAATGGTTCATCAGTTCACCTTGACTTAATATCATCATCAAGACACTTATAGATGATTATTTTCTTTATCATACAGAGGTTATATACCTAACTCCCTTGTCCTGATTCTTGGAATCACCTAGTCACTCCTTCTTGAGTCCAAGTCCAACCAGCTCTTGGTTAAAGGTCAACTCTGTTCTGTTCTCTCAGAGATTACCTGAAGTCCATTCTAGTAATTATTCAGTCTTCCCCTGAAGGTCAACCAACAACCTCTTTCCTGAATCTTCTTGCTCTAAGAAGTGATCTTAATCCTTGAAACCTACAAACCTCTTCCCAGGATCTTTTTAAAAAATATTTTAAAATAAAAACACATGAGAATTAAAAGGAAATTAATTATGTGGAAATAGAGATGAATTTTCACCTAAGTTCATGGATCTTCTGAATTATATATTCACAGATGTCTTGAGTTCATTGTCCCCAGGTTTAGGACTTCTGCTCTAAGCTAGCTTTCCCATATCACTTCCCTTTTCCATTTCTCTCATTTTGCCCCGAGAGCCCCATCTCTTAATTTCCCTAATCTCTGAGAAAAAAAAATCCTTTCTGTTGGCTTTCCCGGGTCTTACTTTCAAGTTGAAAGTGGACTGAAATCACACTTTCACCAAAATCCAGGCGACTTCTCATATTGGCTTGAAATCCAGGTAGCTACTCATAGCTGTGTGGTAATGTACCCCAGCCTCTAATATGTTGGTCCTTCTCTATCTTGAGTGCAGAGCCTAGGTCCCCTCCCCAGTATACACTCCTGGTTCTTTCTCTTTGCCATTCCTTTCATTCTTTCAACCTCAGTAATGTCCTTTTGTCTACTATTCTTTCATATCCCTGCTCTTCTGATCTTTGTGGCTTTCTAAAAGCCTTTTCTCCTGCCCCAGCTGGAGCATCCCTGGCTCTGCTGGTATCCTTGCCACAAAGGACCCCTCTATTGAACCACTCTAACTTAATGGAGGGGGGGAGGGTTGAGGAGAGACAAGTTATACTAAGGGGAACAGCAAAGGGACTGCAGTCAGCAGGTAGATGGAACAGGCAGAAGGTTAGTAGGAACAGAATGCCTGGGGAGAAGTATTGGATTCTATTCCATTCATTTGCTAAGGATCCAGCTGCCGGTACCTTTCCTTAGAGACTAGCTTCCCTGTCCTCAGTGTATATTGCACCATGGTACTTTTCATGTTGTCTTCTTCCATTAGTTCTCAAGTCCCCTGAAGGTGGAGACTGTGTTTTTGCCTTTTTATTTATTTATTTTTTTGCATTTCCAAACACAGTGCTCAGCACATAAAATGCCTCTTGATTGATTGATGGATTGAGTATGCCCCATCTCTAGGACTTTCTTTTTATACCTTCATGAAATGTGGACCACCCTACACCTATGAGCCCTCCCATGGTAGAAAAAAGATTCAGGATGTGAAATGACTAAAGATTCCCTAACAATGGTCTTACCACCCCAGAATCATGGAATGTTCCAACTGGAAAGGACCTTAGAGAAAATGACTTTTCTTTATGTAACACTTGAAGGCTTCAAAGGTCTTTCATATCCATTATCTAATTTGATTCTCACAGTCCTGTGACATGATGAGCATAATATCTCCCTTTTCACAGAATCACAGAACTTCAGGAAGAGACCTCAAAGATCATCTTTTCCAATTAGTGACTGACAGTCTGACAGATGAAGAAATTGAGGCCGAAAGAGGTTGTGTGTCTCATCTTAGATCACACAGACAGGAAATGGAAGAACAAAGACTGGAACAAGACAGCTGATTCCAAGAATAATCCATGTTCGATAATCACCTTTTCCAAAGCTTTATAGCCATTATCTTGATCAATCCCAACAACAGCCCTATTCAGGAGGGTGTTATTACCATTAGTTCAACTTTACAATACCAAGTCAAAACTATTAATTACCCTACATCAGGGATTCTTAACTTTTTCTGAGTCTTAGACCCTTTGGGCAGTCTGGTGACACCTATAGAGTCCTTCTCTTTAAGAATGTTATTAAATGAATAAAAATACAAGACATTGACTTGCAACGAAAAGCAAGAAAAATGAATGAGTTATCAATGTACATTTTTTAAATGTGCCTTGACTCCAGGTTAAGAACCTCATATACTATGACAACAACCAGCATTTGCTCATTTCCAACTGTATGCAGGTGTCGTCTGAGGTTCTTGAAATGCAAAGACAAACAATCCGTGCTCTCAAGGAGATTATATTCCACTGGAAAAATACAATGTGCTCGCAGATAAATACTTAGATGATTACCGAAAAATGAACAATAATAAGGGAGCATCAATAATTAGAAAAATCAAGAATGCCAAGGGTAGGAGATGGCATAACAATTCAGCTTTGATGGGAAGTGGTGAAATAGGAATTCTATAAGGCAGAGATAAGGAGGGAGAACATTCCAGGCAGGGATTCAGTTTGTACAAAGGCCAAAGAGAGGGAGACAAGACATAGAATGTCATATATAAGAAACAGAAACTAGGCCAATTTGTCTGGAACATTGTCTATATGTGAGGGAGTAAAGGATAATCAGTCAGGAGAGATAGGCTAAAACCAGATTCTAAAAGGCTATAAATGCCAATCCAGAGATACTGGGATTTAGCACATAATCCTAGTGACAATAGAAAGATGCTGAAACTTTCTGAGGAGGGGAGTGACTTGGCCAGGCTAAGGTTTTAAGATCATCCATTTGGCACAATGGAAGACACATGGTGGAGTCTAGGCTCAAATAAGGGAGACTCTTTCCATTGTCCAGGTGGGAGACAATAAAGGTCTAAACTCCATTGGTGTGAAAATGACTATAGAGGAAGGCACACATTTGATCAATGTTTTAGAAGTTGAATTGAAGGGATCTGGCAATTTTTTTGGACCTGTGGAATGATTAAAAGCTAAGGACAACTTCCAGGTTTCCATCTTAGGTGACTAGAGGAAGGCCTTATAAAAATGGATAAATTTAAGGAGGTTAGGAGTGATAATATATTTTATCGGGGGAATTGAGTAGATGTCCCATCATTCATTCAATAAACATTTATTAACCACCTATCTCATACCAAGGTAGTATGCTAACCAATGGGGACACAAAAAGAGGCAAAATACAGTGTTTGCCTTTAAAGAGATCATGATCAAACGAGGAAGACTATGTGCAGACAATTATGTGCTTAGGCATACAGCTATCTCTCCAGGTGTGTGTATATATATGTGTGTGTGTGTGTGTGTGTGTGTGTGTGTGTGTGTGTAGAAATATAGAAATATAAATGGATAAGTGTGTATAGTTATGGATATAAAAATAGAAATAGAAATAGAGATATGGATATAGAGACAGAGATAGAGATAGAGATAGAGATGATGGATAGGGATAGGGATAGAGAAAGGGATTATAGAGATAGGGCTCAAGATAGATATAGATGAAGATATGATATAGGTATGGATATGGTTATAGCTATAGATGTGAATATAGATATAGGTAGATATGGATATAGATATAGCTATAGATCTCTATAAGTAGAGATGCAAGAAATGGAGTTGCTGTATTAGTTCTCAGAGATATGAGAACTGGAGATATAGATCTGAGAGCTATCTGCATAAAGAAGATGAATTCATGAGCTGAAGCCATGGGAGCTGTTGAGATCATCAAAGGCTTATGTAGCTAGAGAAGAGAATCCTGACTAAAACCTTCTCTTCTGTACCTATGAACATGGAAGCCAACAATGTTAATTGAATTTTTGGTAATATCAAGAGAGGCAGAGTGAATCCAGAATAAAAGTGAAGATCCCAGTGCACCCTCCTCTGATCAGGTCACTGACCAGGAGCAGTATATTTAGTTTGGGGTACTAGGTAGAGCACTGGCCTTGGAGTCAGGAGGACCTGAGTTCAAATCTGACCTCAGACTTTTAATAATTACCTAGCTGTGTGACCTTGGGCAAGCCACTTAACTCCCTTGCCTTGCAAAAAACCCCTCCAAAAAAGAAAGAGAGTTTAAGGTACCATGCTTTAGAAAATAAAATGATGAAGTAGAGAGTATACATAAGAGGGCATCCAAGATGGTGAAGCATCTCATAGAAGTAGGGTTTAGAAATCATTTAATTCAGAATTATTAAACATAGCCACAGTCCTGTAAGATTCTGGAACCAGACTTAAGTGTAATTGTAAATATTTAACAAAATAAATAAATATACAATGGAACCAGATAATGCTAACAAAAGGTTTTCTAAATCAATTTGTGGCCCATGGGGATCCTTCTGTATAGGTTAGTGTTACATATCTATTGATTTTGATCACTGATCTAGTCCCGAGTTCCCATTATACAGATGAGGAAGATGAAGTCCAGATTTAATGAACTTGCAAAGGTCTTGTGGTTAGTAGACAAAAGAGGCAAAATTTGAATCCAGGTTCTCTGGCTTCAAATTCAACATTCTTTCCTTTATACTATCCTGCCTTCATAGCGGAGGAAACCAAAACCCAGCAAGTCATATAGTTCGTTATTAGAACACACAGGATGAGGATCCAGGTCTCTGATTCACAAACACATGGTCTTTCCAAGCTGCTGGAAGGGGGTATTAAAAGGAATAAAGGCAATTAGAGAATGGGATTTTTGTAGGGAGGAGGATGATCCTCTGAATAAAAGAATGTCAAGGTTACTACACATTTATAACTTTTATTGGGTTGCTTGCTTTCTCAATGTTTATATGTGTGTATGTATATGTGTGTATATGGGGGGGTGTGGATGGGGGCAGTGGGGAGGGTGGGAGGAAGGAAGAGAATTTGGAACTCAAAAGTTTTAAAAACAAATGTTAAAAATTGTTTTAACATGTAATCAGGGAAAAATAAAAAAAAGCTAAAAAAAGTTTTCAAAAAAAGAATGCAGAAGGACAGCTAGATGGTACAGTGGAGAGAGCACCAAGAAAAGAGCATCAAGAAGATCTGAGTTCTAATTTGGATTTCAGATTAATACTTACTTACTTAGCCTTGTGACCTTGGGCAAGTCATTTAACCCCATTGCCTTGCAAAAATCCAAAAAAAAAAAAAAAGAATGCTGAAGGAAGGACCTGATAAAGAGCTGTTCAGGTTTTTTTGAGATAGGAACAATGATAAATAATTATAATAATAATGATAATGATAAATAATAATAATGATAATAAACTAAAGTATGAGAGATTTAGGTCACATAAAAGGAGAATTTCCCAATAGAACTCTGGTATGTTACCATAAAGGGATGCAGAATGCCTTGAGTTTAAATCTTCTCTGGAGTCAGGGGTTGGATTTGATTCAGTCATCTTCATTTTGGGGGACCTGATGATGAGTTCCATTTCCCCCCCACACCCCACAATCTCCCTCAGTTTCCTCTGTGAAATGGGCCCAGTGGGGAAAAAGGAAAAATGCAGGTAAGCTCTGTGAATGTCAAATCTGAACAAACTTCTGTTTAGATCTTTGTGAGATTCCTCTGTGGGTTGGAAACCCCCCCAGGGGCAAATAGGCAAGGAAAACAGCTCATTAAAAAGGGATTAGTGACTGTGGTAGGACCCTGCAGGGGCTCCTGAGACTGTGAGCACCACTTCTTCCTCTTCCCTCCCACCACATCTCTCTGTTTTTCCTCTTGGGCTCCAGGTGCAGAGATGAGTGTATATAGCAAGCTTTTCTGCCTATTTCTGCCAATCGCAGCAGGCATCCCTCCTTCTGCCTCTGGCCTAGCAGAGATTGGGCAGCACCCAGTAGGAAACCTGGATCCCCATCGGCTTCCTGCAGCACTGATAGCCCCCTCTGTGGGTTATGCTAGATGATTTATTTTTCCCTGGGGATGGGCCTTCACATCCAGTTTCTAGAAAGGAAAATGCTTAGTGAATATGTGAAATTGGAAATTGATCCAGGAGGAATCTCAGGGATGGATCAAAGACTGGAGATGGAAGAATCTTTGAGTAACAACAGACTTGGAATCAGTGAGTTGATCTGAGAAGGATCTAGGGAATGTTAGAAAGAACTACCCATCTGTTAGGAAAAACTCAGCCCTCCATCACAACCTGAAGATAAAGACAGACCTGTCTGCCCTCAAGAAACTTCCAGTCTGTTGAGAGAGATACAGTCATATAGTCACTACTCCTGAGGAGTTCCCATTTTGGGGGGACACTCAGCCCCTGCCCTCTTAGCAAACTTAGCCAATTGGGATGGACACAGTGTCACTCTCAGAGAGCTTCCAGCCTGACTGGTAAACCAATTGCTCTTTATTGTTGTTCAGTTGTTTCAATCATATCTGACTCTTGGCCTTTTTTTATTGTTCTGTTGTTTTCAGTCACATAATGTCTCTTCAGAACCTCATTGGGGCTTTGTTGGCAAAGATACTGGAGTGGTTGACCATTTCCTTCTCTAGCTCATTTTTCAAATGAGGACACTGAAGTAAGCAGGGTAAAATGACTTGTCCTCATAGAGTACTTTTCTTGACAAGATCTCTTTTTACAGATGAGGAAACTGAGTCAAACAGGGTTACGTGATCTGCCCAAAGTCACACAGCTGTAAGTATCTGAGATCAGATTTGAACTCAGGAAGATAAGTCTAAGGAGCTATCTACCTGCCCTAGCATTGTCTAGTGATCCTCTACTCAACCTTTCATTACTAATGGACAATAATTCCCATTAGTGAGGTTTCAGGAGTATTTTAATTTTGAAACAAATTTATCTGGAATTTTTTAAACTCCTATCAGAGGGCCCAAGAAGATGCTGGAAATAAGAAAAGGGGATAGCTATTGGAGGAATAAATAGAGATAATATGCAAGAGGGTCTATACAAATTCATCTTGCATTTTCTTCATTGAGTTGAGAGGTCCTGGAGACCATAGATACATGAAAGATTTCCCTGAGAGAAGTGGAGACTTTGAGAAAGGGCAGACTCACAAGTTCTCAAAGTCTCAGGTAAATCAGACCCCCCAGGCTCACTGACAGATTAGACCAAGTTAAAGAGCTGTGGAGGCTGAAAATGAAAGAATTAGGATGGTAAAGCTTTTGGGGGAAGGGCAGGGAGGAAGCTTGGAGTTTGTCTGGTGGGGCAGTGGACTGGGGGATGGAATAGAGATTGTAGAGATAAAATCAGTGGAGAGTGGGATGGCTATTAACAGTTTAGTCATTAAAGATTTCATTGGAAGTAGGAATGAAGAAAATAAGTCCCTTAGAAAGAAGAAAGCAGAATTGGGAGAGGGGTCTTCCCAATGCCATTGCCTGTCAGGAGAAACTTGCAGGGTAATTGAAACAAGATTCTAATCATTAGAGCTAATTGGAAGGAAGGCAACTCACCCCAATTTGGGGGTAATTATCTAACATATAATCAAAGAGAAGAACAAATCAAACAAAAAGTCACTAGGCCTAGATTGATGACTAGAGACTGGGCAGAAGAGAGGACAGAGAAAATAAAGGTGAAAGTCACAAAAGGGAAAAAGAAGGTTCTGGGAAGCACAGGGACCCAGAGAAAATTCGGACAAAATTACTGAATCTTTCAGAAGTAGGTTCTCCCCACCTCCCTGAACAACATAAACATCTAAGCTAACTGAATCTTGGACTGTTTTCAGAGAGGCACAGTAGGTGGGGAACAGAGGGGATAGTTCCACTGTATCCTGCCCTGCTCAGGTCACTGGCAGCGAGCAGTGTATTCAGACATGGCTGCCATGCTCTAGGAAACATAATTAGAACCTAGGGAATGAATACAATAGAGCATCCCTGCTAGTGGAAGACTTCAAGATCCCCCACATGAATGTATCAGTGGAGATCATTGATTTACTGCATAAAATCATCCCCCCCCCATCTAAGGTAATTGGTAGGATGCTTGATCAATCAATTTTAGTCATAGACTTTAGACTGAATATTAAAAGTTCTTGGAAAAGGTTTTGGACTGGAGGGACTTTGCAAGGGTGGCTAGATGGCACAGTAGATAGAGCACCAGTTCTAGAGTCAGAAATACTCATCTTCCTGCATTCAAATTCAGCCTCAGACATATCTTAGCTGTGTGACCTTGGGAAAGTCACTTTACCCTATTTAATTCAGTTTTATCATGCAAAATGAGCTGAAGAAGGAAATGGCAAATGACTCCAATATCTTTGCCAAGAAAGCCCCAAACGGGGCCAGTGAAAAGTCATTTGTGACTGAAAACAACAGAACAACCATAAAAGGCCAAGGAATCATGACCCTGCTGTAGGAGATCATTTAGACCCGGATTAGTCAAAAGATTGAAGCAAATTTTTCAAGTCAGATTAGAATTAAAATTATTTGAAAGGTTGGCACAAGGCATGGTATTCCATTATGACTCCTAAGGAAGAACCACTGAGGAATAGGTGGACAGCCTCAACCTAGCTTTTCTTCCTTCCTGCCTCCTTGACCATCAAGGATCTTCTTCAAAGGGTCCAGAGAATATTGGACTTCTTATCTTTCTATCAGATTCCGAGCACCATTCTTGACTAACTAATGGCAGAACCTGTAATGGGAGCCAAGTACAAACTGTAAGTAGATTCATAGCTGGGCAAAAGGCCTAGGAAGGAAAACAAATTTCTTGCCAGTATAGAATTTCTCACGACTTCCACAAATGAAGAGTAAGGAAATATAGTTTGGACCCATTTACCTCTGAACTCTATGTGCTTCAGATATTTGGGGGGTGGGGTGGGAGAGGGGGCTGTTTTATAACAATTCTTACCAGTATCTTAGGAAATAACCCCTTTTAAAAGCTACTTAAAATTGACTGGCTAAAATGATTCTCATGCAATAATCTTGGTCAAAGTACACCAGTGGGAACTTGAGCCGATGGTATTAGACAATCACCAGATTCTGTAGGGGTACCCCTAGAATACAGACAGTGAAATTGCTCTGGATTTAAGAGATAGCTGTAAGAGTGGTATGGGGCAAGGATCCTCAGAGTTTATGAACCTACTTGAAGATCTATTGAAAAAGTTTAGGTTGTTTAACCTAGAAAAGATAGTTTCATGATGATAGCTGACTTCAAATACTTGGCATCTGCCATGTGAAAGAGATTCCTTTTGGTCCCAGAGGACCAAATCCAATTCATTTGCTAGCCAAGACATCACCCTCCTGATGTCATGGGTCTTCTTTGAGAATGAAGGATGAGCAACAATAACAAACATTAACAAGATGAACCAGTGATGTACTGGTGAAGTATTGCCCAGAGTCACTGGAAGCCTGTATCAGAGAGAACCCTGAAGTCTGACATTGTGCCACTGAGACCAGCTCATTACATCTAGGACAAAACTCAGAGTAAGTAATAGAGACATCAGAAGGATATTTTGGCTTATGGAAGGAAAAATTTTTTTTAATAATAAGAACTGTACAAAACCACACAAAAGTAAAATGGGGTATCTTCTCTTTTCTCCTAAACCCAGAAGAAGTCTCCTGACCCCAACTTTGGAAATGGGAGTAAAACCATCTTGGCATTACAGTCTTCTTCCCTCAAGCCAAAAATCACCCCTAATTAGAACTCTTGGGGGGGGGGATTGATTGAATTCTGTACTTGCTTTCTTCTTAATTCCTTAATTCAATGACCTCCATTGTCTGCCCGATCTTGGCCTGGTAACCACAGAGACAACAGTAAAGTCCTCAGTGCAGAGCTCCCTGAATTCTCACATAATGTGAACCAATCTGGTTGGCCAAGAGGAGAGTGCATTCCACTCAATGGAAGAGAACCCTTATCTGACTTCCTATTCTTTAGAAATTCTTGCTTAATGTTTCTGAGAAGATGAAGAGGGAAGGAATGATCAGAACTGGATGGAGTTTGTCATGAGGAACACTTTCTAGAGAGTGAGTTTCTGGTTTCAGAGAAGTGTGTTTGGGGTCTGGGAGGAGTAACCAAGAAAGGTAAATGATAAAATTATCAGGGAGGAGGCTGCTGGCAGAAAATCTAGAAGGTCTAATTGGATATGACATGATGGACAAGAGGGAGGCACAGAGACTGGGGGTCTTTAAGTTGTGTGGTATAGAGGAAAGAGTGGGAGACTGGGATCCTGCTAACCTGGGTTCAGATTCTGGCTCCAATACCACCTGTTAGATTCCAAGCAATTCACTTCCTTCTCTAAATCTCACTCATCTCAGTTTATAAAAAGGATATCACTGGGTTATTACAAGGCAAATAATTTGCAAAATGCTTAGATAAGTGCTTAAAGTAGATAAACCTGTGATTACAAAATGAGGAAGTTGAATAAGAAAATCAACTTTGCTCATGATAATGATGATGATGTTTCATTTTTTAGCTATTTGTGATCCAATTTGGAATTTTCTTGGCAAAGTTACTGGAGTTGTTTGCCATAAGGGGAGGCTAGGTGTCACAGTGGATAGAGTCAGGAGTACCTGAGTTCAAATCCGGCCTCAGACACTCAATAATGACCTAGCTGTGTGGCCTTGGGCAAGCCACTTAACCCCATTGCCTTGCAAAAAAAAAAAAAAAGAGTAGAGAGAGTTGTTTGCCATTTCCTTCTCCAGCTCATTTTACAGATGAGCAAATTAAGGTAAATAAGGTTAAGTGACTTGCCTAGGGTCATATAGCTAGCAAGTATTTTTGGTCAGATTTGAATGTGGGAACATAATCTTTCTGACTGTGCCACCAAGCTTAACTACTCATTCAGAATTTCTCAGCTACATCTTAAATGGCTAAAGAGAGTTCTCTGAATAGGATCTTCTTTATTTTCATGATTTGCTCATACGATCGGATCCCATTTTATTAGAAGGAAAACAAGTTCTAGGAGTGATATTGGCTGCCACAAACCCACAGAGTAAATCTGGTTAAAGACTGAAGCTAATTTCACAGGCCTCAAATTTCCCTTTCCTACCCCAATCTGTACTCCCTCTGCAGTTTCTCTCATTCTATTTCTTAAAGATCACATCCCTGTTGGAACATTATGACCATATTTCCCTTAATCCCCACTGCCATAGCAACAAACCCATGATTTCCAAGATGGCATCCTAAGATGGCTTTACTCTCATTTCCAAAGGACTTGGGGTCAGGTGACTTCTTCTAGGTTTAGGAGAAAAGAGAAAAACAACCTTGATTACAGGAAACTGGAAAGATATGGGTGTACATTGGTGAAAGTGGGGGGGATGGTACCTAGCCCCATTCCCTACATACCAGTAAGGGGGTTCTCAGATTGTTTGATTGGCTCCCATACCGCCTTTCCTTGCCAATCATTCCCTAGCCATATGGTGTGGCCATGGTAGTGGGGTCCCAGGTGGCCGTCATCAGCAGCTGCTACACTAATCACTCCCTATTAATAAGCAGTTCTGGAAGGACATCAACAACTCCTTCCTGAAGGTGAGCTCCTAACTCACTCAAGGGGCAGTAAGGGGACCACCACCCCCTATCTACCTCTATAGCTCAAAAGGAGACAAGAGCTAGATGGTTCAAGAAGAGTCGAGTTTAGGAGCAAGCAAAAACTGATTAAAGGCTTTTCTGAGGTTTCAGTATCTGCATCAAAGCTCAAAAAACTGCAGGAGGAGAAAACTCCCTAACAGCCAGTTTTCGCCCACTCCTTCTTGTAATACCAACTTGTACTCTGAGACTTGTTAGGACTAATATTCACTTCATATAGGATCAAATGAGACTACCAGAGATAATATGATCCATTCCCCTATCTCCACGCCAGCTACACCTAAATCATCCTAGAGAAGCAATATTCTCCCCCACCCCCTCCATAAGACACAACTGAGAAGGGACAAGCTTCCTCCTTGTCATATTCCCAATGAGAGGGGGCTACTTTCTCTCCACTTTATTTCAAATCTACAGTCTACTAAAAGCCTCCCTCTACCCTTACAACCGGTACTGTATAAGTGAAAAGAGATACATAAACATAAATTGTTTTTATTAGAAAAGATACTGGAGCCAAAGGAGAAGAGAAAATATTTTAAGAGTCTTTTCCAGGGTTTTATGGTAAGATCTATGCCCTCCCATCCCATCTCCTACAGGTTCCAGTTTGTCTCTCTCTCTCCAGACCTTTCAAACTATGGACCTCAGAGATAATCTAGTCCATTTCACACATGAGGAAGGTAGGTAAGGAGGATGACAGATGACCAAAGGCACGGAAAGGTGGAAGGGACTGTAGGCATAACTTAAGCCAATTTCTTCATTTTACAGATAAGGGAACTTGGGCCAAAGAGGAGAAGGTAACTTGATGAGGGCCACCTAGTTCATTAGTGGTGAAAGCAAGGCTAGGAACCCATCTCTTCTGACTCCAACGCCATTGCTGTTTCTACTACACCATCACCATGTTGCGTTTTGCTTGATACTGTCTCTCTGATTCATTTTCTCTGGCTGCCATACCAGCTTCACTCCTCTCTCCCTCCCAAACCCTCCCAGCAGGGAAGCAGGATAGAGAGGGAAGGAAGGTGATCAGAAAGCATCCAACAGCGGCTAATTAAAGGGCCATTAACGACTCTAAACATTAGCTCTGCTGATGGATGGATGAACATGACAGCAAAGGAAGATAGTGTGGGAAGATCAGAGCAGACTTGCTCTTTTGCAAATAGCAGTCCAGCCCCTCCCCAATATTATGCTTCCAAAAGGGGGAGAGGGGGGTAAAGGGAGCACAGAGAGTGATCAATCTACTCCCACTTCTTCTCCACCCCCTTTGTCATATAAGTCATCCCATCTGTCCAAATGAAGCATCAAAGTGATGGATCCTTAGGCTGGGATTCTAGAACTCCTGAGTTTCATGAGAGCTCAAACCTATCCCCCATCCCCTGTGAATTCATCGTTTCAAGTCCTATGCTCTGGAGAAGGACGACTGGTGACTGCACAGAACTCACACACACACACACACACACACACACACACACACACACACAGACTTAAATTCAATTCATTTGCATGTCATGGTATCACCTCCCTAATGTCATAGTCTTCTTTGAAAATGAAGGATGAACAACTTCAAGGAACATGCTGCTTCTCTCACCTCCTTCCCAATATTCGTAGGATTTTTTTTCCTCTTCCTTTGTAGAAGGGGTTCTTAACCCATCATCTGTGACCTGCTGTTGGTTTTTAGTTTTTTTTTATTTTGTTCTTGTTTCAGTTTTGTCCTACTCTTTGACTCCCCATTTGGGGTTTTCTTAGCAAAGGCAATGGAGTTATTTGCTATTTCCATCTCCAATTTATTTTGCAAATGAGAAAACTAAGGCAAAGAAGATGAAGTGATTTGTCCAAGGTCACTCTGTTAGTAAGTGTCTGAGGTTAGATTTGCACTCATGAAGATGGGTCTTCCTGATTCCAGACCCAGCACCATCCACTGTGCCATCTATCTGCCTTCCCTTTTTTAATACCTTGACAATTATTTCAATATATTGCCTTCTTTTATATTTATTTTATTTTATGCATTTACAAACATTTCTCTGAGAAGAAGACCATAGGCTTCAGCCAATGGATACTATGACAAGGAAGGAGAGATCTTAGTGGGTATATGAGGAAAGAAAAGAGAGAGGAAGGAAATGGAGTAGGCATTGGGGAAGAAGAAAAGGAAGGAAGACTGGAGGAGATAGAGGGAGAGAAGGGAGGAAGCATGGGGAGACAGGGAAGGTACAGTGGGAAGAAGGTATGGATGGGGATGTGAGGAAAAAGGAAAGGACTAAGGAAAAGAGGGGAAGGAGGAAGGGAGGGGAAAAGGAGAAAGCAGACAGCAGAATTGACGGAAAGCAGTGAATGGTGGCAGAGAAGCCCCCCCATCCCCCAGTGCTCCCCCTTCCCTAAGAGATCGGCAGCATATGCTTCCTGAATTCCTAAAGGCGCCATTAATCTCTATAAATAATTTTATCCACCAAGCCTCTTAAATGGGCTCTCTCTGTCTATGAAAAGCTTTTAAAAACATTTGCTTTGTAAACAGGCAGACAGAAAAACAAAGCTCTCTGACTGAAAGAAGAGGCCAGGCCTCCTGGCACATCAATTAGGAAGACAGGCTAATTAATAAGAGGGAAAGTGCCCACTCTGACAAAAGCACCTGGGAGGGGGGCAGAGGCAGATGGGTCCACCTGGGCATGGTGAGGATACCAGCTGGAGGCCTCCTCCACCCTCAGCCCACCCCTTCTCCCAGGAGCTAGCTGCCCCACTGGATCCAAAGGGAATAGAGTCAAGAGTGTTTAACCTGGGGTCTCTAAACTTAGTTTTAAAAATATATTTTCATAACTCTATTTGATTTCTTTTGTAAAGCTATGTTTATAATTTATGACTTTGAAAACATGATTCTGGGAAGAGTCCTCATTTATTTCCTCAAGTTGCTGCCACAAAGTGGTCCAGGACCTACAAAAAGGATGAAGGACCCTGGCAAGAGTGTCTCTGGGGTCTCTCCCAGCTCTAGCACTCTATCATAGGATCCCAAGTCCCATAATCCTAGTTAAACTTTCAAAGGCTCCCTTGTGCTTCCACTTAGGAAGGAGTCAAGGAGCCGTCCTCAGGGATCTTGACATTTGAGAAGAACTCTTCCTTGAGTCTACCCTGGGTCTCTCATTCTTCTACTTCAATGTATGGCCCTCGAGTTCAGCAGAACACCCTGCATCCCAGTTCCCCATGAATTTGAAATCAAAAGATATGATGGCCTTGTAACCAGAACACTGACTTGTGTATCATAAAAAGTCAGATTCAACCAAGACTTATCCTGGCTGAATGAGTGTGGTTAAATCACTTTATTTCTCAATTCCCCAGATCAGTAGGGTCAACCTGAGAGTCAGTAAACCGAGCATAAATATCCCTTCAACCATATGTTGACTTAGTTTTAAAATGTAATACTTCTCAATTCCCCAGATAAGCAGGGTCAAACTCAGAATCAGTAAATTGAACATAAGTATCCCTTCAATCACATACTTTTAAAATGTAATATTAGCTTTGTTTTATGTATTTATATTTATTTTGTTAATTTCCCAATTACATTGTAATATGGTTTGAGCTTCACTTGGGAGGGTTGTGGGCATATGGTCCATGGACAGAGTGAGTGTTACATCTATACCTATATTAGTCTAAAATATTATAGACAAGTTTCTGAGCTGCTGTGATGGAAAGAATTCCTAAATTGGAAAAAATCCCTCTCTCCCTTCCTCCTTGAAATCATAGCTCCTGAGAAAGCATACACACACACACACACACACACACACACACACACACACACATAACAAAGTTGAAGTTTTCTTCCTCACTCTCCTAACATGGTCCCCCTCATCCTGACTGACCTGTATAGGTGCTTGTGCCAATTCTTTGAGGGGAGGGAAAGGTTCCAGAAGTTGTACCTAGAGTTTACTTGGGGATTGGGAGCAAAAAGACAAAAGGAAGAGAAAAAAGAAAGATGAATAGAGAGAATGGAAAGGAAGAAGGGCTAAAAAAAGAGGGAGAAAGGGCAGCTAGGTGGCACAGTGGATAGAGCACTGGCCCTGGAGTCAGGGGGACCTAAGTGCAAATCTGACTCAGACACCTAATACTAGCTGTATGACTTTGGGCAAATCATTTAATCCCATTGCCTTACAAAAACAAAAACAAAAAATCAAAAAGAAAAGAAAGAGGAGGAAGAAGAAAGGAGAATAGGCTCATAGAACCAGCACTGGAGTAAGATTAGTCTCAGAGAAATGGAGAGTTCCCTCACTCCTTTCTATAAGCACTCCAGAGTTACAAGGGACTTTCATATCCATTCATCTCTCAAATTACTTTCCCTTGACCACAGCCTTGGTAAGTAGGGATGGGGGAGGAATTAATATCCCCATAGGAATGGAAGTAGATGGTGGTGTGATATAATGAATTATAGTCTCAGGAATATCTGGGTTCAAATCTCATCTTTGAAATATATTAACCAAATGGATTTGGTCAGTTGGTTACGTAACTGCCATCTCTTCACCATACTGCTTCCCAATCTTTTGTCACTCTTAGATTCCAGGTGGCTGAATTCTATAAAAGGAGTTCTGACCTTAAATTACCAAGAACAAGGACTCTAGCAAACCTGCTAATCATTTTTCCATGCTCTGCTATCTCTCTACTCCATCCATCATACTTTGTCGAAATGTTGGACTTTGCCCTTAGATTCTTGGGCAAATACATTTCTAGCACTCTTTTATATGTGCCTTTTTTTCATTAGAATATAAGGTCTTTGAAGTTGAGCTATGTTATTTGCTTGTATTTGTATCCCAGTTCAATAAAGTATCTGTCTCTCTCCATCCATCTATATTCAGCTAGTTAGCTATTGTACAGCCTTCATTTTTTTGGCAAAGCAATGGGGTCAAGTGACTTACCCAAGGTCACACAGCTAAGTAATTATTAAGTGTCTGAGACTGGATTTGAACTCAGGTCCTTCTGACCAAGACCTTATGAGATACTATCTTAGACTTGTAGCACAAGTAGCATGAGTAGCACAAAACCATCGGCCTCACTCTCTCTTTCAGAATCACCAAATTCTACTGAGGCAAAAGTCAGGATGACTGGCAATGGCCTAAAGGTGCAGAAGATGATCATGGCATCTTTGATGTCTGACCAATCTCTGAATGCTCCACAGTTTCTGCTTCGGTTACTTTCATAGTTGTTGGAACTGGGAGAGGTCCTCACAGGCTTGAGCTAGACATTCCCCTCACTAGCCATCTATAATCTATCTGTTCATCTATTTATCTATTGTAATTACATATCTATTAACTGTCTCTCTTATTTATATCTGTGTTTATTGGTCTTCTGTGCATTTGTTTACATGCTTATCTATATTTGTTTATCTATGTATCTATCTATGCAGAATGCCCCCAAGTAATTTTCTGAAACTATAAATTGCCAAGCAACTGCAGATCCAAATTGGTGGAGGGCATTTCCTCAATGCAACTTTCCTACACCAGTTAACTCCCAATGCAAATTCAAATTGCTAGAGATATTGAAGTTAAATGAGTGTTCAAATCCCCCGAGCTAGCTGCAAAGTGGTAAAACCCAAGCTCTTTTATCCTTCTCAGTTCCACCACACCATCTCTGTTAAAGCATCTTTCCCAAGGTTCCCAAGAGAAGTAGAAATCCAGAGATATCCTGGCCCTTGAGTTATCTGGAGAATCCATCTCCTAGTCAAGGTCACAAGGATTTTCCCACCAGAATACTGTCTTGGGAAACAGCCCATTCCATTGGGCCTTTGGATGTCAGATCCTGAGAGATTCTCTCTCCTTCCTCCTTTTGTTCTTATTTTCAGTTCCATAGGACCGATTGCCTTGTGGCAAAAGCTTGCTGGTTTCTAGATCTCTCTCTCCTCTTCCCTTGCCCCACAGGCCTATGAGATATAATTCCAGTCCATCCTGAGGCCAAATGGCCACAATCACTCACCTAAACATGGTGATGGGGAATTCATTGAAACCAAATGTATTTATTGATCTTCATATTCTCCAGGACTGAGTCCATCCTCCAGGACTGAGAAGTAGTTATTCTTCCTCAGAGACAGAACCACAGAACCTCAGATTTGGAAAGCATCTCCAAGATCATTAGGCAATCCATTGGAATCTCCATTATTACATCCTCAAAGTCACCAACTCTTTGAATGCCTCCCTCGAGGGGAACCCATTAGCTCCCTACAACAGGTTTAATTTTGAATTAGGATTCAGAGCTGAAGGGAACTTTGGATATCGTCTAGTCCCTCCATTTTACAGATGATAAAACTGAGGGCCCAAGGTCACACAGGTAAATAAGAACTCTGGAGGTAGAATTTAAACTCTCTTCCTCTCTACCACACCATCTCCTTCCCCTGATAAAAAGGGTAAGAATGGCAGGATAGTTTCTAGGGTAGAACAGGAGATTGCGAGATAGAACCCTGGCTTCTAGTCCTAGGTCCTGCTACTTGATCTTTGAAGAGATCTTGAAATAATTTTCAAAAATTTAATATTGTTTAAAAAGGAGACCTTTAGCAAACCACAGCTCTCTAGAGTTTTAGTTTTCTCCTCTGTAAGATGAGAGTGCTGGAGGGGACTAGAGCAGGGGTCCTTAACCTTTTGGGGTCATGGACTCTATGGGCAACTGAGTGAAGCCTATGAATCATTTCTCAGAATCATTTTTAAATAAATTAAAACATATACCTAAGTAAAGCAATTCTATCAAAATACAAAAGATAAAAAAATATGAAGCCCTCTTTCTTTTTTTCTTTTTTTAGATTTTTCAAGGCAATGGGGTTAAGTGGCTTGCCCAAGGCCACACAGCTAGGTAATTATTAAGTGTCTGAGGTTGGATTTGAACCCAGGTACTCCTGACTCCAAGGCCTGTGCTCTATTCACTGCACCACCTAGCTGCCCCTGAAGCCCTCTTTCAGTTCCTCTGAGATAGAAGATCCTGAGGTCCCTGGCAGCTCTGACATTCTCCACTTGTATGGATCACAAATAGGTCACCGCATGGGAGAGACAGCAAAAAGATGATAAATTTGCTCCCCAGGTGGGAAATTTGAACATCTCCTTCCCTGCAGTCATCAGTCACATGGGGATGCTGTACATCACTGTTTCCCAGATCTAGCTCCAAAGTGAGCAGAGGGATGGCAGCAGGGTCTAGAATTTGAGCCAGCTCACCATGAATTTCCTGTTTTTCCAACAGGATACCTCATAGAGATTGGGGTGATGGAAAAGGGGGAAAGATGGTGGAGGATTATAAGATTTAGAGCTGGGGTAGGGGACCCTAATGGTCATCTAGTCCACCTAGCTTTAATTGTATAGAAGAGAAAACTGTGGTCTGGAGAAAGGGAGCAGCTTTTCTAAAGTCACTTGTATAGTAAACAGGCAGTTCTAGAACCCAGGTCCTGTACCTCAGAAATCTATTGTACTACCATCTACACCACACTGCCCCTCACAGCAGGCACTGCCAGTCAGGCTTCCCTGACTTTTGATATTTTGCAGGTTGTCTAAAGGTTATTCCCTGTCTAGCCCATTTCTGACCAAGTCCTATTCTGAGGAATGTAGCTTCTTGGTATGATACTCCAGGGGAATAGAAGAGAGGGGAAGTGAAGGGAAAAAAGGAGAGAAGAAAGTAGAAGGAATCAAAAGAGAGGGGAAAAGGAAGGGGAAGACAGGGAGGTCTGGAGGAAAGGAGGAGGAGAAAGAGAAGAGAGAGACATAGAGATAGAGATAGAGGAGAGGAGAGGAAAGAGAGGAGAGCAGAGGAGAGGAGAAGAGGGGAGGGGGAGGGAGGAGAGAAACAGACAGAAAGAGAGAAAGGAGGAGGAGGAGAAGAGAGAGAATGAGGAGAGAAGGAAAAAGAATAGGGAAAGGGAGATAGGAGGGAAATGAATGAGGGACAAGAAAGGGAGAAGGAGCAAGAGAGGGAGGAAAGGAGGGAGTTTATTCTTACTTCCAACATTTGCCAGTTGTGTGGTCTAAGGGTAACTATAAAAAAAAACACAACCTAAGGATAAGTATCTCTGAGCCTCAGTTTCCTCATCTGTAAAGTGGAGATAATCCTGGCTCCTACCTCACAGGACTTTTGTGAGGCTCAAATGACGTGATGTGTGTAAAGTTCACTGCCTGTAAAACATTATTATTATGATGATGATGATGATGATGATGGTGATCGTGATTATTGCTGCTGTTATTGTTATGGTTATTATTATTCACTGAACATTTGTGACCTGCAAACCAATTCTTGTTGCCCTCCTCACCCTTTGCAGGGGTCATTCCCTCTCTATGCAACAATCTTATGTCCATCTGAACGCTATTTGACTTTCCACTCCTCCAGGAAGCCTTCCCTATCCATATTTATATATATTCCCCCCCCCCCCATCCCCAATCACTCTGATTCCTCTCAATTCTCCAAGCATTTATGGACTAAAGAGTCCTGGCCCTGGCATCTCATCTCTGGAGATTTCTACTTGTATAAACTTAGCCAAGTCATTTAACATTGCTGGGTTTCATTTAGGACAGCCCAGTGACACAGTGGATAGAGCACTGGCCTCGGATTCAGGACAGGAGTTCAAATCCAGCCTCAGACACTTAACTCTTACTAGTTGTGTGACCTTGGGCAAGTCATTTAACCCTGATTGCCTCCCATTCAGGGCCATCTCCAGTCATCCTGATCCCTATCTGGCCACTGGATCCCCATGGCTCTGGAAGATAAAGTGAGACTGGTGACTTAGCACAACCCCCCTCCGTTCTAACCCAATCCATGTGCTGGTCATGGCGTCACCTCCTTGATGTCATGGTCTTCTTCGAAAATGAGAAGCTATTATTATTGCTGTTGTTGTCGTTATTGTTATTAGAAATGAAGGGGTTCACCTTGACGGCCTCCGGGGTCCCTTCCAGCGTTAAATGACCATAAGACTCAGTTTGGTTCTTTTGATAAGGTACCAGTTACTTTGGTTTTCCTTTTCCCCATATATCTCATTGGATTTGAGGGTCCTCGCATACAGGAAGGGACCAGACTGTCTCTCCCCCTCATCTAGAGTTTCTTTAAAGAAGAGATTATATCTTCCCCTTCAGACTAGAAGCTCTCTGAGGACAAGGGCCAGCTTTCCTAATTCCAGTTCTGTGTGTTCGGGATCTGCCTCCCAGGGTCCCCTCCCTCTCTCCATCGGACTGGGAGCTGCCACAGAGTAGCCCAGAAGCAGAGGAAGGGGCCACAGGGGATGACTCTTTTTCCAGACAGCCCTGTAGTCTGCTCCTGCCTCTGTTTGTGTTGGGTTAGCATTTCATCCACGGCTCCCGCTGCCCGCTGTTCTGTTAGTTTTCCTTGCTCCTTTTATTAATTGGCTTTTTTGTCCTTGGCATTATTTGATTTCCACTTAATTGCTTGATGACAGTGAGGTTTATTTTTGTTCTTTTTTCCAAAGAAAAATGCTGGTGAGTGCCAGGCAAACACCATACCTCCTAGGGGTCCTGCTGGAGAGTTCCCTTTCCTTTCTTTGCCCCCACCCCTAAATTCATGAAATTCAATATTGCCCCCCCCATTCCCACCCTATTTTGGCCCCATCTGCTATTTCGTTACATATTGTAATACCCATCCTCTTTTTAAATTGCTCCTACCTCTGATGGATAAGCTGAAAGAACACAAAGCAAAGAGGGTCAAAACAGGAAATCCTAAGGGGGTGGTAGCATCTAGGGACAAGAGTGACTGGACACCCCAGGAGGCCTTAGTCACAATGTGCTTCTGATCTCAAAGGCTTGATTAGGAATCAAAGATGGTGCAGGGAAAAAATAATTTAAAAAACTACTGGCTTTGAAGCCAAAGGGTTGAGATCAAATTCCAGTTCACTGGTTAATTGTTTGCCCTTCTCTTCTGAAAAAAAGAGAAAATTGAACCAAAGTTTTTTTCTGGTTCCAACTCTTATCATTCTAAGCTTAGACTAAAGTTGGACTAGGCATTGGGGGTATCCAAAGAGAATCAGCATCTCCAGGGGATGAAGCATCTGAGCCTGGACCCCAAGGTGACATCCAAAATACAAACAGTGAAGCATTTATCTGAGAGTCACAAAATACTACAGCTGGAAGGCTCATTAGCTTGGTCCAATGTCCCATTGAGGGGACACCTAAACAAAAGGACCAGTTTTAAAAAATGTTTACAAAATTACACCTATCAGGGGCAATGAGATGGATTAGTGGACCTGGAAATGGGAAGACCTGAATTCAACTCTGGTCTCAGACACTTCCTAGTCATTGGAACCTTGAACAAGTCACTTTACCATGGTTTGACTCAGTTTCCCAAAATATAAACTGGAGATAATGATACTGCTATCTACCTCCCAGAATTGTGAAGATCTAATGAGATGACTTTGGTAAAGCATTTGGCACAATGCCTTTACACATTGTAGGTATTTGTTTCCTAAAATCTAAGGTTTCTTAAATTCACAGGTCTTAGAGCTGAAAGGGACAATACAAATCAACTCCTATCTCCATCTTACAGAAAAAGAATTGAGATTCAGTAAAGGGAAGTGATTGTCCCAGGTCACACTCTGGAGGAAGCCAAGTCCTGCATATTTCCTCCTCCTCCTTTGCTCTTCTACTGTGAATCAACTGAGCTAGCTGGTTGATCTGGGCTGAAAATGGCCTGAAGAAAACAATACAGGTATACTGGGAGCTTTGGCAGGTGGTATGCTGAGATTAGAGAATGCCAGATTAGGAGTGGGAGGATCTGGTTTCAAATCCTAGCTCTGTAAGTCTCTGACCTCAGTTTCTTCATTTGTAAAAAGGGTTGAGCCAGACAACTACTAGTTACTTCCAACTCTAAATCTATGATTGTATAATTCTTTTCTTTTTGGACTACAGGGGAGGGAGGGAAAAAGAGATCACCTCCTAACTTGAAAGATAGATACTGTTATAATCTTAGAAGTGTTTTATTAGATTGTTTCTTGGTCAATGGGGACTGATGGGGAGAGGCATAGATTTAGAGTTGGGGTTCACATCCCAGCCTTGTCAATGATTTGAGGTAAGTCTATTAAATGAACCTCAGATTTCTAATCTCTAGAATGGAAGGTTGGTCAATCAGGTCACATCCAGTTCTAAGTCTTTGCTCCTATTATATTTTTCTTCTAAAATTTTACAACTCCTCCTACTTTCCTCACCCTCCTTTCTTGAGGGTTTTTCTCTCTGGGCCATTTCATTTTCCTCAAACCTGCTGCTGTTTCTCATATATATCCAACCTCAACTTCCCAAGTATACTTGCGAGGTGGTTGCCACAAAATCATAAAGCTAGAACCAAAAAAGGGACCTTAGAAGTTATTAAGTCTAATCTCTTGATTTGATAGATAATAAAGCAGACTCAGAGATTAAGTGATTGGTCCGGAAACTGTCTGAGTTGGGATTTGAACCCAAGACTTTCTGACTTCAGTGCTGTATTTATTGTCCCAGACTTGTCACTCCTGGTCCATTCAATTATCCCCTCAAATTTAGAGTTGATACCTCTGGATTCCCCAGCTCAAAGAGGTTTGCTTCAGAAAGAACAGAGATAGGTCCTACACAGTACTAAGAAACCACCATGGTCAGTGAAAAGAACAGTTTCTGAAATGAGAAATCCTGAATTCAAGGTACTCCCCTTACTTATAATTAACTGTAATTCCCTTGTGTCTCAGTTTCCTCCACTGTAAATAAGGAGTTTTGGCTAGATGACCTTTGAAATTCATCTTAGTCCTAGGTCTAAAACACTTAGTCACTTAACTTTCCTGAATCTTGGTTTCCTCATATGTAAAATGGACTAGATTATTTCTGAGGACCATAGTTTGAAAGGAGAGAAGAGAGGGATGTGACTGGGACCTGTGGGGGATGAGATGGAAGGGAATTGATCTTATCATAAAATCCTAGAAAAGACTCTTCAAAATATTTTCTCTTCTCCTTTGGCTCCAGTATCCTTTCTAATAAAAACAATTTTATGTTTATGTATCTCTTTTCAGTTACACAGTACCAGTTGTGAAGGTGGAGGGAGTCTTTTAGGACACTGTAGGTTTGAAGTGAAGTGGAGAGAAAGTAGCCCCTGAAATACCACCTTTTCTGGAAAGCTCATCTACTCTAATGAAAAGAGATATGGTGATTTGCTCTTACTGAACTTGTTCAGAAACTCCTAAAAGCGTTAGGAGTCCTCATTGCTTTGAGTTTACTTAGCCCCTAAACCCTTCATTAACACCAGATCCATAACTAGTAGCTTACATACCAAAGCAAATGACTTGAAATGCATTCCAGATCCATTTTAAGAAAAATTCCATTTGGAAGGGAGACTGAAAAGCACTGCCCACTGTTACACATTTTTGTGGAAGGCAATAAATTGTTGGGATATCTTGAGACTGATGTAGAATCAGGAGGAAGATTGTATCATATCACCAGTCCAAGGGCAATCTCATCAATGGTATGCCAACTGGTGGCCTTCTATTTTAACTGGTTTTTGTTGCTAACACCAGATCCATAACTATTCCCATTCCTATGCTACTAAAGGATCAAAAGTGCCATGAGTGTTCTCTAAATTTCAGAGCCCTGAGGGAAATCCCATGGACCAACCTTGGTTATATTTCTGATACCGCTAGTGCTCTGACTGGGGGTGGAGGGGGGGACAATCAGCAACAATGAAAACAAGTGGACATCTTGATATTAAGGAATCAGACCATACCAATAACAATGGACTCCTCAGAAGAACCAGGTAGCAGATCTAATGAAAACCAGATGGCATGACTGTCATAGTCAAAGAGAAACCTGCTAACCACAGTCATGCCTCTTGTGGGAAGAAAGGATGATCTAGGACTGGGAAAGCTTCTCCCAGCTTCACATAGGATTTGGACCTATAATGGACTTTGGAAATCATAATCCTTTTTAATTTGATGAAGATGATGAGATGAGGAGACAGATGAAGAATGAATATATGAGGAAACTGAGGTGCAGAGAGAGGAAGTGACTAGTCAGTTCATCATTAGCAGAGGCAAGAATTTCACTCCAAATTTTGGACTTTCCATAATAACATTCTTGGAAAATAGCCCTCCTCCCTGGCCCCAGAGAAAAAGAAATGCTAGAATCCAGTCAACAGGCCTTCATACTAGACCTTAGTTTCCTCAGTTTCTCAACCTCCTTCCCCTCCTGCCTAAAGAATTTTCCCTACCTCCCATATTTTCCTATGAAATCTTTTAAATCAGAGATTACAAGGTTAAAATGCTTATATATCTGAAATGATAAGCCCCTGAAACAGTTGTTCAATAGGACCTTTCATTCCCTACTTAGTATCTTTAAATCTGTCTTCTCCCTTCTGTCTCTTTATATGTGTATATTCATACGGAGATACATTCCTCTCTGTCTCTATGCCTCTTCTCTTCTTTTATTCTCTCTCCCATACTCAGTTCTTGTCATTGTTTCTTTATATTGCTGTCTGACTTTATATGCATATATATGTATATATATATATATATATATATATATCTTTTCCCCTCTTTTCTCTCTTTTCTTTTTTCTCTCTCTTCCTCCTCTCTTACTTTTTCTTCTCTCCTTTTTCCTATCTCTCTCCTCCATCATCATCATCATCATCATCATCATCTTTTTCTTCTCCTTCTCCTTCTCTTCCTTCCCTCCCCCTCCTCCCTCTCCTCTTCCTTCTCCCCCTCCTCCTTTTCCTCCTCATTTTTCTCCTTCTCTCTGTGAATATTTGCACAAATAAAATTAAATATTCTCTCTGCGTGTTACTATTTCTTACCCCTCTCATTCTTTCTGTATCTTAGTCTCTGTTTCTGTCTGACTCTCTGTGTATCTGTTTTTGTCTTCCAGCCTTTGTCTATGCTTCTCTCTCTATGTTTCTGTCTCCATCTCTCTTCTTTTCATCAGAAAACAATTTTAACCTTCTTCATAAAAGTGAGAAATATTAAACTTTGGCACCTAGGTTTCAAAATTATAGTAGAGTGTCAGAACTGGAAAAGACTTTAGATATCTCTAGTTCAACTCCTTATTTTACAGATGAGGAAACTGAGACCCAGAGAATAGGAAGTGACTTGCCCAATGTCATATGGTTAATGAGTGTTAGATCCAAGTGTAGAATCAGGTCTCTTGTCTGCAGTTTGTGTTACTCTGTGCGTGTTTTTTTCCTCTCTTGTTCAGGGCTATTTTTATATCCTGCAGAAAGAACAGATCTGAAAGAAGGGGATGGTGTGAAATCACATCAGCAACAAGCCTCTGAAATAACTACAGGTCAAATCTCATTCCAACAAAGACAGGATTAATTACAAAGAAAATCTCCCTATAGCCCAAGAGTTCTAAGCCCTCATCAAGGGACCACTGTAAGCATGCCAGGAATGCTGGAGGCCACCAAGGAACCTGGAAAGGGCCTGGGAGATCCTTGTAAGTGAACTTGACCTGCATTTCTCTGGGTACCATGAGCCGTGCTGCTGCCAGCTGCCTGTCCAGGGCCTTGGAACAGGAGACCTAGAGCGAGATGCAGAGTTCCCAGGGTCTGTTTGTTGTTCTCAGTGCCTCACAGCTTTGAAAGAATGAATGTTAGCCAAGCGCAGTCACAATGATGAATAAAACATGTCATGGACATTAATATTAATGACAAGGGGGTTATGCCTGGAGAGGTAGACTGCCAGCCTCCATGATCTGAGCTAACACAGGTAGGCAACAACATGCAAGATCTTTGGAATGGGTTTCTTCCATTACTTGCACCCATGTATCCAGGCACATCAACAGACTTCACCTACTGATGATGCTCAGCTCTGGCTGGTCATCCGACCCTACTTAGAAACCTTCAGTAGCTCCCTAGAGGCTGCCAAAGGAAGTCAGACTCCTCATCCTGGTATCTGAAGCTCTTCACAGTCTGCTATCAACCTACTACACATCCAGCTGAATCTCCAAAGGCTCCCTTTCACATAACCCCATATTCCAGCCAAACTGGACTATTCACTATTTGCCAAACTCGGCCAGCTCCTTCCCCTTCTCTGTGTCTTGGCTTCCTTCCATCTCTGTTCCCTAACCTTCAAATATTCTCTCCCTGGAGTCCCACCTGTGGCCATTTTTAGTCCTCATTATGAGCCAAATGAACTATCTCTCCACTCTCTCTCCTTCTTGTTCATATAGATAGATGATAGATACAGAGATAGATACAGAGATAGGATAGATAGATATAGATAGATAAAACATATATATCTATGTGTGTATATCTGTATGTGTATGTGAACATGCATGTGTATGGGTATATAGAATATATACATTTATGTATGTCTACATGCATTGCATGAATATTTTAGCAGTAATGTATATATTATAAATACATGTGTATATTATTATATGTATTACATGTGCATTATACTTGTATTATATGTACATATATTATATGTATGAATAAAATGGATATGTTATATATCTCTATTATGTGTGCATGTAAATATTATATGTGCATATATAATATACATATATTATATGTGTATATGTATGCGTGCATGGATGGATGGGTATGAATATGTATGTGTATTATAAATGTATATATATGTATATACACATATAAATATTTATACTATATAGAAATTATACATTTGGATACAGAAAAATTTTCCCTGAGTTTTCCCAGATTTCTGCCCTTTGAATGAAAATACTCTCTCCTCTATCAGAACTTATTTTTTTTTATTTATTTAAGGCAATGGGATTAAATGACTTGCCCAAGGTCACATAGCTAGGTAATTATTAGGTGTTTGAGGCTGGTTTTGAACTCAGGTCCTCCTGACTCCAGGGCCGGTGCTCTATCCACTGTGCCACCTATCTGCCCCCTTGCATCAGCACTTATACAGTACTTTTATATCCCCAGCTCCACTTCTGGATTATGCTATAGTTTGTATCTATAATAGAAATCACATTTAGCTGATTATATTGCTATACCAGCCAATAAGAATTTGTTCTCTGTACCACTTGGATGTGACTCCTACATCAATGACTTAGTGTAGTTTGAGGATGATCCTGGGCTCCAAAAGGTCATGCCAGTGGGGTACAAATTCATGCAGCCTCTACCAAGTCAGGAGGGCTTCACTTACCATCCTAGGGATCCAATCTGTTGTCTTAGAACCAGTCTAGTTGAGTTTATATAGACCTATCATTAGGAAGGCATGCTCTAATGAGGTGGTGAATTCCTTGGACACAATGCCCCCATCCTATCCTCTCAAATAGAATATAAGGATCAGGGCCATATTCTCCAAAGAAAGATATCTAAGGCTTTTGTGCCATAACAAATGTTTAATTTTTGAGTACCACAGAGTCATCTCTTAATAACTATTTGTTAGATATAATGATCAACCTTCATTTCATAGGAACATATATGAAGCAGTTACCCCTAAGAGAAAGGAGAAGGATTCAGAGAGAAGAGTAAGGCATAGATTTTTTTGGACATCACCAATTCAGGAATTTGTTTTGCTTAACTATGCATGTTTGTTGTAAGGGTTTTTTAAAGGATAGGGAGGGAGAGAAAATTGATTTTTGTTAATTGAAAAATAAATTTTGTAAAGGAAAATAAATACTTGGAGAAAAAGACAAAAGAAGGAGGGAAGGAAGGAGAAAGGGGAGGAGGGAGGGGAGAAGGAGGGAGTAAGAAAGAAAGGGAGAAAGGAAGGGAGGAAGGAAGAAAGGAAGAGAGGGAGGAGGGAGGAATGGAGGAAGGGAGGGAGGAGAGAGGTAGGAAGGGAGTAGAAGAAAATGGAGAAAAGAAGAGAGAAAGAGGAGGGGAAAAAAAAGAAAGAATAAAGAACAGCAGGGCAGGAGAAAGGGACAAGGCAGGTTGAGAAATTCTTCCTGGATCACTTCAGTCATATTGATAATTATGATCCTAAATCTCATGTTCCAATCCAGTGGGAACAGGAGAGAAAAAAGCTGAGAGGAGTATGGGAGAGAGACCAAGACA
This sequence comes from Macrotis lagotis, assembly GCF_037893015.1. Classification (NCBI taxonomy): domain Eukaryota; kingdom Metazoa; phylum Chordata; class Mammalia; order Peramelemorphia; family Peramelidae; genus Macrotis; species Macrotis lagotis. The sequence goes on along the minus strand of NC_133662.1, from coordinate 233,437,819 downwards.
GAGTAAGAGGAAGGGAAAGGAAGAAGAGAGAGGGGATTTTAGACTGTAAATAGACCATGATGATTTTAGAGATGTATGCTTAGGGGCAAAAAAGCTTTTTGCTTTCAGAGACACACTGTAGTCTCGGAAGAGAATGGGGAGGAGAGTCATATATTATAGAAAAATAGGAGCAAAGATTTGAAGCTAGAAGGGATTTCAGATCTAGTTCAAATCCCTCATTTTATAGAAGGGGAAACTGAGGTACAAAGAGATTAAGTGATCTACCCTTAACCTGTGGGTAGGAATTCTTTCATTTAAGAAATAATTCTAAAATGACTATTGTGTCCAAAGCACTGTACTAAGTACCAGAAGAAATGCAAGGTTTAGATAAAAATTGAGTCTTTGGCCTAAAGGATGTTATAGTCTAGTACAGGAGAAAGACATGGATGCAGACTATGATGCAGACTATGATAGCCTGGTATAGTATATACAGAATTATACTGAGATTCAGGAAAGTCTGGGTTCAAATCTTGCCTCATATTCTGGGCATGTCACTCAATCTCTGTTTGCTTCAGTTTCCTAAATAGAAACCTCCCAGTGTTGTTGAAGATCAAATGAGATGATACTTGTTCTGACACAGATTAGATGCCATATTTTAGCTGTTTCTAACCAGGCAACAATTTGAAACTATGAGTTGTGGAGATGTAGGTACTGCTTTGCAACAATAAAAGGAATTTCCTTATTGATAGTTCTCAGTTCTGGACCTGAAAAAAAATGCAAAAGCAAAGTACCAGGCCTCTCAGAGAAAATCAGGAAAGACTTGACAAAGAAGAGGTTTTGAGGTGGGTCATAAAGGCTAGGTAGGCATTCAACAGGTAAAGATGAGGCAACAGCACATTGCAGATACAGAAACTATTGTGAACAAAAGCAGAGTCAGGAAAGCAATGGCTACACTGAAGGCAGAGAAAGCAGAATGGATAGAAGGAAATAATATGAGATAGCACTTGAAAAGTAGATGGAAAGCCTTGAATGATGGGCTAGAAAGTCTGAGCTTCTATCAGAAGGAGAGGATGATGCATGAGCAGAAAAGAGACATGACCATATCTGTTTAGGGATCTTTAGCTTAATACAAGGAAAAATTAGTGAAGCATCAGAGCTGTCCAGCAATAGAATGAATGGGAGTTCCTTGAACTTGGAGGTCTTCACTAGTCTATGAACTTGGAGGTTTGATGGATGATTGGCTGGGCTGCTGCAGAGGAAGCCCATGCTTCAAAAAGCATGGACAACGAATATTGGACTATATAATTGATGAAGTCCCTCCCAATTTAAATAGAGCCCTATGAGTCTTTGTATATAAAAAAGATGCTTCTGGCAAGGATATGAATGATGGATTGGAGTGGAGAAAAAAGGCAGGAAACCTATTTGCCAAGGGTACTGGGGAGATGAATCTGTGCATCTCTTGTAGACCAGGCTAAAAGCAGAATTATCACACCTTAACCCTTAACCTGAGGGGCAGCTAGGCAGACAGTGGATAGAGCCCTGGATTTGGAATCAGGAAGACTCATCTTTATGAGTTCAAATTCAAACTAGAATCATTTAACTGCTTGCTTCAATTTCTCATCTGTGAAATTAGGTAGGGAAGGAAATGGCAAATTACACCAGTATCTGCCAAGAAACCCCCCAAAATAGAGTCACAGAGAATCAGGTATGAATGAAATGATTGACTTTCTGGGGCATGTCAGATGGGGAGAGAGCTAGTTTTATCATTCACCTATGGTTGAGATTCCCCAACCCCAGGGAAAGACAAGATTTGGATAGACTAGAGAGCCCATCTTAGAGTCTTAGGACTATACACCTGAAAGTTATTTCCTGATGCTACTTCCTTCCATTTAGCCAGAGGGAAGTAAACCAGGAGAGAAAAAAGAAAAAAAAGATAACAAGATGTGTCTCAGGTCTCAGTTCACAAGATAGAACCTGTGTTTCTCTCTCTTGGTGCTATGCATCAATTCTCAATGATCCTCTCTTTAGATTAACTATGACACATTTGAGTTTCCATGGTGGCTTGAGGATGAGCAAATTCAGTATACCTACATGTTTGGTTTCTCCAAACTCAATTCAAGCTGCATAGGAAAGAAGAATCACTTGATTTCTTTGGGCTCAGCTTAGACCCTTTCCTGTTTGCACACTCAATCCATTGTCAAATCCTATCATTTCCATCTCTGAAATATCTCTTAAATCTATCCCTCACCTCCATTCCCATTGAAACTGTTCCTGGTACAGACATTAGTTCTCTCCTCTCCTGGACTGCTATAACCTCTTTTCTAGTCTTCTTGGCTCAGATCTATCTCCCTTTTAGTCTATCCATCATAAAGTCATCCAATTAATCTTCCTAATATGGTGCTGGAGTGTTATTACTTTTCTCCTAACCTTTGATGACTCCCCATTGCCAGCCCTCCATCAAACAAAAAGTATAAATTTCCATATCCTGGCATTCAAATAGTTCCAGATTATTTTTTCAGTCTATCTCAATCTTACTCCCCTTTATAGGCTATATAATAGCCAAATAGAACTACTCTCCAATCTCCATTCTTCTTTCTTCTTCCATCATTGTGTAATTGCTCATCTCATCTCCAAAACCTAGAATGTACCCTGTAATCCCACTCCACTCTCCATCTCTAGAAGTCCTTCCCTTCAATCAAAGCCTAAATCAAGAACCATATCATCGGTTATGCCTCCCCTTTATCCCTCTTTTCCGGTTATTTTCCCTTATCTTCTCATTTTACAGATGAGGAAACTGAGGCCTAAATGGGTTAATTCACCCAAGTACAAAGGTAGAAAATAACAGACCCAGGATCTAAAAAGGTCATCTGACTTCCTATATGGGCTCTCTCTCTCTCTCTCTCTCTCTCTCTCTCTCTCTCTCTCTCTCCCTCCAATCTCTCCATCCAAGCAGGATTCCATCATCTGGTCATGAATTGAAAAGAAATCATACTACAATCTAAAGGGGCATAGACTTGCTTCACTTTTTCCTCAATTTCAATTTTTTTTCTGAAACCCAAGTAATGGAACCTCAAGGACCTCTAGGAATATATTTGCATGATGCCAAACATCTAAATATGAAGGGATGGAGCTGTCCATAAATGACCTATTCAACACTAAACATCTGGACCTTTAGAATCATCTGGATGCTAGGATAACTTTTATTTTAACCCAGGTGTTCAGCATGTTGAGACAAGCTAAATATACTTGCTGCAGGTAGAATGAAGGAGAGAGGGAGATAAAAGGGACAAACCTAGCCTAAGTATGATAGAAAGAAGAAGGGAAAGAATAAACATTTTTATGTGACTAAAATTTGTCAGGAATTTTGCTAAGTTCTGTACAGATATCATCACTTATGATCCACAAAATAAATCTGAGCGGTGGATTCTATTGCTCCAATTTTACAGCTGAGGACTGAGGCAGAAAAGATTAAATAAGTTTTCCAGGTTAATACAGCTGTTAAGTATCTGAGGTTGGATTTGAACTTAGATCTTCCTGATGACCTACTGCCTTCCTAGGAAGGAAAGATGGGTTAGGGGTGGGTACAGTTAGGGTTTGTTTGCTATGTGTACAATGAAGGAAAGGAAGAATGTCAATCATCTGAGAGGAATGGTAGACCGGGAGTCAGAGGTTCCAAATTCTCCCACTAATTCATTGTGTCACCTTGGAAAAGTCACTTAACATTTCTGGGCCCCAGTTTCTCTATCTCTAAAATACAGAGGTTGGATTAGATGCTTTCTAAGACCCCTTTTAGAGTTAGGATCCCATGATTTGGTCAGTGATTCTGAAAGATTCTCAATGAAACTGAATTTAGGGAAGATGGAGTATCACCACCATCCAAACTATACGCTATGGCCCATCTAAGCCTTTACTGACTTCCACAGATCATGTCCCAACTCTGCCTTTGTTCACTGTTCACTTTCTCTTCTTTGTCAAGTTTCATGAACTTGAGACACATTGACGTTCATACAACATCTTCCTCTGGGGAATCATCTGGCCCCAGTGCAGAAAGAGCTGGCGTCTTTGCTCTTCTGGATTAGGCAGGCAGTAGATGTGATCGAATCTGGCATCCAGATTTATGAAGCAGTCAATATTTATTGCAGGGGACAATCCATCTTTATGTCTGGTCCCCATGTGAAGCCCATTTCTGTACTGCCTGGCATACCTAGTGACCTGTGCAAAAATTGCTAGAGGATTAATGCTTAAAAATTGGGGGGGGGGGAAGAAAATGGGAGGGGGAGAGAAAAAGGGATAAAAATGGGCTTTTGCCCCAAATAGAGGGACTTCTTCTTCAGTTGATCTCCTATTTCTTTGTATTTATGAATTTGTCATATTCTGCAACACCTAGCCACACTCTTCACCTGCAACTCTCGCTGCATGCCAGCCCAGATTTAATTCATGTCATAGACATGGCTCAGCATCCACTCAGAACCACTGAAGGCTTTCATTTACCAACCAACTAGAGGATACTTTAGTTGAAAGCAAAAGCTATTCAATTAAACAAACATAGAAAGATGAAAAACAAAAAAGATTTCACCCATCCATTCATAGACATGCTCTCCCACAGGTTACCTAACCATACCCTCCAGGAGGCTGGAGATGTTTGGATATGGAAAACATATAATTGGAGAATATAGATGGCAGGGAACTTGTAAGAAAGGGCAGGTGTATAGTGCCCCTCTATCTCCCTTAAGAAATTACTTTGTTTATATTTCATATACATTTTATATTTACATATGTTGTTCTCTCTTCCCATAGATTTAAACTAATTTTAGTGTTTTTCTTTGTCTTTTTTTTATGTTGGTCTTTGAATACCAGACTGAGAACACAGTAAAATTTTAATAGGTCCTGATGGATTGACTGATTGATTGATGTGGTCAAGGCGCTTGCATATTCAGAGCCTCGCTGTTCTTAGATGCCATTGCCAAGGACACTGTTTGCCCCCACCAACCTGGTGTTCTCTTTTGCTTCATCTTCCAGCTGCTGTCCACTACTGGACACCTCTACTGCTCTCTGCTACCACCTGCTGGTCTTTGGCCGTATATGCCCTAGGATCTCCCAGATCTTGAAGCTGATAACCCCAGTGGCCTTCTTGGGGTACAACCAACCTTCCACTACCCTCCCCCGACCTCCTACACCTACCTAGAGAATATCTTAGCATTTTGCAGTCTATATTTTGAACCACTTTTTCCTCTTGTTAACTTGGTGCTTCCTGATGCCAGTCTTCTATTTGACTAGGAGTTAGAAAATTCCTTTCAACTCCTATAATATTCCAATCATTAGTATACATTATTTCAAAACATCCTGGAGACTCCCCCAAGCAAAACTGGAAAGAAGTTGTGGAGCTAGGGTGACAAAAGTTTTGGGGATGTTGTGGTCTTTTGTTACCCAAGCTCCCATCATGTACCTGGTCAACACAGAACAATTTGGGAAAAGATGAAGAGGACCAAGTGGAGCCTGTGATCTTTGCCCTAATTCCTTTTCTCCATTCCTGCCTTTGTTTTGAATTCTTCCTAGAAAAAAATTAGAAGGTCCTGATGTTCTAATTTGCATTAAATTTATCCAGTGTGCATGTATAATCTTCCCTAGAGATTATAAACTCATTGAGTGCAAAGGCAGGTTCTTATTTCAATTCAACTGAACAAGTATTTATTAAAGGCTTACAAGCAGCAAGGCACTGTGCTATGCAATAGGGACCTAAAGTCAAAAATTGGGGAGTCTCTCACCTCAAGGATCTTACATTCTCTGACCTCAAGGAGCTTACATTCACCTGAGGGTTGGAAAGTGGGGGTTAGAATAGAGCGGGGAGGGAGGACAACCCATACAAAGAGGTAATAATATTTTGAGGAGGGAGAAGGAAATCAAGAATAGTTTCATAAGGGAGGTGGTTCCTGAGATGAGTCTTGAAGAAAAGCATTCTAAAAGGCAAAGAATGGGAGGGAGTATACTTTAGACATATGACAGAATGATGTTACACATGAAATACTGAATTCAGGAAATAATGTAGAGGCTCTTTGGGCTGGAATGTAAAATATAGATTTGAAAATATTGTGAAATAAATCTGGAAAGATAGGTTGAACTAAGATTTTGGAGGACAATATATTTTAGCTTAGTGGTAATAGAGAGAGACATAGAAGATTCTAGAGCAGAGGAGTGATTTGATCAGCCCTGTGCCTAAGGAGATTATTCCAGCTTTGTGGAGAATGGATGAGAAAGGAGAGAGAGTAGAAGCAAGGAGATCAATTAAAAAGTTGTTAAAATATTCTTGGTTAGAGTTAATGAAAGCCTGAACTTTCAAAGAAGGGACAGATGGGAGAGATATTGTAGGGATAACACTGGTCAAACTGGAAACTGATTGGGAGGGAGAGAAAGTAACTATAAGACTGGAACAAGAGTTTCATGGGAGAAAAATATATATTAAAATATATCTCTTGGGGTGTCTAGGTGGCATAGTGGATAGAGCACTGGCCTTGGAGTCAGGAGTACCCGAGTTCAAATCCGACCTCAGACACTTAATAATGACCTAGCTGTGTGGCCTTGGGCAAGCCACTTAACCCCCATTGCCTTGCAAAAAAAAAAACAAACCTAAAAAAATGCATCTCTTGTATGGTTGATTGTAAAAGATAAAAAGTGAAGCTAGAGTAGGGATGATAGATTTAGAGAGGTGGTGAAGAGACAAGAGGCTATGGTGAAGAAGAAGAAAAGGTTTGGGGAAAAGGAGGCAGAGGAAGAGTTGGAAGGGCAGAGATTTCCAATATATTTGGCATTAGTTCACATGCATAATGAAAATCAAAGTGCTTGTCTTCTCAAGAAGGGAGGGTGAGAATTTGAACTCAACTTTTTAAATGGTTGTTCAATGGTTGTTAAAATTCTTTTTAATGTACTTGGGAAAAATTTTTAATTTTTTTAAAAAATGAGAATCCCAAGTTCAGAATCAAGAAAGTAGCCCAGGTATAAGTGAAGGTGACATTTAGGGTATGATCTCTCCAACATACTCAAAGTAGAATGAAAATAAAATCATGAGAGTAGAAGAGGTTCATAAACTAGGTAGCCAGAGTATTCAAGGAGACAATAAAATGATATAATAAAGATAAAAATGGTTGGAGAGAGATGGAGTGAGAGAAAGAGAGAAAGAGAGAGAGAGAGAGAGAGAGAGAGAGAGAGAGAGAGAGAGAAAGAGAGAGAGAGAGAGAGATGAATGAAGATAGTTGAATAGAATCAGAAAAAAAGAAAGCAACAGATAGAAAAAGAGATGGAAGGAAGGAATGAAAGAAGGAAAAGAAAGAGAGAGAGAAAGAAAGAAAAGAGAGAGACAAAAAACAGAGGAGAGGAAGAAGGAAGGAAGAGATGGGGGAGAGAGAGACAAAAAGAAAATCAGAGAGAAGGAGAGATGAAGGAAGGAAGGAAGGAAGGAAGGAAGGAAGGAAGGAAGGAAGGAAGGAAGGAAGGAAGGAAAGTGAGTGGATAGGTGGGGAGATGGATGGATAGATGGATAAAATATTAAAGCACTTACTAAATGGCAGACACAGATGCTGGAGATAGAAATACAACAAAGTAAGACAAAACATGGCCTCAAGGAACATATATTCTAATGGGAAGTGGGAGGGGAGGAAGCTAACAAGAGGGAAGGGGGAGTGAAGAGGAGCAACATGTCAGAAAATAGCGAGGTAATATGATTCCTGGACAGATAAAGCAAAATGCTTACTGGGATGGGGTGGGTAGAATTTCAGAACTAGAGTCGTGGACTTGAGTGAGGTGGAGAGGGGCAGAGACTAAATCTCAGAGGAGGGCACTGCACCAAGGGATACACACTCTTTCCTCCCTCTCTTCTTCGAAGCTGCAGCTCAGTCACTCTCTTCCATACAAAGCCTTTCTCGATCACTCCAACTGCTAGTGATCCACTCAGATTTCTTTGCATGCACCTACTTTGTATAGATTTGTGTTTATTAACTTTGCATTATGCCGTACATCTCCATTACATCTATTGTGTACATATGCACTATATACAAGCATATATGTGTGTGTGTGTGTGTGCATTTGTTATCACTCCTAGACTCATGACAAGTAGAGACTGTGTCATTCTTTGTATTTATATGCCTAGCATCTAGCAGAAGTCTCACCACATAGAAAGTGCTTAATAAGTATTTGTTGATTAATTAGTTTGTCCTATAGGCAATAGGAACCACTTAAGGATTTAGAGTAAGAGAATGAAATAGGCAGAGAGGTGTATTAGGAAGCTTAATTTGGAAACTGTGGGAAAATGGATTGGAAAGGGGAGAGAATGAAAGCAGTAAGACCACTTAAGGGGCTACTGCCTCTTAGTTTTTAACAAGAGATGATAGAGGTTTGAACTGTGGCAGTGACTATGAGAATAGAGAGGACTGAACAGACAGGTGTTTACAGCAGAGAACAATGAGATTTAGAAATGGAATAAATGTGGAAGGGGGACAGATGAGGGAGTGCAAAGTGACAAAGAAAACTGTAAAGGTTTTTTTTTTTTAATGGGAAGATATTGGTATCCTAAAGAGAAATGAGGAAATCAGTAGGAAGGGGAGGTTGGGGAAGATGACTAGACATGCAGTTAGATATACTCATGAAGTTGTTTCAAATTTGTGTTCGGAGTTTGAATTATCACATGAAGAAATAATGAATCCACCTCAGGAAACAAGATTACCATATGAGATCAGCCAGTGAGACTCCAGGAAGAGAAGAAGACCAAGCACAGAGCCTTGGCAGATGCCCACAATTTAGTGGGAATATGAGCCTGTGAGAATTTGGAGACAATAAGTCCTGGGTTCAAATTCTTCCTTTGCTGCTTCTTTGAAGGCAACTGTGAAGATATTGCTGTCCTTAAGAGAAATGGGGGGAGGCATCATTAGAAGAGAAGAGAGTCATGAAAAAGGAGGAAAGTTGTTGGGTAGTTTCCCTTCCAGAATGGTAGATCCTGTCAATAGCTATGTCTTCGGGGTAAAACTTAAACATAACTGGTATCATTAAAAAGATGAAGTAATTCCAAGATTCCCAGGACCAAGCAGGGTGAACAAGAGAGAGCTCCAAAGGGAAAGTAGAAGTAGGGATAACCCTAAATAGGAATTGTACATAGTCTTCAACCAAGAAGCTCCCATTTTACCCCTACTCCAAGAATTTCTTTATTGATGTTGTGAGGCTTTGTTTTATTTGGTTTCCTTTTATTGTTGAACTTGGTTCCCTACCAAATTTACATTCTTATAGGTTTTGTAAAAAAAACATGCTTAGGTTCACAGTGTTAATTGGTTTCCATAGTTCTTAGGAGAGAAGTTGACTCAAATACCTCTGAAGTGGGACAAATTCAGATGTTTCCTTATTTACTTGGGTGGGAACATGAGTCATGATGGGGACATTGGTGGTTTGTCAAGATTGAACTTGATTTACCTATTCTCTATCAATGCACCAGTTATAAAAACATAATGAAGAAGATAATAGCACTATAAAAATGACATGGGTAATATAAAAAGTATAGACAGAGTCAGAGGAGCTAGGTTCAAATTCTCTCTGGTATTTAGCCAGCTATGTGGTAACCTCTTTTTGTCATCACTTGTAGAAGGGATTATCATTCAGACAGAGGTTAGAATAGATGGTTTCTGAGGTCACTTCCACCTTTCAAATTTTGTGACTGAAATTCAATGTGTTTTTGGCTGTCCCAGCATTGTCTGGGGACAACAGCAAGAACTTTATAGTTCTTTCCAACTCTGAGATTCTTATGAGTCTATGGAAGGCTCTAGTAAAATTCATTTTACAAATGCCAGTGGGTCTGGAAGGAGTGTTAGGAGTCCCGATCCCTCCTTTTCTCTCCCACCCAGCAGCCTATAAATTAGCAGGATTGGGACATAATGAACTTCTTGTGGCCAAGTCTCACAGAAAACAAATGACTCTGTTGCCACGGAGACCACAGAGGTGTCTGTCCTGGGGGCCTGTTGGTGATTTACACCACAGTGATGGTTGGACCCATAATTTATATTTATGTTAAACAGGAGGTGGCTCCAGACGATCACTCAGCCAAATGGATTGGAAACCACAAAGGGGGAAAACAGGGTATGTTTATCCTGCTCCAGCCTGGGATTCTGTCTGGGAAAACCAATACTATCTCTTTTTTGCTCTCACCCAAGTTCACCCCAGAGAATGCTGATGATGGCTTCATCATCTGGATGACCTTGGGACAGTCACTTTCCCTATATGAGGCTCAGAGTCCTCCTCTGTAAAAATAGAATGATTTAAGTGCTTTTTACTTGTAATAGTCTGTGGTTCACTGAGTCCATACAGCAAGATATAATGGGAAACATGCTGGTTTTTGAACCAGAGGGCCTGGAACCACATCCAGTGACTTTTCCTCATCCATAAAAATGTGAGTATTGGATGAGATAGATAATCTCTAAAGGAAATAGTGTCTGGCATAGAGTAAACACTTATTAAAGGCTCTGTCTTTCTCCCTTTCCTTTCTCCCTTCCTTTCTTTCCTTTCTTCCTTTTCTTTCATCTATTGTCTATCTCCTTTCAACTCAGTTTTTCTGCTTTAATGAATCAAATAAACAAGCATTTATTGACCAACCCCTATACATCAGATAAACTCCTAAACTCTGGAGATATAGAGTTCCTTCCAAAAATCCCTAATTTCAAGAAACTCCCCATCTAATGGGGGGGGGGGGGAACATGCAAACAACTGTGTACAAACAAGATATAGACAAAATAAATTGACCATCTTTCATTCTGTAATCCTGTGATTCCCAACACTGAGGCCGTGAGACCATGGCCCCATTCATTAAGCCATCTGCTTCTCTTGTCTACCCTGCATAACCCCAAATATCATAGGCACATAACAAAGATTTGTTGACATGAATTTGACTGAATTCTTACCCTCATGCCAATCCCCTAACTCCTCTTGAGTTGTGATCAGTGCAATGCCAGCCTTTTCCAAGGACACAAACCTGACCAAAATGGGGAGAATTTCAGAGTACAAACTATTGGTCACTAAGATGAGCCAACCATCTGTAAAATCTCAAGTTCCTTAGATGAAAAATAATTCCCATTTTCAGAGAACTTTGAGTTTTACAAATCTTTTTTTCTCATAAGAACAAATTAAAATAGATAAGTAGTTTTATTCCCATTATACAGATGTGCAAAAACTGAGATGATCATTCAGAGAGATGACATAACTTATCCATGATTACATAGCTAATGAGTTTTGTAGTCAAACTATGAATTGGTCTTTACAACATGCAGAATCTAAATATATAAATATATGTTTGAAACCAGCAAATTGTTCAGGTGCTAGCTGCTAGCTGCCAATAAGGAATCACAGATGGACAGATAGCAGTTCTTTTCTCTAGTCCCTGATTTTTAAAATCACTAACCCTGCTGCATACTTCCTCAGCCTACTTTCATATGTCTACTTCCAGTCATTCTTACCTCTTTTCTGACCTGGCCTTAATCACTGAATGGCCATTGTCTCAATCAAATGGAGACCTGGAAAAGACATTACCTTCAAAAACTCAAGGTCACCTACTGCATCCACAGTCATCTTCAGTCATTTTGATCTCTGTCTGGCCACTGGACCCAAAGGGCTCTGGAGGAGAAAGTGAGGCTAGTGACTTTGCATAGCCGTCCCTTAACTGAATTTGATTTATTTGAAAAATCATAGCATTTCCTTCCTGATGTCATGGCCCTTTTGGAGAATGAAGGACAAACAACAGCAGCCAAGGCATAATCTAAACATCTTTCCTCTCTCTTCCTTCTTTCTTCTCTGTTTCTTTATTTCTCAATTTCTCAATTGTTTATCTCAGTCTCCCTGTGTCTCTCTGTCCATCTGTCTCTTTCTTTCTTCTGTCTCTCCCTCCATTCTTTTCCCTCTCCCACATCCTTTCTCTAATCCTATGATTGTTCTATGCTCCATCACTTTTCAATGATCATTGAAAATGTCTCAATATGACATATATATAGTTATATACATTTTATAAATACACACACACACACACACACACACACACACACACACACACACACACATATATTTGGTTCCCTTGGACTAAATGACTTGAACTCAGGTTGATGCTCTCTTGCTATTTCCTTATTTATTTTTATCTTGTTCATCAATTCTCTGTTTTGTTTTGTTTTGTTTTTTTTTTTTTGGCAAGGCAAATGGGGTTAAGTGGCTTGCCCAAGGCCACACAGCTAGGTAATTATTAAATGTCTGAGACCGGATTTGAACCCAGGTACTCCTGACTCCAAGGCCGGTGCTTTATCCACTATGCCACCTAGCCTAGAATTTCTCTGTTAACCAAATTGCTTCTTTCCTTTTTTATTCATAGAGCTTAGTTAGCAGAAAACATACAAAACAAGAAGCAATCACATTGCCTTTCTGTCATCAATCATCATTATCTTATCCACTCCTGGGCAACAGGAGCCTTTGTAGAATTGTCTTCTTTTCCCTATATAACTTTCTTAATTTTTTTTTGATATTGATTTTCCTTTCCAGGTCTAGATCATCTTGCATATTAGCACTTCTGACACCACTCTTACAGATCCATGTCATAATTCTGTATTCATTCTGAGGGATCTGTCATTCCTCCTAGGTATGTGTTTACCTAAAATGCAAGTTGGTTAGTGGGGTCCCTGTGCATCCACTTTAGTTTCATTGGATCCTTTTGTTGCTTCATCAGACTGATTTTGTGTCTCCAGAATTTCCAATTGGAAAGTTTCCAAGACCTCTTGGGCTGTCTTTCCCTTTCTCTGAGTCCTTTGGAAACGTTTCTTCCAAGATCTTGTGAATTAACTAAACTATGCCTGGCTTTCTCTTCTCTATGAGGAATTTTAACATGATAGCAACCACTTCTTCCCATGCTCTAATTATCAACCCAGCAGTCATGCTTCCTTTTTAGTAAGAATGAGATCAAAACTAGAAGAGGAAAGAAGGGGAAATGTTTGTATTAATGTTAGGCCCTGTGCTAAACACTTCACAAAAATTGTCTCATTTGATCCTCACAGAAACCCTATTTTTATTACTATTTTACAATTCAGAAAACTGAGGTAAAAGTGGTAGTTAAGTGACTTGCCGAAAACCACACAACTAGGAATTACCAGAGGCAGGATTGGACTCAGCTTTTCCTATCTCCAAGTCTGCTATATGTTGTAGCTGCCTATTAATTAGAATTTCTTTTTGTTGGTTCTTACATATTTTGAAAGATGGGAAGATCATTAAGGCAAATCAAAAAAATGATTAGTTCTTGGCAGAGAGAGAATATTCTAGTAGATATTCGGACAGTTGAAATAAATCATCACTACTCTATTTTGCCTTCCATTCCAGGTTTGTGTTGGGTTTCTCAAGGTCCCCATTTATTTCCTCTTTACATTCAGGTGGTCTGCAGGACACTCCAAGGACGACAGCTTCTGTTACTGCTTCTGTTAATCCTCATCTAAATATTCTTCATTATGATTACTTGCTCTGGCTCCTGGATTTCCTCACATAAGTCTGTCTTCTTAATATGCAAGACTACCACACCACTCTCTTCCTTTTAACAGTCCTGTATCTTTTAAGTTTGGTGATGAAGAAGCAATGTGTTCCAGTGGTTAAATATCTGTCCGTAGATTCAAGAAGGCTGAGTTCAATTCTTGCCTATGACTTGTAGTGTCTGGACAAATGGCTTAACATATCAGTTTACAAGATAGAAGAGTAGGTGCCAATGCCAATCTCTATTAGGAGAAGGTCATTCCCATTGAAATCACAGGTCCAATTTCTTAAAAAGGTATCTTCTTCCAGAGATGCGTCTCATCCAACCAAGTCTCGGGACATTCCTATGAGATCACATTTGCCTCTTTGCTTTAGGATATCTAGGTCACTTTGCTTATTAACCACACTTTCAAAATGTGAAAGATAGTTCCTTTCCTGTCCTGGGTTCATCCCCTTTGATCTAAGGCCCAGGACTCCTGACTGGGAATAATAACGGGAGCAGAAGACAAACTGCAAGGAGTTTAAGAGCAAAAGATTTGATTCTGGAGAGTAATTTGGAGCTATCCCCAAAGGACTAAAAAACTGTGCATACCCTTTGATCCAGCATTATAGCTGCTAGCTTTTTATCCCAAAGAGATCATAAAAGGGAGAACTATTTATACAAAAAATTATATTAAAAAGGCAGATCTGTTATTGGTGACTAATAATTGGAAATCAAAGGTATATCCATCAATTAGGGAATGGTTAAATTGTAATATATGCTTATAATGAAATATAATTATGCTATAAGAAAATGAAAAATGGGATGATTTCTGAAAAACTTGAAAAGACTTACATGAACTGATGCATAGTGAAGTGAACAGAGTCAGAAGAACATTATACATAGTAACAATATATTATTTTTTCTTTTATTCCAGTCTTCTTGAGCAAAATAATAAATATGGAAATTGCATAAGTATAACCTATATTTAATTGCTTACCATCTCAGGGAGGTGGGAGAAGAAAGAGGAAGGATGGAGGGATAGAATTTGGAATTCAAAAATTTAAATATAAATGTTTAAAAATCAAATTATAAATTACCTTTAAAAATTGTGAAGGGTTTGCTCTGTCCATATATAGCTTCAGTGTAGAGGAGAGAATGTTAGACTTGGAGCCATTTTTGTTTGTTCATTCTAGACGAGGATCATGACAACAGGAAGGTGATGCCATGACTTATAAGTGAGTTGAATTTAAATGAGGGGGGCCAGGCAAAGTCACCAGTCTCACTTTCTCTCTGGAGTCATCTGGGTCCAGTGTCCAGATATGGATCAGGATGACTGGAGATGGCCTGGATGTAACAGGGGCCCTGGTCTTTTGAAATTAAGATCTTCCAGGGCGGCTAGGTGGCACAGTGGATAAAGCACCGGCCTTGGAGTCAGGAGTACCTGGCTTCAAATCCAGTCTCAGACACTTAATAATTACCTAGCTGTGTGGCCTTGGGCAAGCCACTTAACCCTAATTTGCCTTGCAAAAACATAAAAAAAGAAATTAAGATCTTCCTCATTTGATTGAGGCTCAGTTTGATTGAGGCTGGTTAAGAAATGAGGAAAAGACTGTCCTCTTTTATCACATTAAAAAAAATAAATTTGAGAGGGGGAGACCCACAGGGTTTCCAAAAAGAAACAATTGTTATTTTCATTCACTTGGAGCAATTAAGGTCCAAACAATGATCCCATGTTCTACTTAATATAGACTAGGAAGCAGAAAGACCTGAGTTGAAATCCTAACTCAGACATGTATGACTCTAAGCAAGTCATATAACTTTTCTCTGCCTCAGTTTCCTCATCTGTAAAATGAGGATTAATAATAGCATCAACTGCTCTGGGATGTTGTGACGATTAAATGAGATTTTTAAAAAGGGGGTCTCATGGTCTTAGGGTAGGTTTTAACTTTAACTTTCATTGCTTTGGACTTTTGTAGCTTAAAACTGTGAAAGATTTGTAGAACATTCAATATGTAAAGTGCTATGGCCATCTTAAAGTGCTATAGAAATGCTAGCTATTACTCTTACAGCCAGTCTAACACTGCAGTGAAGGATAAAAGGATGAATGAGGACACAGAAAGATTTTGCAGCCTCAGAGGTCATCTTGTCTAATCTCAAAATGAACAGAAATCTCTTCTACAAATCCTCGATAAGTTATGATTCAGCAGAGTTCTGCTTGAGGTCACCCCTAGTAATGGGGATACTCACTCTTCTCCACAAAGTAGCAAATGTGGTCATCTGCAAAGCGGGAGGGAGGGAGGGAGAGGCAGGGATGAGAACTGGAGGAAAGTGGAAAAAGTCTAAAACAGCTACTCTCAATACATCCATTGGAAACCTCAAATGGACCAATGGAAAGTTATCCAAAGAACAGACAGGTCCCAGTGGAAGTTACTGGCCCTGGAGCTCTCCATCCTATTGATGTGACTTTTTCCAACCAACTTCGGCTCCCCTCTCCAGACAGTCTAACTATCCCATTCCAACTCCACAAGTCTGGGGTGTATATTCATTAAAATCTCTTTAGAATAAGAACAATGTCACATAGAGTTCTCCTGAGAACAAGGTTGATATTCTAGTCTTCTGGACATGGGAAAGGATGCTGCCGTTGGAGCTAGAGCACCTTAGTTCAAATCCCTGAGTCTGTCACTTAATACATGGCTAACTCACTTAATTTCACTGCAACTCAGTTTCCCCTTGTTATATAAAGTGGTTGAACTATGATAACCTATACAATCCCTTTCAGGTTTAGATTTACAATCATATAATCCAGTGCTTCTTGAGATATCTAGTAAGAATCTGTGCCCAGGAGAGAAAGAAATATTCCAGAGTTTGAGAGTAATGATTGACAATACCAAAAAACTGGCCACCTTCAATCATGCTGGGAGATGACATCGGTTTACAAGGATTTCACATTAAGCTACATAATTTATCACAGTGATTGAGGCTCACACGCCCCAAAGTGAAGGAATTCTAACTTAAGTTCTCTCAGCAACTGTAACCTGGCAACCTACCCCAAGGTGTTGGCAGGAGGTCACATTTCTCAGGTTCTTATTGGATGAGAGGTTTTCCACCTTCGCACACCTTCAACTGTGGAGCTCTGTGGGCTTTGGGGAGGGAGAGAAGGTGGGAAGATGGGCCATTTCTACATTGGTCTCCAAAGTTGGTTTGTACACCACCCCGTGATCTCCAATTAGCTTATTCTCTCTCCTCTTCGAAACTCTCTTTAGTTTCACTTGACTATATCTGCTACTAACATTATTCACCCACTTTCCCATGTATGAAATTTTGGTACCATATCCATATGACTCTTCTCTCTCTTTTACTTCTCACATAGACTTAGTTACCAAATCTTCTTGATTCCCCATCGAAAACATCTCACATGCTTGTTCCTTCCTCTCCATTCACATACCACATAACATAAGTTCTAATTACCATTCACCTAGATCAGTACAATAGTCTCTTAAAAGATCTACACACACACACACACACACACACACACACACACCCCAACACACACAGATCATCTTCTAAATTGCTGCCAGAATTATCTTCTTTTTACATAAAATTGGTCTTGTCACTTCTCTTCATTGATTCTCTATCAGGAAAAATTTAAATGCCCTTGATTGGCATTAAAAACCGTCTATGATGTGATATTACCAAGCCTTCTCACCTTTAACTGGCTTTGCTACATTGGGCTAGTCAAATTCCTCATTTTTAAAATGATGATATTAGATGATATGATCTCAGAGCTTCAGCTTTCAATATATTATTCAAAAAATAGTTAGCAATTATATGCATAGAACTTTATTATTAAAAGCATTTTGCAAATATTCCCTCATTTTATGCTCACAACAATCCTGGGAAGTAGGTGCTATTATTATTCCCATATTACCGATGAGGAAATAGAGATGGGCAGAGATTAAGAGTTGCTCAAGGTCACACAATTGTGTGTTTGTCTCAGTTTCCTCACCTGTCAAATGAGCTGGAGAAGAAAACAGCAGACAACTTCAATATCTTTGCCAAAAAAACTCCAAAAGGCATTACCAAGAGTCAAACATAACTGAAATGTTAGCACAACAGCAATTGTACGCTCTCCACCATGCCATCTAGCTGCCTTCTGAATCTATGATTAGAGACATCTAGGTAGGATAACAACTAAAATTCATACTGTGATTTAAGGTTTTCGAAGTGCTTTGCAAATAGAATCCTATTTAGTTCTCATAACAACCTTGGTAGGAAGATGCTATTATTAATGTCATTGAGAGATTAAATGACAAATCAGGGTTTGATTTATTGTTTTGTTCATTGTCTAGACTTTTAAAAGTGTTAACAATGCAGATTAAATTTTAAAATGTGTCAGGGATACTCCCCCCGCCCCCCGAGACAAAGTTGTTCAGTATTTAATAGCACACCCCTGCTCTCACTCTTCACCCATTCCAATAAGATCCTCCCTTGTACCAAAGCAGCACAGTTACATAAAATAAATCTACCCATCAGTCCAGTCTGACCAAGTTTGGATCCTTCCTCATCTATGGTCCTGAGAGGTAGAAGATGAGTATCTTGATTAGGTTAACATAACATTACACAATGTCACTTGTGTGACCTTGGATAAGTCACTTAGCTTTCTGGAACTCAGTGTCATCTATACAAAAAGAGGGTTGGACTAGATGGTCTCTGAGGTTCCCTTAAAGATCTATATCTGCAATCTTGTGAAGTCACAATTAGTCATTGAATCAATCACTGTCCTGAAATCTGACGTTATGATGGTCATTATGACTATTGGGTTTATGTAAATGAGTTTGTAATATTGTTATTTGTATATATGTCATATCCCCCTACTAAATACTAAGGGCAAGAAGCAAGTCTTAACTCAAACTTTTATCTGACCCAGTGTTTAAGAAAGAGTTCTGCAAAGAAGAAATTCTTAATTCATATTTGTTGAGTTGGATAAAAATTAAGTATATTTTTTTACAGGAGCTGCCTGGGGTTAGTTCAGTTTTACACTGGAAGAGAATAGGCTGAGTTTTTCTTTTCTATTTTTATTTAAATCTTTTGTTTTTATATTACCTACATATCCTAATATATCCCTTTCTGCTCCTCCTCCTCCTAGAGATCTATTCCTTAGAACAAAGAATTAAAAGAGACAAAATAGTGTAGCAAAACAAGCCAATACCCTGAAAAAGTCTGATATCATAGGCAGTATTCTACACTCATAATCCCCCAACCTCTGCAAAAAAGGTAGACAGAGAGGGTGGAGCAGGCTGATATAGGTATTTACATACATACATACATACATACATACACACATCACATACTTTTGATTCTATGAATATAATTTATATTGCTTGCCTGTGTAATATTGGGAAATTCTTAGGAAAAATGAGAAGGAATTAGAAAGGTATTTTAATTCCCGCATTTCAAACACCCAATCTTTGTTTTAAAGGACTATCTAAAACATGACCTCTTTGCCACAACCCCAGAAGTTATTCTTTCTAACATCTTATGATAATTTGATCAATGTGCTCCTATGATTGTCCACCCTGTGCATGTAGGAATAGAATAGGAATAGGACTAAATCTTCAATTTTATTAGCATAACAACTTCCAGATAAGGAAATTTCCTCTCCCAGTTCAAGTCAGCAACTTCTCTGTACTTGTAATCTTTTTTTTTTTTGGTTTGTTTTTGCAAGGCAATGGAGTTAAGTGACTTGCCCAAGGTTACACAGCTAGGTAATCATTAAGTGTCCAAGGTCAGATTTAAACTAAGATCTTCCTGATTCCAAGGTCAGACTCTCTCTATTGTGCCACCTAGCTGCTCCTGTACTTATAATCTTAATGGTTTACCTGGGTACTAAGAGGTTAAGTGACGCCCTGGGTAACCAATATGTGATGGATGCAAAATTAGAACCCAGATCTTCCTGGTTTTAAAGCCAGTTCTCTATCTATTATACCATACTCCCCTGGAGATACTCTCCCAGGGGCTCTAAAGACCACATATATATATAGTTTTGACAACTATATTTTATTATAACTGTCTTTCTTTGTAATCTTATATATTTTATACATTTGAAAGCATTATTCTCAAAATGGGTCCAAAGGCTTCATGTGTCAGGGATCCATGACACAAAAAAGATTAAGAACCCTGAATTCTAGTTTATTTCTCAGCCCTACACATCTGTTTCCTTAAAGGGGGAACTTCCTGCTTGATTTTTGACCCAGAAGCCAAGAGTTAAAGGACCCCAGCTAGCATGAGTCCATGTTATTTAAGCTCAGCCATGTTGGAAAAGATCATGAATCCTTTTGAAAGGTTGGTGGAAAGCCAAGGTATTAGATGTGTAAAATCAGTTTGGTGGTATTGTCAGAGAATCATGAAGTTTCCTCTTTGATAAACATTCTATCCACACAAACACACAACCCCACAAATATTTTGTGAACAGATCTGCTATATAAGATACTTCACAAGAATCACAAGAGACCTCTGCTTCAGAATGCCCAAAGTTGCTGAGTGATGGTGGCACCTATGTCTGGGTACATGGTGGGAGAATGGAGCTTTGGTAAGGGAGTTAGTAGAGTGGGTGAGTACAGATTAAGGTCCAGGAACCTGGGTGATACTTCAGTTCTCTGCTGCTTCCCAGCACAGATCTGTTACTGGGAGACTCTCAGATTCCTCTGTTGCCTTGTTCCTAACTTGTGAAGAATTCATTTCCCAAGAAATGGGTGTCCTGTGTATGTGCATGCAAATAGGGTAGAGGTGATGGAGGAAGGAGAGATTATTGGCTTGTGGGGGGGTTTTTCTCCTTTTCTCCTTATTTTTTGGAAACTGTCTGAGGCTGTAGCATTGTTGCTGGTGGCTGTGGTACGCCTGCTACAATCAGTACTATTTCTAGGCAAAGAACTAATTTACTGCTTGAACGACTTTAGCTCAAAAGAAGAAATAGGGACAATCAAAAGTCCTGAGGGAGCAGAATAATAGGGTAATTTACAAGGGGAGATGAGGGAGATGGGAGTACCACGCAGGGTAATTCTTTTGCATAATCTTTATTTTATTTTTGAGCCCTTTTCTTTTGCCTCTCTGGGGGGCTAAGCCAGACCCATGGAACCCATTTTCCATCCCCTAGTGTGATATTTGAATGGGAGGAAAGGTCAAAGGAAGTGGGATGATTGGGCTGAAGGTGAGAAAGTATAAAAGTGATTTAATTACCATTTTCAGAATCCTCTCAGACAAAAAGCTTTTGTTGGGTATTTACTATGTGAGAGACACCAGCTCTGGACCCTAAGGTGCCACAGTGGGTGGCAATGGGTGACTACATCATTAAAAAAAGAGGATTCATGCTTTGAAGGAGAAGGGATACCTGATATATGGGGACGGGACTAATCATGTCTGTTTTGGTATGCTAAGCATGTCATAACAGATTCTTCCTGAATATGGAACATCAAAGCTAAAAGGAACCTTAAAGGTCATTGGATCCAGCCTCCTCATTTTACAGGGAAGGAATCTAAGGTGGAAAGAGAATAAAATGACTTTCCTAAGATCATATAGATAATTAATTACACTTAGGACAGCCACCATGGGAGCTCAAGAGAGATGAATATATTAGGACAGCTAGGGGGGCACAGTGAATAGAGAATCTGCCCCACAGTCTGGAAGACCTGAGCTCAAATCCAATCTCAGACACTTTATGCTTACTAGATGTGTGACTTTGGGCAAGTCACTTAACTCCATTGCCTCTCCAAAAGAGAGAGAAAAAGAGGGCAGCTAGGTGGTGCAGAGTATAGAACACCTGCCCTGGAGTCAGGAGGACCTGAGTTCAAATCTGTACTCAGACACTTAATAATTGCCTAGCTGTGTGAGGGCAAGTCACTCAACCCCATTACTTTAAGTAAAATTAAAAAATCAAAAAAAAGAGAAAGAGAATTATTAAATCTTCAACTCAGACATCAATAAAATGATACAAATCAGGGCTTGATTTATTGCTTTGTTGGTTGTCTAGACTTCAGAAGAGCTAGATGAGTCATTGGATACAGTACTGGCTGGAATCAGAAAGACCTGGGTTCAAATCTGGCCTCAGGCATTCATTAGCTGTGTGACTCTTGGCAAGTCACTTAACTTCTTCTTATCCTAATCTATTGAAGAAGGAAAAGGCAAATCACTCCAGTATCTTTGCTAAGAAAACTTTATGGATAATATGGCCCATGGTATCCCAAAGAGTCAGATACAGCTGAACAACAATTAAGCTTAAGAAAGAAATTGAGAAAAAATGTTAATAATAATGCATGCTAAACATAAAAGTAAGTTTTCAGAGAGTCAGTTGACAAACTTTACCAATTCTCATTACCTAGAACCTAGGTCTTCTGTTAATTCAGTGTTCTCCCCACTATGTCAGATTCTTATCCAAATGCTGGATAAGGAAATTCTTTTTTGGGGGGATAGAGGCTGGAAAATAACTTCCATATCATTAAACTGGCTAAAGTCAGTCCTGCCTGAGCACATTGTGTCCTTCCTTCATCTTCAATATTTATGGCAATGTTAAGATAAACATGAAAGATAAACCTAGATCTGGAGATGTACAAAGAGTCAGGAACCCGTTTTTAGTACTTCAGGAAAGAGGCCTAGATATCTGGTTTGGTACAGAAAAGGTGGGGGTGAGCAAGAGCTGAAAGATTCCAACAATCATTACTCAGAATGCTTGCCCTGATTGATGTCTGATCTGATGTTCATCCTTCATTATCAAAGAAGACCGTATAGACATGATGACACCATTTGAACATTGTGTTTATTATAGTGAGGCAAGTGTTGTGCAAAGACATCCTTCTCATTTGCCTTTTCCGGAACTGTTCTACCTCATGGTCTGAGCAATAAGAAACAGTTGTACTGAGGAAAGTCTAGATGCTGCAGAATCCTTGGTCTTATGGATAGGATTTCCCTCTCATATCAGTGCCAAGCAACACTGAGCATGAAACCAGGACGGTACTATGATTGACAATGAAAAGGAAGGTGAGATTGGCTGAATATGCCATGAACATCCAATCAAGGTGTGTTGTTGCCTAGTCAGATAAAGAGAGTCGATATGGAAGAGTCCAGATGGGAGAGTTCAACTGGAGACAGAGCTTCACAGGTGGTATTATATCAAGCAAGCAAAATAAAGTCTCCTTGGAAGAGTTCAGGTGAGAGAAAGGATGGGGTCAGGATATGAAAGCAAAACCATTCAGAGAATAGATAATGAAAGAGAAGTCAGAGCAACTATTTGAACTTTGAGAACAGAAAAGGAGCAGTAGCTGACAGTAGTCCTAACAAGGGCACGGTTTCCCTACTCATTTTTGACCTTTTGATGAACCGATTCAACTCTTTTTCTTTTAAATCCCTTGACTCCTTTTCCTATCAAAGCTTTTCCCTTGTCAAACCCCAACCTTGAATTACTCCCACCATCAGCTGCCTTCACTACTACACATGTACTATTCAATGAAGTTAGGGGAAAAAAATCATGGGTTTGTCTTGAATAGATAGATTATAACAAGTTTGTTACATAATGTCAGCTAAGCCCTTGCTTTAACTCACTTTTCAACTCAAATTTTTCCAAACTTTCCATCTATCTTCAAAGTGCTAATAGTTTCCCCTCATCCACCCAAGCCTACCTCATATTTCTCTGAAAAAGATTCAGATCACAAAGAGCTTTCTTTTCTCCCCTGTTTTACATTTCACATGACTCCTTTTCATTCATTACTGTTTTATATGTCAAGATGACCCTTCTCCCTGCCAAAGTTACTAATGAAATCTTAATTGCCAAATCTAATGGCCTTTTCTCAATTTTTATGCCTCTTGACCCCCTCTGCCACTTTTGACATCATTCTCCTCTCCTCAATATTCTCTTCTCCCTAGATTTTCATAACACTGTTCTCTTCCTTTCTGTCTGATTATTCTTTCCCCATCTCCTTTACTTTCATCATCCACATCATGCTAGCTAACTATAAGGGACCCCCAAAGCATTTTTCCTGGGTCCCCTTTTCTTGCTATACTATTTCATTTAGTGATCTCACTAGGTCCTTTGGATTTGACTATTATCTCTATGGAAATGATTCTCAGATCTCTGTCCAACCTTAACCTTTCTTATGACCTCCAGTCTTGCGTTTCCAATTGCTTATTAGGAATCTGATTAGAAAAAACTAGATATCTCATGGTACCTTAAGTTAAATGTGTCTAAAATTGAACTCATCGTTTCTCCCCCAAACCCTCCATTTTTCCTCACTTCCCTGTTACTATCAATAGTACTATCACTTCTACCCTACTACCCAGGCTCACAACCCAGTTGTCAGCCTCAGATTCTTTACTCTCTTTTGCACACACACCCCACCCCAGTTCAATCAGCTATCAAATTCCTGTCCTTTCTTCCTTCATAACTTCTCTTCCTTGCCACTGCAACAACCCTAGGACAAAGCTTCATTGCCTCCCACCTGGACTATTTTAATAGCCTTCTGGTTGGACTCCCTGCAGCAGGTCTTTCTGTACTCCAATCTGTCCGCCACTCAGCTGTCAAATCTTCCTAAAGCACACGTCTGACCATGAAGCCACCATTCAATCAACTCCAGTTGATTGTTTCAGGGTCAAATATAAAATCCTCTGCTTGGTCTTTTAAGGCCTTTATAACCCCATCTCTTCCTAACTTAGCAATCTTCCTGTACTTCATTCTCCTACCCCGATTCTGTGATAGAATGACATTGGCATCCTTGCTGCCCTTCACAAAGACATCCCTTCATCCAACTACCATTTTCATTGGCTGTACCCATCTTCTGAATTTCTCTCCCTCTTTTCTCCCTTTCCAAACTTCTTTTATGTCTTAACTAAAGTCTCACCTTCTACAAGTCTTTCCCTTAAGTCCTCTTTTTTGTTCCTCCCCCTCTGAGACTATCCTCAATTTATCCTATCTCAATCTTGTTTGTACATATTGTCTTCCTATTGTCTCTCCTATTAGACTGTGAGCTTCTTGAGAACTGGAACTATTTTTCTTTTTTTTTGGATTCCCAGAGCTTAGTAGAGTCATATAATAGGAGTTTAATAAACGTCTTATCCTTCCTTGCTTTTTTTCCCTTTCTTCTTTCTTCCCTCGATCCTTGATTGTGTCTAGGAAGAAGAGTCTGGTTTTGTTTTTCTTTGTATCTTCAGCACTTAGTACATTGTCTGTGCATAGTAATAATTAATAAATGCTAGCTAATTGAAATAATTCATGAGGAAGATCTGGGGGTTGGCATTTGTTGGAGTTAAATCCTATCAGTAAAGGTTATACTAAATCTTTGTGCCTCTGAGAAAAGCCTCAACTCCCCAAAAAGTTGAATATTGTGGTCATTGCACAGGGCTCACATGCCTAAGGTAATTATTCTGATTTAACAAATCCTAGAGATTTCTCTGCACTACCCAAATCATTTGTAGAAATTTAGAAGGAAAATGTTCCATTGACTTCCTTTTACTACACAAATATAGTCCTAATATGTATACCAGAAAAGAATGACGAAAAGAACAAGTAGTCTAGACCAATATCATTAATGGATATAGGTCATAAATTTTAAATAAATTTCTGGCAATAAAAGACTACAGCAATCCATCCAAAAAGTTTTCACTATGATCAAGTTGGAGTTAAGCCAGTAGTGCAAGAATTGGTCAACCTTACAAAAATAATTACTGTGATTGATCATATTAAAAGCAAAAAACATCTAAAACCTCATTATTATATCAATAGTTAGAGAAAAACCTTTGATGATATACATCATTCATTTTTGCTAAAAAAAAGAAAAAAGAAAACCCTGGGAAGTATAAACAGAAGAAGATTTTTTAACATTATAAAAAGTAACTTTCTAAAACCCAAAGCTAGCATTATGTGTAATGAGGAGATAAGGAACCCCCTCTCTCTACTGTTCTTTGACATAGGTTTAGAAATTCGGGTGATAGCAATAAGAAAAAAGAGTGGAATCAAAGATTTTTAAATGAGCAAAGAAGAGATAAAAATACCTGTTTCCTTACAACATGATAATTTGTTAGAAAATTCAAGAGAATCGGCAAAGAAACCAATGAAACAGTTCATTGAACCAGTAAAGTAGAAAGACAAAATAAATCCACCAAAAAAATCTATGCCATTTCTATATATCAATAACAAAACCCATGAAGAAATAAAAAGTAAAGTCCTATTCAAAGCTACCATAAAATATAAAAAATATTTTGGAGGAATGCATTATCTTTGAGTGATCTGGATCTATTAGTCATCAAACATTTACTTCAATGCTCAGATTAGGTATTTGGGGGAGATTAACAACTCAAAGAAAGGATCACACACACCCTCCCCTTGAAAAAAATTCAGTGATTCCACAAATTGGGGGGGGGGGGACGTAGAATGACATCGACACTTCAGCATGTTGGTGTCCTAGCACATCAGAAAATTTGGGGGTTGGAGTACTCATGAGGTCTACGAAAGAGTCAAGTTGATGGGTGTTGCCACCAAAAAGAGAGTATTTTATAATTTAGTTTGTTTTAGTTCAACTAAGTTTTAGGTTTTAAGGGACAAAGGTTGAAATAGAAGGGGCGGCTAGGTGGCGTAGTGGATAAAGCACCGGCCTTGGAGTCAGGAGTACCTGGGTTCAAATCCGATCTCAGACACTTAATAATTACCTAGCGGTGTGGCCTTGGGAAAGCCACTTAACCCCATTTGCCTTGCAAAAACCTAAAAAAAAAAATAGAAAAGAGAGACTGAAACAATAAAGGGAAGATGAAACTAGGGAAATCATTAGACCCTTAACACTATCATCCCCAGATCACAAAAGGAAGTAAGGGAATATTAGGTTAAAATACGTTCCTCAGTCAAGACTACTCCTCAGTCCAGATTTCTCCCACATTGATTAAGAAAGCTATTGCACAAGCTTCATCTTTCACACCTGAGGAGCACCATGACCCCTAACACTGGGACCAGCAGCTGCTACCTCCAGAATGAGGGCAGCAAGAGACACACTGTAGTTCCAGACGCAAATTAGGACAGTCCGCCTATTAGGGCAACTTAGGACATCTCTACTAGAGCAGTAGTAAAATGGAGCAGGACCAGAAGCATTTTAAAGAGAAACAGTTATAATAAGGAGTGAGGGGCCAGTGATCGAAGTTACATGAGAGCCAGAAAAGGGAAATGAGACAAGACAGTAAGAAGGGAATCCTATCACAAGAAATTCCAGGCCCCCAAATCTTGAAAGATTGGAAGCACTAACCACAATTTGAACCTGTCCTGATGTTATCTTTTTTAATTAAAATTTTTATTCTTAATCTAAACACCCCCCAAATAATCATTTCCAATTACAAAACAGAATTTGAAGAGTATGATATATGCAAATCTAAATCTCCATTTCATATTTTAGTCTCCATTTTTTAAGAAGTTTATAAAAAATTTCACATGTCTTTCAAAACTCTTCTGCTTGTCTATGCTTCCTTCTGAACTCCTTGTTTCAAAGACCCTTATTTCGAATCAGGGGAATCACTTTTACTAACCCTCCCTTCCCCCCCCCCCCATCCTCTCCCAATTAAAAACCAAAAGAAAAAAAAGTCCTGTAACAAGGATTTAATGTAATCTATCAAAATTAATTCACAGTGTGACCATGTCCAAAAGGGTGCCCTAAGTTCATCACTTAGTCTCTCAGGAGACAGGAAACATGTTTCATTATAGGCCCTCTGGAAACATGTTTCATTATAGGCCCTCTGGAAACATGATTGGTCATTGCATTGATCAGAATCCTTGAGTTGTTTAAAATTGCTTTTATTTCTTTCTATTTTTTTCCTTTATATTTGTATCAATTTTTCTCCTGACTCTACTTTGCACTGTATCAGTTCATGTTACCCAGGATTCTCTGAATTAATTTCCTTCAGCATTTTTTACGATGAACTAATATTCCTTTACATTCATTTATCACTTTTCATTCAGCCATTCCTCAACTGATGGGTACTCCCTTAGATTCTAGTGCCTTCATTTCTTCCCTTCTCTTTTAGTTTTAGTTTCTTTGCCTTTTAATGCCCACTTTAAGATCCCAGAGCTTGTTTTACTTGAGATTATTCATTTCCTCTTGACTCCCCTCCAACCCCTCACCCATTCTCACTTATTTCCCTCTTAAATTTAATATATTTACACATTTGCTTGAGTGTTCAAATAGCTTTTTCCTTTTTAAATAACAGTAAGGTTATGCTTTATCTTATGCTTACTTACCCTTATTCTTCCCCTATTTATATATTCTTATGTACCCCAATTATTAGAAATAATAAGTTCTGTTTCCCTTCTTCCTCTTTTCTACACTACTGTATTTATTTTATCATTCTTTGTTTTTCCCTTTTTTAAACCCTCAGAACAGGTAAAAATCCATGTCCAGGTCTTCTATAAACTCTTTGAAGACATTAAGGTTCTGAAGAAACATTTATTTCTGGGGGCTGCTAGGTGGCGCAGTGGATAACAGCACCGGCCCTGGAGTCAGGAGTACCTGAGTTCAAATCCAACCTCAAACACTTAATAATTACCTAACTGTGTGGCCTTGGGCAAGCCACTTAACCCCATTCCCTTGCAAAAAAAAAAAAACAAAACATTTATTTTCTTCTCTGCCCACCCCAACAGAATGTTAGCACTACCTCATCCCACAGGTTTAAACAAATTGTCTATATTTCCAAGTTCCTAACTCAAACCCAAGGGGCAGCCTGGTAACACGGTGGGTAGAGTATTCTATTCAGGGGTAGAGGATAGAAGAAGTGGCAGCACAAAGCCTTGGACACAGTCCTATGCATGATCTGTTCTTTTGTGAACTGAACAGGCAACTCTACAGAGTCCTTGGAACCATGATAGGTCCAGGAAGGTCAAGATTTGTGTTAAAAGAAAATAGCATGAACTCACAATTTAAACTCGAACCTGAGAATCAAAGACAAACACCTTGGCCTTGTTAAGGGCCTGTACAGGAGGTCCTGAGTTAAAATCCAGTCTCAGATACTTCCTAGCTATGTAGTCCTAAGTAAGTCACTTAACCCTGTTTGCCTCAGTTTCCTCATCTGTCAAATAAACTAGAGAAGGAAATGGCAAATCACCCCAATATGTTTGTCAGGAAAACTTCAAATTGAGGCCATGAGGTGTCAGACACAACTGAAAAATGATTGAATGAACTGAACTCAAATCCAGTCTTTTCATTAAAAATGCTTGAAAGTCTTTATCTAAAGACAAATATTTCCCACCACGTCAGAATGCTCTTATCTTTATGGGGCAAGTTATTTTGAGCTATAAGACTATTTCATTTGCCTTTTGAAATGTTGTATTCCAAGATCAGTTCTCATAACTAGTAAAAACTGCCGGGTCCAACTTTTCTTTCTGGAAATTTGAAGTATTTGTATTTCCTTAAGTGTGACATATAATAGTATTCCTAGAACTTTTCCTTTTAGATATTCAAAGGATGATTTATGGGTGCTTTCTATTTTTACTCTGCCCTCTGGTCATCATAAATCTGGGCAACTTTCATGTATGATTTTTTAGTCTATAGTATTCGGGTTTTGACAGGGGGTGGTGTATGGGAGAGATGGAGAACAAGAGAAGTAATCATTGTTTTCAAGGAGTTTGCTAATTTTTAAATGATCTCTCTTCTGACTTATTTTCTGGGTAAGTTGTTCTTAATATCAAATATTTCATATTTTTCTTCTATTTTTTGATCTTTTAATTTTGTATTAATTTTCTTGTCAATTGATTTCTGTTTGTTGTAGCCTAGTTTTCAGGAAGTCCATTATTTGGTTACATTTACTACTTTGTCTTCTAAGCTATTTATGCCCCTTCCAAACTGTTACTTTAGAGTTCTTAAATCAAATTTATCTTTTTTTTTTGTTTTATATCTTCTAGTTATTCATATAGCTCTGTAGAAACTCCTTTTTGTCATTTGAATCACCACTTACAGGTGTTAGCAGGTACTTTCTCCTTTCAGGAAACATTTTAAACTCTCTCTAAATTTTCAATGGTTTTTAGAAATATTATCTTTTTCAGTTTATGACCAGGCATTGTCTCCTGATGTGGTTTTTGTGTGGTGATTTTCCTTCTGCTTGACTTCTCCCTGGGTCATGTGAGTTGTGTACTAACTTTTACCAGGGGTTAGGTTTCTCTGGTGCTATGAGATTCAGAGTCCTGGATCTTGAAAACCCTCTAAGATGTCTCAGACACAAATTCTGGGGTCTCTGAAGCCTTGGATACCTTAGCTAATTGAGTATAATTGAATGCTGCAGAAGCCACTTCGCTCCCAGTGGTTTCCAAGATTAATTCTTATGTGCTTCTGACCCTCTGGGGTTTTCTGAATGTTTAGAGTGCATTTTTATAGGAATCTTCCACTTTTGCCATCTCCAGACACAGAGCCTTTAAGACTATTAATTTCTCTGATCTTACTCTGGTCATTTTTGCAGGTTGCTGCCTTTGTTAGTAGCATCTTTCCTATTGACCCTAGACATCTAGCTAACTTTTTGTTCAGTTCTGGAACGAAACAAGTCACTTACTATAGTTTCTTATTGCCTTTTAAATTTGTTTTTCCTTTTTTTATTTAAGTCAATGGGGTCAAGTGACTTGCCCAAGGTCACACAGCTAGGTAATTATTATGTGTCTGAGGTCGGATTTGAACTCAGGTACTCCTGACTCCAGGGCAGTTGCTCTATCCATTGCACCACCTAGCTGGCCCCATATGATTGCCTTTGTTGATCATTATTTAGTCTAAGATTTTGCTGGAGTACATGGGAACTGGAAAGTCTGTTTCCATTTTGGCAACAATCTTGGCCAAAAAATTCCTTCTAAGTATTCTTTTCAGGGGTAGAGGATAGAAGAAGTGGCAGCATGAAGCCCAGGACACAGTCCTTTGTATGATCTGTTCTTTTGTGAACTGAACGGCCAACTCTACAAAGCCCTTGGAACCATGATAGGTCCAGGAAGGTCAAGATTTGTATCAAGAGAAAATAGCCTGAACTCACAATTTAAACTTGAACCTGAGAATCCAAGCAAACACCTTGGCCTTGTTAAGGACCTGAGTCACTTGATACCTGGAAACCTTGGGCAGCTCTAGTAGCAGATGCCAGAGAATAGCACAAAGCTTCTCATAGTTCCCAGTCCCAAGAAAGGAGGTCTTGATGATAAATGTTTGATATTGATGAAAAAGTATAACTTGTCTGGAGGCAAGAGGATAGAGAAAATAATTTATGACATCCTAAGCAGCAGCCCCAGTCTCTGAGGGGTTCACATTAGCCTAATTCTTGTCTTAGAGAAATCTAATGGTATTCAGTTTTGTGTATGTGGTTCTTGATCCCTCCCCAGGCCTCTTTGCCAAACTTCCACAATTAAGCTGTTACAATCACTCAGTAAAGGCCCAGTTAGCACTGAAAGGAGGGAAGCAGGAGTTATTTTCTGTGTTACCTGTACATAAAAGTCCCCACTTAACGTGTAAATGCACCTTTGCAGTGATTGAATATGTTTCTGTTTTTATTGCTCCATCCGTTACGTTGATTTAGCCTGTGGTTTTATGGGTGTAATTTAGTAATAAACCTTAGTTTTAATCTCTCCTGTTCTATCCTGCATCCAGTCTCCTTGATACTGGAGAAGGGAGGGGAAAAGAGAGAAGGGGGGAAAAGGGGGGGAGAGGGAAGAAGGTTCTTGCCCAATTGCTCCTGGCCACCTGTCACAGCAAGGGCCTCATTGAGCCAAGCCAGCCCCACCTGTTCCTTAGCCAAAGAAGAAGGTCACCTACCCGGCAGGGAGGGGAAGGATAGAGTGGACCAGATGCCCGCCACGTTGGAAGCTGGTGCCTAGAAAGCTGCGAGTTCATCCTGTAAGATTGCCAAGGTACCACCAGCTGTTTAGAGCTCCAGGGGATACCAGGACACACAGGCAGAGGGATTGCGCTGGTCAGATAAAAAAGACCTACAAGAAAGTTGCCTGTTATTTGAGAAACTTTGCTCTAAAGTTTAACATAAGGGTGAGAATAACAAATAGAGGAAAAGGACAAGCAAAGTGACAGGATCTAGAGAATAGGGAGAGTCACTGCAGGACAGTTTCCTACCTACAAATTTACTGTTTCTGGGAGCCACCAAATGAGCCTTGTGGAGCACAGGGGGTTGTTTGAGTATTTCCAATCTTCTAAAACCACTTAGCATGACAAAGGGAAAACATTCCCCCAGAGACAGCATGAAGATCAGAGAAAGGAGTAAAAACCACCATACCCATCCTGGTGATGAGCAGGATCTTGCCCCCTCCCCCCCCCATCTCTCTCTCTCTCTCTCTCTCTCTCTCTCTCTCTCTCTCTCTCTCTCTCTCTCTCTCTGATTGATTCTATCTTTGTGCATTTTTTTCTGTTTCTCTGTCTCTGTCTTATTTCTTTATATATATATATATATATGTCTCTTTTTCACTGTCTCTTACACACACACACACACACACACACTCAACCTAATTTCTAATCTCTACAAGTGCCAGAGTGGAGACAAGACTCATCAAGACTAGCTCCTAGCTTGGTCATTCCTTGCCTCTACCTCCCACTTTTAATCTATGCAGATAATTAGAGTATTTAACAGCTATAAAAAAAAATCTAGGAAATAATTTCATCCAAGTGTCTCATTTTCCAGATGTGGAAACTGATGTTCAATAAGGTTAAGTGATTTGCCCAAGGTCACACAGATAGTAAGTATGAATCAGAGCCAAGAAAAACTATGGGACTTCCCACATCTCTTTTTCTCAATGACCTGACTCTCTTTAAATTGGGGAAAACAAAAGAGATTGTCTTGAGACACCCTTGATTGCCCCAAAGTTTCTCTTTCAACATATATTTTTATTGTCTTTAGTTACCTCCTTCACCTAAATATCCAAAGTCCACTTAGCAAAGAGAAAAACCAGAATCTTTAAGGTCAACTCTCCTGCCTTTCTGATCCCTAGAATCCAGTGGATAAGGAAGCCTGGCTGATTGCAGAGTATCTGTGGGACCCTTTACCACCTTTGGAATTAACCTCCCAACTTTCCCCATAGAAGACAATCAAGTTCCTTACAAATCAAGTACATAATTACTTCATCTTCAGGACTCCCAAATCTTGAATTTATTCCTAGGTCTATCTTTGGGGCAGGGAGTCTAAGACAAATTCATTCAAAAGTATTTCTCTCCCAAGACTAGATCCCTGAGAAGTCTAGTTAAAAAGAACATATTGGGGGCAGTTAGATGGTACAGTGGATAGAACACTGGCCCTGGCATCAGGAGGACCTGAGTTCAAATCCAGTCTCAGACACTTAATATTTGCCTAGCTGTGTGACCTTGGGCAAGTCACTTAATTCCATTGCCCTGCCAAACAAAAAAGAACCTATCTAGAATCACTTTGTTAGATGCTTAGTATGGAATAGTGTAATGAGCATTGAATTTTGAGTCAGGAGACAAGTTTGAATTTCAGGTTGCTCCCCACTCCTGTGCAGCCTTAAGCAATTCATTTTCTTTCTCTGAACCTCAGTTTCCTTGTCTTTAAAGTAAAAGAATTTTGCTAAATAATCTCAGAGATTCTTCCAAGAAATAAATTTTGTGACTATCCCAGAGGCATGATTATCTTCTTGTAATTGGTGGTAGTGGTGGTGGTGGTGGTAGTGGTAGTGGTAGTGGTGATACCTGTTTGTAGCCTCAGAATGACAGAAAGATAGACTGTTTCTTTATAGCTAACCAAAAAAACCTCCTACCTTCCTGCTCCAAAGTTCATGTGTTATAGTAATACATGACAGTAAGTGAAAACATGGAAATTGGAGTTTGTGGGAGTCAGGAGATAAGGACAGTAAGTATAGTAGAGAAAGATCATTAAATTGTGAAGCTCTTTGTATTTCACTTGATACCATAGTCCACATTTTCAACAATTATAGTATGTTAACGATCCCGGGAAATTACTCCAATTTACAAGAACTTAGGGACAATTTTTATAGTGTCACATGTTCTTACAGATTTTGAACTGGAAAAGACTTTAGAGATCATCTAGTTTAACTCATTCATTTTACAGATGAGGAAACTGAGGGCTTAAAGAGATTAGGCAATTTATCCAGTATCATATAGAAAACAGAGGCAGATATCAATCTGAATCCAGGCCCTTTGACTTCAAATCCACTTTTTTTCCTAATGCAACCCCTGTCTCATCTCCCTTGACTTTAGTTTCTTCCCTTGCAAAATAAAGGGGGTTGAACTCAATGATACCTAAGGTTCTTTCTATCTGTTACATTCTTTGTTCCACAATCTAAGGGTTTTGGTTTTTGTTTTGCAAGGGAACAATTATAGTAAAAGCCAGCCTTTCAGCACCGTGGACAGACCCAGTCCATCTAGCTGAGGAAAAAGGTAAGAAGAGAAGCTATGTGGATATGAAATTTTATCCTGTTAAATCTTGGTGAATGATTTTCCATGTAAGTGAGGTGGCAGATAGAGATTGATTTTCAATTTCAGCACTTGTGCACAAATGACAAGAGAGAGAACCAGATGGATTTTGTTCATGTCTTCTTTAGTTATAATTTGTGCTGGTCAATGGAAAAGAAGGGAATGATAATTCCTGCCCTGGGGAAGTGGATGATACACATACATATCAAGATAGAATCTATGCTTACTTCCTTAATGATGGAAGCTCAGCTTGCAGTAAGATAATCAGCATTTGCTTTTCGGTCTCTGTGCTTTATATCTCTATCCAGTCCTGTGTATATGCCTCTAGTCACCCATGACTCACAAGACCTAAACAAGAAGGCAAGGAGTTTATTTTCCCTTCAGATACAAGGCTCTCAGGGGACAAGGATTGTCTCATCCCTCAAAATGGGAACCCCTTGAGAATAAAGACTGTGACTCTCTTACAGATAAGAAGCTCTTTGAGGGCAGGGGCCATGTCTCTTCCCTCAAAATGGAATCTTCTCTTTGGCTCCCACCCAGTCGTCAACACAGGTCTCATCCTCCAGTGAAACTCATAAGGAACGAGCAAGTACTAGAAAGTTACACCTAGTCTGGGACTTATTCCATGGACCAGCCACATTTCCAAGAAAGTAAAGAGAACAGAACTCTTGGAGTCATGTCTGCATCTTATTGCATTTTCATAGGTTCACATCTACCACCCTTAGCTTCAGGGGCTTTCCATTATTCAGTGTATCCAATGGTGGTATATAATCTTAGAAGCTATGAGCTGGGTTGCTAATTGGTATCCTTGGCAGGGAAGGAAAAAGAGTTGGGGAACCAGTGCACCATAAAGAACTTATTTAAAAAAATTTAAAAAAAGAACTTATTAAATGTTTCCTTTTTCAATGGAGATCATTACCTTGGCTGTTCCTTTAAGCTTATCTTGGTACCTACAGGACTTCTATTGGATAAAAATTGGGAATGAATTCTAAGATTGTTTGGAAATAGATTTGGGGTATCCATGGATGGTTGTAAAAATCAACATAAAATTAGAACTGAAAGGGATCTTTTTGACCATTAAATCTACCTCCACTTATTTTACAAATTAGAAAGAAAAAACCCAAGACTTAAGCAACATCTCCAGGATCTTACAAATAATAAATGATATGCAGGATTTAAACTCAGTTCTTCCTGACTCCATACCCAACTCTCTATACAGTATGCTAGTTTTTTCCCCAAATTGGAATGATGAGTCTCTGAAAGAATCATTACAAGCTCAATAGAAATCAACAAAGCAATTAGACCAATGGTAATGAGGGGGGAAAAAACTAAATGTGATCTTGGACTGTATTGAGAAACATTCGGGATTTAGGGAGATAAAGGTACTGTTGTACTTTGCATTGATCTATCTATATATGGAGTTTTGCATCCATTGCTGGGCTTAAATTTTAGGAAGGATATAGAGAAGTAGGGGTGCTTCCAGGGAAGAGTATTTATTAGAGGCTTACTATCTACCAAGTACTATGTTGAACTTTGGCAATGCAAGGAAAAGCAAAAAAAGAGCAGTGCCTGAAGTAAAAGACCTCATAGAAGGTTCAGTTAAAGGATTCAGGGATCTAATGCCTAGAAAAGAGAAGCCTGGGTGGGGCATATGATAACTGTATTCCTGTATTCAGAGAAGTATGGTATGGAAGAGGTGTTTTCAATTTTTTTCTTCTTGGTCGCACAGGACAGAATTAGGAATAATGGTGGAAGTTGGAAAGAGACCAATTTAGGGTTTATGCAAGCAAAAACTTTTTAATGACTAAAGCTGTTCAAAAGTGGAATGGGCTGCCTTGACAGGTAATGCGTTCAGTCAGTCAAAAGTTGACAAATATTTTAATGTTTATCATATACCAAATCCTATGTGAAGCACTGAGTATATAGAAAAAAGTAAAAACTATGGTTCTTCTAGCTGGAGGGATTCTGTCTTGCTAGAATGTA
This sequence comes from Macrotis lagotis, assembly GCF_037893015.1. Taxonomy (NCBI): domain Eukaryota; kingdom Metazoa; phylum Chordata; class Mammalia; order Peramelemorphia; family Peramelidae; genus Macrotis; species Macrotis lagotis. The sequence goes on along the minus strand of NC_133662.1, from coordinate 233,401,930 downwards.
ACCAATATGGCAGCCTTTGGAGGTTATTAAAACATTAATTCTCATCCCAAGATTGATTGGATCTGGAAGTTTTTAGGACCCTTACAACTGTCAAATTTTTGTGAGAATACTTTTTTATGATTGTGTGAATAACTGAGGTCAGGTTTTTGTTGGAAGTGAGAGTGGATTCAGCTATCTGGTGCTCTCACTCTGGATTCTTCAGTGCTCTCAAATTGGATGGGAAAGCTCAGATAAGTGACCTCATCCTGATTCTGATAAAACAGTTGAAAATTCATCATGTACACATCACAATTCCATGTCAAATATCTGTTCCTCCCACTTCCCTTTATAGAACCCCAAATTAGAAGCTAGAAGAGGTCTTAAGGATCACCTAGCCCAACCCCATCATTCCTCAGATGAGGAAACCATGACTTAAAGTGACTTAAGTTCACAAAATTAGTAGGTGTCAGAGTCAGGGAATGGAACCCAAATTCATCTTTCCATTGAGTCATCATGTGTTTGGAGATCAAAGCAAGGTCTGACTATAAGCCAATGAGACATCTTCTTTCCCATGCTACTGGCTATGGAAATAATCTCCCAAAAGAATTTGAAGTACATTTGACCATAGGGAGCACCTCTGGGATTCATAGACCATTTTATTCCCAGCACAACAGCTATAAAGGACAATCCCCATTTGGCAAAATATGTCCTGGAATATTTATTTTTTAAAAATTACTTAATTTTTGATACATCTCCATACTAAATTCTCAGAGAATTGGAAAGTAAGGTATAGTGGAAACAAAAAAAGATTTCCTAGGGAGTCTATGAAAGGTTATATGGCACAACAGAAGGAGTCATTTTGAATCAGAGAAACTGGGTTCAAATCTTGCTTCTACCATTTACTATCTTGGACAAATCACTCAACCTAATTCCTCATCCAATTCCTTTTCTAGCTCTAAATCTATATTGATATCCTGATTTAGATTTATTGGATGTAGCTTGGTACAGAGAAAGGCTGTTCTTGAGAGAGAAGATGATCTTGAGGAAAAGCCCAAAGTGCTATGAAGGAAGACCTGAGTTCAAATCCTGATCTTGCCATTTACCAGCTGTGTGATCTTGGGCAAGTAGCTTTAAGCTGGATAAAGTGATCCTTAAGGACCTTCACAACTCTTTTCCTATGAGTCATTTGAGGAATGATCAAAAGGTTGCCTTACCCAATCTTAAGGTCCAGGAAGGCAGTGAAAATATAGTCATCTTCATAAACCATCCCACCAAGACCTAGAATTATGTCTGGCAAATAGATGGTCAAGAAATCTTAGCTGAATAGGACCGGAGAAGTCATGTTGAACAGAAATAGGAGACTGGTGGGATGTTGGGAAAGTAGTAAGAGGCCAAAGATAAGGCTAGTGAAGACGAGTTCTATGAAATAGGGGGAGGGAGTCAATCAATTAAGCAAGCATCTACCATTTTCAGTTGTCCTTGTACCTGGAGACACCAAGTCAGGAATGAAAGAATACCTACTTACAAGGAGTTCAAAATCTTATCAAAGGAAGCTTAACATATGCATATATAAAATCTATAAAGAAAAATGTGTGTGTGTGTGTGTGTGTGTGTGTGTGTGTATAAAGAAAGGATATAATATAAAATACTCAAATACAAGGTCATGCAGGGTTGGAGGAGGGCATTGGCAGGTAGATCAGTAAAGGTTTTATGTAGGAGGTTACACTTGAACTAAGCAAGTTTTGAAGGAGACCAAGTATTATGAGACAAAGATGAGGAAGGAGAGCAATACCAGCTGAAGAACTGCCAGTTCAAGGGTGGGGAGGATTAGAAAGTGGATTGTAATTCATGAGAAACAGCAAGAAGGGTAATTTGTCCAGCTATACAGTATGTAGAGAGAAGTACCTTGAAGCCTCAGTTTCTCCAATTTTTTTCTATTGGAGAAAATCCTTTTCTGGTTCCCTGATTTCTGGGAGTATATTTCCACAGCTAAACAGAGAGAAAATGGCTATCATATGAGAACAGAAAAGTTAAAACTGCAGCCAGGCAGGTGGAGGTTGAACTCTTAAAAGTCCTCTCTTTATTGCGAGAGATATCAAAAAAATGCGAATAGGAAGATGGAGAGTGCCATCTGTCCAGAATGTCTTTGATTCAGTGGGATGGAACCCATGAGGGAAAGGGAAGGGAACATGTCTATTGTGTGTTAGGTATTGTGGGAAGCATTTTTCAAATCTGATCCCATGTGATCCTCACAACAACCCTGGGAGAGAGAGGTACTATTATGATTTCCATTTAACAGATGAAGAAACTGAGGCAGGAAGAGGTGAAGTGACTTGCCAAGAATCACATAGCTAAGAAGCATATGAGGCTAGATTTCAATTCAGGTCTTCGCGAGTCCAGGCTTACTGTTCTAACCACTGTACTACCTCTCTGCTGTGAACTTTCTTACTCTGACTTCCCTGATTCCCTTTGTCTTTGCCTCTTTCCCCTCTCAGACCTGGGAAGCATCCAAGGACTTGAGAGAGAAAACATGGGCAAGGGAGCATAGGTTGAAGAGCAAGGATAGAGAAGGGGCAGGCAAGGTCATCAAGCCAGCAGCTTTATTCCAGGAAAATGAGTGCAATTTTCATTCCTCCCAATGAAGGGAAAACAGGGCACAGCTGGGCCTGAAAGCATCGGGCTGAAGCGTTGCCGTGGTGAATAATGGAACTGATGATTTCTCTACCCTTTGCATGTACCTTTTGCCCCAACAATGAACTCAGAGCATAAGAGCCCCCCCATCCTCCTAAGAGAGTAATAAAGAGGAATAGTGAGTGTCCCCATTCTTCCCCAGTGCCATCCCTAGCCTGTCTATACAGACAAAACCAAGATTAGCCCCATATAGCCCTGATTTCACTAAGCCCCAGGAACAAGGGATGTGGGCATGGTTGATGTCATCCCCACTCAGCCAAAGAGGAAAATGAATTTCAGAAGTGGAAGGGGCATAGCTAAAGTCATCCAGCACTCTCAGAACATGGGTTGGAAGCCAAACCTCCTGGGCATCCTATACTTTCCTTTAGTGTCTGTGCTCTGAACAGTGGCTTTCAAGTTATATGACCCAGGTTCAAATCCTACTTGTGATGCTCCCTACCTATATGATCTTGGATCAGTTACTTAGACTCCCTGGGTCTCAGTTTCCTCACCTGTGAAATGACAGGATGGGACTAGATGATCTTTGAGGTTCCTTCCAACTCTAGGTCTATCACAAAAGAAAATATACAGGCACACCCTAGGTAACTCTCCCTTTCTTCTCCCCCACCACCATCAATGAGTCACTTTTCACCCATACCCATAGTCATATGTGAAAAGGTATCCCCAGCTTCCTCTGTGCTATAATGAAAAGAGCTCTGTCATCTGAGGATCTGCATTTGGCTTTCTCCTCTCTCTCACTATCCATGTATGAACCTAGAAAAGTTGCCTCACTGCCATGGGCACAATCTTCCTCCTCTTAAAAAGAGAGGGAGGTGCTTTGATTCGCCCTGTGTGACCATCCTCTCTGGGCTTCCCTTCCTCATCTATGAAAAGATGAGGTTGGACTCACTAGACCTTCTCTAAGGGCTCTTGTAGCCCTAAATCAATAAGCCTATCTCAATGATCCTGAAGGTCCCGTCTAGTTCAGAGTCATGGGACCTTTCATCCCTTTAAGTTTTACTCTTCATGTTAACAGCTTCTGGCCCAGCTCCTCCAGCCTGTTCTCCAGGTCCACTAACATCTTGGTCACCACCTTCCCCGTACAAGTTCCATTATAACAACTGGGGTGCCCAGCACTTCAGAGAGGACCTTGCCAAAAGCAGAGGATGGCAAAGACATTATTGCCTCCCCTTGTTCGAATTTTATGACTGTCTCCATGGCACCTAAGATGACATTAGCTTTTCTGTCTGCCATCTTTTGGGTCTTTTTAGAATGGGGTTTATGGTTGCAATGAGATAAACGGAAGTTTCACTAAATCCCATTGGATACATTGGTTTTCCATCTTTGTAGCTCACTCAGTGCCTAACACATTGCTTAGTACATAGAGTTAGCGACCAGTGAATGTTTGTTTCATTTGGATTGTTGAATTAATGACATTGTCTCTCTGGCTTATGTTAATAAACAGATTGAAGACTCACACAAACACACATGCCAAAAAAGTGTATGTCTATACTTAAATACAGGTGTGGAGACATCCGAATAGGCAGAACCACAAAATCATAGACCTAGAACTAGAATAAACCTCAGAGGTCATCAAATCCAATCCCCTTACTTTACAACTAAGGAAACTGAGGCCAAGAGAGGTTAAATGTTACGAACCTGATCTAGGTAATAAACACCATAGATAAAACGCACAGATTATTAAACATCAGAACCTGAGTCCTGTAATTTCAGATCCAAGGTTCTTTTCCTCATACAATGCATACCTAGGAAACCTACTTAGAAAATACCCTTGAGTGATATCAATGCATGCATAAAGAAAGGAAGCAACATAGTCCCTAGTCCTGCCCTGGGAAATTTAATCCTTCTTAAGGATTAAATTATAAAGTGATAGGGGGCGGCTAGGTAGAGCAGTGGATAGAGTGCTGGCCTTGGAGTCAGGAGTCCCTGGGTTCAAATCCAGTCTCAGACACTTAATAATTACCTAGCTGTGTGGCCTTGGGCAAGCCACTTAACCCCATTGCCTTGCAAAAATATAAAAAATGTAAAATGTAAAAAAATTATAAAGTGATTTCTGAAATCCATCCTCATCAGTTCTGCACCCTAATATACTTTCCCCAAATCACCATATTTAGAGTGGTGGAAAACCTTAGAGATCTAGTGTAAGTTTCTTATTTTTCAGCCAAGGAAACTGAGTCTTAAGGAGGAATAGGATTATAGTTTGTCAACGTAATAGCTAAAGCAGAAAGGTAGATCTTCTGACTCCAAGACCAGCACTTGCTCTGCACACTGCCCTCCCATCATCTACGCCAGCCAGGGCTTTCTTGAAGAAGTCACACAAAACTCCTCAAACTCAGGCACCCTCACCCTCCTATCCCTCAAACCCCACTCAGGGCCCTCTGGGCGTATGCTAGGATACTCTCTCAGTTGGGAGGTGAGAACAGAATGAAATATATATAACATCTTATTAGTAAAGGACATCTGAGCCTCTAATTAAAATTTGCCTAATGACCCAGCTTCTTCATCATTTTCGCTCTTGGAGACATTAATTTAAGGTGACAGGTACTTAAGCAAAAGGAAAATTAATTTTTCCCTTAAAAAATTAAAGGAGAAAAAAGTGGCCTTTCATTCTTGATGTATATTTATTTATTTAGTTCGTTCATTCATTCACCCCTAACTCCCTGGTCATTGTAAAACTGAGATTGAAAAAAATACTAACAAGACCCTCAGAGATGGGAGTATCTGGGAGCCACCATAGGAATTACAGCTTGCTGGATTGTGGGTATCAAAAAGGACCTTCAAATAGCCCCCCAAATAGCTCGAGAGCAGCGCCTCTCCTCTGATGCCCTAGTGTATGACTGCTTTGGGGTTCAGAGGCATTTCCTTAACCATCTGGGTAAGCTTCAGTAAGCGGTCAGACAAGCAGCTGGTGTGGAAACTGAGGAGCTTAAGAGTAGGGATTTGGGGAGCAGTGGTAATGACCTGCAATCTCATGGGAAATGTGTTTTTTTGCCCTCGTGGACAGCTTATTGGATGACAGTGTGTCTGTTTCTCAATTAAACAGATGGTGGATGTGTTACCCTCGGCAGCAGGCCATGGCCTATGCTGGCAGGCACATTGCCATCAGCAACAGGCTTTGGTCTAGCACACATTCTACATGCAGCCTGGGTGTCCTTTGAAGCTCTGGGACCACACAGAGAATGATTTGAAATAATAACCCATAGTCTTCCCAACATACCCACTTTCTGATTTCAGATTCCATCCTTTTCCTCAACCCAGGATCCCTAAGGACAGCAGAGGGTCTCTTGATCTCTGGAGATGCTGCCAGAGGCCACCATTATGAAGAAGGAAATAAAAAAAAACCTTTGTAACTTTCAAACGTGAAGATGCGATAGAAAACCTATAGATCCCAGTTACTTCCCCCTGGGCAGAGAAACAGAGTTTGTTCATCTTTCTTTCTTATTCTTCAAAATCCCTGAGGTTTTCATATCTGAACACTGGTGGCCTTGCTACCAATCCCTCCCACATTTCCCATCCATCCCTGGGGGAGCACCTAAATGGTGAATGGACATTAGTCACTAATCCCAAACCCTTTCTCATTCTTCATTCTTTCTTCTGAGATTTTTCAAAGACATTTGTAGGAGAGAGAGGGGAACGAATGAAAAGGGATCCTAGGATCATTGCTTTAGACTTGAAAGGAACCTTGGAATAACTTAGCCATTTCAACCCTGATGTTTTACTGATGAACAAACTGAAGCCCAGAGAGGTTGTGACTCTCCTAAGGTCACACAGCAATGCAGTAACACAATTCAAATGTGAACTGAAGTTCTATGGCTCTAAATATTTCTTTCTTCTGACTAGGGGGAAGAAAAGGAACAAGAAAGGATGGAAAAGAAAGAAGAGGGGAGAGAGAAGGAAGAATGGAAGGAAGGAGAGGAGGAGGGAAAGAAGAAAGGTTCTTGATAACCCTAGCCCACCTTCACTGCCCTGGGTCTGCATCCCTACCTTCCGCTTTCCATTGCATGGAGTTGATATTATTAAACTGAGCCTTTCTCTTCATTTCCCCTCCAGCAACACTATTGATGTCAGAAAATTTGACAGATTTGCTTTCTGTGATGCTATGTGGAGTTTTTAGCAATTAGGTCAGAAGATTCTTATGAGGAAGATCTCTAAGCACCCAGCAAGCAATAATTAAGCCCCACAGCTCTCTTCCACATATGGAAGCTGGATGAAGGTAGAGAACAGGTGGAAATGAAAGTTTATGAGCAACTATAGAGAGCAAGAACCCTCAAGAGCCCTGTTCCTCATTCATACCTTTCAGTGACATGGTCAGAGAGAATGAGTATGAGACCAAGACTCAGGACACAGAAAAATCATCATAAGATCACAAAGATAGAACTGACTAAGATCTGGCATCTTACTATCTGGTCAGTGCCAGAAAGCCCCCCCCCCTTACCATCTCTGTAATGTCCTCTGGTCTTTGTTGAAAAACTAACAGGGAACTCACTACTTATCAAGGCAAACACATTCTTTTATTGCCATTGTTATTATTGCTGCTGTTGGCCAAGTATTTAAATTGTGTCTGACTCTTTGTGACTCCATTTGGGGGTTTTCTTGTGGCTTGCCATTTCCTTCAGCTCATTTTACAGATGAAGAAACTGAGGTGAACAGGTTAAGTGACTTGTCCAGGGTCACACACACACACACACACACACACGCACACACACACACAGCTTAGAAGTGGCTGAGCCCAGATTTGAACTAGGAAGATGAGCCTTCCTGATCCAAAACCCAGCACTCCATCTAATGTGAAAATGCCCAAGAGGCCCAGAGTATCCAAATGTGATTCCCTTTATGCCAATCTATCTGGTTTCCCCATGGATGAAGCCCAGAAATATTGCTGCCCCCACAGAAAACTAACCTCTTCCCCGCAACTGACTGGCAAGACAGCGTGGAGCTCTTTCACCCTAAGCCAGTAAACCAATCAGGAAGCTTTTTACTTGAACATATGCTCTCCATTTTCCCTCCCCCCCTCCACCTAAATAAACATTTAGCTGATTTTTAAAGGCTAATGCATTTACTCCTGTTAAATCCCATCTGCTCAAATACAATCCATTGTTCTGGTCTAAAAATCTTACTTTGGATCACAATTCTTACATCTTGAACATGGGCTACCCCTCCCCATGCCAGTCCTACACAAATTTGACAAGGTTGGCTATGCCTTCATCCAATTAATTCAGATACTGAACTCTAAGGGTCTTAGAGCAGAGACCTATAGCCCTCTGCCAGGGACCTCATTCCAAAATCAGATTAAATCATTTATCACTTTTTCAGATCTGATTTTTTTTCCTCCTAACCACTCCGGAATCTACCAAATAGAGTCAGGTGAAATGGATAGAGTGCTGAGCTTGGAAGACTTGTGTTCAAAACCTGCCTCTGAACTTACTATTTAACCCTGGGCCACTACCTCAAATTTCTCTGTACCTTAAATAATTCCCTAGGATTTATTTGTATTCTATAGCTGTATGACTTGGATGAAGACAGCCAACTTTATCCAATTTGTGTTTGAAATGAAACTGGAAGGGATAGCTAAAATATTACATGACGGAATGAATAGAATACTAGACCTGCAGACAGGAAGACCTGAGTTCAAATCCAGCTTCAGATCTTGGGAGCTGTGACCCTGAGCAAGCCCTTTAACCTGTCTGCTTCAGTTTCCTTGTCTATAAGATGGAGAATACTCTCCAAGGCAGTTGTGAGCATAAAATGAGACAATATTTGTAAAGTGTTTCACCGACGAAGTACTTCTAGTAATGCTAGCTATCATTATTACCACTATCTGCTTTACTTCATTTGTGAAGTGTTCAAACACCAGGGATATGATAAAATCACAGTCCTTCAATTATTTGTAAATGAATCAACATTCCTATACTCTCGTTCAGCCCATTTACATTCTATCTAATCAATTAACCAACAAGCATTAATATTTATTAAGTCCTAGGCAGTAATGCTAAGCAGTAGGCTAAGCTCTGAGGATGCAATTAGAAGTAATGAAATAATCCCTACTATAAAGAAAATTACATCTGAATGAGAGGAAAAAGTAGGGAGATACAGAGATAGGGATGATGCAGAGACATAGATAAATGTATATATGCCCATATAGAGACACATATGCATACATATATGTGTGTATTTCCAGAAAATATATGTGTAAAAATAGACATATATACAACAAGATGGTGCAGTGGATAGAGCATGGACCTTGGAGTCAGGAAGATCCAAGTTCAAATCCAACCTCAGACACTTGACATTTACTAGCTATGTGACCTTGGGAAAGTCACTTAATCCTGATTACCATACATCCAGGGCCATCTCCAGTCAGCCCAATTCACATCTAGCCACTGGACTCTGATGGTTCTGGAGAAGAAAGTAAGGCTGGTGTCTTGGCACAGCATCTCTTACTCAAATTCAATTCATATGTTTGTCATGGCATCACCTCCCTGATGTCATGGTCATCTTCAAAAACAAAGGACAAGCATCATCATCATCATCATCATCATCATCAGTTGTGTGAAACTGGGCAAGTCACAACCCCATTTGTCTCAATTTCTTTATTTATAAAAGGAGCTCAAGATGGAAATGGCAAACCACTCCAGTATCTTTGCCAAGAAAACCCCAAATGGGTTCACAACTGAAATGACTGAACAGCAAAAATGTAGTGATGTATATGAAATAAATTATCATAATTATTTATTAAATACTTACTATAGTCTCCAGGTACTGGGTTAGCCATTGAATGCATAAGTATACCCAGAAAAAGAGACTCTGACCTCAAGGAGCTTACATTCTAATGAAGGACAAGAAACAAATAGGAGCTGAAAAAGAAAGATCATCTGAAGTCAAATTGAGGATTTACAAAGTTAAATAGAATTGATTATTATTATTATTTATTCTATTATTTTATTTTATCCTGGAACCGATAGGGACCCATTGAAGTTTATTGAGAGAAAATCACTGGCTACAGGATGGAAGATAGATTGACTAGGGAGGGGCAGAGACTTGAGATAGAGACCAATTAGGAAGCTGTTGTAATGAACAAGGTGAGAAGTGTGACTAGACTGTGTGACTAGACAGGGTAGAGGGAGATGTTATAGAGGTAGAAATGACAAGATTTAGCAGCTGAGCAAATGGAGTAAGAATGAGATGTTTGAAGGAGCAAAACTCAGAGACTCTTTGTCAGAGTCTTTGTCAGAAAAGTACCCAACTTTATGCTGAATTGCCCTGCAATCCCCTGGCAGTCTTTTTTTGACTTGCTTATATAAATAAAGGAACTTGTGGCTTTACCAGGCACCTTAGGGTTTTCTGGGCATTTCCATCTGCCCTGCAGCTGAATTTTCTCTTGTGTATTTTTCCCCACAATTAGGGTGTTAATTACTGAAGTCCAGTGATTGTCTTGATTTTTCTATTTGTGCTCCCATATACTGCTTGGCACATATAAAATGTTTTTTAAATTCATGCCAAAACAGGGAAAATTTGGAATAGAGAGGGTCTCAGGGTAACATGAGGAAGATAATATGTTTTATAGATGTTTCCAGTATATATAGTTTGAAATATCCAATAGACAGTAATTCAGGACTAAACCTCAAGGAAGAGACTAGGAATCAATCTATAGATCTGTGAGTCATCAACAAAGAGATGTTAAACCAATGGGCAATTGATAAGGCCACCAAAGAGGTAGAGTAGAGAGAAGCAGAGTATAGAAAAGACAGAGCCTCTGGGAACACTCATAGTTAGTAGCAATATGGATGATGATCTTGCAAAAGAGACTGAGAAGGAGTGGTCCAACAGGAAGACAGAGAACCAGTGGAGTTTAATTTCAGGAAATCTCAGAGAAGAAACAGTATTCAAGGAAGAGGGGTCATTAATCGTGTCCAATGAAAATCAAAAGTCAAGTAGAATGGAGGATGGAAAATCAGACTTAGCAATTAAGAGACCCTTGGGAACCTAGGGGAAAAAACAACTTCAGTTGAAAGATGAAGTCAAAAATCCAACTGCAAAGAATGGAGTATTACAAGTTTGGTTGTTTGGGTTTTGTTTTGTTTTGTTTTAGGAGTGTGATTGAGACCTGGAGGAGACTTTTCAATAGCATGAGGGATGATAGGGTCAAAGAAATATTTATTTTAGGGATGGGGGCCCTAACATGAATGGATCTGTTTTTATGATGTAAAGAAAGAATCAATAAATAGGGAAAGGTTAAAGATTAGAAAAAGAGTAGGGATGAAGGTGGGGACAATCTGTAAGAGAAATGGTAGGGGATGGGACCAAGAGACAAAGGAGAAGGGTAAAGCTTGGCAAAGAGAACAGCTACCTCATTGTCAAAGCCTAAAGGAAAGTAGAACAATGGCAAGTTCTCCTGGGTCATTCAAGCCATTACAATCCCAGGTCTGACCTTATTTGCCTCAGTTTTTCCCTCTTCACGAGACAGAAAAGAGTAACTTAGTGGCAATAATGACAACTCACTTTTATACGCTGATGTAAAGCTTATAAATGGTTTCTCTCACAATAACCTCTAAAGCAAGTGTACCATTATTATCATACCCATTTTAAGGATGAATTAACTGAGACTTAGAGAGATTAAATCATTGGGGTTACACAGCTAATAAGACTGAACCAGGATTCATATGCAAGGCTCCCAACCCTGACTCCTGGGATCATTAGAAATCTCTGCCTTTCCGACACCTAAGCCTTTGGAATATATTCCCCTGACAGTGACACTATCCTCCCCCCCCAACACACACACACACATACCCCAAAGTACTCCCAAACCCTTTTTTTCTGAAGGGCTCAGCCAGGAAGTGCTGCAGTTCTCTTGATGAAAAAAAGAGTGCCAAGGTTTTAAAGATGCCAGTTCATCTTGTTTTGCATACATTTGCATATTGAGTTCAAGAGGCCTGTCCTAATTCCAAGGATGGAAAATAAAATAAATTAATGAACTGGAGATTAACGAATTCAACTCCTGCCATGATTGTCTCCCTCTTCCCCTCTCCCTTCTTTGTGTTCAGGGTCTGACATCTCAGAGACAAAGACTGTTCTGAAACCAATCAGGTTTTCATCCAAGTGGAGCAGAATGAGGGAAAGAGAGGAGCCTCAAATGATGATCATTCTCCAGGTCTTCCTTATTCTTTCCACCCAATCAGGAAAGGCTGTTCAATAAGAAAAGGGAAGGACAAAAGGAAGAAGGGAGGAAGGAATGACAGAAGGAAAGGAGGAAAGAAGGAAGGAAGAGAGGGAGGGAGAAAGGAAGGGAGGGAAGAAGGGAGGGAGGAAGGAAGGAAGGAAGGAAGGAAGGAAGGAAGGAAGGAAGGAAGGAAGGAAGGAAGGAAGGAAGGAAGAAGGGATTGAAAAAGGAAAAAGGGGAGGGAGAAAGGAAGAAAGGGAGAAAAAAGGAGGAATGGAGGAATGGAGTAAGGAAGGAAGAAGGAAGATGAGGGAGACAGGGAGAGAAAGGGAAAAGGGAAGAGAAGGCAAGACAAGGGGATAGGGGAAAGATGGAAAGGGGAAAAGAGTAGGGAAAGGAAAAAGAGAAGGCAAGGAAAGGGGAAAAGGGAAAGGAAGTAGGGAAGAGAAGTGAAGCCCTGGGTTCTAATTCTTACTGGTTTTGCTGCTAACTAGCTATATGGCCTTAGAACAGAATCCTAAAATTACATTGCCATTACAATCCCAAGTCTGACCTTATTTGCCTCAGTTTTTCCCTCTTCACGAGACAAAAAAAGAGTAACTTAGTGGAAATAATGACAACTCACTTTTATACGCTGATGTAAAGCTTATAAATGGTTTTTCTCACAATAACCTCTAAAGCAAGTGTACCATTATTATCATACCCATTTTAAGGATGAATTAACTGAGACTTTTCCCTCTTCACGAGACAGAAAAGAGTAACTTAGTGGAAATAATGACAACTCACTTTTATGACAAAAAAGTAGTGACAAAATACTCTCATTTATTTGAAATCATTAAAAACACATTAGGAAGAATAAGGTTATTTTAAGTATGATCTTTAAAGTATAGGTCTGAAATAAAAGCTAGAATTACATACAATGGAGAAACACTTAAAGCTTTCCAAATAAGTACAGGCATAAAACAAGGATTCCTCTTTCCCCTACTCAATCTATATAGTAGCAATCCTAATAAAAATAGCAAAATACTAGCAACAATAATAGGACAAGAGAAAGAAATTAAGAGCAAAAACATCCTTATTATTAGACACGATGTCTTGCTTAGAAAATCCTTGAAATTGGGGGAAAAAAGAAAAATCAAATTCTACCTACATGGAACAGCAAGATACAAACTAAATTAATAACATTTGTCAACATTTCTATACAGTAATAACAATCATCAAGATACACACACACACATACTCACATGTCCTGAGTCCTCACCCCATTTCACTTCTTTCTATTTCACAGAATCTTAAAAGTTACTATGATGGTCAGATTGTGAACAGTTGAGCTCCCCAGGAAAGAATTTGTTATTATAATCATGAATCATTTTATCAGTGATTTTGTCACCGATAGATTTCTTTCCTAGTGAGGAACTTCCCCTACTAATATTGTACCTTCCTCTGCAACTTACAGCAGAATCCTAAAATATTAAAAACTTGGGATAACAAATGTAGACAGATCGTTGAGCTCAAACCCTTCTCTCATTTTATAGTTGAGAAGACTGAAGCCAAGTACAAACAAATGATTTTTTCCAAGGCTACAGTCACTTACTAGTGAGTGACTTGGCTGGTACTAAGCTCTAAATTAACTAGATCATTTCTAAGGTCCCTTCAGCTCTAAAATTCTATTATCAAAAATAAAACTTTAGTTCACCAAGCTGCTTGAGTGTTTATTTTACAGGCAGATTTCCATATGTAAAAGACTTCCAAAGCATGTGCAAATCACACTATTCCCTTGTGACCCTGCCATTTCCTAAATCTGAGTATGATCCTTGGGTAAATCCTAGTGGAGGAATTTGATTGGTGGCATTATGGGCACCAGAAGTCAGCTATACCTACTGTCCATCCCTCTCTGAAAGACTGAAAGAAAGCAAGAGAGGAAAGCCAGGGATCCAATTTTTCTCCCCAACTCTAAAAAGTTATCTCCCTCTCCATCCCTTGCCCTTGTCTACATTAATTCCCTTAATCCTTTTTTCATTTCAAGAAATGGAAACATTAGAAGTAATCTTCCTCCTCTTGTGTAAGACTAGGAAAGGGTTGGCCTACATGATCTCTAGTGCTATACTCATATTCTGTGATACCAACAGTCACAGCCCCACCACCTCAACCTCCAGCCAACAATCAGAGAAAGGTAGGAAACTGAGTCCCAGAGAGAATAGGTGTCTTGAACAAGGATAACCATCTAGATCCATCTACTGGAATATGAAAGAACTCTACCTACTTTACATGAGGGCTAATTCCTAATATGACCCTTCAACTACTCTACTGGAATTCCTACATACATTAGAGGAAAAATTAAGGAAGGAAGGAAGGAAGGAAGGAAGGAAGGAAGGAAGGAAGGAAGGAAGGAAGGAAGGGAAGAAGGGAAGGAGGAAGGAAGGGAGGAAGGAAGGGAAAAAGGGAAGGAGGAAGGAAGGGAGGAAGGAAGGAAGGAAGGAAGGAAGGAAGGAAGGAAGGAAGGAAGGAAGGAAGGAAGGAAGGAAGGAAGGAAAGAAGGGAAGGAGGAAGGAAGGAAGGGAGGGAGGGAGAAAGGAAGGAAGGAAGAACAAAAGGAAGGAAAGAAGGAAGGAAGGAGGGAGGGGAGAAGGGAAAGAAATGAGAGAGAGAGAGAGAGAGAGAGAGAGAGAGAGACAGACAGAGAGAGAGAGAGAGAGAGAGAGAGAGAGAGCACCTATTATGTTTTAGGCATTATGATAACTACTTTTTAAATATTGTCTCATTTGATTTCTCTATAACCCAGATATATATAATAATAATAACAATAACAGCAATAATAACTAACATTTATACATAATTTATTATGAGTCAGACCCTATGCTAAGCACTTTACAATTTTTATCTTATTTGATCCTCACAACAATCCTAGGAGGGAAGTGCTGTTATTATATCCATTTTTATACAAACAGAGATTCAATTACTTGCCCAGGGTCACACAATGAATAAGTATCTGAGGTTAGATTTGAACTCAGGCCCTGAGTCAGGTATAACCATTGCATGACCTCACTGCCTCTGAGGTCATGTCAACCTCTATTCCTAGGATCACCTGTGTGGTCCTGGACAAGCCACTGTGCCTCATTTTCCTTATCTGTAAAATAAGGATAGCAACCTCTCCTTCCCAGGGTTGCTATGAGGTTCAGGTGAAACAATAACTATAAAGCATTTAATACATAATAAACACTTTATAAAAGTTAGCTGTTATGATTGACAATAGCCTTATCAAGGTTCTGTTTCCATTCACCATTCCTGTAACTTCCCAGATTAACAAATCCCTTCCTTGGCTCTATGTCCTACATGAATAGAGACTATGGACACCAGGGCTTCACACATAGAGCAAAGTCTTTTTATTTATTCATAATACCAGTCCCTTCATGTTGCAGAGGAAAAATGTGAGGCTTAGATGAAATAATTTGTTCAAAGTCAAGGTCTCTCTGACTCCAAAGTCCCAGGATCACCTCCCCTATGGATGTCTGGTTTGTCCATCTATCCAAAGTTCACATGAAGAAGGAACCTGATTGGGGGGGGGGGGTCCACAAACCTCAACCCTGAAACTGTGGGCTGATGCCTCCTTCAGTCTTGCCTCCCTCTCTTCCTCCAAAATGAGCCCTGGGTTTCTCAGCTAGCATTTAGAGCCATTTTTTTGAGAGGGAACTTTGTTTCCCTACCATAGAACTCCATGCTCTACTCCACATTAAAGGAAGGGGAGCAAGGGAGAAAGGGTTGTTGTCTCAGCATCAAAAGAAAGCTCTCCCTTCCAGTCTCCAATCCCTATACCCTGCCGCCCTCACCCATTCTACTTACCCAGCTGGTTGATGTCTCTACTCAGCTAAAGAATGAAACAAAGGGAAGGTTGAGGTGACTGTGTCCATTAAGCTGATTAAGAGCAGAATTCCGGAAAGAAAGAGTCATATTTCAACCCAGAACAACCAGTCCTGGCTAGGTGGGCTTTCTGCTCTCCTCCTTCTCTTATCTCCCCTCCCTTTTTCCATCTCTTCCCCCCCCCCATTCTCCTGCCCATTGCTTTCCCCTTCTTTACCCTAATGCCATAATTGTAATGAATAAAGGATGGGGTGGGGGTCAGGAAGTCTGAATTCTAGGCCTAGGTGGTTGTGACTTGCTGCCTCTGTGACCTTGTCATTTCTTCCCCTTCCTTATCCTTCTCCCTAACAACTCTGGGTCTGTTTCCTCCTTTATTAAGGAAGGAGTTGTTCCATTTTTCTCCCTGTGGCTCCCCTGAGCTCCTTTCATCTCTTCTGATTTCATCAAACTTCAAGGTCACTTATCTGAACCAGCCCCTTTCCCCCATTCATCAAAATATTTTTTTAATAATACCAGGAACCATCTTATACACACACACACACACACACACACATATCCATCCTTCATCCCTCAAACTTCAGACTTACTGATACTCAGGGTCTGAAGGTGGGACATTTGGGAAATACATTGGGGGACTAAAATCAGAATTCTTCAGACTTAATCCTGCCTGCAGAGATCATATAATTCTTCTCCTTGGGGAGGTCCATTCTGGCCTCCTGCTGTCCCCCTAGATTTCAATTTAGATCATAGGGTCTTACTTTGAACCAAGAACTAAAGCCATGTGGCTGATTAAGGGAACCTTTAATCCACTGGCCCCCTACTCAATCCAGAACACCCACTCTGGGCCTATCCAGGAGACAGAGGGGTTGGTATCGACACAGTGGAAAGGGCTACAATGAAGAAAATCATTGTGACATTGAGAAAGCTTATCCTAGATTGCTGTGAAGTCCAATATCCCTCTGATCCTCCAGACTCCAGTTTCTTTCTCTTAAATCCACCCCTTATCTAGTTTCATCCTATGTTCTACTTAAGATGACTTTCTCCCAATGTCTCAGAACCCTAAAATGTTAGAGGCCAAAGGACTATTAATGAGTATGTGCTCCAACCCCCCCCCCACTTTACAGCTAAGAAAACTGAGACCCCAAGAAGGATGTGAATCATCATCACCCAAGGTCACACAGCTAATTAGTATGAGCTAGGACTAGAAAACCATCCAGGTTGTCTCATTAAAGCAGTTGTGTGCTTATAAATGTTTAACAATCAGATCTTTCCAAAGGACACACTTTTAGGTTAAATCTGCACTGTTAACATTTTCTCCATCACTTTTTTTAACTCTAGACAATCAACAAAACAATAAATCAAGTCCTGACTTGCAGCATTTGCAATTTCTGAGCTCTAAATTCTCACACTGAAAATTTCCCAGTCTAAGTCTTCAGCCCTTCAGACTGGTTCTTAGAGGGTTACTAATTCTTTCATTTAGGAAGTTCCAAGATGGATTCTAGGGGTATACTGGTTTTGCCCTCAAGGTAGGGGTACTTTAAGGGGTAGGATTTAGGGGAGTAAGGGAGGGAGAAAATGTAGACAACAGAGTCAATACAAAAAAATACACAAAGTAGATGAAAAGTAATTTGGGGGAAGGGGAGAGGTAAGTAAGTACCTGAAGGAATGAGATAAGCTTCCTCTAAGAGGTCATACTTCAAAGAAGCTAAAGATTGCAGAAGGTCGAGGTAAAAATGGCATTACCTGGGGTAATAATGTATGCCTTGGCTACCTAATGAAAACAATTCTTCTAATTCCTATGTCCTTATATGATTTATTGGGGGTAGCTAGGTAGTACCATAGAGCACTGGGCTTGGAACCAGAAAGATTCATCTTCACAAGGTAAACTCTGGCCTCAGACACTGACCAGCTACATAACTATGGAAAAGTCACTTTACCCTGTCTGCCTCAATTTCTCATCTGCAAAATGAAGTGGAGGAGGAAATGGAAAAACCATTTCAGTACCTTTGCCAAGAAAACCCCTAACAGGTCACAGACAGTCAGATATAACTTAAAAATGATAACAAATATGTTTTACACAGGTTTTCCTAACAATAATCCTGTAAGATAGAATGTGAAAGCTTTCATATTCCCTTTTACAGATGAGGAAACTGAGGATCCAAGTGGCTTTGCCAATGCCACCCAGCTAGTGTCAGAGCTGGAAACTGAATAGCAGTATGAGAATCAAGTGAATAGGCAAATATTCTCTGCAGATTTAAGAGCATTCCTTCTTGCATCTATTCTCTAAATTGGTCATCTTCCCAATGCTTCTGGAGACTGACAATCTCTCCCCAAAGCCAAGGTTGAGACAACCCTGAAGGATATGACTATAGGGACATAAGCATAGAGATTCTAAGCATAGAGAAGCAAATGATCATCTCTGGTTAGGGATCCCAACAAAGTCCACAGTTTTCCTTGACCTAGAGCAATGCATGTAACCTGAGATCTCTGAGCCAGAGTCCTATGGATCAGTCAATCTAGTCAAAGAAAAATGACTACAAAAGCTCTCCACTGAGACCTTGAAACTTCTCTTTTGGTGACTCAAAAGCACATTCAATAGAACTATAGAGTTGTATGGGACCTTAAAGGCCATTAAGTCCACTCCTCTTATTTTGTAGATGAGGAAACTGAGGCATAGAAAGATAACTGACTTGCCTTGAGTCCCACAACTAGAAAGCATTTGAGACCAGATTTGAACTCAAGTTTTCCTGAGTTCAAGTTTAGTGTCCCATCCCTTGGATGAAAGATGTCAAACTCACCTGACCCCAATCACATTTGAATAGGAAGTATTTAACAAAATAAAAAAAAACAGCAGAATATAGATAGTGTTAAAAAGTGATTTGTTTTTAAAAGCTCATATGCAGCTATAGAGGTTTTTATGTAAAGTTATTTCTAGTTGAGTTTAACACCTTTTCCATGGTCTTCTCTTATTCAAGTCAGGGTTGAACTTGAGAAATTCTGTGGGCCCTTCTAGCTCTTAGATTTGATGATTCTATATTTCTCATCCTCATTTGGAGATGTTGATGTAAAGTAGAAAACTCACTGAATTTGGAATCAGAGGACTTGGCTTCAAGGACTTGTTATTCAGCTTCCTAAGACAATTACTTTACATATCTAGGCTTATGGTTCCTTCACAGTAAATGGGGAGTCATCTAAGGTTGCACTAGCCAAGATGCAGCACAGAAGTTCATTTCGTTGTTGCAATAGGATACTCATAATGAAAACAGAATTATGACTTGTTTGACAATAAGAAAATATTATAAAAGTTAAAATTAACTTCATCTCATCATCTCACAATTTTTGTGGAGTTTTACTGACTGGAATCTCTGAAATGGGTTTAGAGAAGACTTAATTATATTTGGCAGGAACTAAAAGAAAGTTTCTAATCCTAAATCAGAGAGTTGACTTGGCTCAGAATCCCCAAATTAGCACTAGGAGAAGAGTAATAAAAGAATAGGTTTCATTTTAGACTGGAGAATTCTATTTGCTTATAGTGTCTCTGTTTTCTGAATATAATGGCTTTTAGCCCTCAGCTATTAAAGATTTTTGACCTACATTGCCAAAGAAAGGCTTACTAGTAATAGTAGCAAATAATAGCAGATGATGGCTCTGAAAAGGCTAAAGACTAAGAGAAGGCAGCAAAGAGCAGGCTTGTTCTTTGTAGAACAATGTAGAGGCAACCAGCAGAGATGATTCTATAGAGAGTAAATATGCAACATCCAACATGACAGCCAACAGAAAGCAACCTGTCATCAGAGGACATCAATGGCTCTGCAGCATTGCCCTGTTCTCACATGTATCTTGGTTACACATATCCCAACACAGGTACCTTCTAAGAATGTTCTCTGATCATGAGTTCTTTGAATTTGTGCCCCTTAAGAAACATTCCTAACCACAAGTGACTACTATATGCATTGAATATATATATAGAATATATATTGCTATATGCATTGAATATATATATAAGCAATATATATATATATATATATATATATGTGTGTGTGTGTGTGTGTGTGTGTATATATATATCCTGCTTCCTTCCTATGTTTTGGTCACCTCTGGAAGAGACTACATATATGCATTGGCTAGGAAGATTAGTGAATCTTTTCTTGTTGCTTAACTTATTATTCTGTTTCATTAAATAAATGCCTTTTGCCTTAAAACTATGTCAAGGTTTGTGAACAATGGCTGGCAGTAAGTACTGACCCACAGAGTATCCTGAACTTGAAATAATTGTTTTCCATGTGTATGAGGAGTAGCAGCTGGTGTTACACTGTAGAATAGTATTTTCCGTATTTGTCAAATTTTCCTATTAAATGTAATTTTCATGAAGGTAGAGATTATGTCTTATCTAAACTTTGTATCTTAGTCAGTGTCAAGTGGGGTACTTTGTCTTTTGTGCCTTCTGATTGACATCCAGTACCAATGGGGGCTCATCAGTTATAGTTTTAGTGAGTGTTGGTTCACAGAGCACATCCAACCTGGAATTGTTTCTGGGTGACCCCATAAGAATAGGACCCTTGATTGCTACAAGTAAGACAATCTCTAAGATGTCCCCTATTTCTAAATCCTATGAGCTATCATCCTTCCCATTCAATAGAGGAAAATAGTCAGGTCAAGAGAGGTTAAATAGTTTCCTTATGGTCACACAGTAAGGCTTAGAATTGCAAGCTCATCCCCACCTTATCCAACCCAAAGTGTCTCCTGTGTGTGAATTCAGAGTTCAAGATTTTGGTGTTTTATTCCTTTTCCCTCCCTCTCCTCTTTCCTTTAAGGTAAAATGGTTCTAAGCACTAACTAGCCAGGTCTATACAGTTCCCTGGTAACTGTTATCTCAGAATAGCAGTAGAGGAGGGGTATACTTACTCCTTCTGGGGACTAACAGTATTAGTGCCAGCTGTATAATACGAACAGCCTCGTAATTTATATAGCGGTTTTCATTACTTTCCTTCTCCAAAGGCTTGTTCAATAAATTACCATTTTATGAATTCCACAGGGCTTTGTGGAGCCTGAGCTGGGACAAAAGCCCCACCTGTCAGACTGGAGAAACCCAGAAGGATGAGGTAGTATGGGATGGGAGGAATGGACAAAAGGACAGTGTGGGAACCTTGCTCCCTCCTTCCCCCCAGTCCTGGTTCTCTCAATTCCATTTAAAGAAGGTCATGCAACCTTCTCTAGCCCTTCAACAGGGGTCAGTCTAGAATATCCTTCATTCATTTTTTTCCTCCACCTCCTTAATCAATAGTGATGATGATGAGCAGAGGAAAAAACAGCATTTTTTGGCATTTTAAGGTTTTCAAAGCATTTTTTTATCTCATTAGATCTTCATAAGAAGCCTGTGAGGTAAGGACTATCATTATTTCCATTTTACAGAGGAAACTGTGACAATAATAATAATAACAAAATCAATAACATTTGCATAACACTTTAAGATTGACACAGGTCTTTACTTAAGCTATCTCACAATAACCCTTTGAGGTATGTACTATTTATATCTCCATTTTACAGCTGAGGAAACTGAGACTGAAAACAATTGAATGAGTTGCCCAATTAGAAGGTATCTGTGGTCCCAGATTAACCCCAGCTTCATTCTAATCATTTTCTTTAGCAATCACAAGATGGAAGCAAGATAGCATTTTGCAGTTAGTTTTCTGCTTCTTTGAGAGAATTTCCATGTACTTTTCCTATCTGGCTTACTGGATCCTCTCGATCCTTTCGGATTAGGACTTCCCCAAGAGCACAGACTTTTCCTACTTCTTGTATGTCTTCTACAACATCCATGACACTAAACAGCTTAGGAATACACAGAAATCAATGTGTATGGATATTAGAAAGAGAGAAATATAGAAAGTCAGAGAGAAACAGAAACAGAAATAGTGTGGTCTGGTGGAAATTGCCCTGAATGGGAATGAGCAAATTTGTGCCTTAATTCTGACTGTGCTCTATCCATAATATGTTACCTTAATTAAATCACTCAGTGATAGGCAATACAGTGCAGTAAACAGGACTTTGGACCTGAAGCCAGGAAGACCTGGATTCAGATTGTGGCTCAGACACTTACTGAGTAACCCTAAAAATGTCACTTAGCCTTTTTGTGTTTCATCTGTAAAATGAAAGGGTTTAACTAGCCCCTAAGATTCCTTTTGAGATCTATGATTCTATGCTACTTATGATTCTATAAACACAGTATATACTAAGGATACAAATCAAAAATAAATAAACAAAAGTTTGAGAGATTTTGCCTGCTTGGGCTCCAATTCTTTCATCTATAAAAGAGAGATAATAATACCTTATCTTCCTGGAAGAAGAGAACTGGATAAATGACATCTCGAAGTCCTGCCTAGTATGCATACTATAAAAGAAACCACACTGGTTCTGCAATTAGAGAACACGAGTTCAAATCCTAATGCCTATTTGATCTTGGGCAGCCAATATCCATTTCCTTATCTGTATTGTGAAAAAAAAATGTGCTAGATGGATTCTGGGGACCCTCTGTATTCAGATCCATCACCCTATAACTATCAATGGTTCCATGAGCATCATGCATAGGAAAGACATGACTCCCAGAGCAAAGCTACATTCTAAGCAGGGATATCTTCTTGAAGGAGATAGAAGAGAGATTTTTTTTTAATTTTATTTATTTAAGGTAATGGGGTTAAGAAGTAATGCCCAAGGTCACACAACTAAGCAATTACTAAGTGTCTGAGGTCAGATTTGAACTCAGGTCCTTCTGACTCCAGGACTGGTGCCCCATCCACTTTGCCATCTAGCTTCCCCAGAAGAGAGATTTTCAAACTGGCTTAAGAACCTTACTCTCCATTCCTTTTCCTCAGTTGAAGACTAGGGGGTTGTGGATGTTGGATTAGAGACATGAACCAGGAAGAGATCTGGATACACACTCACATCTTCCCAGTGCATCAGAACTGGTCACTTCCCTCTGAACCAAGCTGTTTCCTCTATACTCCATCCCTAGGAGCGAATACAGGTTGTTAGAAATGGCAAACGGAGTTCACGGGGAACATTATCTCATCATCCCCTTAGCAACTGTGATCACCATAGCGATCCACCCATACTTCTTTAACTACCACTGTGAGGCCTCAAACTGGACAGCTTCTTCTAGGCTGGTGACTGCCAGTGATGGCAGAGCCCCAGGGGTTACTCCTCCCTCCAGGCAGACAGAGCAAGGCAAGCTAAAGAAAGGCTTATCAAATCCTTCCTAAGTCTCCTGCATCCACCACCAAATCACATTAATCTTCTCCTATTTTCTCCCTATCTTGTTGCAAAAAGGCATCATGGTGTAGAGGAAAGAGGTCTATATTTTGGAGTAAAAGGACTTAACTTTAAATCCTAGCTGTGCTACTGACTATTCATGTGACCTTAGGCAGGTCACTCACTTTTCAAAGCCTTGGTTTCATCAATCTTAAAATGAAGGGGCTGGATGAGAGTATCTCTACAACCCCTTCCTGTTCTAGTTTCTTTGATTCTATCCATGGAAGATAGCAATCCAGGGCCATAAAAGGAGGGGGAGTGGGAAATCTCATTAATCTTTTACAAAATCTTCAGCAATGGACTCATTCAGCCTCTGCTCCACCAGCTTCAATGATGGGATGCTCAGTCCCTCCTGAGGTAGCCTGTTCCATTCTTGGACAACTCTTTGTTAGGAATGTCTTCCTTATTTTGAGCCAAAGTCCATCTTCCTGTGTTAGGTCCAGAGTAACAAAACAAGGGGAGGACAGTGAAAAGACAGAGATGGGGGGGGCGAATATCAGAAGATTCAGTCTAGGCCAAGTTCAAAGAAAAAGGTAATCTCAGCTTCCCCTTTACCTACAATAATATCACTCATTCCTTCATTTAAAGCAAGGGCTCCTAAACTGGGTCCATGATCTTTTTTTAATATTTTGATAACTATTTGAAAATAATTGACTTCCTTTGTAACCCTATGTAATTTATTTTGTGGATTTAATTTGTGTGTTTGTGCATAAAAACATTGTTCTCAGACTCTATCTATAGGTTTCACTCGACTGCCAAAGTGACCCACAACACAACAAAGATGAAGAACCCCTTTAAATCATAACAGAAATGATCTCTTCCAGGCAGTATACCTACCTTAACTGCTCCCCAGCTATCCCACATAATCTCCAGTTTTTCTCTTCACCACCAATATTCTGTGATGACTGTAATTTTAGGCAACTATTGCAAGAGGGCCTCACAAATTAGCCTGCAAATACCTGGAGGGCAGGGGTTGTGTCTTTTCCCTAAAACCAATCTCTAACTTTCCCTGAATTTCACCTCCTCCATTTTTTGTTCTTCCCTAAGCTCTCAGAATGCTGAAGTCTACCTTTACACTACCAGGAAGACTTGGGGGTGGAGAGGAGAGGGATGATCCTGGTGGGAATGATTTCTTTCTTCAAATATGAGTCCTTGTCGCATAAAAGAGGGATTATAGGGTTGGTGGCTTCAGAATTGAAAAGTATCTTAGGCTCCTCTCTCCCAATTTGCTCATTTTACAGAGAAAAATTAGATTTATTCTGCTTGGTCCCAGAGGGAAGGACCAAAAACCGGTAAGTGGAAGTTAGACTTCTCACTCAATATAAACAAATTCTTAACCACTGGAGCTGTCCAGCAAGGGAGCTGCCTCAGGAGGCAGTGAGTTCCCAGTCACTGGAGGTGTTCAAAGCTGAAGGAGTCCTGATCAGGCTTCTTATAAGACTTCAGGAGTCAATCCAATTCTAATGACATGAAAAAAATTCACAAAATAGCATGAAACAAAGAATTTGAAGGTTTTTCTGGTGCCAAACCTAAATCTGCCTATCACAGACCCCTATTATTTACTCTACTACCTATTCCTCCTGGTTCTCTTCACTCAAACAGAATGTCTAAACTCTCTGAAATCCCTTGACTCCTAAATCAATATTCATAGGTCACATGATCTCTCTAGGTCTCAGTTTCTCAATCTGTAAAGGTCAAAGTTTGGATTAAATGATCTCTAACATCCATCCCTTCAAGCTCAAAGCCAGTAAAGCTGTGTGGGCAATAAGGAGAGGACCAAACTCTATAGATCATTTAGTCCAACCCCCTGCCTCCAGGCAGAAATGCTTTCCACTAGCACAGGAAGATCACTGCTAAAACCTTCTTTTAAAATTACCTGATCAGGGAGCATCTATGTCCTCCCCAGAGAAGACACAGCTAATTGTTGGAAATCGCCCTCCTGTATCCTATGGGATCAAGATTTATAGATAGATTCTGTGCTAGGATGATTCTAACTCCTGTTTCTCACAGAGAAAAACAGGTCTCTCGGTCCCTTGGCTTCCTCTCCCTCCCTCTAGAAGTCTCATCCACATGGCTCTGGAATGTGCATAGTATCTGCCCAGCATGTTGGAATACATGCCTCAGAACACTCACACCCTCCCACAGGGGTTCTAAGGGCCAATTAGGAGCAACAGCTGCTTCTTCATCACTTTGCTCCAATGCACCTGTACCGCCCAGGTTTCCATAGCAACATAGCTGCCCCAGGGACATTGCCCAGGGATTGAATTGCCTAGCAACTGTGCCACTACTGTCCCCTGGTGCTTGGGCTGCAGCATCAAGCTAGAGGGAACAAGGGGGAAGTAGGGACCCCCACCTGGAGGTAGAAGCCAGGGTCCACTGAAGAGACCACAGAGTTGAGCATCTCCCATAGCTAACCTGGGTGTGTTGGAGAGAGTCCTGGAAGGGAAATTAGGAAACCTGGGTGCCAATTGGGGTTCTACAATTCCCTCACCCTGTGACCTTAGAGAGATACTTCTTCTAACCTATTTCTTGCTCTGTAAAAGGAAACACTGGCATTTGTCGATCTCTAAGGTACATTATAGTATGAAGGTTCTTTGCTGTTCCCTGGATGCAGAAATAATTTGCAAAGCCAAAAGATGCCTTCTCTACATCCTACCATGTCAGGAAGGCTGTGATTGTTCTGCTGCGTCCAACTTTTCATGACTTCATTTGGGGTTTTCTTGGTCTTCTCCAGTTCATTTTACAGTTAAGGAACCCAGGAAGATGAGTCTTCACAAATTCAGGATTGGGACTTTATCCAGTGTCACTAGCTGTTGTAAGGGCAGCTAGGTGGTGCAGTGAATAGAATTCTGTGTCTGAAGTCAGGAAGACCTGAGTTCAAATCACTTTCAAATATTTACTAACTGTGTAATCCTAGGCAAGTTACTCAACCCTGCTTGTTTTGAGTTCCGCAACTGAAAACAACTTAACAATGACAACTTTCTGGCTCCAAGAGCAGCATATCATTCACTTTTTCACCTAAGTAAATAAAGGTTAAGAAGTTATAATTTGCCCAAAGTTACTGTTGTGATTTTGGCTTTCCTAGACTTTAGCACCATGCCTTTGCTATAGTCTCACCCTAAACATCCCTCAGCACCTGGGTGGGTGGGTGGGGGGGGGGGCTCCTTATCCTGGATTATCTAATGACTGTGGCAATTTCTCCCATTGCTTAGGTGCTCATTTTGCACACACACACACACACACACACACACACACACACACGCACACACAAACTGTCAACTTTTTGACCCCCTTTTGTGTATTGTCTTCCCCACCCCCTTCAAATGTAAGCTCCTTGAGGGCAGGCATTATCTTTTCTTCTTTTGCTTGCATTTGTATCACCAAGTCTTGGTATAGTATCTGATACATAATGCTTTTTTTTAACCTTGCCCATGCCTCAATGGCAGCAAATCTTTGTTCCAAAAAGATGTATTAAATTCTAAAAAATTCATTCTGAGCCAAGTCTATTATACCATTTGATCCTCTCAGCAAACCTGGAAAGTTGGTGTTCTTATTAACCCCATTTTCACGCAGTGGATAAAGCACCGGCCCTGGAGTCAGGAGTACCTGGGTTCAAATCTGGTCTCAGACACTTAATAATTACCTAGCTGAGCAAACCACTTAACCCCATTTGCCTTGCAAAAAAAAAAAAACCTAAAAAAAATTAATCCCATTTTCAGATGAGAAAACTGAGGCAGAAAGGGTTCCAAAGCTAGGAAATATCCAAGGAAGAATTTGAACTCTAGCATATTAACAAGGAAGAAAATGTTCCATTTCTGGTTTCATAGGTCCATAACATTGCCATTGGGAAGGTAGTAGGGGAGATCAAAGAGAAAGAGGTGTTTCTTCCATTCCTATAGGACAATCCTTCAAAGTAAAAAAGCTCAAAGATTGTGAGCCTGAATGACTAAAACACAATAATCACTGGAAAAAATCATAACTAGGCACTCCCATTTGTGAATAGAAAAGCCTAGGTATATTCCAATGCAGCTAGGTGACAAAGTAGATAGAGTGCAGGGCCTAGAGTCAAGAAAACTTATCTTTCTGAGTTCAAATCTGCCCTCAGACCCTTACTAGATGTGTGCTCTGGGGCAGTTTCCAATCTGCAAAATGAGCAGGAAAAGGAAATAGCAAATCACTCCAGAAAACCAAGCCAAAAAAATACAAAAGCAAAAACCAAATTGGGTCACAAAGAATCAGACATGACTGAAGCAAAATCAACAAAAGCAAAAATTCAAAAGCCAGGATCCAGAAGGTGATATGTATTCTCCTGTTCATATCTCTGAATCCTAGGTGACGAGTAGTTCCTAAAATTCGGGGACAGACTGGGGAGCAGCTGGGAAACAGAGAAGAAGATGATAGAGCATCGCCATTCCCTGTTTGTCCTAGGATACCTTACCTCCTCATATAACAATGTATTCTATACTATTGAGCATAATCAGCTTAACTAACAAATGTGTGTTTAACCAATAATTTACTAAAGTCATCTTTTGTGTTCTGTAATTCAATCACAAAATTACACAAAGGATCTTTATCAACATCAAGGAGTTCCAGTATTGGAAGTCTCTTCACCAACACACTACTCCCCATCTGTTTATGACTCAATAGATCAATTGTGATTCAGAAAGATTAAGTGTTTTGCCCCGGGTCTCATAGGAGTGGTATTTAAATCCACTTATTCCTGACACCAAGCCATTACTCTAATCCACTCCCTTACTGGGTAAATGAGCTTTCCTGCACTTTTCTGTGTGGAAATCTAACCACTATTCATAAGATTTTTCCCTAGGAAGAGATGCTTTTTAAGTTCCTTCTAAACCAAATAACTTACAGAGGAATCTTTGGAAAACAATGTCTTTGTAATTTGGAAGTTGGCTTCATTTATCTGGTTGGAGGCAGGGAGGGAGAAGAAGAGACAGATGCAGGAAGATGGTACTGGAAATGACAGCAAGCAAAGTTCCATTAAACAGACTTTGTTTCAAATGGAAGCACAATCATGAAACTTGGGAGGGGGCACTTTTCCCTCCTTCTGCCTTTTGCAGAGAGCTTTCAAATGCATTTCCGAAATTGTACTCTGCATTAGAGCTCTCTCGTTGAAATGGAAAACGAAGCATTTGCTAATAAATGTTTACAATGAAATGGAAATATACAAATTGATTTTTTTTTCAAATCTGACCTTTTGGGTTCACTTCAAAAGCATTCTGGGTGATCTCCACTCTTAACTGTTGTGGTCTGTGGATGAGGGAAAGGCTGGGGTCAGGGAAGCAGAGAGAGACAAAAGAGAGGGAGAGCCGGGGTGCAGGGGGGGAATTAACAGGCTAGAGAGTACTCCATTCTCCAAATCAAGTAGGACTTTGAGGCCATGGTCAATTAAGGAACGGAAGTCATGGCAAACTGCATGCTGGCTCTCTCCTGATCTGAACACAGGACTCAAGAGATGGGAGTATGGAGAGCTAACAACCATCCAACTGATTATATATTTATAATGACAATCCTGTGAGATAAATGTCATTATTATCACCCCCATTTTTTAAGAAAATCAAAACTGAGTCTCAAATATCTTGCTCAAACTAAGAAAGCTAGTTACACATCTGAGGAAGGATTTAAAGCCATATCTTCCTGAACCTGAGTCCAAGACTCCCTCCTCTATACCCCATAGCTGTTACCTTTGAAGTAGAGCTAATGGCATCACTTGGGTCTCAAACATTGCTTTCTTGGGATTAGCCAAAGATAATCCTGCTAAAATGAGAGTGATGCTCTTACCCCAGCCCAGATCTTTGGAAATAACATAGTTCATTAAGAGGAATTAGAAGTCAAGCCCATTTCTAACTCAGAAATCATTCTAGACAGATAGTTTTCCAATGTCTGGAGTAAAGGGAGGAGAGCCAGGATGCAGGCACAGAGATGACAGCTTCCCATCTGCGTGGGCTTGACGACCAGTTAAATGCTTCCGATCTCATTCAAGGATGTTGATTAGAGGCACCAGAGGGGAACTGCCAACTTCTAGTATTGTTATTAAGATTATTCACTGGCTAATGACTATTCTAAGGTAGGGTAGCCTACTTAAAATACTCCTCCCCAAAACAGCTAGCTGCCAGAGTTTGATGGGGTCTGCTTCAATGATCCAACCTTCATTGTGATAGTCATCAGAAAACTTTATTTAAGAGAAAAGTGGTGCCATATAAAGCATTGTTATCAGATGACCCGAGTTCATATTTCCCCCTATCTTCCTCACTAACTAAGTGACCTTGGCCAGGTCACTTACTTCTCTTGAGTCTGAGTTTCCTCATCTGAAAAATGAGGGGAAGGGAGTTTCTCTAGGTTTTCTTTCAGATCCTTGCCTATCATCCTGTTTATACACCACAATGATTTCATAGCTAGAAGAGACTTCTAAGGCCATCTTTGGCAGTTTTGTGATAAGATGGATAGTGGAGCAGTCCTTGAGTCAGTGATTTCAAATCCTGCCTCAGACACATTTCACAACCTGTGAAATCTGGGCAAATCACTTAATCTCTATCAACCTCAGTTTTCTCATCTATAAAATTGGTATAATAATAGCACTTAGCTCACAAACTTACTGTGAAGATCAACCTAACATATATCTAAAGCTCTCTTCAAACTTTAATTTAGCACAGAAATGCAAGTTGCTATCGCAATTGTTTTCTAGATTCACTTGTCCTTAACCAGGAGTCTCCATACATATATACATTCCCTACCAGTAGGCATTTAACAAACACATAATTGACCCTTATGAGCCAGGTCCCAATAGACTGAAGGGACACAGACAAAAAAAACAACCAAAGTAAAACAAATAAACCAGATAGTCCTTGTTCTCAAGGAACTTGCATTCTACTAAGAGGAACATATAACAAATAAATAATTATAAGACCAATAGAAAAATAAATATACAGTAATGGTTGAGTGCTTTGGACAATCATTAATATCTAGAGAGAATCAGAAAAGAATGCTTGAAGGAGCTGGCTCTTAAATTTCCCTTCAAAGAGAACAAAGGGGTTAAAAGAGGCAGCAGAAAGGGGGAAAGCCTTCCCTCAGTCATAGAGACACAGAGAGAGGCAGAAGATGAAATGTCTTCAACAAGGAAGAGAATTTCAGATCAGCTGAAAGAGAAAAATGTGTGAGGAAAGGGAAATGATCAAACCCTGGAAAAGTAAGTTGGAGCTAGATAATGAAAGAATTTCCATGACCATCAAAGGAATCTGTATTTTATCCTGTAAGTAATGGAGAGACACGCTTAAGTTTCATGAGCAGAGGAATGATATCCTATGCTTTAGAAACCTCAGGTTGGTAGTAGTGTAAATAGTTCTTATTTCTGAAGTTTTTTTCTCAAATCAGAGAATACATCTACCTGTCTGAAACTTTCATTTTCCAAATTGCTCCCAGTTCTGACCTCTGGGGTCAAGCAGACCAAATATCTTGATTATGTTGATAGACTAGGAAGCACTTACTGAGACTTGGGCCATCTTATTCAACCTCAGTTTCCCTTCATTTCCTGGCAGAATAAGGCTTGAGCCATCCCACACAGGTGACCTATTTCCCATTTTAAATCTTCCTTTAGTCAACTCTTCAATCTTGGTCTTCCCAATTTCCCATTCTCACATGGTCCGCCCTTCTATTTGTGCCCTGACTCAGAGTAGTCACTGTACCCGGAATGGACTCTCCATTGTCAGCCACTGCTTCTTATATTGGAAGTTAGTTGACATGGTGAATGTAGTTCCTGATTTGGAGTTAATGAAACTTCAGTTCAAAACCTCCTGTGGCTATTTATTAGCTGTGTGATCATGGGCAGTCTCAGCTGCTCCATCTATAAAACAGGGTAAGAATAACAAAAGCTAGTATTTATGTAATGCTTTAAGGTTTTATATAGAAATTTATGTATATATACATACATATACACATTTCTTTATATCTATGTATATTATCTCATTTGATTCTCACAACAAATAGTACAGTGTCTGGTACATAGAGGTGCTTTAATAAATTGTTGACTGATTGAAGCACTAGACTCATATAATGCTTTAAGGCTGGTAAAAATGATTTCTCCATCTTATCTCATCTGTGTCTCACAAATCCTGTTAAGAAAGGACTTATAAGTATCATTATCCCCATTTAATGGATTGAGAAAATTAATCTTAGAGGTATTAAGAGATTTACCCAGGATCATACAACTAGTGAGTGTCACAGATGGGTTTCCAACTCAGATCTTTTCCAGAGCCCTGTGAGAAGGAAAATAGATTTTTTTTGTTGTTGTTCAATGAACCTAAGCATGTAGATGATTCAAGAAGTAAGTCTTCTTAGACCTTCCCAATGAAAAACGATCTTTCAATCCTTGAATTTCTCCAACATTTTTCCTGAAAATTTTTTTTGTCTTTCTGATACTCTGCCTGGATGATTATTTGTCTATGTCAAACATCCAATAAGAAGAAAAGGGATGATGAAGATAAAGATGAGGAGGAAGAGGATAAGAATAAAACATTAATAATAATAATTAAAGATGCATAGTTCTTTCATCACAAATTCTTTTTTCACTCTGTGAAGCAGATGATACATGTATCTTTAGTTCCTCTTTACAGATGAGAAAACTAAAGTTCAAAGAGATGAGATGATTTGCTCATAACCACACAGCCAATAGGAAGTATAATAGTAGCTGAGGTAGACTGAGAGTCACAAAGAATTGGGTTCATACCCTGCCTCAGACACTTAGAAGCTGTGTGTCCTAGATTCATTCAACCTGTCTCAGTCTTTGTCTTCTGTCCCATAGATACAGGAAGCATTTACTAATTATTTATTTGTACCAGAAACTGTGGTAAGAGCTGGGGATAAAAGTATAAATGAGCAAAACAGTCCCTGCCCTCAAGGAGCTTGTACTCTAATGGGACCTGGAAAAGTAAAGCAAAAACTCAGATAGCAAAAGAGGGACCAAAAGGGAAAGCTAAGTTTCTAGTGGAGTGGCGAAGGAACATAAGGAGGAAATATTGAGGCAGTAGCATGCAGGTCTGACCCTGGCAAGATAAGTCCAAGACTTACCTATCAAAACAAAAGGAAACCGAGATAAAAATTCAAATTTCTATTGTGGTGGAAATTGTTGAAAAGCAAGCCTGTGAGGAGATGGCCAGAAAGTGATGTGGAGACGTGGCCCTCAGAAAGATAAGGCAAATCTCACCCATATGGGAGAAGAGGAGAGAGGACCAGGGTTTGAGGTCAAGTTTCTGGTGATGTAAAATTATGGGGAAGAAAGAATAGGAGTTAAAGTTAGAAATGGAAGCCCTCACCATGGCAAAGTGAACCAAAATTTCAGTTATCCATCCAAAGGGAATAGGAATTGCACCAAATTCACAGGATGAGGTTCAAAGAAGACAATGGAGACTATATTAAAGGACATGTAAAATGTTGTGCAAATCTCAGAAGCACTTTGTTATTGTTAGTTATTTAAACTGAAGAGGTTGATCTCAATGCCAGTCTTTCAAGGAAACTTCACTTTTCCCTTTAGGACTGTGATAATATACCAATAACACAACACTTAATACTTAACAGAGTTGTTTATAAGGCATTGATGTGATAAAGTAGATAAAATGATTTGGAAATTTTAAAGTGCTGAAGAAATGCCAATTTTAATTAATGTTTAAAAAATAACAGGAAGCTCTCATTTTCTTTCTACAAAGTGATGTTTCATTTAATATTGGACATTGAAGACTGGCATTACCTCTGTCAAGGGTGAGGGACATCCAGCATGCAGGTTGAACCTGAAGAAGGAAGGCCAGTCAATTGTCTGTGTCACTAATCCAGATTAAATTTGGCCATTTTACCCAAAATAAATTCAGTGAGGGCAGCTTGGTGGCACAGTGGATAGAGCACCTGCCCTGAAGTCAGGAGTATCTGATTTCAGATCCAGCCTCAGACACTTAATAATAGCCTAGCTGTGTGACCTTGGGCAAGTCACTTAACCCCATTGCCTTAAATTTAAAAAGAAGACATTCAGTGACCTTATTGTTCTTTGTAATAAGAGAGATGAGTCATTGATAAACTGGGTAAGGTGATGCTTCTAGAACTTATAACCTGTATCTTCCCTGTCCTTGGTTCTCTCCCTTTCCATGGCTGAGTTTCATTTCAGTATTAAAATCTCCTGCCACCAATGCTACAGTTATGATTACTTCTGGAGCCACCTGATAGAGCCCATTGTTGATGTGGTTAGAAAAGGGGATAGGGTAATCAGGAAAGACTAGCACCTCTGGTATGAGGGCTTGCCTAGCATTTTTTCAGGGCCTCTCACCCTATTTTGGTATCCACTTTCATTCACCTCTCACGGATGGCTCCAAGAAGCTATAGCATGTGTAGAAGCTACTTCCTCAGTAAAAAACCATCCTGGCAGATGGTTTAAACCAGATTGAGGATAACTGACAAGTCTCAAACATGTTGGTGAATTAGAGGGATATCCACCCTAAGTATAGGAAGACTTCCCACAGTGGAATGAGTAGATGAGAACAATGTGTTCCAATTGTTATGAAGGTGACTGAAGCAGGTGCTGTGGAGTGTTTAAAGCTTAGTCAGACATCAAAGATGACAAGTTCAGCCTACTGCATCTCAGCTTATTGCCATTCATATTGACATTTGTCTTGTGACTGATAACTCTGGAAGAGAGAATGAAGCTCATGACCTTGTACAACTCTACTTTATTTAAATCCAATTCATTCTTCAGTCCAGACATCTCTTCATAATGTTATTGGTCCTCTTCAGAAAAAAGAATTAATTTGTTCAACAAACAATCCCAAGAAATTCTTTCTTATGATTCACCTGTTGTAGAAGGAGTACTGTCTAGTAACCTGGGTTCTTGTCTCATTGTTGTGACTAAATTGCTTAAAGGACTTGAGAAAGTCAAAAGATGTCAGTAGATTTTTTTTAACTGGTGATTATGCTCAAGTTTTCGGGACATAAAATTTTTGGTTACACCTTTATTTTTTGAAACATATTATTTCATTATCTTTCGTAATTTTTGATGAGTGCAGAATAGTCTTGCATTAATTAAACTCATTTTCCTTTATATTTGAAGATCTTTCTCATGACTGCTTGCAGAAATTGTTATTTGTCTTTGGAATATGCCTTGGAATTTGAAAATGGAGTTGTTTGGGATGTTGGCAATTTTCAGTTTTGTGTTTGTTTTCTGCAGATGATTTATGAAATCTTTGGTGCTTTGTTTTCTATATTCATAAATTCTGGGTGAGTTTTCTCTGTTATTTGTACTATTGCATCATGGTGCTCAAATTCTATTAATTTTTCATGTTTTCTAAAATGCTTATGATCTTCAAATTGTCTCTATACAGTGTCTCCAAGATCAATGCATTTTTATATGATTTTGTTATTTTGTCACATGCAAAGATAGATTTCAACATTCATCTTTGTAAGTTTTTGAGTTCCACATTTTTCTATCATCTTCTCTTCCCTAGCCCCTCCCTATGACAGTAAGTAATCTGATAAAGGTTATCTAGCATGTCTAGTCTTGTGTTTAACACATTTCCATATGAGTAAGATCATGTTTAACATATTTCCATATTAGTCATGTTGTGAAAGAAGAATCAGAATTAAGTTGGGGGGAGGAGAGAAAAGCCATGAAAAAGAAAAAAACATAAAATAAGTTTTTAAATGAACAAAGTAAACTTTGCTTTACATTCAAACTCCATAGTCTTTTCTCTGAACATGGATGACAGCTTCTATCACAAGTCTTTTAGAATTGTCTTTGACTGCTAAACTAAGAGGAGCTAAGTCCATCATAGTTGATCATCACATAATGTTGCTGTTAATGGGTACAATGTTCTTCTGGTTCTGCTCACTTTACTCAGCATCAGCTCAAATGTATTTTTCTTATATAAAGATCATATGTTCTCCTAACATTATTGGTTTTTGCTTCTCATCTTCCAACTGGTCGATTCTGGATTATAGGAAGCAAAGACAGGGTATTTTAGGAAACTGATTATCTATGAAGGTAATAAATGCATCTTGCCTTTGATCTGTGCTACTGCCAGGACAACAATCTGAGGGTTTTTATGGAATTTGCACTGTGCCTTTCAATTTAAACCAGAAGTTCCAAGATGGCAGGATGTTAAGTAAAGGCTTGTTAAATATCTAGTATGGCCAATAAACAAACTAGTTGAGTTTGCATGCCTGCAAGAACAAACCAAGGGTGAAGATTCTAGAAAGGGTCTTTTCCTCCAAGAAAGGTGACTGAACAGAAAGCAATGACTCTAGGTAGGAAATGAAGCAGAATGCCTTTGTTCTTTACTAGGTCTTATACAATGGTATTTATAGATTACTGTAAGATTAATAAACTACTTTCCTCATGGCAATTCTTTAAGATAGATAGTGCAAGCAATATTCTGATTATCATTGTTGTGGAAGGATGTGCAAGTTGGAAACTATGATAGTTTACCCTAGCCTGTTGATATTACTTAGCTTGAAATATGCCCAACACTTGAAAAAACTGTGAGTGGGAGAAACATTAGTCTAGATTACCTGTTTAAGAACAAATAGCCACACCCAGTTTATCTACTCCTATCCAGAGTAAAATGAATGAATGAAGTATTTACTAAGCATCTACTATTTGCAAAGCAGAGCCTTGTCCCAATTAGTTTTAATAATGAATCTTCTCAAATGGTCACATTATTTGAATTCAAACTGCATATTTCCTTTGGACTGGAACCGATTACTATATTTTATGTAATTATAACTTTGAATAGTTTGAATTCAAATATATGCAACCACTTCAGGGTATTCATAATTCTCACTAATAGGGACCTAGCTGCACTGCTGTTAAGTCCTGAGCATACATATAGAAAAAAGCAATCTTTGCAGTAAGAATTCACAATCTAATGGAGAGCCATAATACATGGGATGGGTTCCTCATCTCTAACATAAGTCTGACCTTGTGGAGAGGAAGATGAAGGTCAAAAACTTGCTATTCAAGAGGTTTTCATGTAGAATAACTACTAATAATTAGAGTCAATTAAAAAAAGACCAAAAAAATCAGTGTCATAGAATCTTTAAATAATGACTATACAAGGGAGTGACATGGTCAGTCAAGTGAATTAGGAAGGTTCATTTAGAAACAGTAGAAGAATTAACTTCATTTAGAAGAGCAGAGACTTGAGACGGTGAGACCAGTTAGAGACTTAAAGGTTGTTGCAATATCTAGTAAGAGATGATAGAGGACTGAGTTTTGATGGGAAGGAAGGGACAAATGCTGACAAGATCAGATCAATGGAATTTGACAATTGATTAAGGACAGAGTGATGAGGTTAAAGAAGGTAAAGTTTTGAAACTGGATGGACTTTGCAGATGGAAGTACCCCCCCCCCGCAACAATATCCTTTTCTGTGCCCTATTTGCCAATTGCTACAATTTTGTTGGCTGACTTGCAGCCTTGGGACTTGTCCATTGGTCAGATACCTCAATGGCATATTAGGAAGATTTAACCTACATTCATCTAGTCTTTGGGTATATGTTTTTGTGAATGAAAGACTAGCATTTTTTTTATGAGACAGGGAGGTGGGGCATGAAATAGGATCTTGCATTCAATTCCTGCCTTAGATATTTGCTAGTTGTGTGGTCCTAGGTAAGTCACTTGACCTCCTTCCATCTCAGTTTCCTTATCTGTCAAAGAAAAATATTAATTACAACTTCCTTACTAGGTTCCTGTAAAGTATTTTGCAACCCTCAAAGCATTATATCAATGTAATTATTATTATTATTATTGTAATTATTATTAGAGTTAAAATTTCCTCTCAGAAAAAATGAGGTTATTTGGGAAACTAGGCATATTCAGTTAGATGAACTAACAGGTCTCCAAAGTAACCAATATATATTTTAGTTCTGTGTGTTTGATAAATGTACTCCCACGTTCAAGAAAAATCTGTGTGTGTGCATACCCATGTGATTTATTGGGTACATCCCACCAAAATACACCATTGCCAACTGTCAAAAGCTCCCCAAGTTTACAAGACTAATTCTGCAGTGGAAGTTGGAAAGCAGCTTTGTGAACAACTCCAGCAGAGAATGCAGATGAGCCTTCTCAGGAAGGGATGGTGGTTCTTCCATTAGGCTGGAAACCTCTGCCATCATGAGCCAGTGACATTATCCAGCAGGGGCTGGGCACACACACTAACTCTCAGTCCTGTGAGTAATTGGGTGGTCCTTGCTTAGCCTTTTTCTCAACCCCTACCTCACCATCATCTCAGAGTGGAAGAGACTAGGCAACCAGTCACAAATTCAGAAAAAGGCAGAATAAAGATGAATAACCTGATGATACTCCTATATGAAAGACAGAAACCCATTTCGGCATCTATAAGGCACGACATCCTTTTTAATTTTTTAAATTGACATATTTTGTTTGCACACATCAATCACTTTCTAATAAACACTACCTTCCATAAAACCTTTCTATTTTAAAAAATGCTTAAGCAAAATCACTAAATGTAACACTTTCAGTTGACAGAACTGCTCTCAGAGTTTGCCATTTCTTTTATTTTTTTCTCAAAAGCCTTATTTTTATTGATACTATTTTTACATTACCTTTAATTTTAGATATATCCCTCCCCTCTCCTACCAATCTAGCCTTCTCCTGTGGGAGAGAATTAAAGGGGAGGAGGCAGTTCAGCAAATCCAATCAATACATTAATCTCATTTTACATGGTAAACCCATAGTCTGATATAAAATAAATAGCACTGGCTCTGGAATCAGAGGAACTAAGTTCAAATCCTACTTGTAATACCATCTGTGTAGGCAGCAATTTCTTCATCTATAAAGTGAGTTTATACTCAAAGATCTGCTGGTAAATGTTTGACAGCTGTCTCTCCAAAAGGTATATGACACATTCTTAAAAAATTTGCATTATTAATATTTATTAAGTCTGGACAATCAACAAAACAGAAAACCAAGTTCTGATTTGTTAAATTTGCCCAATTCCCAAGATGTAACCTCTCAACCTAAACATTGAACAATCAGAAGTCTGAGCTGCCCCCAGCACAGGTCTGGTTTACATTGGATGACCTCTATGATCTCTTCCACCTGTAAATCTTCCTTCATCCTCTATAAAGAGAGGGGGAGGGAGTCATTTTCTAAACTCTTCTCAAGGCCAAGCTAGACTTTATCCTTTCTTAACAGAAATGTATTTTAACTTAAACACCTGGAACCAACATTAGCCATTGAACTTACTCGAATTCAGCTTTACTATTGTCTTCATTTACATTATTGGAGTCATTATTTTAAGTATTTATATATACATACATACATACATACATCATACATACATATCGTTCTGTGGGTTTTTTCTGACAGTGCTCATTCAGGCTTTCTTATATTCCTCTGAATTTATTGTTCTTTATGTTGCTGTACTATACTATTCTATTCATATGTCACAAGTTTTTCAGCTAATATCCCACCTTCTAAAAGAAGATCTTTAATCTCTTACCATTCACCCTTGTCCTGGACATTTAAAAAAATTTTTTTTCAAATATCTGCATTTGACAGACAAGGATCAGTACAGTTTCTGAAATATGAATACAAAAGAAATCATTTTTACAAATATTGGAATGGGTCTTTAAACAAAAATTCGAAGGGTATACCTGTGTTTCAGACAAATCCCAGCATTTAAAGTGCAAAGGAAAAAAATATGAAAGTCAGCTCAAATAGAATTTCAGTAGTTAATTGTTAAATTTTTAGTATGATCATTTACATCTCAGTAATTGGCAAAAAAGCTATAAATATGAGCTTGATATATTGTTTGTTAGATTGTTTAGACTTAAGAAAATATTGAAGAAAATGTTAATGATGCAGATTAAATTTAAAAGTATACAAGTGCACATTTCCCCCTCCATTGAAGAACTACTTATCCATCCATCCCTCGATAGAGTCAGGAAGACCTGAGAGTTCCAACCCAGTTTCAGAAATTTGATAAGTGTGACCCTAAGAAGAAATGAACCTCTGTCAACCTCAGTTTCCTCAATTGTAAACTAGGGATAACAACAGCACCTACCATTCAGAGTTGCTGTGATAACACATCCTTGCCCCCATCCCAAAGTTCCTGCCTTCCTTAGATCTCCTCCCATCATCTCTGTATATATCTTTGTTTACAAGTTGTCGCCTTGTTAGACTGTAAGTACCTTAGGGGCAGAAGCTATTTTTGCTTTTCTCATAGTAAGCACATGCTTATTGACTGATTCTAGCTTTCTGCTATTACAGAGACTTCCACTGTCAATATTGTGTTACCTTAGGACCTTTCTTTTTATCATTGACTTCTTAGGTATTGATGGAGCAAAGGGAGTATATTCTTTCAGACTACTTGCTGTCTTCAGGTGGGGGAAGGGAAGAAAGTGAGGGGGGAAATTTTACAAAATCAAATGCTGACAATTTAAATGTAATTGGTAAAAACATTAAAATACTATTAAGACAAATATTTAAAAATAAAAAAATCTCCCCCCCCAAAAGGGTGAATATTCACATAATTTAAGTGGTTTTTAATAAAAGAATTGAACCAATCCACAGTTCCTCTAAAAGTGTATTGGTGAAACGCAGGTTATTCTCAAACAGGACAGTATAAGAATGGGGATAAGGACAGAATAACTAATCTACCCAGAATCGGGACAAGAGAAGTCCAAGGGATGTGAACCAGTTAGTAAAGGAGCAGTTCAAATTCTCCTGCCACCCCAGAAGAGAAGAACAGAAGGTGAATGGCAGCTGACACCCACTGCCCACAGCTCTCCCACTGCTTCCTTACTGTGTTGCTGCTAATTGCTTCAATCAGAGCAATGACTCCTAAGCTACCATTCTGTCACATGGAAATGCTCTCTCTAAGCATCCCTGATGAGAAGCATGTCTTTTTCTCTGCCATTCCCCATCCTAGAAAGGTTGTGATGGAGTAGAAGAGCAGATCTATGGACCAGAGAGAAAGTCACTTCCTAGAGTCACACAGAAACTTCCCTTGAGGCACCTCAATGATGTTGATGCTGCTGGGTTTGGAGTCAGGCGACCTGAGTTCACATCCAGTTTCAGAAATGTGCTAAGTGTCACCCTAAGAAGTAACTTGGCTCTGTCAACCTCAGTTTCCTCAAATTTAAAATAGGGATAACAGCACCTACCATTCAAAATTGCTATGAGAATCAAATGAGATAACTGTAAAGCACACACACACACACACACACATATAGGTAGATATATATGTGTGTGTGTGTGTGTGTGTGTGTGTGTATGAATAGATATATAAATTTTATTCCCTTCTTTTCTTCTTCCCTGGGTGATGCCATTTGCTTGAAATGTGAAGGAATTGAATTAAATGAACTCTCAGTTCCCTCCTAGTTTTACATCCTATTGTCACAGTTCCCATCCATCTATGTCTATGTCTCAGGATGCTTGAGCCCAGGGAATCATCACTCATTGAAGAAAGCTCCTCTGACTCCATTCCCCCAAGATCCAGTGGGGTGGGGGATGAGAACAGAGATCAAAATCTAACACTAGAAGGAACCCCAGAGATCAGCTGATTCAACTGCTTCATTTCACAAAGGAGGAGGAAATAAGCCTAGGCAAGTCAAGTGACTTGTCTTACGAGCAGCCCAAGGTGGAAGGAAGATTTGAACAGATTTCCAAAATAGTCCTAGGGACTTCTCCCAATCAGGGATTGATTCCTAGCCATGTAAGTCATGGGAGCTGTCATCAGGGATGTGAGTCCACTGGTGTGCTGGGGGTAATTCCGACAGTTTCACTGGCCAATTGTTCAATTTTCAGTGTGAGCATTTATATCTTTATTATTGTTGTTTATTCATTTTTTTAGTCATGCCTGACTTTTCAAGACCCTATTTGAGGATTTTTTGATGGAGATACTGGAGTGCTTTGCCATTTCCTTCTCCAACTCATTTTACAGAGGAGGAAATTAAGGCAAAGAGAGCTAAGTGACTTACCCAGGGTCACATATCTAGTAAGTGTCTGAGGTCAGATTTGAATTCAGACTTTCCTAACTCCAGGTCCTTCCACTCTCTCTCTCCAGACTGGGAGCTCTACAGATTGGTGGGAGGAGAGCTCTGTATACTTCCCATCAGAAACTCATCCCATCTGGCTTCAAAGAGAAGAGGCTTAATAAGACTTTGGAGCAAGTTTCAGACATCAAAAGTCAACCAGCTTTATGAATTAAGTGCAAATGAATCTGAAAAGTACAAATTCAGTTTCCCCCAAAATCTACTTTGGTTTCAAGATTAGAGGAGAGAATAAATTAGGAAGCAGTTTAAAAATGAATGGACCACCTGCAGTCACAGATACAAATATACATGATAACTGATAGTGGATGGAGCAGAGGATTTGGAGTCAGATTTAATTAGTTAATCAACAAACTTTTATCCAGCAGTCATTTATGTTCCAGACACCAAAGATGCCATGATAAAAATGAAATACACCCTTCTTTCAAGGAGTTTCTATTTTAAAGAGTAGCAACCACACATAAATATATACATGCAAAGGGCACTGTGGGAGGGGAGAGAGTGGAAGGACATTAATAGCCAAAGGAATCAGGAGCAATCTTACCTACAAGGCAAGATTGTGGGTAAGGTAAGGTGTGACCTGAGTTCTAAAGGAACCCATGAGACAGGGCGGGGTGCAATCTAGGAATGGGGGGCTAGCAGAACTCTGTTCAAGTTCAGCCTGGTTGTTTGACCCTGTTCAAGTCATTCACCCTAATGGAGCCTCAGTTTCGACATCCCTGAAACTGAGATGATGTTTATGTCAAAACTGTATTGTTTTCTCGATGTGCTACTCCTTTTCTAGAAGCTTTGGAGAAAGAACAGAAAGTTTTCTGGAAAGAAGGATAAGCATAGTAAGTCCAAAAAAATCCCATATTGATTTATCCAAAAGTGTGTGTCTCATTCTACATATTATTCCATCACCTCAGGGATGAGTAGAATTCTTTCTCATTGGACCTTTGGAATCATGATTGATTATTATGTTGAACAGAGTTCTGAAGTCTTTCACAGTTGTTCATTTTTACAATATTGATTGAAGCAGCTAGTTAGCACAGTGGATAGAGTTCCTGGATTTGGATTCAGGAAAACTCCTCTTTCTGAGTTCAAATCTGTTATGAGGCACTTGCTCTCTGTGTGTGACCCTAGGCAAGTCATTTAACCCTGTTTGCCTCACTTTCCTCATCTGTCAAATAAACTGAAGAAGGAATTGGCAAATTATTCCAATATATTTCCCAAGAAAAAACCTAAATGGCATCACAGAGTCAGACATGACTGAAATGACTAAACAACAGCATATTGACATTATACATAAATTGTTTTGCTGGTTCTGCTCACTTTACTCTGCCTCAGTCCATACATGTCTTCCCAGATTTCTCTGAAACCAGCTCTATCTTCATCATTATTACCCAATCACACTCCTTTGAATTTTTGTCATCGTTTTTTCAGAAATTCCCAAATTTATGGACATCCTTTTAGCTTTTAGTTTTTTTGCCACTCAGAGTCATTATAAATATTTTTGCACATATATCTTTAATCTCTTTGGGGTAAATCTCTAGTAGTACTATTTCTAACTCAAAAGATATTTATAGTTTAATAACTTTGAGGGCCTAATTCCAAATTGCTTTTAAAAATGACTCTAGTTCTACCAATAATGAATCAGTGGGCCCATTTTCTTACAGCTCTTCCATCATTTGTCATTTTCCCTTTTTTGCCAATTTTTCCAATGTGATGGATGTGAGATAGAACCTCAGAGTTGCTTTATTTTCCTTTATCTAATTGCTGGTGATTTGGAGTACATTTATATGACTGTTCAAGTCTTGGATTCTTCCTGAGAAAATTGCCTGTTCATATCCTTTGACCATTTATCAGTTGGGCATT
Source organism: Macrotis lagotis (assembly GCF_037893015.1). Lineage (NCBI taxonomy): Eukaryota > Metazoa > Chordata > Mammalia > Peramelemorphia > Peramelidae > Macrotis > Macrotis lagotis. The sequence goes on along the minus strand of NC_133662.1, from coordinate 233,359,015 downwards.
AGCCCTTTGACTTATACACTTGAATAATTTTCTATCTATATATTGGAAATGAGACTCTATCCATAGACTTTTCAAGGACTAAATTGATTCACTCAACAGAGATGTATGGGCCTAGTTATTCCTCATTCCCACCTCATACCTAGAATGGATTCTTCTAGCCCCCTTTCTTCAAGGACTAAGTCAGTGTCCCTTCCTCTATGAAAACATTTCCTGACCCTGAGCTCACCCCTCAAAATAGATGAAAACAACCTCTCTCTCTCTCTCTCTGTCTCTGTCTCTGTCTCTGTCTCTCTGTCTCTCTGTCGCTCTCTCTCTCTCTCTCTCTCTCTCTCTCTCTCTAGGTATATATCTTTGTGTCTTGTCTGTATCTATCTGTCTGTCTGTTTATCTCACCATTATATTAATTGTTTACTTACCTTCCCTGTGGTATCCTAATCCTCCCATTTAGACAGGAAGCTCCTTAAGCACAAAGCTTCTGGGGATGCTCAGTAAATCGATACTGAATGAATAGGAAGAAGCATGAAAATTGAACTTATGATTTCACTGAGACAATCCAGGATGGTACCTTCTTTACAGGAAGACTATAATCTTAGAGAGTTATCTGAAGTATTGAGAAATTAAGTGGCTCGCTCAGGATTGTGTAGTCAATATGAGTCAGAGGCATGGTAGAACCCAAGTCTTTCTTTCTGGATCCCAAGACCAGATATCTATCCACTATTCCTGCCACACAAATGAATTAATATTATGAAGAATAAATGATTAAATGTTGAGGGAGGTGGAGAAGAGATTAGGAAACATGACAAGGAATAGTAGAAAGAGTATGAAATGGAGAGTTAGGAGACCTGACTCTGCAACAACTTGGATTGGTGACCTTGGCTCATCTTCACCTTAGACCTCCATAGAATGGAGTAGGGGGAGGGTGAGTGTTGAACTATTTAGGGCTATTTATCCTTAGGTCCATGTCCAATGATAGAGTTCAGAGAGTCCTGAACTCAGATGGGAAAACATAATTATATCTTTCTTTTTCTCTACCCTCAAACTGAAATTTAACATATCTTTCAATTACTAATTTTTAAAATTATTCTGAGAAGAGGTTCAAAGGCTTCACCAGATTGCCAAAGATACCCATCACACACACACACACACACACACACACACACACACACACACTCACACTCAAACACCCACACGGAACTTTTGGAATAAGTGATCTCTAAGGTGCCTTAAAGTTCAAAATTAGTCTAGGAATAATCCTTCCAATTTTCTCCTTAATTTTTTGTTTGTGTCTGGCTCATTAGGAGCAAAAATGAGACACTCACTTGGTTTTTTAAACACTCTCCAAATAATGAGCAACTTCTCTAAGCCTGAATGGACATTGATCTTTTTATGGCTTTTTATCACAGCAAATATATAAAAACAAGGGACAGCTGATTACTCTCAACTTACTCTCCTTGCATGGAGAATTCCCAGCCTTACCTCTCCCATTACAAACTAAACATTGGCCTAAACATGTCTCCTCTGGTCATATTTTGTCATTTCATGCCACCAAGGATGGCACCTTCCTCTTTGTCTTGGAGTCCTCGGAGAACTTGCCGCCATGAAGAGGTGGTGAAGAAAAAGAAGGTTGGCTGATTCTCAGTCGAAATGCTGACGGTTGTATTTACATCCTCAGTGTCTAACATATAATAGGAAAATAATAATGTTCATTAAATTGTCACTACCCTTTGATCCAGCAATACCGCTACTGGGTCTGTATCCCAGAAAGATCACAAAAAAGGGTTTGAAAAACTCACACGTACAAAAACATTCATAGCAGTCTTTTCATGGTGGAAAGGAATTGGAAATTGAGAGAATTCCCTTCACTTGGGGAATGACTGAACAAATTGTGGTATATGAATAGGATGGAACACTATTGTTCTATAAGAAATCATGAGGGGCAGGACTTCAGAAAAGCCTGGAAAGACTTGCATGAACCGATGCTGACTGAAATGAGCAGAACCATAAGAACATTAGACACATTAGCAGCAACATTGAGTGAAGATCAACTATGATGGACTTAATCATGTCAGCAGACAATTCAAAAAAGACTAGTGATGGCAAATATTCAAACCCAGAGAAGGAACTGTGGAGATTAAATGAAGATCAACACTCATTATCTTCCATTTTTAAAAGTTTTCTCATGGATCATGTCATTTTTTTCCCTCTCTATTTTTTTTCCTTCCACTTGGATTTGATTCTCCTTTCACAACATGATTAATATGGATCTACGTTTAGCATAGTTACACATGTAAAGCCTATAATAGAGTGTTTTCTCTTGGCGGGGAGGGTGGAGAGGGAAAGGAGAGAGGGAGAAAAATGTAAAACTCAAAACCTTGCAAAAAGTGATTGGTGAAAACTTCCATTTCTGGAAAAAAAATAGATAAAAACATTTAAATTGAAAAAAAAATTGTCACTTAAAGAGGGCTTAGAAGACATTTAGACAAAATTTTCACTTTACACATGAAGATCTGAGACCCAAAAAGTTAAGTAACTTCCTCAGAGTTAGCAAGTGGTAAGGAAGAATTTGAACCCAGGTCTTCTGAGTTCTACCTCTCTATCTCTGATATTCATAACATAGATATCCATGTTGTCTATTCAAATGCATATTGTGTCTTTGATTGGTATTACCATGAGTCCTGGATCTAGTCTCATATTTTCAGGTTTAAAACTGACTTTGTCACTCATCTAGAAGTAAACAGACCCTGTGGGACCAATTCATGGAGAAGGATAGCACCCCTTGCCCCCAGATGGTGCTCAACAGACCACTTCAGCTCCTACTCCTTTGCAACTCATCTCTCCTTGTTTCTCCTCCTTGCAGAGCAGGCCACACTTCTCTCTGTATTTTCAATTACTGGATTGCACTTCCCAAGATTACTGTTTACCATCCACCACATACACTTAGCTTGTCTTTCCCTGATTTGATTCAAGAGCCACCAACAGTCTCATCAGCAAAGCATTCACAAACAATCTCTCAGAGAGGAGATGGGTACATGACCAATGTTAGCTGTTTATACCAATTATTTCATTTTACTCCAAAATTTCTCAAATTGTCCCAAAATTGGGCAAGGTAGTGCAAAGACCCTTCAGTTGGAGGTCTTTTGATCCTGGTCATTGACTCCATGCTGCTTCCCAAATTTTGAACCAGTCAAAAACCATTTGTTAAATGCTTACCTTGTGCCATACTCTTTACTAAAATCTAGAAATTCAAAGAAAAGCAAAAACTATCTCTGCCCTCAGATGAATTCATTCTAGCAGAAGAGACAAGAAAAAGACAGACAGACAGAGAGAGAGAGAGAGAGAGAGAGAGAGAGAGACAAAGAGACAGAGACAGGGAGACAGAGACAAGGAAACAGAGAGAGGAAGAGAGGAGAGATTATAGAAATATATAAAAACACACATGTGTATATCTATATCTATCTGTATTTATATACATATAGATAGATAGATGTATGTACATGTGTGTCTGTCCATGTATATACATCTTCTATTCACTGGCATGACTGATGGATGTTGTAATGACCATTTCAAATTCATTTCCCTTCTTAGGGGAACTATGACCTATTTGAGATTTATGTGCTTGGGCTCCTGTGAATCCTCACCATCTTCTGCATTTTTCTATAGATTGAAATAAAAACTATCCTATGTCCATTAGCTAAAGTATATATGGAATTTTATGTGAGAGTTGAGGATCCTTTTATCTCCTTTGGAGGAACCTAGATATGAGCTAAATCTATTGCTGACCAATCCATCATTCTTTCTTTTTTTTTCTTTGCAATTTAAGTAAAGTATTGTAAAGCAAATGCAATGTTTTAATGTTTCAATATTTTCCCTCCCTCTTCTCTGAAGCTTTTCCTTATAACAGAATGTGTAGTTTAGGCAAAAACTATTCAAGATATTGTCCATAGCTGAAAAGATATGCATGGTTCTTTACCTCTAGTCTGTCATCATTCTAACATGGGGTACAAAATTCACGTCACCCTCAGTCTTCTGATATTCCAATTGGTGGCTGTGGTAGTCAAAGTTCTGAGGTCTTATCAGAGTTGTTTTCCATCACATCACTGTGGTCATCTCATAAATTTTTCTGCTTCTCTTCATATCAGTCTGCTTGAGTTCATACAAAGCTTTCTACATTTCTATGAATCTGTCATATTCTTCATTTCTTATGGCACAATAAAATTCCGTTGCATTCATATGCCACAATTTATTAGCCATTCTCCAATTTATGGGCACCCATTTTGTTTCCAATTCTTTGCCACAACAGAAAGCACTGCTATAAATATTCTTGCACATATATGTCCTTTCTCTCTATCCCTGATCTCCTTGAGTTACCTACCTAATAGTAAGATCTTTGGATCAACAGGTATATATGGGTTAGTGGCCTTTTGAGTATGGTTCCAAATTATTCTCTAGAATACTTGAACTAATTCACAGCTTCACCAACAGTACACTGTCATGTCCTTCCTCTTATACCCCCTCCAACAATTACTATTTTCCACTTGTGAGTTTTATCAATATGATGAGTTTGATCCAAGTTATTCTGCTCTACATTTCTCTTCTTATTAATAACATACAGTATTAGTAACAAAATCGTTATTGCCAGATTGGATTTCTTTAATTTTGGCTAGATGTTCACATCTTTTAATCACTCATCGGTGGCTCTTATTTTAATGCATTTGAATCAATTCTGTATGTTTTCTGATATTTTTTTCCAAAGTAACTATTTCCCTTCTTATTCAAATTGCATTTGTTTTGCATGGCAGTGGTAGACTGGTATTTCAATTTTGCAAAATCAAAATTGTTCATTTTATTTTTTATGATCATCTCTAGTCCTTGGTATTCTCCTTCTTACTAGTTGTGAAATATATCAATTCCTTTGTTTCTCAAATATTTTATGATATGACCTTTTATATTTAGGTCATATATCCATTTGCAATTTCTTTTGGTACATTGTGTAAAGTGTTGATATATTCTAAACCTCATTTCACTAAGATACTTTCCAGTTTTTCCAGCATTTTTATTTAATAATAATAATAATAATAATAGCCAATATTTATATGGTACTTATAAAGTGCTAGGTATCTTATAATTATTATCTCATTGAAGACTTACAGCAACCCTGGAAGGTCAGTGGTATTAATATTCCCATTTTAACAGACAAGAAAACTGAGGCAAAGAGAGGTTGAGTGAATTGCCCAGGGTTTTTGCAGATAGTGAGTATCTGAGGCTGGATTTGAACTTGAGTCTTTCTGATTCTCAGGTTGGTTCCCTATCCACTGTACCACCTAGCTTTCCCTAATATGACAATCCTTAACCAATTAGTAATTCTAGGTTTTGTAAACACTATTACACTATAATAACTTATAGGACCTGTTTACCTAATCTATTCCATTGATCAACTTTTCCATTTTTTTAGCCAAGACAAACTGTTCTTAAAGATTTCTGCTTTAGAGAATAATTTGAAATCTGTTACTGCTGGGCTCCATTCATTCATTATTTTTTTAAATTATTTTCCTTGAGCTGTGTTGACCTTTTGTTCTTCCAGGTATATTTTATTATTTTTTTAGATCTATAGAAATAACCCTTGGCACTTTGGTTGGTATGGCACCAAATCTGAAAGACTAATTACCTTTTTCTTTATATTGACATCTCACACACACTAGCAATTAATATCTCTCCAATTACATAAGTTTTCTTTGGTTTATATAATAAAATATTTTGTAGTTGCATTAATATAAGTCCAGGGACATCTTGGAAGATGAACTTCCAGTTATTTTATTCATTCTTTAGTTACTTTAAATGCAATTTCTTTTTCTATTTCTTCCTGCTGGGTTTTGTTAGTAATATTTAAAAAGCTGTTTATTATTATGGGTTTATTTTATATCCTGCTACTTTGCTGAAATTATTAATTGTTACAATTATGTTTTTACTTGGTTTTCTAGGTAAACCATCATATGATCTATAAATCGTGATGATTTTGTTCTTCTTTGCCTATATACGTTCTGCTGGTATTATAACTAGTACTTTTAAAACTATATTAAATAACAGTGGTAAAAATGAGCATCTTTACCTTACCAATGATCCCTTTTGTATCCCTTTTGAGGAAAGATTCATTTATTCCTATATTTGCTAGCATTTTAAATAAAAATGAGTGCTGAATTTTATCAAATAATTTTATCTATTCGTGTAATTTTGATGTTTTTAATAATAATATCTATTTTATTTATAGCTTCCCTAATGAACAATCATTTCTGGTATACATTCAGCCTGATCTTAGTGCAAAATCTTTTGAACATGTTACACTATACATTTTTGTCAAATATTTAATTCAATACTTTTGAATCGGTATTCATTAGAGATATTGGTCTGTAGTTTTCTTTCTCTGATTTATCTCTCCTTATAGTAGATAACATGAACATAATAATTTTATTTTATAAAAAGATAGAATACTATTTTTCTCTTTTATACCGAATAATTTATCCTCTTTAATGTAGTTGTTTAAACATTTTATGTAATCTTGACTGTGTTTTTCTGGTACTTGATCTCTTTCCTCCCGGCTGCATGCAGTATTATTTTCCCTTTAACATGAACATTATGAATTGATGTTTCAGGAAGTTATCTGTTAATATTTCCCAATATCACTTTGTCTGCTGGTTCTAAGGCTATTTTCACTTATGATCTCTTGGAATGTGGCATCCAATTTTTTTGTTTCATGTTAGTATTGAGAGAATCCAGTGCTTCTTAACTTATTTTTCCTTGTCTAGTTTTTCAGCTCATTATTTTGTATAATAGATGTCTTGCTTGTACTAATTCGTCAAGCATCTGACTTTGTTCTATTATTTCTGGTTATCCCATTGAATCACTGAGTTCTTTTTTGCTCTGTTCTATTTATCAAGGTGTCAGCTACTTTTTTTCTCCAAACTGTTTCTTCTCATCTCAAATGTTCTAATTTCATTTTTTAAATTCACCTCAATAAATCAATCACAAAAATGCTTCCTTTCTTTGTAAAAATCTCCATTCAGATGGTCCAAAGACCTGTGGTCCTTTACAAATAGTAAAGGGATTGTCCACACATTGAGATGAGATTATAGGATTTGGGGTCATTGGATGATGCTACACAGAATTGTGACTGATTGATTAACTGGGGGTGTGATGAAACCATGTTGTTACATTTATTTCTTATTTCATCTCTTCCATCTATTCTTGAGGTTCATCTGACCAGCCCCCTTCTTTCTTTTTTCCCTGAGTTTTCTGGAGTTGTTTCAGAATTATTTTTCTTTCTCTGGGATTTTATCTTGGAATTCTTTCAACCCACGTTTGTAATCTTTTTTGTGTCATGGACCCCCTTTTGGTAGCCTGGTAAAGCCCACGGACCTCCTTCTCAGAATAGCTTTAAATAAATAAAATAAAATACATGGAATTCCAAAAGAAACCAATTATACTGAAATTTGTGTCAAAATATTTTTAAAAGAATAAACTCAGAGAACTCAGATTAAGCAGTCTTTTAGTTCACCATATTTATTACAGGAGAGTTTTTCTGTTTATTTTGTTTTGTTTATTTTTTCTCTGTTTGCTTATATCTACAGCTTTAGTTCTTGAATTAGGACTTTCTGGAAGGCTTTGCCTTTACATTATTAGATATAGGAGCCTGACATAGGTCCTATCTCTCCCTGAAGTCCCAGAGTGGAATGATATTATGCTAGGGCCAGAGCCTGTCTTTTCTACAGTTTAAAGGTTTCACCCTGTGGTCTCTAAATTGCTTGGAGCTAGGATTTGCCATTTCCCATAGCCTTGTCTGGGAAATAAAGTCAACCTATGAAACCATCAATCAACAAGAAAATGTTAAGCCCCTACCATGAATCAGGTCTCGTGGTATCTGCTAGAGATGCAAATACAAAGAATGAAACCATCCCTACTGTCAAGAATCTCATAACTGGTCTCAGGTCCCCCCAACCACTACAGCCTGCAGCATCCTTCTGTACTCTGGGATAACTCTTGCCTTGTCACTTTCCTTGGGGGCTTTAGCCTTTGGCCCCTAACCCAGATCAGACACCTGCCATGCTGGCACCATCCATCTCCCTGGAGGCTTATCTATTACTCAAGCTATCAAAAAATGGAATATGCTGCCTCTGGGAGTAGTGAACTCCCTGTCACCAGAAAAGGCAACTAATAACTTTCAGAAATATTACAAAGAAGATTCCCGCTGAAGTAGAGATTGGAAGAGAGAGTCTTTCAAGCCTCTTCCAATTCTATAATGCTATCCCATGATTTAAAAAAACTGACTTTGGAGTCAGGAAGACCTGGGTTCAAGTCACACCTCTAACATATATTGGTCATGTGATCTTGGTCAAGTCACTAAATTAGGTAGAACATATTCTGATCTTCAGTGATGGAAGGAGACCCTACCAATGAAATCAAAAGTCTGATTTTACACAGACACACACACACACACACACACACACACACACACACACACACACAGAGACACACACACATACACACCCTTACATAAACCCACAGGAATGATAGAAACAGGATGATGGGAACTTAGAAAAGACAGAGCCAGTGATTGAGCTTCCTTCCAAAATTTAAAAGGATATAGAGAAAGAATATAAGACATGAAGGGATGAAAGAGCTAAAAATGGGATAAAAAGGAATGAGTTGACCTAAGAAAAGGATGAATTTCAATGAACAAACAGAACATGCAGTGATTAGGGTTATTATTTTAAGCAAGAATTGTGAAGAGTGGAGAAAAAAAAAGATTGAATAGTGAGAGGCCAGAGAGCAAGAAAGTAACCCATTATAATAAAAAGAGCCTTGAGTTTGGAATCAGCTTACTGAATAGTAATTCTGACTCTGCCCCAAATGAGCTGGGACTTGGCTGACTTATTCATAAAGTACCTCTTTTTCTGTCTAATTTACAAGATTATTTTTATTGTTGTTGTTCAGTCCTTCCTGACCTTGTTTTGTGTTTTCTTGATAGAGAGATAATGGACTGATCTGTTATTTCCTTCTCCAACTCATTTTACAGATGAGGAAACCGAGGTAAACAGAGTCAAGTGATTTGCCCAGGGTCATACAGCTACTAAATGTCTGAGGTCAGATTTGAACTCAGGAAAGAGTCTTCTGATGCCAAACTGGGAAGGCCCTAAATGAGTTAAGTAAATAATAGTTCTTTATAAGGTCCCAATATTTATTGGTATTGATCCTAGGAAGGTCCAGGGAGAGAGGAACCTGTCCAATGAATGTTGGGTAGACGTAAAGGGCAGAATATGAGAACAGAGTTCATGTGGCCTTCTGTGAGGGTCAGGTTAACCTGAGATCCTGACACTTGGAGGAAGTCCGCTAACCTGAGACTGGAAGACGTAGTATCTATAAACACCAGATTTATGTATTAGATCATATCAAGCAAGATTTAGTAACCAAACTGAATAGCTATCATTTAGAGGATTCAGGAAATAAGCTACACACATTTTGCCATTTGGTCCTCAGCCCACAAGGTAGGTGCTGTTATTATCCTCATTTTACAATTGAGGAAACTGAGGCAAACAGGGGTTAAGTGATTTGCCCCAGGTTGCATAGCTATTAAGATTTGATTCGAACTCAGGAAGAGGAATCTTCCTGACTCCAGGCTCAGGACTCTGTCCACTGGACCTCTGAATCATAAGAGTTGAGATTTTTATAGAATTTTAAGGTTTAAAAAGCACATACCTCATTTGATGCTCACAACTTTTAGGAGATATTACCCCCATGTTAAAGAAGAAGAAACTGTGATTTAACCAGGGTCCTACAGCTAACAAGTGTCTGAGACTGGATCTGAACATCCTGACTCCAAACCCAACCATTCAATCCACTGTGCCACCTCAGCAATGGATTGCCTCTTATTATGGAAAGTAAGAATGAAAAAAAATGAAAAGAGAGGAAGGAGACCTGGGTTTGAATCCATACTCTGTCATTAACCAGCTTCATGACTTCAATTTGACTTGAACTCATCTAGGTCTATTTCCTCCTCTGGGAAATGAGGTGATCCGAGGTCCGTCCCAACTTCAAAATTTTCAATCTACAAAAAGAACAAATTCTCTTCCCCCTATGGACGAAAACAACAAAAAATGAACAGCTGCCCTCATGGGGAGCCTTCTGTCTGAGGATGCCCTGAGTTGTTTGGTCTCACTCCATAAAGCTATCAAATCACCCCCAAATGTTCCCTCCAAGGAGCCCCCCAAGAAGAGCTGACTTGTAGCATTGTTCACACTGTCGCACTTTCACAGGGATTGCCCTGGTCATGAGTGGCTGGAGAACAGGATGGGCGCCTTTGGCATCAGCCGGGAGCGTCTTCTGAGCCAGGGAGTGAGTATGCTGATAACTGATGTTGTTTCTCTCCATTCCATTTGGTTTTAACTCAGCTATAGATGGGTTTCGCCCACAACTGTGGGCTTTTTAATTTAATTGTGTGGCGCTGCGTTGCTGTTCTTTTTCCCCTGGCAAATACATCAAAATTGTCACCTTGTAAACAAACAGCCCTCCCCCCACTATTCCTCAGCCTCTCTACACCCCCGTCCACACCCCCTCACTCACTCATGGCTGGAACATCTGGGAAGGGAGCAAAAACCTGTAAAGGAGTACAATGTTTGGAGGGAAGAAAAGAAGGGAGACAGTCTCCTCTGAACATGGGGGGTTCTGAGATAACTTGAACCCCAAGACTCTATATCACTGGGTCACCACCACCCCCTACCACCTCTGAAGAGGTTGGACATTGAAATCTGATAAGGAAGGCAAAGCATTCTCCTATTGGTGATCTAGGACCATCCGTCATAGCTAAAATCATCCCTGGTATCCCAGGATAGAGGGACCCAATCATCCAGTTTCTCTGTCTCTATTTCCCAGAGAACTCTCCTTCTGAAAGAAAAACCTGGGTGTATCCAGAACCTCATAGTTCAAATATGCAACACTGGACAGACTCTGATCTTAGATTTTGTTTTTATCATAGCTCTCTCCGACTTGGGATACCCAGATTGGAGAGAAGAGGAGGAAGTGACAATAACCTGGTGACAACCTCCCAGGTGTCCTTAGTTCCTATATCCATGGGCAATCTCAAATCCCTCACAAACATACAACCCACCTTATTGTGAGCAGTCAAACTGAGACCTGTTAACGACCTTAACTTAAAAAGGTTAAGTCTCCCACTGCATTCAGAGTCATCTCTCGTGGTCCTGATCTATATCCAGCCACTGGACACCCTTGGCCCTGGAGGAGAAGGTGAGGCTGAGCACAGCCCCCCACACACACTCAAATCCAGTTGACTTGTAAGTCGTGGTACCACCTCCCTAGATTCTAGTCTTCTTTGAGAATGGAGGACAAACAACAACCAAATGGTCCACTCCCCCCTCTCATTCAATGAAAGCCCTAATACTAACACCAACACTAATGCTAATGCCAACACTACCACTACCATTAATCCTAATGCTAATTAAATAAAACCAACACCAATACTAGAACTGATACTAATGTTTATGTCAGCACTAACATTTAATCAATTAATTAAAACTAATACTAACACTAATGCTAATACTAACGCATATTAATTAAATTAAAACTAACACGAATGCTAGCATTAGCACTAACGCTAACATTAACGCTAATGTTAATACTAATATTAGCACTAAAATTAATGCTAACACGAATATTAAATAATTAAATTAATTACAACTAATACTAATACCAGCACTAATACTAACACTAACAATCAATTAAAACGAATACTAATGCTAGCACCAATATTAACACTAATGCTAATGTCAACACAAACATTTAATTAATGAATTTAATTAATGGAGACCAATCCTAATGCTAACACTAATGTTAGTATGAATACTAACACTAACATTAATGTTACTATAACACTAATATTAATTAATTAAACTGATACTAATGCTAGCACTAATACTAACATTAATACGGATGCCAACACTAACATTTAATTAAATAATTAAAACTAATACTAATACTAACATTAATACTAATATTCACCAATTAAATCAACTAAAACTATTACTAATATGAACACTATTCTTATGCTATTATTAATGCTGATATCAATGTTCCTGCTGCTGCTGCTACCAACACTACTGCAATGACCATGACCATCACTGCTTCAATGATGACTACGGTGACTAATAAGAAGAATAGCAATGATAATAGACTTTATAAAATACTTTCAAACTCAGAAAATATCATACATGTATCATCTAATTTGATTATCATAGTCCTGTAAGGGTTATACTCTAATTATCTCCATTAGATAGGGAAAATGAGGTTCAGTAAAGTTATTACTTGTCTGGTCTTAATTGATACCTATACAGCCAGGCTAACCTAGCTAAATCCTGGTTCAGAGCTCCGGCCTGTATATCACAGAATCTTGCTCTAGCTTAGGGACAACTACATGATACAGTGGCTAAGATGCCAGGCCATCAGCAAAATCTGAGGTAAAATCAAGTTTCAGACATTTTTAGCTGTGGGATCTTAGGCGAGTCCCTTAACCTCTGACAACCTCAGTTTCCTCTTCTATAAAATGGGATGATAATGATAGTACCTACCTCCCAGGTTATTGTAAGAATCAAATAAGATATTTATAAAGTATTAATTCAGGATCTGACACATATAAGTTCCTTCCTTCTCATCATCTCCCATTGCTCTCAACAAGAAATCCCTGAATCTTTTTCCATTACAAAAATATGCTTTTCCCTACAGTTAATGCTCAGGGAAGAAACTAAGGCAGAGAACCTCTCCAGCTATTTTCCCTTCTTAATCCCACAGCATTCCCAAATCCTAATACCAAAGGTGGTTCTCCCACATTTTAAGGGTGGGAAACCAAAATGCAGAGATAAAAAGGATGCAAGTAAAATTTATATGAGTTATATGAGACCCCAGATTTCAGGTCTTCCACATTTAAATTGTTGCCCAAGGCTATCAAGGAAGAATAATATAAGAAGCTCAAATTTAATATGAACCTGAATTCAGTTCAACAAATATTTAAAATGTCTTTGTTTTTAATTTTATAATATGGTCATCATTTTTAAATTTCCATATTAATATACTCAAAAAATCACATTAAGGGAAAGTTAAGGGTGAAAAGCAGCACAGCCCATGCCTTCACAAAGTTATAGTTATAGTCCTAAATGATAGTTATTATTTAAACAAGAAGTGAGCAATGGAAGTCTCCGTACGACAGGGTCCAAGGAACAGAGACAGGATTTATCACATCAGACTTTTGCTACTGGAATGAATGATGTAAGAGGGGCTAATAGATCATAACTCATTGCCCATTTGTCCTGTATGTCTACGACATATGTAACTGTTGCAATGACTCCTCATTTAACTGCACATCATAGTCTAAACAATAGGCATTTTTCATCCACTTGATTTGCCCTTGTGAATAATTAAGCTGAATACTTTAAATTTATAGTTCTTTTGGAGGCTCTACAATATTCTGGTATCTGCTACAGTTGGTTCAATGTCATTTACAGATAGGAGCAGCCAAGTCAAAAGCTATCCATATTAAAACTCATATAAAAATCATCAAATATACTTCATTGTCTATAAAGAATCCTTCATTCGAACTTTGTGTTGTACATTCTTCAAACATCTTTGGCAAATATATGTCTCCATATTTTATATCTCAGTTGACAGCAGTAATCAGAGCATCTTTGAACAAAGTTATTTCTGCTAGAGGGTCACTAAAGGGCAATATAATTCAGGGGAAAGGGTACTAAACTTTGGACTTACAGAGCCTGAGTTCAAATACTACCTTTGAGGTTTTTTGCTTGTGTGATCTTAGGCATTTCATTTAATCTTTCTCAATTTTCCCCATCTGCAAAATGAGGGTGGGGGGGGGGGAGTTTAAATAGTTCCCTTTCCACTCCAGATTGGTGACCTTTCTATACTTATATCTTGTTGCAGAAGAACCTTTCAGTCTGTGTTTCACTCTGCTTTATATTTTTAAATAGTCAACAAGCAATAAACATGGTGAGTTCTTGTATTCCCCACACTTTTCAATCACCTGAGTGACTTTACAGACATAACATGCTAAAGAATCATTGCAAAAGCCTACCTGTGCCCTTCTCAGATTTTCAACAAGAAGCTAGATTAATCTATCTATAAAAAGGATTTCCAATAATTAAAACAACCCCACAAAGTAGGGTGGGTTACTACAGAAGATAGTGGATTTTCTCCAACTTGACATAAGTCATAACTGACCATTTCTTAGGTATGTTATAAATCGCCTCTGAGATCCCTTTCCAATTTTGAAATGCTGCATTTCTGTTATTGTCGTTCATCCTTCATTTTTTGAAGAGGGCCATTGATATCATGGGGATGATATCTTGACTTGTTTGTGCATTGAATTTATGGAGTCAGAGTTGTGCAAAGCTGTCAGTCTCAATTTGTCTTCCAGAGTCCAGTGGCAAGACAAAAGTCAAGATGACTGGTTTGCAATGGATGACCTTGGAATCTCTGATGTCTAATCAAGCTTCAGAGTATTTCATAGCACCTGCTTCAGTCACCTTCATGATAACTGGAACAAATTGTTCTCATAAGTCCATTCAATCAGGGGAGTCTTCAGATTCTTGGGTTAATCCCTCCCACCCAATTCATAGAGGTTTAAGGTTTCTTAGTTACCCCCAAAGTGGCCTAGTTCATCTGCCACGAGGTTGGCCAATGGACCTACTACAGATTCTTGAAGCCGAAGATGAGGGTTGGGTGAGAGGTGGACCTCAAAGGTGAATGAGCAGCCCTTCAAAAGGTTCAGCAAGCTCTCTCACCAGAGGTGCTCATCCTCTCTGAATTACTGTTTCTGTGATGTATGGGCAGATTACAAATCTGTAAAGATTTTGTAGAGATGAGAGACTAGGCATGTGGGTCAATAGTCATTGATGTTATCTCAATCATGTTCTTTTCCAGTAGTAATACCTACTGTGATTTCTCCAGCCATTCAGTATCTTTCCCTCTTTCAAATATCCTGACACTCAATTCCTTAGTGCTCCCCAAAATGCATCACTCCCAAACAGATCTCTACTGTGTATACTTGTTCTGCTCTAAATCATTATTGTTTTCATCATAGCTCACATGATTATGGCAATTTCATTCCAACCAGTCTCGGCAACAGATAGCACACATACAGTATATAGTTAATCTTTCCCCCATCTTACATAATAAAAGTTGAGTCTTTGAGAAATTAAATGATTTGTCTAGTGTCATATGGGTAAAACACATTTGAGGTTATATTTGAACTCAATCTCTTATGGTCTCAATTTGAAGGCTTTAGAAAGGATCTTTAAAATTACCTACTCCAGTAGATATCTATCGATTGGGGAATGGCAAAACAAATTGTTGTGCATGAATGTAATGAAATATTTCTGTGCTATAAGGAACAATGAATATGATTAATACAGACAAGTATGGGAAGACTTTTATGAGCTGATGCAAAATGAAGTAAGTAAAATTGGAAAAACAATATACACTCAATACAAAAATAGGAATGGAACAAGAAAACCATTGAAACTGATTGCCACAATATAATATTTGGAATCAAACTTGGACCCAAAGAAAAGATATTAGAAAGCATCTCCCTGTTACTTCATGACAGAGGTAGGGAACACTGTGAGCTCCTTGAAAGCAGAGACAGTGTTGTTTTTTTCTTTCTTTGCTGCTCATGTTATGCCATCATTCATTCGATGCCATGGTCTTCTTCAGTTACAAAGAACAACAGTCGTTGTTCTTAATAAATTATTTTGACTTGAGTCAGTTCAGTTTTTAGATAAGTTGGTTAATTTTGCTAAACTGTTTTTTGCCTCTTTTTTTTACTTTGTTAAAATTAGTTGCTCCCTGGGAAAGGGAGGGGAAAGGATATATTGGAAAATACGAATGATGCAAAAACAAAACATAACAAGAAAAGGCATTTCTTGAAATTATCTAGCCCATTTTATAGTGAACAAACTTTGATTAAGCACACTGTATACCAGGGACCATGCTGGGAATGCAAATAAAAGTGGAATAGTCCCTACTTTCAATCTAATGAGAGAGGCAATGTGAAAACAGGAAACATATAGACAGGATACATTGGAGATCATCTTAGAGAGAAGGCACTAACATTAAAGGGAATCTGAAAGGGCTACTTAGAGAAGGTGGAATTGTAGCTGAGATCTGAAGGAAGAAAATGAAGCCAGGCGA
The DNA here is from genome assembly GCF_037893015.1 of Macrotis lagotis. Lineage (NCBI taxonomy): Eukaryota > Metazoa > Chordata > Mammalia > Peramelemorphia > Peramelidae > Macrotis > Macrotis lagotis. Next base: position 233,342,755 of record NC_133662.1, on the reverse strand, counting down.
CAAAAACAGGAAGGGAGCATATTTCAAGCATACGGACAGTCCAATGGAAATGTCTGGAGTCTGGAGATAGAATACATTGTTTTGTTTTTAGGTACAGTATTACTGGATTAGAGTGTTGTATGAAGGAAAGAAAAATATAAAAAGTCTGGGAAGGCAGGGCAAATTTTATAATTTAAACTTCTTCTTTTAAAGTGATCTTTAAAAGTCAAACAGAGGATGTTATATTTGACCTTGGAGGTAATAGCGAGCCATTGGAGTTTACTGGAGTAGAGGAATGGCATAGTCAAGCCTACATTTCAGAATGATCATTTTGGTGGCTAAATGGAAAATGAACAAGAATGGGAAATGATTTGGGATAAGGAGGTCAACTAGCAGTTATAGTCCAGTTGTGAGGAGAAAAGGAGCTGAACCAAGGTACTGGCAGTATCAGAAGAGATTGTATCCCAGAGATGTCTCCGAAGTAGAATCAGTAGGTTTTGACAACAGATTGAATATGAGGAGTGAGAGAGAGAGAGAGTGAGGAGGGGGCAGCTAGGTGGCACAGCGGATAGAGCACCGGCCCTGGAATCAGGAGTACCTGGGTTCAAATCCAGCCTCCGACACTTAATAATGACCTAGCTGTGTGACTTTGGGCAAGTCACTTAACCCCATTTGCCTTGAAAAAAAACCTAAAAAAATAAAAATAAAAAGAGAGAGAATGAAGAGTCATGGATAACATAGGCTATAAGTTGAATATCTAGGATGATAGTGGTGCCTTTATGAACAATTGATACAACACGACTGACATGGAAATATGTTAAATGGGAGTGTACATGTTCAACTTTTACCAGACTCTTTGCCACCTTGGGGGGGAAGTGATAGAAAAATATGAAACTCATAAATTTGGAAATGGGTGAATGTTGAAAAACTACTATTGCATGTAACCGGAAAAATAAAATAAAATTTCAATAAAAAAAGAATAATAAGTGATAACAAAGTTTCAAATATTTTATGACTGCTCTCATTCCTCCCTCAAGTCTTCATTTCCCCTTCCTAAGTCTTTAGGTATGGATTGGATGACCTCTTGTTTAGTGTGTTATGGTGAGAATTTCTCTTTAAGTATTCCCAGTAAATCAGCTTCAAGTCTCATTATCACCTTTGTTGCCCTCTTCATGGCTTGTCAATGCCATTCATGAAAATGTAGCACCAAGACAGAGAGCTCACATTCCAAATATAATCTGGCTAGGATCTGGTATAATAGAACCATAACCCTCTTTTTTTCCTGAAAACCATGACTCTATTAGAGTATTTCAAAAGCACATTAGTAATGATCAGTCATGACTCTAATGGGCCAAAAATGGAGGATTCTTTTTCCCTCTTGAGAAAGCAGTGATGGACTATAGGTACAGGGCAGCAAGTTCATGTCCAGCCTATGCCAATGTGTAGATCTGTTTGACTATGCTTATTTGTTTCAGTTTTTAATTTTGGGAGGGAGAGGGAAATAGTGGAGGAAAATTATGTCAAGATTAAAAGAAAAAAAGAACAGGAAGAAAAATGAAGTTTAGTCTTAAGTTTGGGGAATATTCATGAACTGAAAAGGAAGAGCTAAAGAGATTAAGAATCACCTTTTCCCTCCCCATCTAGTACCCAGATTTTTAATGAATTATTGTGGCTTCTATTTGGGAGTTTGGAAGTTTGGGTGATGAATTGTTTGAGGTGGGAAAGGATAAGAGATGAAGCACTTATTTAATGAAGGACCATTTTTCAAGGATATTCTAAAAAGTTTTAATTTTTTCATCAGGAATAACATTGGACAAGTGTTTCCCAATCTCAGATCCACTTCAAAAATATTTCATTGCCAAAAGCCATACTTTTAAAAAAACTTATACATTATTTTAGAAAGATTTTTATTTATTTTAAATTTACAATTTCTCCCCATTCTTGCTTCCCTCCCCTCCCCCACAGAAGGCATTCTGTTTCTTTACATTGTTTCTGTGTTGTACATTGATCTCAATTGAATGTGATAAGAGAGAAATCATATCCTTAAGAAAGAAAAACAAAGTATAAGAGATAGCAAGATTACATAATAACTTTTTCCCCTAAATTGAAGGTCTTTGGTCTTTGTTCAAATTCCATGATTCTTTCTCTGATACAGATGGTATTCTCCATTGTAGACAGCCCTAAATTTTCCCTGGGTGTTGTACTGATGGAATGAGCAAGTCCATCAAGGTTGATCATCACCCCCATGTTGCTGTTAGGGTGTACAGTGTTTTTCTAGTTCTGCTCATCTCGCTCAGTATCAGTTCATGCAAATCCTTCCAGGCTTCCCTGAATTCCCATCCCTCCTGGTTTCTAATAGAACAATAGTGTTCCATCACATACATATAGTATAGTTTGTTAAGCCATTCCCCAACTGAAGGACATTCACATAATTTCCAATTCTTTGCCACCACAAACAGGGCTGCTATGAATATTTTTGTACAAGTGATGCTTTTGCCCTTTTTCATAATCTCTTCAGGGTATAGACCCAGTAGTGGTATTGCTGGATCAAAGGGTATGCACATTTGTTGCCCTTTGGACATAATTCCAAATTGTTCTCCAGAAAGGATGAATGAGTTCACAGCTCCACCAACAATGTATTGGTGCCCCAGATTTCCCACATCCCTTCCAACATTGATCATTGTCCTTTCTGGTCATATTGGCCAATCTGAGAGGTGTGAGGTGGTAAAAAACTTATGCATTTTGAAAGAAAGGAAAATAAGATAAGTGAAGGGAGGAGAGAGGAGTAGAAGGGAAAGGAAGAGAGGGGAGGAAAAGACAGGGGAGGAGAGAACAGCATAGTGAAGAAGAAAGGAGAGGAGAAGAGAGGGAAAGGGAAGAAAGGGACGAGGAAAGGAAGGGGAGAGGCAGGAAAAGGAGGGAAGAGAATAGGAGGGAAGAAAGGGAAGGTGAGGGGAGGAGAAAGGAGAGGAAATGAAGGCTGGAAAGGGGAGTGAAGGAAAAGGGAAGGGAAGGAAAGGGAGGGGGAAAAGGAAGGGAGAAAAGGGAAGAGGAAAGAAGGAAGTAAAGAGGAGGGGGGGAAGGGAGGGTGATGAGGAGAGGGAAGGAGAAGGGATGGAAAGAGAAGAGGGAAGAAGGGGGAAGGTAGGAGACATTTGTTTGTTCCATGGCAGTGATTTTCAACTCAGATTGCTTCCTATCTACAACAAATAATAGAATCCAGTTCTTTTTTTTATAGTGACTGCTAAGTGGCCAGAGACCAACACATTTGTTAAGCAAGAATATTACTTGCGAGGAATTTACTGTGGTCAGATCAGCTGAGCTCTGTTACAAAGAACCATCTGCCAAGACATGGAAATGACTTTGTTCTACAAAGCCCTGCTTTCCCACGCTATTTGCTCAAATGGGATTTTACCTGTATAGGCTCTGGAAGGGAGAGGTTTAGGAAATTAGGACTGATCTATTCTCACATCTGTGGCTCTGTCCTGGAAGTCCCCATGGAGATTTCTAGTGGGAAATCAGGACCAAATTTCCAGGGTTCCAATTTCTCCCTGTGAGGTCACAGGAGGAGGGACACAGTTCCTTCCCCCCACCCCCAGGCAGAGGAAGGAAAATGCTGTCACTATCCCCGACTCCCACTTCTCTTCCAAGCAGAAACACATGGGGAGGAGCAAGACAAAAGAAGATTCTTCTCTCATCTTGCATGAAGCCTGAAGGAAGGGGAAAGTAGGGAAAGAAGAGGGAGAGGGGATAGGCATCTGCATTGCTCTCTCTGGGCAGAGCCTGTGGTTGCCTAAGAGTAAATTTCCTTGGACAGAAATTATTGGTCAAATTAATTTAGCTTTAAATAGTAATGCAAAGAAAGTTTCCACAACATTTTTCTTCAAGGAGAGCGAAGCAAAATGGATAATGGTACAATATCAGAGGAAATTGTTATTTATTAAGAACTAATCATTCTGGGGATGGGGGGGTGGGAGAAGACATAATAGAAAAAAAAATTAGAAATCAGCCTGTCCAGTAGTCCTTGAGTGAAGACAGCTAGGTAAGTCAGTAGGTAGGGTTCTGACCCTGAAGTCAGGAAAACCTGAATTCAATTTCAGCCTCAGACACATATTAGTTATATGTTTTAACAACCATGTCAGCCTCTGTTTCTTCATCTGTAAAATGGGAATAATAATATAACCAACCTCACAGATTGCTCTGAGGATCAAGTGAGATCCCATTTGGAAAGAATGTGCTATAACTTAGGTGCTTCTTCCTTCCTCTCCCTTTGGCTATTGACCTTGGTATAATCATTGCAAAGCACTTTCCTGGGACCAGGGAAGCATAGACTTAGAGGGAGAGGTGACCTTACACCTTATCAAGTCATAGGGTCACAGAACTAGAGTAAATGAAGGACTTTGATGTCAATGAGTCAACCACCAATGATCCTATAAATATCACTAATCCTCATTTTATAGATGAGGAAACTGAGTAAGGCTCCAAAAGGTGATGAGACTTGCCTATGGTCGCACATCTAATATAGAGCTAAGATTGAAATCAAGGTGCTTTCTAGATTTTAAGGACAGTGCTTTCCCCACTATATCATGTGGCATTATTGATGGCACCATCTGAGAGTCTGGCAAAGCTGGTAAGATGAATAAGACAGAGTTCCTATTCTCATGGAGTTTATGGTCTATAATACATAATGATTATTTGTGTGTATGTGTGTGTGTGATTGTAAAACTTTAATATCCAAGATAATAAATATAGAGCTAGAAGGAATCCCAAAGGAATTCTAATTCAACTCTTTCACTTTGCAATTAGAGAAACTGAGGCCCAGGGACATAAAACAATTTGTCATAGGTTACACAAGTAGTAAGAGGTGAAATTTGAATCCAGGTCCTTTGACTCTAGAAAAAAATGTATTGTATCAATATAGACCTTGAAAACTCAACCAACTGGTCAACTGAACCAGATAATAGCAAGAATAACAAACTTTTGCTCACATTTACCCAGACCTAACATAACTCATTAAAAATATTTAAGAAAAACATTTTTAATAGCTACGTTTGTTCCAAAAATTCATCATCTCAAAGCTACATTAAAACAAAGAATTCTCCAAATATAGAGATCTTGAGGATCTTGTCAGGGTCATTTCTGGTAAACATTTGAGGCTAGATTTGAACTCTGGTCTTCCTGACTCCAGGTCCAACACTCTATCCACTGAAATATCTGACCATGTCTGTGTATCTGAGTATATGTCTGTGAGTGAGTGTGTGTGTGTGTGTGTTTGTGTACAGTTGACCCTCACAATGATGCTATGAAATAAATACAACACCTATGAATACTCCAGTTTTACCAATAAAGAAACGAGTCTGAGAAAGATTAAATGACTTCCCCAAGGTCACAAATAATAGCTGAGACAAGATTTGCCAACAGTTCACCCTTCCTCCAACTCCAGTTTTTGATTTCCCATGAAATAAAAATTGTCAAATCAGATCTGGGAAAGGGGGGACACTTTCCAACTAGGAGATTAGGTAGCATTTGATGTAGATTTTGAATATCAAATCAAATTTCAACAGTATGAGGGGAGTAGGTAAGGGCATTTCAAACATGGAAAACTGGCATGAATAAAGACAGAAAAAAGGAAGATATATAGTCCAGAATACAAAGAGGAAGGAGGGAGAAAATGATCATTTATTAGTCACTTGTTATGTGTTAAGAGGTAATTTTGATCCTCATAATAGCCCTGAAAGAGAAGTTCTATTATTATACCAATTTTACAGTTGAGGAAACTGAGACAGACAAAGAGCTAGTAAGTATCTGAGGGTGGATTTGAACTCAGATCTTCCTGACTACAAGCCCAGTGCTCTCCACTGGTCCACTTTAGCTCTATACAAGGAAGTAATAATATTTATGACTATGACTATATGTTACAAACACAGTGTCAGGCATTTTACAATTATTATCTTATTTGATCCTCACCACAACCTTCAGAAGTAGGACACCACCATTACCCCATTTTAAAATTGAAGAAACTGAAGCAACAGGATCATAGAGTTAAATCTGGAAAGAGAATGGAACATCACAACATGGTGCCACACCACTACAAACTCAGTTTTGTTCAGTGGACAATCGGAAACAAATGGATGGTTTTGAGCAGAGGACTCACATGATCCTATGCTTGGAGGAAGAAGATCTGATAATAACATGGAGGATTGATTGGAGGGGATAAGAGCTGGAGCCTAGGGGGACCTCTGATAAAGTGTTGAGAGTTCATATTAAGGTTATAGTAATGGGAATAAAAAGATCCATGTTGCCTTGTCTGTCGTCATGTTTTATTGATAGGAATCCTTGTCTGAATCTGCAATGGAAAGTCCAATTTCTGCCAGATTTTGTCCTTTGGTGGCCAAGGTGTTTGGGGTATTAATAGCAATGGTGATCAGAAAAAAGAAAGCCTGGGGGTTTGGGTACAGTCCAGTTGTGTGACCTTGAACAAGTCACTTAATCTCCTGGTACTCAGTTTCCTCATCTGTAATAAGTGGAAAAAGTTGGACTCAATAGCCTCTCAGATTTTTTTCCAGTTCTATTGCTATGACTGTGATCCTATAATAGAAGAAAAGGGAGAAGTTCCTAATGAGAGGACTTTCTCAGGCTTCCTCTGACCCCTATGATCCCATGATTTAAAGGAACAAATGTAAGCTGTTCCCATGAAATACCAAAAAGAGTCATTAAAAATGTGAACAAAGAATGTTAGTCATTGTAAGTTCTTTAGAAATGATCTAATCCAATTTTTTCAAGTGACAAAGAAGGAAGGAGGTTACTTAACCAAGGTGATCAGGAGATAGAAACAGGACCATATGTAAGCAGGCATCCTGACTCCCAGAATGGTGTCATTTCCACTGCATCTCCATCTGAATTTTAGTCTTGTTACTATCTTTACTAGCTGAAAGGAGGAAAGGAGAGAGGAGTAATTTGAACTCAGCAATCTGGCCTCTCCTACCCCCTATCTTGCCTGTCTCCCTTTCATTGAGTCTTCAATTTTGGGAATTACTACACATCTCATGGCCTGACCTTTACTATCCTGACTTCAGCAACAATCTCTTCACTGACCTTGTCAGAGGTCGTTACATGCTTTCTCAAGACCTCAGTTTCCCCATCTCATCACCTGGAAAAAATTCCTCCCAGTTCCTCTGCTCAGAGCCTAAGGACACCCTTGGAGATACACTCATAAATCCTAAAATTAATTAATCTAGCCCTGGAGTCCTGTTTGTGCTAATTGCCTCCTACTGGGATTTAGTTACTTTCTGAAAAATAAAATAAAACAGGAAAAAACCCTCTATTTCAGCCAGATTTGTCTGCTTCTTATTCCCCTCCTCCCTTTTATCCTGCCCTCCCCACCCAACAAGTTCTAGTAAGCCTTTGTACAAGACATTCCGTGCCCCAGTGACCTGGAATAGCCCCTTTCCTCTTCTCTGCTTATCTTCTTAGAACCCATCCCAACCCAGAGGATACAAAGGGACCTCACTTTCTCTTCAATTCTTATTATAGTCCTCACTCTATCTCTCATTTTGAACATTGTTGTTGAGTCATTTCAGTCATGTCTGACTCTCCATGACCCCATTTGCAATTTTCTTAGCAAAAGTACTGGAATGGTTTGCCATTTCCTTCTCCAGCTCATTTGACAGATGAAGAAACTAAGATAAAGAGTGAAGTGACTTTGACCATAATCCCAAAGAAAGTAAGTATTCAAGGTCAAACTTGAACTCAGGTCCTCCTGACTCCAGGACCAATGCTCTATCTACTATACCACCTAACCAATCTGTACCCTTCATTTTATAATTACTCCATTTGGACTGGAATAGGGACCCATAAAAAATGTGTGTGTGTGTGTGTGTGTGTGTGTGTGTGTGTGTGTGTGTGTGTTTATGTAAAGGAGTAGCATGGTCAGATGTATTTTAAGAATATTTAGTTTAGGGGCAGCTAGGTAGCACAGTGTATAGAGCACCAGCCCTGGAGTCAGGAGTACCTGAGTTCAAATCCAGCCTCAGCCATTTAATAATTACCTAGCTGTGTGGCCTTGGGCAAGCCACTTAACCCCATTGCCTTGTAAAAACTAAAAAAAAAATTAAAAAAAATATTTAGTTTACATTTCAGAGGAAGAGAAATTGGAAAAGAAGAGATTAGAAGCAGAGACACCACTCGAGGTTGGTTATTACAAACATTTGGATAAAATATAATTGCAAAAGCTACTAGTGGTGGGGTTGCTATCTGAGTCACATATGATTCACACAAGAAACAAAACTGGATTTTGTATTTCTATTCCCTGACCTTACCTTCTCTGGGAGTTTAACCTTTCACTTTCCCTCAGGTCCCTGGCACTTAACCCCTAATCCTTAGAACTCATAATATTTTACAGCTGAGCCTTCAAGGATATAAATAGAAATCATCACCCATATTTAAATGCTCTCAGTCTCAGGTCTTACTTCTGCTGCCTCATCCCCTACCCCTACCTCAAGCCATATTAAACACACTTTCTTCTTAATCCCTCCTCCTTCCCTATCTCCTCTTCCCTCCTCCCTATGCAGCAGAAGCACATGGCATCAGAGACATATTTGCCTGGGCAGGTTTGAAACTGAATCTCCAATTCCTAGATGACTTGGTCTGTTTTCTGTTTCCTTCCCAGAGTACAGATCAATAATCACTGATCCTGGAAAATGTGTTTTCCAGTTTGGGTGGCTATCTCATGGGTTCAAGAGTTCTGATCCAGCCTCTAGCTGCCCAACTGGAGGGGAGTTCCATAAAGGAATGCTTCTCAGAGAAGCATCTCCATTAGCAAGATCCATCCTGCAGGTGAAAACCTGAAGAAAACCATGCCCTGGTTGTCCAGGAAATCTGAATCTTACGGGCAACTTGGACAGTATAGATCCAAGAGGAAAGGGACCGTCCTACACAGTGATCTTTCCTCCAAAGTGGGAGCATAGTTAAGTCTTTAAAGCCTAGGGAGTTTTGGTTTTGAAGGAAACCATCGGCCCTTCTTTCCCTTAGGTCCAGATTGTTCATTGACTTTGTCTGGAAAGGGTTCCATTGATTCCAATTTTGTGAAGACCCTACATACACACAACATAAGTTCTGTGTTTAGCAATTACCTGAGAGTTATTCTTAGGTGAGAGAAGGGCCAGAGAGAGAAAAAACTTGACCCTCCCTGTTTCATATCTGAGTCCCCCAGATTAAATATAGATTCAATTGAATTCAAAATCCCACCTATTTTGGGGGAGACACTGGATCATAGAGTACAGCATATGATTCATGACATGGGTAATTTAGCTACAGGTAATTAAAAATCCTTCAGGAACTATGATTCTACTCGAAAGGATTCCTCCACATACTCTTTCCACAGGCCCACTACAACTCACTGACATCATTTTTGAAAGCTGATGTGGCCAGAGCATCCATCTGCCTACAACCAAATTGATAATGACCTTCTCCAAACTTAGCTAGGCTGCACGTCAGATACCAAGCACATCTTCAGTCCATCACCAGACCTTTGCACAGTGCTTGGCAAAGTTTACCCACTGCTAGCAACCTTAGGGGACCATGAGTCACCCATGTGGCATCAGTGTAGACTATACATTTGAAAAAAGACCAAGTCTAGCACAGAGGCAGATAATGGAATGTTTGTTTATTTAACAACTCCCCCTCCACTAGTTTTCTCCCCCTCCTGTGGATTATCTCCTCTCCCCCTGGACTCCCCCATCTAATTACAGGGTGGGCAGCTGCTGCCTTTCTTTTTTTCACCATCTGATGGCACAAACCAGCAATTTGGCAGTCAAAGAAGGAAAAACCCCAAGGGCCAGACAGGAAATGAATGACAGGCAATCCCAGGGGTATTAATTCGGAAGGGTGGGGGGAGTGGTGGCAGCTAATGAGTTATTTCCCTGCTTATTGAGTGAGGTGGAGGAGTGAAAGGGATTTTTTCCTGGCTCACCCTTCAATTTCTTGACCGTGGGGCCTCAGAGTGTCTCTGAACAGGGGTGGGCAGCCGGCTCTCAATGGGTTGTTTGCTTTCCTCTGAGTGTTGCCATTAATAAAACATTACATTAAATCAGGGCTCAGAGGGGATAATTGGAACCATCCATCACATTTCCAGACAGAGTGAGATTTGGTTCAGAAGTAGCTTGGCCTGTGTTCTTTCACTGGGGACTGAATGGGACCCCAGATAGGGTGAGAGGAAGAGAAGGAAAAAGAGGTATCACCTTTCCTCTGGCTAAGGTCCATGATCCACCTGCCCACAGGACTGCAGGAGAGTGAGGAATATTGAAAGAAACCCAGCAGTTTTGAGGGATGGTAATTAGCTTTGGAAAGAACCTCAGCCTTGCCCTGCTCCTCCTTCCCAGGAGTCTGAGGGACTCCTGTGAGTTAAAATTTCATTGAAGAATCTTGACTCTTTACAGTGAATACTGGTGGAGAGGTGTGTCATTAAAAAGAATTCAAGCCTGGGACTCGGGAGACCTGGTTTACATGCTTCAGCCTCAAGTGATAGGAGCTGACAGCTAAAGTGGAAAGAGCTCTGGACTGGGTCAGATAATATGGGTTCAAATCCCAATTCTGCAACTTATTACCTGTATGAATTTGGGCATCACTTCTCTTCTCTAGAATTCAATTTCCTCATTCATAAAATATAGGAGTCAAACCAGAGAAATTCTCCTGATCTCTAGAGCCATGTCTATGATCCATTATTATAGACTTGGAGCTCAAAGGGACTTTAAAGATCATGTGATCACCCTCCTCTCTTTTTGTATAGAAAAGGAAGCTGAGGTGCCGAGAGGAGTGACTTGTTCCAAAGTGCACTGATTAGTTTCAGAGCTAGCCTTAGACTCGAGATTTGCTGGCAACTAATTCAGTCCCTTTTTCTTTTTTCTTTGTTTCCCTCAAATTATATTATAATTGAATTGTTTTTGACACCCTGAGGCATGAACTGCCCAGACAAGTCTCAGGTTTCCAGTCACAGGGAGTATTCCAGAGGGAAATAGCCTAAAATCAAAGATCCAAAGTTGGAAGATAACCCAGAGATTATCTAGAATAGATCAGACTCCTCAATATAAAGATGAAACTAAGAGGGAGGAAGCGATTTTGAGGACATATAGATAGTAAGAATCAGAGAGAGGATTTGAATCCAGATCCTTTAATTCCAAAGTCAGTGTTAGGTCCAGTGAGTCACACTGAGTCTCTCAAATCATATTCCTTAAACCATAATTAGAGAATCATAGAATACCAGGGAAGGAAGGGACCTTTCAGATTATCTATTTCAACTTATTTTATAGAGGAAGAAACTAAGCCCAAAGAGAAGAAATGAGTTGCTCGAACTTCCCTAGATTGCCCCAACACAGGAAAAGTCCTCTCCTTACAAAAAGGGGTTGCCTTTTAGAAATAGCCCAAGGCAGAAAGCCAGAAGTATGTGTGATAAAATGGCAATGTCATGGAAAGGAAAGAATTGTGTGGATGGGTCATCAAGGATGTCTGAGATGCCTAAGTCCTGCCTCCACCACTAACCCGCTGCCTAACTTTGGGCAAGGCACAGAGAATCAGAGAATTTTAGATTTGAAAGAGACTTCAACAGCAATATAGTCCAAACCATACCTAAAATTATACATATAACATACCCAACACATCAAAGAGGAGAACCACGACTTACTTAGTAATATCCTAAATTTGGGACAAGTCTAATTTTGTGCCCTCAGCAACTTCATTCACAGTTCTTCCTTTCATGGACCAAACAGAGTAAATCACATCTCTCATCAAAATGGAAGACAAGGATCATGGTTATTCCTGATATTTCTCTTCTCTAGGATAAACATCCCTTGCTTGTCCAACTGATCTTCATATGGAATAAAGTCAATGTTCTTTGCCACCCAATTGACTTCCATTGGTCACTTTTCATTTTGTCAATATTCTTCTTAAACTTTAGTGCAAAGAACTAAACAGAATATTCCATATGTGGACTGATCTGTGAAGCTCCTTCCTTATTCTTAGGAAGCTATGTCTCTCTTAATGCTTAGCCTAAGATCGCATTGTCTTTTTGACTGACAAATCACACTATCTCCTTGGATCCCCAGATCTTTTTCAGAACCACTGCTACCTAACCATGCCTTACCCACCTTATACTAGTGAAGATGATATTTCTTTTTAACACAGTGGAAGACTTCACATTTATCCTTATTAAATTCTATCTTATTAGATTCAGTCCAACACTCTAAACCTGTCAAAAATCTTTTGGGATCCTACCCATCATCCAGAAGATTAGTTATCTTTCTCCACTTCATGTCATATGCATGCCATCTATGCCTTCATCCAAGCTATTGGTAAAAATATTTAAAAGCACCAGACTGAGCACAGATCCCTAGGGCAATTTACTGGACAGTTTCTGCCAAGTTGAAACAGAATCATTAACAACTACTCTTTTAGTCTCACCATAAATGTATCATGCTCTAGTCTAGTCCATATCTTTCTATCTTTCTCACAAAAAATAATATGAGGTACTTTGTCAAATCCCTTGCTACAATCTAGACAAACTATATCTATGGGATTTCCCAGTTTAGTAATCCTGTCAAAAAGGAAAAAAGAAAAAGAAACAATTACTCTACTCTTGATGGAGTCATTTTGACTCTTTGTAATCACTGTTTCCTTTTGTAGTTATTCCATAACCATCTCTTTAATGATACCTTCTAGATTTTCCCCAGGAATTGAAGTCAAGCTTACTAGTCCACAGTTTGCAGAGTCCCTTATCTTTCCTTTAAAAAAATATGGCACATTTGCCCTTCCTAGTCCTGCAGTACTTCTCCTATCCTCTAAATTTTTTCTAATATCACTGACAGGGGCTCAGCAATCACACTCACCAATTCTCTCAACACTCAAGAAGGTCATTTATCTAAGCCAAATGACTTGAATTCATCAAAGTCAGTATTCTCTCACTAACGCCCCATCTATTTTGTTTATCCATTCCTTGTTAGTCATTCTTGGTTGGTCAATCTCCTTGGCAGGGAAAACAAGCATAACATTAAGAATTGGGCAGTTGTATTTTCTCTTTGTTATCAGTTTTCATCATCCCACCTACCCTTAACTGTGGAACTAACCATATTTTTCTGAGGCTCCTCTTTCCTTTAGCATAACTTTAAATAAAACAGCCCAAAGCTCATTTTTGTTGTCCTAGATTTTCTTCAGCTTGCCTCAACTCATTCTGAACTTTAGCTTTTATAAGACCATCCAAGGCTCTTTTATTCATCTTTTGTTGCCTAATTTTATTCCCACCCTACATATGTATCTTTTTTAAAATCTAAGCTGGCTTGTGAGTTGCTTGCACATTCATATGTGTTCCTTCAGTCATTTCTCATTTTTCTTCCTTATCAAAATTATTACTTCTCTTCTCTGGGACTCAGTGATTTTCTTTGCAAAAGTGAGTTTTCTGAATAGTCTCTAAGGTCCCTTCTAGCTTTGACACTCTATAATTCTATAATTCAATATGAAGCCTTTGGTGTTTTAAAATAATGGATTGCTCACAATAAGTGCTCAATAAAGGTTTGTCTATCTATGACAATGGAGCTGAGGGACATGGTAGGAACAAAACATGAGGACAAAATGTAGTTCATTTTTATTAAATGTCAATTTTCTTACACTCTTGATAGGTCATTTCAGTCATGTCTGATTCTTTATGAGCCCACTGGGGGCTTCTTGGCAAAGACACTGGAGTGGTTTGCCATGCCCTTCTCTGGTTCATTTTACAAATGAGGAAACCAAATCAAACAAGGTTAAGTGACTTACCCAGGATCATACATACATACATACATACATACACACACACATCATAAGTGCCTGAGATCATATTTTAACTTAGGAAGATGAGTCTTCCTGACTCCAAGTCCAGTGATCTATCTTCTGCTCCATATATCTGCCACCCCTCCCCACCTCAAAGTAGGCAGTAAAGCAAAACTATTCCCTTATTACATGAGACTGATCTAAAAAAAAAAAGAAAGATTTCATGACTTGCCCAAAGGCGATGCCCTAGTCACAAATCCAATTGTTTCCCAACTATACTACACAGTCTTCCCATAAGAGGGATGAGTCTGAGCCAGAGTTGAGAAACTTTAAACAGGAAACAGGAATTTGGTCATGTCACAGATAAAAAATTCCAATGAGGCATTTCCCTCCCTCTCTGTCCTCAACACTTAATCCTTAGTAATCTAGAAGGGTGGGGACATATAAAATACTTGTGGAGAAAAATCTTTAACTACATTTGAAATGTTCTTAGTTCCAGGTAAGCATCTGCCACCTTGGGTTCTTCTTAATAACCTATGTCCATATCTAACAATTGATAAATTAGAACAAAGTTAGAGTTCTTCAGGTGACAACCTGCATGAATCCTTCCTAAATCTGGGGGAAAGATGACAAGATCTCAGGGCTCCCCACACACACACCTCTATTCCCAAATCAGAAAAGAAAACATAGACACTTGGTTCATACACTTTGGAGCTAAAAAAATGTCTTAAAGACCATTTAGCACAATCTTCTCAGCGGTAAATCCTATCAATTTTTAAAATCTAATATACACAATCTTATTCCTAATTCTAACTAGTCTTTCCTTGTTTTATGAAAGTTCTTGTCTTCCCAACTTGGGTCTGAGTGTTGCCACTCAGTTAAACTTCCTGAGGGTAGGGGGATGCTCCACTCTTTTCAAAGCATTACAGAGCAAGATTGGGAAAGTTGGGGAAGTGAATGAACAGATGAATAAACAACAACCAAAAAAATTTATTAAGCCTTACTATATGTCAAATGCTAATGTCAAAGCAATTTTTCATCATTCTCAAAGAAGATCAATGTTATCACAGGTGTGATGTCTTGACTTGAGTGTAAATTGGATTTGAGTGAAACAGAGCTACACAAAGTCATAATGTCACTCTCTCCTCCAGAGTCATCAGAATCCAGCAGCAAGACAAAGTCAAAATGACTAGCGATGATCCACAATGTAATGAGTAATCTTGGTCTCTCTAAATTAAGGTCTTTCCCAGTTCTCAGTTTATCTGAGGTCATGGCATGGGCTCCAATACATAGTAGGAGTTTAAGAATAATCAGCAATTATCAAAGTATTTTTTTTATGTTTTTTGCAAGGCAAATGGGATTAAGTGGCTTGCCCAAGGCCACACAGCTAGGTAATTATTAAGTGTTTGAGACCAGATTTGAACCCAGCTACTCCTGACTCCAGGGCTGGTGCTTTATCTACTGTGCCACCTAGCTGACCCTATTATCAAATTTTACATATCTTCTCATTGGAGTCTCAACATAATCCTGTAAAATAAGTGCTATTCTCAATTTATAGGTGAGCAAACTGAAACTAATAGAGTTTAAATAGAATGGAATACCCTTTTGTATAGCACCTATTATTAGAAGCAAGAGCTATTATCCCTTTTTTACAGTCAAGGAAACTGAAGCAAACAAAGGTTAGTTAAATGACCAGTCCAGGATCATACAGGAAGTATCTGGGGCAGAATTTGAAGTTAGATCCCTCCTGACTCCAAGTCCAGTGCTCTTCCTATTACATTATCAAACTGCTTCATTCTTTCCTGTCTTTGCATCCCTAGGCTAGTTCAGTAGCCTAGTGCCTGGCATATAATAGGAGCTCAATAAATCTGGTTGAATTAAATAGAATTCTTCTATTCTAAGGATCTAAGGTCCATTCCTGATTCTATGTCCTCTATGTATCTCAGCTTCTTCATCTGAAAAAATGAATGGATTGAACTGAATAGTCTCTAAGTCCTTCATCCTTTTCTTTCTTCCCACATATCCTCATCTTTGATTCAAGGAATATTTGGGCTGAATTCCCTTGAAACCCTTCCCTCTTCTCTTTACTATTGGTCTCAAATTCAAACCTGACCACTAGCCATGTCCACATCCCCTTTCTCTCACTCTCATGCTTCCTACAAATCCAATGTCTGAGGGCTTGCTTGGGCCTGATGATTGTTTACTTTGACAGCTAAGTCCTTTTACAACTTACACAGGTCATAGAAAACGATGCATGCTTATAGCAAAGTTTTCTGTAGAAGTAAATTGATGCCTTCTCTCTATTTGTCTATCTCTCTCCCCCTTCTCTCAACTCTCTTCTCTCCATTATCCATTCTTTTCTTGTTCTCAATCTCTTTCTTTCTCCTTTCTTTCCGATTTTTCTCTCATTCTTCTGTCTCTTCCCTATCCCTCCACTCCCATATGTCTTCCCTTCCCATCTCTCCACCCACCCCATTGCTCTCCCTCTCTCTTTTCTAACACTTTTTTCCTACTTCTCTCTCCCTCTCTTCCTCTCTCCTTTATCCCTCTCTTCAACTGACTTCCCTTGCCCATCTCTGCTCCCATTTTATCTCTCCCTCTCTCTTTTCTAACACATTCTTTATCTCTCTGCATATGTCTCTTCCTCTTTCTCCCTTATCCCCCTCTCCATCTGCCTTCCTTTCCGCATCTCTTCTCCCACCCTATCCCTATCCCTCTCCCTCTCCCTCTTCTAACACTTTCTTTCTATGTCTCTGTGTCTCTCTCCCTCTCTCTTTCTCTCTGTCTTGCTATCGTTTCCTCTCATTCTCTTATTCTCCTCCCCATCTTTCTTCCTTTCCCCATCTCTTCTCTTCTCCCATCCCACCTCTCTCCCTCTCTCTTTTCTAACACTTTCTTTCTATCCCTCTCTTTCTCTGTCTCTCTCTCCCTCTATTTCTCTTATCCCCCTCTCCATCTGTCTTCCTTTCCTCATCTCTTCTCCCACCCTATCCCTCTCCCTTTCTCTTTTCTAACTTTCTTTCTATGTCTCTGTGTGTGTCTCTTTCTCTCCCCTCTCTCTGTCTTGCTATCTTTTCTTCTCTTTCTCTTATCCCCCTTCCATCTATTTTCCTTTCCCCATCTCTTCTCTCACCCCATCTATCTCACTCTCTCTTTTCTAACTTTCTCTCTCTGTCTCTCTCTGTGTGTGTCTCTCTTTCTGTGTGTGTGTCTCTCTCTCTGTCTCTCTCTCTCTCTCTCTCCCTCTCCCTCTTATCTCCCTCTCTGTTTCTGCCTTCCTTACCCTCCTCCTCCTCTCCTTCTCTTGTCCCTGTGCATCTCCCCCTAGTCTCAAGAACCTGATAGATAGAACAGGTGTTGTATTCATCATTTTTGCACACAACTGAAATCGACAAGTCTTGAAATAAAGAGGCCACCCCCTTCTCCAATAGCAAACTGGTTCTAAATGAATGAATATTGGTTTTGCTCTGTTTGTTTTTAATTTGCTTCCGTCCTTTGATTTTTTTCTCTGCAAACCTGGATAAGCAATGATAGCAGAGGCACTGCTCCTGGAGCAGCAGAATTGATTAGACAGGCTCAGGGTCTCTGTCTTTTGCTTACTTTGTTTTCTTTGGGTTTCTTTTCACTCCCCCCTTCTTTTCTTCTTCCCCTGCAATCCTCCTGCCTGTACGGAATCCAATCAGTCTTCATAGAGTTAGCCCTGGCTGAGGAAACAGGACAAGTGGGTTTCATGGTTGACTCACTCTGCCACTTTAGGAGTGATATTTGTCCTCAGTTTCCCCTTTTTGTAAAATACAGAGAATCATATCTTCAGTTTCTTCCTCTCAAAAACTGAGAGGGAAGACTGATTAGAAGATTTTTAAGCTAAAGGGAACCTTAGAAATGATCTGGTCCCAGTATCCTTAACTTAAAGGTCATGCATTTATTATTGTTTTAAGATTTTTATCTTTATTTCTACAAAATTGGTTTCTTTATGTTAAACACAAATATACACCTACAATCTATATCAGCTGGTTTGCTGCCATGGGGAAGGGGGTAGAAAAATGTGGAACTCAAAAGCTTACAAAAGGATGAATGTTGAAAACTATCTTTGCATGTAATTGGAAAAAATAAATAAAAGAGAAAAATGGTTTCCTTTGTTATTCTACATATTTTATTTTATACTTTTTAAAATTACTATTCTGAGTTCATAGAGTTCCCCAGATTGCTGTCAAAGAAGGTCATAGCATTTTAAAAGGTTTAAGAACCTCTACTCCAAATCAACCCTCTCATTTTAGTGAGAAGAAAACTGAAGAGAAGGGATTTACCCAAAGCCATCAGATCACAGAGTTCAGAGCTAGTACAACCGTTAGAGATGATTTTATCTAGTCCCCTCATTTTATGGAAGAAAAACACAAGTGCCAGAGAAAGGATATGACTCATTCATGGACACACAGGTGGATAGTAAACCATTGAACCAACTGAACACCTAGATGTATCTCTCTCTCTCTCTCTCTCTCTCTCTCTCTCTCTCTCTCTCTCTCTCTCTCTCAAATTCTCCCCAGTCCTCACATTCAATATAAGAAGGGATAGTTGAGGAAAGGGTGAAAACCCTCAATGACCAAGTCAGAGCAAAGGAAGTCATTCTAGACATGGAAAACTGTGATTGACCTGGTTTGTCATTGGGTGTGTGCACTGTGATACAGGATGATACAGTACATATCATTATACTAATAATAGCTGGTGCTTTTATAGCTACTTTACAAAGCTCTTTTCTCAAAGTAAATCAATAAAGGAGGTAAGGTAAATGTAATCTCCATTTTAGAGACAACAAAATCGAGGTTCAGAAAACTTAAGTGAGTTACCTACCTAAAGTTCAATGGATAATCAGTGGAAGAGATGGGATTCAAAACCCATACATCTTGACTCAAAGTCCAGCATTTATTTGATGATAGCGTGTATTTGCTTGAACAAATTTCTCCTACTCTTTGTCTTGTTTGATGAGCCCTATTTAAGTAGCAGAGCAGGAGAGTTTTGGAGTAGACATTAGGAAGCTCCTGATGATGAAAGTTCCTGGGCCCAGAGTCAGTGACTACTCTTTTGTGGGTTAGTGATGCCAGGAAGATAAATTTAGCAGGGGTTCTTCTCTCCAGAAAGTCTTAGGTATCGGGGTTCTTTTTAATCAGGAACTTCTACTTAAGGATAGAAAAACACGTACTTAGGAAATGCCATAACTCATCTAAGGCAGATTGTCATCAGTGGCCATCCAATTCTGGACCTGTTCTGGGATCCTTTTGACCATACAAAGAGAACTGTCTCCACACTCCTCTGGAAATCTATTTCTCCTAAATAAGCACTCCAAAGAAAATAGACACCCATCTTGGAATCACTAATTACTGGTCAGGGGAAAAAATAGCAAATTGGGAGGTCTATAAAGGACTAAGATTTCATGAAGTCATAAGCTTATACCATAGCTGCCTCTGCTACTGGAGTTGGGGAAGAGGGGGAACAATGGAAGAGATGTTGCTGAGATAAATCCTCTCTCACCTTTGCTAGAAATTCAAGAGAGAGAAAGAACTAGAAAACAGTCTTATCAGAGAATGACCTAAAGGAAAGGAAGATAGAGCCCATTAGCAGACACTTCAGGGGACCCTTCAATGGATCTGAAAGTGTAATGTTATATAATGATTGCTGGGTTTGGACTTGAGTCAACCAGCTCTGGCATTTACCATCTGGGTAACCTCGGGCAAGTCACTATGCCTCCACTTCTTTTTTTGTAAAATGAGGGGAATCAGATTAGATAAGTTTTAAGGTCCCTTCTAGCTCTATATCTATGCCCCTATAATAAGCATAAACCCAGGTTATCTCCACCCTAAAAATGACTCCTTAGTATAGTTATGAAAGAATCATGGATCAAGGAAAAAACCAATAAAAAAATAGTTTCTAAGTTCCTAAAAAGAATTCCAAGAGAGAATTTCTCAACCCCTATTCACTAAGACCCTCCCAGAGGAAAATTGGGCATGTGCTGAGAGGATAAATTTAGAGCCAGAAGGGGATTTTTGTTATTTCTTAGTCATTGAGTCATGTCTGATCCTTTGGTACCCAATGGACCATACCACTTCAGACCCTTCTATCATCTACTCTATTGAAGTCTATTCAAGTCCATATCCATTATTTCCATGACACTATCTCATCCTCTGGCATCCTCTTTTCCTTCTGTCTTCAACCTTTCTCAATATCAGGGTCTTTTCCAATGAGTCCTAGGATCTCAATATGTAGTCAGAGTATTAAGCTTCAGCTTCAGTATTTGAATTTACAGGAAATAATCTAAGTTAATTTGACTGATTTGATATCCTTGCTGTCCAAATGAATTTCAAAAGTCTTCTCCAGAACAATTTAAAAGCATCAATTATGCAGTATTCAACTTTCCTTATAGTACAACTCTCACAGTCATTCACTGCTGAAAAAAATCGTAGTTTTAATCACATGGACCTTTGTTGGCAAGGTGATATCTCTGCTTTTTTTTTAACATGCTGTCTAAATTTGTCATAGCTTTTCTTCCAAGGAACAAATGTTTTTTTTTTTAATTTCATGACTACCGTCACTATCTGCAGTGATCTTTCAACCCAAAAATATAAAATCTGACACTTTCCATTTTCTTCTCCCTCTATTTGCCAGGAACTGATGCAACCAGTTGCTTTAATCTTAGTTGTATATTTTCCTAAGTTAAGATTCAAGCTAAAATTTATACTTTCCTTTTTTACCCTATCCAAGAGACTTCTTAATTCTTCTTCCTCCCTTTCTTCCATCAGAATGGTTTCAACGACATATCTGAGATTGTTGATATTTCTCTAACAACTTGCTACAGTTTTTGATTCATCCAGTTTAACATTTTGCATGATATACTTTACATTTATTATTCAATAAATAAACTTACCATATATAGTTTTGTTCATCTTTCCCAATCTTAAACTAATCATTTGTTCCATGTTTGGTTCCAACTGTTGCTTCTTGACCCAAATATAGCTTCTTCTAGAAAATGCTCTGATACTCCTATCTCTCTGATGACTTACTACATTTTGCTTCTGTTCCATATGTCAAAGCCTTTAGTGTAGTTAATGAAACAGAAATAGATGTTTTTCCTGGAACTCCTTAGTTTTCTCTGAAATCCAACAAATATTGGCAATTTGGTCTCTAGTTCCTGTGCCTCTTAAAAAAATCAATCTACCCTTCTAGTAATTCTCAGTTCTCATGTTGCTGAAGTCTCACTTTCAAAATCTCCTGCATAACCTTTCTGGTCCTTGAAATGAGTACAATTGTTTGGTAATTTGAACATTTTTTTGGCATTAACCTTCTTTAGGAGCGGAATGTAAACTGCTCTTTTCCAATACAGTGGCCACTGTTGAGTTTTTCAAATTCTCTGGCATTTTAACAGCATCATCTTTTAGGATTTAAAATAGCACATCTGGAATTCATCACTTCCATTCACCTTAATGTTAGCAATATTTCCTAAGAATTTGATTTCATGTTCCAGAATATATGACTCTAGCGAGATGAGAAACCGCACCATTGCGGTTATGGGTGATGTCAAGATCTTTCTTGCACAGTTTTTCCGGGTATTCTTGCCACCTCTTTTTAATTTCTTCTTTTTCTATTAAATTCTATCATTTTTATCTTTTATCTTGATCATTTTTACATGAAACTTTCTTTTGAAATCTCTAATTTTCTTGAAGAGATCTCTTGCCTTTCCCATTCTATTTATTGTTTTCTTCTATTCCTTGGAATTGCTCTTTTAAGAAAATCTTATTTCTCCTTGCTATTCTCTGGAATTCTGCATTCAATTAGGTCTATCTTTCTCTTCTTCTTTTATGATCACTTTCCTCAGCTATGTGAAACCTTATCAGACAACACCTATTTTTCTTGTCCTTTATCTGTGAAAATTTTTTGCCGCCCTCTGTACAATATCATGTTTGTTTCTAATTCTTCAAACACTGTATCTACCAGATATAATTCTTTAAGTCTATTTATTGCCACCACTTCATCGTCATAAGGAATATTATTTAGGTCATACCGATATGGTCTGATGGTTTTCCTTACAGTCTTCAGTTTAAGTCTAAATTTTGCAGGAAGAACCTTGTGATCTGAACTGACTGCATAGAGCTTCTCCACCTTTGGTTAAAAAGTTTGTAATCAATCTGATTTTTATATTGGCCTTCTGGTGATGTTCATGTGTAAATCACCTTTTGTGTTGTTGAAAAAGTCTTTTTATTCTGAACAGTGAGTTATCTGGACAAAACTCCTTTAGTCTCCATCCTGCTTCATTTTGTACTTCAAGGCCAACTTGCCTGTTATTCAAATTATCTTTTGATTTCCTACTTTAGCATTTCAATCCCCTATAATGAATGTGACATTTGTAAGGGTAAAGGCAGGAGAGATGCTATTTCTAGAAGATGTTGTAAGCCTTCACAGAATTGCTCGACTTTAGCCTCTTCAGTAACTGGAGCATAGATTTGTATTACTATGATGGTGAATGGTTTGCCTAGGATTTAAATAGATAACATTCAGTCATTTCTGAGATTATACCCCAGGACTGCTTTTCTTAGCCTTTTATTGACAATGAGGGCTACTCCATTTCTTCACAGTAGTATCTGTAATGATCACTTGAATTAAATCCACCCATTCCTATCCATTTAAGTACACTAACACCCAAGAGGTCAATGTTTAATCTTTCTATCTCCTGTTTGACATAGATCTTACATTCCAGGTTCCTATGCAATATTGATCTCTGCAATATGAGACTTTCTTTTCATCACCAGAAACATTTGCAGCTGAGCTTTCCTTCAGCTTTGGCCCAGTCACGTCACTCTTTCTGGGGCTATTTGTAGAGTTCCCCAGCAGTATAGTTGTTCCCAGCACCTTCTGACCTGAAGAGCTCATCTTTCTATGTCATGTCTTTTATCATTTCAATACTGCTTATGGGGATTTCTTGGCAAAGTTACTGGAATAGTTTGACATTTCCTTTTCCAGTGGATCACCTTTTGTCCAAACTCTCCACTGTGATCTATACATCTTGAGTAACCCTTCATAGCATAGCTCATAGTTTCATTGAGGTATGAAAACCTCTCTACCAATATAAGGCAGTGATTCAGAAAGGAAGAAGGGACCTTAAGAGTCACCCAATTCAACTCCTTTATTTTATATTTTAGGAAACTGAGGTCCAGAAATGTTAAATAGCTAGCCCAAGGTCACACAGAGATTCCAAATCAAGACCTCTGAGTTCCTTCCATTCTACCATACTACATACCAAGGAAGGCAAAAAGAGATAGATCCTACCCTAAGAGCCCTATGCAAAGTGCCCATAGGGATCTGAGTCCCAAAGGAGCCCTCTCTCTACCTGTGACTTAGGCTGCAGGCCAGGCCATCTCCAGAGGGCATGTCTCCATTGAGAGAGGTGGGGCCAAGCATTCTCATCTTAAGTGCCTTATTGATTTAGCTGAGGCTAGCAGCCTGGTCCTGCTCATAAAGTGTATGATTACATTTATGGCTGTGTTCTTATTAAGTGCAAGGAGAGGCAGAGATGAATCATGATTGCCAGCCCCAACCCCATCCAGGCTGGCCTAGTGACTGAGGAGGGAGCTATAGAGTTCCCCACTGGCAGAGTTCTAAATCTCAGAACCTCATAAAGTCACATCCACTCAGGAGCAATCCTGCTTCTTCACAGATGTGAATAGGAAGAACAAGAAAACTTCCCATTTACTGGTTGCTTTTGTGGCCAGGAAAAGTCAATCCAGTTCTGATTCTTGTTTCACTATGTGATCTAGTGATTTACCTGAAGTCATTCAATTGGGAGGAAAGAGGGGAGGGATATAAAGGTCAAGTGATAAGTTTTACTGTTTCTAACTCTAAAATATCACTCGCATGCATCCCATTCCCTTCTCTCCACTCCTATCACAACCTCCCTAGTTCAGGCCCTTAACTACTCTCACTTGGATGGCAATAGTCTCCAGGGTCTTTTTTCCCTAATTCTGCATAGATTCCACAAAGAACTTTCCTAAAGTATAAATCTGACCATATAAGCACCTACTCAGAAAGTTACAGTGGTTCCATCTTGTTGCTGTTGTTCACCCTTTATTTTTGAGAAGGACATCCTGGGGTTAAAATCTTGACTGGCACATGAAATGGATTAAAGTGAGATAGAGTTACATAACGTTGTCAGCTTCACTCCCTAGGAAGTCATTGAAGTCCAGTGAGAAGACAAAAGTCAGGATGCAGTAGATGACTTGGGCATCTTTGATATCTGATCAAGTCCAAAAAGCTTCACAGCATGTGTTTCCGTCACCTTCGTGGCTGTTGGAACAAATTGTTCTCATTCAACCATTTCTTTGGGGGAAGTCTTCACATGCTTGGGGTAAACATCTCCCTAACTCAATGATGGATTTGAGTCCCATCAATTAGTATCAACCTGATTTAGCTTGTCTGCTAAGATGATTTTACTAGGAAGTAGTCATTGTGCATGCTATGGCTTCTTGGAATGTATAGGGAGAACTAGCATCTCTGGGATGAGGGCTGCTCATCCACCTTTGGTATCTCCTGGCACACAACTCTCACCTGCAGCTCCTTAATACCTCTCAGGTCGAGTAACATTGCTATCTGGCCTTGAAAACCTTAACAATCTAGATCCCACCTAATTTTCCAAGTTCATCATATATTAGTTACTCTTTCATACTCTATATTCTGTCCAAATTGGGGCAGTTAGGTGGTACAATGGATAGAGCATTGATCTTGGATTCAAGAAGATGATAGTTTGCATCTGGGCTCAGACACTAGCCACTTACTAGCTGTGTGACCTTGGACAAGTCACTTAACCCTGATTGCCCCACATCCAGGGCCATCTCCAGTCATCCTGATCCCTATCTGGCCACTGGACCCAGATGGTTCTCAAGGAGAAAGTGAGACTAGTGACTTAGCACACACACACCCCCACTCAAATCCAATTCACAGGCTTGTCATGGCATCACCTCCCTGATGTCATGGTCTTCTTCAAAAATGAAGGACAAACAATTATTATCTGTCCAAATTGCTGTTCCCTATATCCAACATTCCATCACTCATCTGCCATTTTAGGATGTTCTTCCTCCTCACTTCTCTATCGAAAAATTCCTAACTTCCTTCAAAACTCATTTCAGGGACCATCTTCTACAAGAGACCTTTCTTCATCCTGGTTGGCATCTATGCTGTGCCCTCCCACCCCATCCATACTCCTAAGTTCCTTCATATATACTTTATGTAGATTTTGTGAGGACATGTTTGTCTTCCCTGATAGAATGCAAACTCCTTTAAGACCAGAACTATTTTGTAGATTTCTTTGTATTTCCATTGTTGATAGATATAGAGATAGACAGATAGGTAGATAGATAGATAGATGATAGACAGACAGACAAATAGATGGATGGATAGATAGATGAGATAGAGAGAGATGACAGATAGAGAAAAACAGAGAGATGATAGATAGATAGATATACACATATATTCATATACATATATCAGGCATTTATTGTCTCTCTCTCTCTCTCTCTCTCTCTCTCTCCAGTCACATGGTCATCACCCCATTTCAGAGCCCCATGACTTTTTATTCATTAATGCATTAGCCCCCTGATATACATACATAGACTCAAATCTTTTCCTTCTCCCATCTACTTTCCATAAAATTACCGAAGTGATATTACTAACTCCCTATCCTCAAGAAGCTTCAGGGGCTCCTTATTATAAAATAATAACTCCTCTCTTTGTCATTTAAAGTCCTTCCCAATTTGGATCCAGACTATTTCCAGACAATCTCTAGACTATCCAGGTTTAATTTATATACTCCCATTCTTTATTCCAATCAAACTGACCTCTTTGATGTTTCTCATACATGATATTCCCACCCATATGCTTTTGCACAAGCTATGCCTCATACCTACAATGCTCTCCTTCCTGACTCCTTCTCTTAGAACCTCTAGCATCATTCAAAGTCCCACTTAAGCGCCACCTACTACATGCATCCTTTCCTGATATCTTCCCAATAGTCAGAACCCTTGCATCAAATAACATGTACAGGAAGTATCAATATTCAGTTATAATTATGTAAAAGATGATCGTTGTTTCCAGTCTAATAGAAGCATCCAATCCACATTCTAATGCTGACTTCTACAGCAGATTTATTGTTCCTGCTGATCACAATCTGGGTTTGAATATATATGTTGTATGCACTTATGTGGATCTTTGTTTCTGTACTAGGTGACAAATGAAGAGAGCACCAGGTCTGGAATCAGGAAGACCTGAGTTCAAATCCAACCTCATAAACTTAACTAGCTGTGTGACCCTCAGCATGTCACTTAATCCATTGGTTTTAGTTTTCTCATTGAGCTGGAGAAGGAAATAGTAAACTATTCCAATATCTTTGTCAAGAAAACACCAAATTGGGGCAGCTAGGTGGCACAGGTGGATAGAGTGCCAGCCCTGGAGTCAGGAGGACCTGAGTTCAAATCCAGTCTCAGACACTTAACAATTACCTAGCTGTGTGACCTTTGGCAAGTCACTTAACCCCATTGCCTTGCAAAAACTAAAAACAAAAAAAAAACCCAAATGGGTTTCAAATGATTGAAAAACAAGAAGTCCCTTTCTCCCTCTTAGAGTTCCCCTTCCTCTCTTTCTCATCATCCTACCCCCAAAGCTCCTTGAGAACAGAGACTGTTTCATTTTTGTCTTCTTAGTCCTACTGCCTGCCTGGCACGCAGTAGGCACACTATAAATGCTTGTTGATTGATTACTTGTGATTGTTGTGGAGATAATCTTTATCTTATGCCAGTTTCAGTGAACCTCATTGGAAAACCTACACTAAGCAGTCAGTTCTTGGGAAGAGTTGTACTTTTCTGATACATTGATCAATCTTGGTTGCTTTGGGCATTTATTTACACCAGTGAGCTGTCTGCCCTGCTTAAGAAAAGATTTTCCTTTGTGTAAAAAAGAAAAAAAAGAAAGACTTAGATTCAGTTACTTTTAACTCCTCCTTCAAGCTCCCAATGTTTCTGAGGTTCTTTCAGTAAGTCTATCTGAGGAGGCCAAGAAGTCAAGCCCTTTGACTCCAGCTTGGTAGGCTTCCCCCACATGTCCTACCAGCACCACCCTATCCTGGGAAGTCAGATAAACAGAGATCAGTCTCTGATCCCTCTGAACTCCGAAAGATCATAAGATTTAGAGTGAGAGGGAACCTCAAGGATACTTTAATCCCACCCCATCATTCACACACAAGAGATTCTTCCTCTTGCTGTTTCCCCCATCCAGCATCTAGAGGAAAAAAGCAGATGGAGATGAAAGAGGAGAAAAGACAAAAAAGGAAGAATAGAGAAAGAAAAAATGACTTATTTAAAATCATTAAAACTACTAAGTAGTATAATTTAGATTTGAACCTGGTCCCCTGATCCCCTCCTCATCTAGAAGAAAGCACTGAGGAAAAGGAAAGATAGAAAAAACATCCCCACCAGGGCTATTTGGCTATTCTGCTCCTTAATCCTACTGAGCCAAGATGGTTCTGGTAACTGAATTTTATTATTGCCATTTGAGAAATCAGAAAAGATGGGGGAACATTGTGGCAAAGATAAAAATTGCTCAAACCCTTCCCCAAATATTTCATATACACTTAACGATTTCCTCTCTTTCCATCCTGGTACAATAGAAGGGGGTGGCGAATATGACCCCAAATCCTAGCTCTACAACTTTCTACATTTGTGACTGGGTAAGTCATTTAATATCTCTGTTTCTCAGTCTCCTAATCTCTAAAATGAAAAGATTCATTTAGATTAGTATTTCCCAACATTTTTGTTCCATGAATTCCTTTCCACAACAAAACAAGATTTACTGTAACCCCCTGGGTAAAACAATGAATTACTTAAGAAATTCTTTTCAATTATTGATTGCTAAAGGCGCCATTAAGGAATTTTTAGAATTGATCTCTTGGATCATTGTCTTGACCTTTTTAAATCTGAGAATCTCATCAATGTGAAAATGCACTCCACCTATGTACAACACAACCTCTCCATACCTCTGCATCTTGTACAATTCTTGTAGGCATCTTCTTATAGACTGTCTCATAGAGAATATATCTGACATGCTGCATAGATACCTTCTTTTGGGCTTTTTAATATGTGACCTAGTTCTTTTAATAGAAAGTCAATCTGTTAGATAACAGTCGCAAATAAAGAATGTCAACACTTAGAAGTCTAAGAATATTGTAATTTTTAAAACCCTCTGACCCCCTTTCCACCACTCAACTGTTATTACTGTAAAAGTTAGAGGGAATCTGTTTCATGCATTGTCACCATAAAAATAAAATCCATCATATGTTAGCCAGAAGAATTTCCATTCATTTAACGTGGACATCTGTCCAGGTTATCATCAGGCCAATACTCAAAGGCATTCCAGTTTGGCAGGAATTATTAGAGCTTATGCTCCACTAGAGGTGACCCTGGACTCTGAGGAGGCAAGAGGAACTATCTCCCTTGAGAAGATATCAGTATGGTACTTTAGTGAACAACAGGTCTTCATTGTTGAATGCATGCTGCTGCCCGTACACCAGCCATCAGCCTCATAATCAGCCATCAGAACCACCTGGCCTCCATCCCTGGATGTTTGCTTTCTGATAGAGGTGACCATTTATTTTGTCTTGCCTAGAACCAGGACTCCATGTCACTTCCTATCCATTTTTCACCCATTGCAGGTACACCACCAAGATAGGCAATGTGATATTTATGTCACCAGACTTGAAGTCAGAAAGATATGGGTTCAAATTTAGCCTCAGATTCTGTAACTTAAGGGTCATTAGGATTCTTTGTATCCCTAAAGCTATGATCCTATGATTCTGTGTTGAGCTGATTTTCTGTAACTTTGGGATAGCTTTTCATCACCCAGTAGAAGCCGTATTGGGAGCCAATGGTAAAACAGGTATGAGTTGAGCAGAACAAGAGAGTCATTCTAGAAATGCTAGAAATGCTCCCTGAGGGAATAGGATTATGACTGAAGATACTTTCAATGCAACCACATTATTCTATGGATCAGACAACATTAACTTTTGAGAGATTCTTCCTCTTGCTGTTTCCCCAGTCCATAATCTAGAGAAAAAGGAAGATGGAAATGAAGGAAGAGAAAAAACAAAAAGGAAGAGTAGGATGATGAAGGATGGGAGAGATTGAGAAGAAATAGGAAAAATAAAATGGAGAATGAGGATGGAGAATGTTCTAATAAATAAGGTGTATCTCCAAGGACTACCCTAGATTTTGGAGGGATGGTGTAAAGTCCAAAGTGCCTCTAACATCTGTTCTTGATTTGGTACTTCAAATTCATGTGAGTTTTTCTTCTGTTCACTGTAGAATGTCCCACAAGCACAAATTTATTTATCCTTTAGGACATAGGAGAATAGATTTAAAGTTGGAAAGAACCTCAGAAACCCTCTAGTCCAATTCCCCTCATTTTGCAGATGAAAAAATTGAGGCAGAGATAAATTGATTTGTCCAGGGTTGCAGAGTTATTAAGTGTAAAATGCGAGATTGGAACCTAGGTTTCATGACTCCAAGCCCATCATTCTTTCCATTACCTTATGTCACTACTATTTCCTGCCTAGGGTCATTACAACTGATATGGGCTTCATTGTCATTTTCTCTTCATTTACATTACCACACTCATTCCTTTCTTGGTTCTGCTTACCTCAGTCTGAATCAGTTCATATAAATCAGTCTATATTTTTCTGAATCACAATTCCTCCTTTCTTATTATAGTAATATCCTATTAAATTTATAATTTGTCTAATCATTCTCTAATGATTAGGCATTTACTTTTTTTCCTAGTATTTTGCTCTCTTCCCCAAAAAAATGCTGTTTTGAATCTCCATTTGATACCTTTCTTTCTGACATGAACCTTGTTGGTGACATATGTCACACTTCCATTATATCCCTACTATGCTATATGTGGTACTTAATAAATGTTCATTAAAGTAAATTGAATTGAAATGATAGTACTGCCCCATCATTGACTTCAAGAATAGCACAGTTGAATATGAGAAAGAAGTAAGAATAAAAATGAACATTTTTTGCAATATTCTATGACAGGGGTCCTTTTTTAACCCTTACATGACTCATTAACACTGTTAGTGGGCTCAACAGTACTTGATTCTGACCTGGATTCTATAAGGAGACAGACAACCATGGGTAGATGTGGTCCCTGACCTGGGCAAAGGCTTTTATTCTGAGACACTCCAAAAACATGCATGTGCCAGGGAATGACATTCTAACTGCTTTGGATTATCCCAGAGATGGAAATCAAAATAGGAGGTCAGGCTCACCCATGAAGACCTTCAGGTATTGGTCACACACTACCTTCTGAAGCAGCTCATTACACTTTAATGTAATTCTAATATTGTTAGGAAGCCTATCCATGTATTAACTCTTTTTCTTTGGTAAGGCAATGGGGTTAAGTGACTTGCCCAAGACCACACAGCTAGACAACTATTAAATGTCTGAGTTTGGATTTAAACTTAGGTCCTCTTAACTCCATGGCCAGTACTCTATCCTCTGTACCACTTAGCTGATCCCTTTGCATTAACTCTTAATATGTATCTCTGCAATTTGCCATATAATACTTCTTATTCTGCCCTCTGGGGCCAAGGAGAACTGGTCTAATATCTATTCATTGTGACTACCACAAGCCATTTTTATTTATTTATTTTTTTTGGTTTTTGCAAGGCAATGGGGTTAAGTGGCTTGCCCAAGGCCATACAGCTAGGTAATTATCAAACACTTGTCTGAGGCCGGATTTGAACTCAGGTACTCCTGACTCCAGGGCTGGTGCTCTATCCACTGCACCGCCCCACCACTAGTCATTTTTTAAATGACTACTATGGATGCCCAAGTTCTTTCAGGTAATGAAGGTTTCATATGGCAAGAATTCAAGAATCTATACCATCTTATTTGCCTTTCACTCAGCACTTACAACTGAACACCATATTCCAGATGAGGTCTGACCTCTCTAGACCTAGAATCTGTGCTTCTCTAAATGAAACATAAAAAGAAAAAGATATTTGAGTGCATAACAACTTGCATTTATATGAAAAATGCTTTACAAATATTAATACATTTTATCCTCATAAAAATATTGAATAATAGATGCTATTATTATCTACATTTTATAGTTGAGGAAACTGAGGCAAAGATTAATTTGCCCAAGGTCACTCAGCCGCTAAGTATCTAAAAAATGAACTCAGATCTTCTTGATGCAAGGTCCAATACTCCCTATGTCTTTCTCTTTGATTCATTTCGGCCCCAGGAGTAATTTCATCTAAAAATAATCAGAATTTGACTACAGTATAGTTTTTTGCAGGAAAAATACAGTATGCTCAGCACTTGTTCAAACACTCAGGCTATCAAAACATCATGTATAGGAAAGGTTTTATTTAACCTGGCCAAAAATTTTTAAAAAGCATCTGAGTCCATAAATAGTCAAAACAACCCACTTTCTCTCTCTAGTGAGCCCTACCTGCCTGAAGGAACAATTTAGTCCTCCAAACTTAAAGCTATAGAAACACACTAAAAACTCACCGTTCCCTCTTTTATAAATATTAAGAAATCACATTTTCTCATTGTCTTGGTCTACAATACTTGGTCTCACTTGAGTGAAAGATCTAATCGGTTTTTCCTTGAATAGAAGCAATGTCAAGGAGACAGTGTCCTAATCTAAAGTCCTTTTCTCTCCTTCATTCTTATCGAAGATTTAACTAGTTTCTAAAGGGAGGGGCCCAATCAGCCCAAGAAAGAATTCTTCCTAAAATTGATTGGGATAATGAGAAAATTAAGACTCTCATATTAATTCAATTAAGAGAAGCTTCCCTTCAGTTCACCTTTGACCAGGTAAAGAGGAAAATCCTTAGACAGAGTGCTTAAAGAGGAATTGAATGGTCTTAGAAAAAATGATTCTCCAAGTGCTGAAAGTTAAGTGACTTTTTTTCCTTTGATGAATTGGTACTCTTTTCTGACTTTTGTTCTATTTAATCCTGATTATGGACTTTTATTTTTATTCTGAACCTTATCAACTGTATGTAGAAAATGGCTTGGGCAGAAAGATTCAAAAGTAAGATGGATAGAGCCCTTGGTTTTTCTCTATTGCTAAACAGAGACACTTAGAATAATTGAATTAATAAATTTTGCCTCAGGCAGATCAGTGCCTCCTAAAATGCAGCAGACTGTGTGTTTCTTCCACAGCATTTTTCTGGATTTGAGTACCCAACTCCACCAGAGGAAAGAAATCAGAATTGCTACCCTTCCTCCACAGAACCCTGTCTCCCAGGAACCTCTATTCTTTACATTTATAGGGTCAGCTAAGAGATACAATGAATAGAGCACCAATTCTGGAGTCAGGAGGACCTGAGTTGAAATTTGACCTCAGACATTTCTCACTTTTTAGCTGTGTGACCTTGGGCAAGTCACTTAACACTGCTTACCTTGCCTCCATGGCCATTTCCAATTGTCCTGATTCTTAGCATAGCATCCTCTCACTCACATCCAATTCAGGCATATATTCTAGTATCTCCTCCCTGATGTCACGGTCTTCTTTGAGAATGAAAGACACAACAACAGCTACAACCACTACCCTGGCTCTTCTACCAACACAGCAGAAGCACAGCAAAGGGTAAATAAAGAGCAAACCCCCTTCCCTTACACCATAGTATAGATAGCTCACAGTATGGGAGAGCACAATGCCCCAAAATGTCTTTACCTTATTTGAAAGACTTGAATAGGAATGTTTTTAATCCTAAATGTATTGACTACTGAGTCTTACCAATCAAGCATCTCCTCAGTCCATTGTCATCTTCTGTAGACGCTCTCCCCCTGGAGACCTAGTGAGCTTTTGGAGCCCATCCCTCCAAGGAACCAAGTTCCATGTGCCCCATTCCTAGCTCTCATTGCAGACTTGGACTTTCACTTTGAAGACCTAGTTCCTGTGAATATGTTAACTCAGGAGAATAAACTGACCATGACTCATTACAAGGTTAACAGGAAAATCCAGGAGAAGGACACGAAGGCACCCTTTATCAAGAAGCTATCATCAGGGGTAGCTAGATGATACAGTGAGTAGAGCACCAGCCCTAGAGTCAGGAGGACTTGAGTTCAAATTCAACCTCAGACATTTAATAATTACATAGCTGTGTGACCTTGGGCAATCACTTAACCTCACTGCCTCACAAAAAACAAAAACAAAAAAAAAGATATCATCAGTGCTAGTCATCAAGGTGCTTACTCCTGGGACTCTAGGGGCTGTTGATGTTTGTCCTTCATTCTTGAAAAAGACCATGACATCAGGGAGGTGACATGACAAACATGTGAATTGGATTTGAGTGAGGAGGGGCTGTGCTAAGTCACCAGCCTCACTTTCTCCTCCAGAGCCATCTGGGTCCAGTGGCCAGATATGAATCAGGATGACTAGAGATAGCACTAGATGTGAGGCAATCAGGGTTAAATGACTTGCCCAAGGTCACACAGCTAGTAGGTATTTAAAGTTGGATTTGAACTCAGATTTTCCTGACTTCAGGGTCAAAACTCTACCCACTGGAAACTAGGTGGTACAATGTATAGAGTAAAGGTTTCAGATATGTACTAGTTGTGTGACCCTGGGCAAGTCACTTAACCCCATTTGCCTCAATTTCCTTATCTATCAAATGAACTGAAGAAGGAAATGATAAACTGTTCCAGTATCTCTGCTAAGAAAAGTCCAAACGGGACCATGAAGAGTCAGACACAACTGAAAGTGACCAAACAATAACAGCACCTTGTCTAGAGAAAAATAATCATTTTAGAACAAAGTCTTCAACAATGGAGAATGACGAGAACCCAGAATAATGAGTGGGTTCCTCTGTCTTACAATAAAGTATCCATTGCCCTTTTATATATCACTATGTAAATGTGATCTATTCCTATTATGACTTCCAGGAGGGTGATTTATACAGTGAATGTAGATAAATCATAGTATCACACATTTAAAACTAAAAGATGTCTTAGAAATTACCAGAAGTTCTTAATCTAGGGTCTGTGAAACTATTTTTTCAATATTTCAACAGCATAATTATTTTTCTTTGTAATCTATATATCTTATTTTATTTATAATTTTTTAAAATTTTACTTACTTAAAAACATTCTTTTGAGAAGGAACCTATGAGGATCCACAGTGCAAAAATTTTAAGAACCCATGATTTAGATTGTCCTTGATTTTATAGCAGAGGCAACTGAAGCCACATAAATTATGGAAATTTCATAAGATCAAAGACTGAGATTAAAGGAAGACACATGAACCAATGGGATGCATGGTGGAATTGGAGGAAGAAGACCTGGGCTCAAATCTAGCCTCTGCTACTCACACCCTGAGTGACTTTGGGCAGATCATTTAACCACTCCAGGCCTTGGTTTTCTCACCTATAAAATGAGGACCAGAGAGCATGGAATGTTCCTACTGGCTCTAAATCTATGATCCTATTATTATTCTAAGTAAAACCCTGGAGATGCCAGTGTTCACTTGCATGATCTCTCCACGACACCACCTTGTAGAGGTTGTTTGATTTCCTAGACTGTGCTGGGTATTCATGCTAGTCAGGACATAGCAAGGTTAATCCAGCCTTCATTGGATTAACTTTAATGATGAGTACTCCAACTGGGGCTGTAGGGAGTCGATCACAGTCTGGACTCAATCCTAAAGCAGCCAGGGAAATAAAAGATCTTTCCTTTCATCCCTCCTTCCTTCCCTTGCTCTTCATTACACAGGTTACTATTTCCATCATCTTTTCCTCTTTCCTGTTCCAATGGAAACCTTTGTGCTTGGAATAGTGTCGAAGAGGATGAGAAGGAATGAAAGTCAAAGAAAGGAGTAAGCTCCACATGGGTATATGGGCAAAGATCCCTTCTCTCCAGTCTTTTCTGCTCATTTATTGCCTATTATTAGCAACTTGTTCTTACTACAAAGCCTCCTGTCCTAAAAAAAAAGGTCTTATTATGGAAAAGAACAAACAGGATCCCAAAGGGAACCTTCTAAGAAAAGAAATGCAGGCATATCTCCTTCCCTTGAAAGTCTTTTCTTTCTCTCTTGCCTCTCCATAGTCCTCTTCCTCATTTTCACAATTCCTTCCATTCTCTTCCTCCCCACCTCCTACTGCCAGCACTTCCCCACTTACCCTGGAAGTAGGAAGCTGGCAGAGATGTGCTCCCCAAGCTCTGTCTCCAGGGATAAATTCAACTGGCTCTTTCTGTAACAGGAATCAAAAAATCATGAGTTGTCATAGCCAAAGAATTAATTACATAACAGCCAGCCTAGCAGCGGTGACAAGCTTAGTTCTTAGCCAAACTTGGTCCTTTCCAGCTTGGCAGGCCCCATCAGAACCAGCACTCTGCTGCCACAGTCTTCAAGAATGCAGGATGATGTCCATTCAATTATTCCATTGATAATATCTTCCAAGATTGTCATTGACATGCTTAGAATGTTCTATCTCCCTACCTCTTCCTTCTGGTTCCTTTGATGTACTTCAAGACTCAATTCTTACACTTTATGCAAGAGACCTTTTATGATCTCCTCAAACTATAGATCCATAGATCGTTGACAGGTAGATAGATTATAGACAGACAGACAGATAGATAGGTAGATAGATGATAGACAGACAGATAGATGGATGATGGATGAATGGATGGATGGATAGGTGGATAGATAGATAGATGACAGACAGATATAGGTAGATAAACAGATATATAGGATATATTTATATATATACAGGATAGATGATAGACATAGATAGAGAGATGAATGGATGGATAGACAGACACAGATCATAAATAGGCAATTATAGGTGTGTTTGTATAAATATATATATATATATATATATATATAACTGTATCTACCTATCATATATATATATATATATATATATATATATATATATACCTTATAGGTAGATAGATATATAGATAGATATAGATATAGATGTATGCCTTATAGGTAGATAGATGATAGACAGACACCAATAGCTAGAAAGATAGATACACAGAGGTAAATAGATATAAAGAGATAGACAGATAAATACATGATAGACAGATGTTGGATAGACATGACAGAAAAACAGACAGACACAAATAGACAGATAATAGATGAGATGAATAGAAAGAGAGAGAGAGATACATGACAGGTAGATACAGTTAGTAAACAGATGACAGACACAGACAGATGATAGACAGATGATAGGTAGGTAGTAGATATATAGATAGACACAGATGATAAATAGAGAGGTATATATAGATAGATATCCATATAGATACATGATAAGTAAATAGATTATTGATAGATGATAGATGGATAAATAGACAGACATATATGATAAATATAAATAGATATAGGTAGACAGCTAGATCTATCAAGTATCAATCTACCTATATCTATTTATAAACAGATGATAGACAAACAGAAAATAGACAATAGGTGATAGAAAGATAGAAAAAGCATTTATTAATCATTTCCTATGAGCTAGGAATACAAATTCAAGTAAGAAGACAATTCCTACCCTCAAGAAGCTTACATTCTAAAAGGCTGCAATGCCTTCCCCTCTAAGGTCATTTTCAACCTACACCATAGATATCTTACATATGCCTAACAGTCTCCATACTGCCCCACCCCCCAATTAGAGAGTATGCTCCTTCAGGGCAGGACCTGTTACTGTCATTTGTGTCCTCAGTGCTTAGTACAGTGTCTAGCACATAGTAGGTGATTAAATGATAATGGTGATGCTGATCATCATTTTCTTAAACCCTTACAATCACTTGTTGTGGTAGGATTCTGTTGTTCATTTTAAAAGAGGACCAGGCTAGACTAGTGAGTGAATTGGATGTCAGTGAGGCATTCTCTCTTCCAGAGACATCAAAGTCAGTGGGTATGTATTTCAGATATGACTCTGTCCACTTTATGAATAAGAAAACTGAGACTCAGAGAAGGGACTTGATCATAGCAGGTTCTGGTGAGAATCAAATGGGATGGGATATTAGATGATGCTTTGTCAGTCAAATGCATGGAATTATCATTATAGTATTGTTGAACAGATGCCCTCTCTTCATCAAATTTACTTAACATCCTAAATGTGATATCCTAAACCAAATCCCTTAGATGGAGAAAATCTGAGGAGGATGAATTAGCTCTATGTTCTCTTGTGTCTTCTTGGAAACTAGTGTTTTACCAGAAATGTGAGAGGAGAGTCCAAAAATCATTGGAGATGGGATTGGGACAATGGTCCTCATCATTCCTTTAGGCAAGAGCCTGTAGGGGAAGAAATAAACATTTATTTATATTCTAAGCTCTCTGCTAAGCACTTTTTAAAGAGAGTCATCCAAAATCACATAAACAAGATTTGAACCCACAATCTGATTTCAAAGTCAGTCCCCTTTCCACTGGACCAGACTACCTCTCCAGCTCTATAGCCTCTAACCCTATGCCTACACCAACTAGTCCAACTTCCTCCTCCATTTTGCAGATAAAGAACCTGAGACCCACAAAGTGAAAATGACTTGCCCAAAGCATCTTTTTTCAACTTGATGTTTTTTTAGAAAGATTTTATTTGTTTTGAGCTTTACAATTTTCCCCCCATTCTTGCTTCCCTCCCCTCCCCCCATCCCCACAGAAGGCAGTCTGTTAGTCTTTACATTGGATCCATGGTATACATTGATCTCAGTTGAATGTGATGTCAGAGAAATCATATGCTTAAGGAAGAAAAATAAAGCATGAGATAGTAAAATTACAAAATAATATATAACAGGTTTTTTTCTAATTTGACAGTAATAGTCTTTGGTCTTTGTTCAAAGTCCATAATTCTTTCTCTGGATACAGATGGTATTCTCCATTGCAGATAGCCCAATATTATCCCTGGTTGTTGCACTGATGGAATGAGCAAGTCCATCAAGGTTGCTCATCACCCCCATGTTGCTGTTAGGTTGTACAATGTTCTTCTGGTTCTGCTCATCTCACTCAGCATCAGTTCATGTCAATCTTTTCAGGCTTCCCGGAATTCCCATCCCTCCTGGTCTCTAATAGAACAATAGTATTCCATGACATACATATACCACAGTTTGTTAAGCCATTCCCCAACTGAAGGACATTCACTTAATTTCCAATTTTTTGCCACCACAAACAGGGCTGCTATATATATATGTATGTATGCATATGTATATACATATACATATATATGTATATATATATTTTGTACAAGTGATGTTTTTACCCTTTTTCATAAGCTCTTCAGGGTATAGACCCAGTAGTAGTATTGCTGGGTCAAAGGATCTGCACATTTTGGTCGCCCATAGCATCTTAATGCTTAGATTCATCCCTCACCACTCCACCCCCCAGCTGAGACATATCACTAGGATGTTTTCACATTTTGAAGAAGCTACAAAACATGAGGATGAATGGGGAAAGCCAGAGGTAGAAAGGGTTTTAAAATGATGAAATGCTTGTACTTTTGCAGAGTGCCTATTCTCCTTCTGAAACACAGGAACTCTTACAAGCAAATTTTACTTAAAATCCAGTTAGTACCACTATGATTTAGTGCCTCACATTAATTAGCTCCTCACCACATCAAACTGTTGGGACTTTCTAGTTGGGATTTCAGGACACTCTGGAAATGACATTCCCACTAGCCAGGAGGGCTTCAGCCTCTATCTTCTCCAGAGAACTGGCTTTGGGCAGCTTTCAATGCTGCATTTCCTGGGGAGACAGAGGATGCCCGCACACAGTGCCACTGACTGTCACTGTGTCACCCAGACCCAATCCTCAGTGCAATCTGGTCAGTACCACTGCTCTACATTGTCAGCCCTCACCATCCCCCAGGAAGTGATCCTGGTGATGCTCAATGGAGAATGACCAATCCGCCCTTGCCACCTGTACCTTTTCCACCCCAAACACAGGCTACCTGGTCCTAAGAATTCAGAAGAACTCCCCAGTTAGAGACAATCTATACAGAATTGAACACTACAAAATTTGGAGAGAGCTGAAAGAAGGAGGACATAGCTAAAAGGAACCTCAGAAGACATCTAATCTGACGCCTTCCCCTTATTAGAAAAGGAATTTCCATTGAGGCATAGAAGGGAAATAACTTGCCTAAAGTTACATGGTATGTTAGAGGCAGTTGGAGATCATTAGCAAAAAGCCTTGGATATGTGACCCCGGTTCTCAAAGCATTCAGTGCTGAGCTCCGAGACTTTGTCCTTATACTTAGAGGCATCAGTATATATTGTGATGTCCAATCTGGTCTTCCAGTGCATGAACCTCTTGAATGACCATGACCTCAGCTTTATTCCCACAAAGATACCTACAAGGATGATCATAACTCAGATCTCACCATCACCCCTACCTAGACCACCTGCATGATTCTGAACTCTCTAAGTTACCCTCTCTTTCCATAATCTCCTTCTATCTGACTTTCATAAAGAATATACATTCTGAATCCTCACTGCCTCGCCCAAACCTTTATCAATTCCTGTTCTCCCATATCTGCTCAGAGGGGAAATTACAGACTAGTCTTCAACCTGGACTGTTAATCAATTAATCTATATAGATCATATATTAATTAATTTATATATGATATATAATCAATTATTTGAGCAATTAATCTATATAGATATGTAATCTATAGCAATTAATTTATATATAAATTTATGATATAATCAATCTATATAGATCATACTTTATATCAATTAATTTATATATAACTAATTAGTTAATAAATTAATCAATATATCGTCCTTGATTGTTGAAACTTTTGTCTCTTTGTGTTTTTGCTGTTCATGCTCTTTCAGTTTTCAATTCTGAATCACCCTCACCATCTGTTTTCTCTACTTCTGTTCCCATTCTTTTGGACACAGTTGGAGGAGTTCACACCATCAAACTACCTGATCCCTCTGAAAGTCATGCTATCTAGTCCCAAATGGACACTTACTGCTTCATGGTAATCTTTTTTATTCCTTCTTCAACAACTCTCTTCTTCAGATACCATTCCAGATCTTCTCTCTCTCTCTCTCTCTCTCTCTCTCTCTCTCTCTCTCTCTCTCTCTCTCTCTCTCTCTCTCTCTCTCTCTCTCTCTCTCTTTCTCTCTCTCTTTCTCTCTCTTTCTCTCTCTCTCCAAGAACCAAAAGGAACTCAGCCATGTGAGAAGAGGGTTGGCATGGTGAAGCAATACTACACGGTGAGAAGGCCTCAGGTCATGAGATAAGTTTTAGGGTGAGGAGACAGCTGAGGCATGACAACAAAGGAGATCCCCTTAGAGGAAATGCAGCACATTCATGGGCCCATAATTGAAGACCTAAAAGTAACTCATCAGTGGGGGAGGAATGGGGCTGACATAATGAAGAATGATTCAGGGTAAGATACTTCCAGTTGTTGAGAGACATTACAGGGTTAGAGGGAAGCTAAGGCCATGGGGGCGATGTCTTTAGAGTCAGAAGCAAAGACAAGAAGAGAATGAGCCATTGCCTGCCTTGATCCACCCCCAAAATGGAAGCTTGACTCAACCCAAGAGAATTTAATTTACTTGAAAAGAGGGTCATTTTTTCCCTTAACTTTGTATTCTCAGCACTACACAGTCATTTGCACACACTAGGTGCTTAATAAATATTTGCTCAATTTAATTTAATTACAAAGTAATTTAAGTTAAATTCTTAAAAATTAATTAAATAAAAAAAATAAATCACAAGTTGACTTCCGTAATGCAGACTGCAAAAGAAACTGTTGTTGACAAAAGGGTTAACCTTATAACAATCTCCCAATCACTGGTCTTCTTCCCAATTCTAAGAATTTTTAAGTCAATAAGGTGGAGTAATGATTAGAGTGCCAGGCTTGGAAGACCTAAGTCCAAATCCTGCCTCAGACACTTACTAACTGTAACACTGAGCAAGCCATTTCATCCCTTAGTCATACTTTCCCCATTTGTAAAATGATGGTAATAATAATAGCTCCTACTTCACAAAGTTGTTCTGGGGATTAAGTGAGATAACCTATGCAAACCTTAGAGCTGTATAAATTATTCCTGTTATCAACTTTCATCCTTTAGGTTCCTATAGCCTTTCTTCAGGCACCACAGCAAAGATGATTGGGGAATTGACAGAGGGGGAGAAGAAAAGGAGAAGCAAAACTCCAGGATACAGAGAGGGAGAGAGAAAGAGAAGAAGATGAGAGCCCCCACCAGCCTCAACCTTTTTTTCTAAAAAAGGAATTATTGAGAACCATAATCTAGGCAAATACATTTTTAATTGAATAATTTTCTTCATTTTGTGCTCAAGGGGCAGAAAATCCTTTATAGAAGAAGCTTGAAAGGAAAGACAACACACACACACACACACACACACACACACATTCTTCTCTGACTGAAGAGAGATAAATAATGATGGCACCCCTACCTTCTGTTCCACAGCCCTATGAGGTAGATATTATTATCTTCATTTTATAAATAGGAAAATTGTGGTCAGGAGATGAAGTGACTTGCCTACTGTCACAACTGCCAAGTTTCTGAGGCAGAATTTGAATTCAGAACTTACTGATTCCAGGTCCAGGATTTGGACTACCAACCTTACAGGATTTGGGCAGTATTTGCCTTAAATAAATCTTATTACGAGTCAAATGAATGCAACAGTATCTTAAAAAGTCATGCCATTGTGGGCATTGAGAGGCATGGCTTACAGGAATATAGTGGAGACATTGACCACTGTCCCTAGAAGACCAGTCTGTCTAGCACCCTAGAGGTGTCTTCAACCTGCATTTCCCTCCTCTAGCTGGTGAGTTCCTCCCCAGAACCACCATTTAAGGAATTGTCCAGGCTATCCAGGCTTGTTTCTCTCCTAGTTCAACCCTTCATAAACTGACTTTTCCAACTTGGCACCCTAAGAATACCCTTCCCCAAGAATAGAATTCAGGGAGATTGATGAATTTACCAGAAATCAGGAATCAATACTTCAAAACCAAAAAAAAAAAGAATACCCTTCCCCATCCTCTTAACCCACTCCTTCCCCCTTTCTAATTCCCCTTTCCTATGTAGTCTTCCTCCGTTAGATTGAAAATTCCTTGAGGGTAGGTACTGTCTATATTTTTTGCTTGCAGTTTATTACTAATATTAGAGTATATATTTTGACAGATACATTTGCTGTTGTTCAGTCATGTCCAAATCTTCATGGCTCCATTTGAGGTTTTTTGGGCAAAAATACTGAAGTGATTTGCCATTTCAATCTCCAGTTCATGTTATAGATGAGGAAACTGAAGCAAATGGGGATGAATAATTTGCCCAGGGTCATACAACTAGTACGCGTCTGAGGCTGGATTTGAACCCCGGGAGATAAGCCTTCCTGACATTAGACCCAGCAGTCTATTCATTGTGCCACCTAGCTGCTCTCTCTCTGTGTTCCTGTCTGTCTGTCTGCTGTGTCTCTCTGTCTCTCTTTCTCTCTCCTTTCTTTTTCTGCATCTCTCCATCTCTATCACTATTTCTAACTCCTCTCTCCCCATCTATCTTCCTTCCATACTCTAACCTGCAAAGACCAGACCTAGAATTTCTCTGTCCACTTCTAAATAGTTTAGAGAGGATACTGATTAAGTTGAAAAACATTCAAAGGAGGGCAGCTCACATATCTTCATGAAAAGCATCATTTGTTCCCTAGGAGTATAACAACCCCATCAGGCTCTGCTTGGTGCTGGTGATAAGGTGAGGCTCCAGGATACACCTAATTTTGCCTGCTGATCAAGAATACTCACTTCCTGCTCTGTTCATGCCTTCTCTGAGGTGGGCATCCAGACACTTCCTAGGATATGGCAACTTAGCAAGACAGGCAGTTGAGGATTGTGCCAAACCCCTTCTGCAGATCTCACACCTCCCTGATCCTCTTTCAGGACTCACTCTTCAATGGTTAACCTCTTCCCAGCCCTTCTTATTTGCCCTGTGCCAGGGGCAATGAGTTCCTGTCTGGCAATAGGTACCTTCCCAAACCAACTTGCCTGTCTTCTTACTCACATCCTAAGCCTTCTCCTCAATGGTCTATTCCAGATCTACCCAACCTTCCTACTACACCCATCACAATTAACAAGTTCTCATTCATATAAAACAGCTACTGATATTCTTTCCATCTTCTGACACTCACTGAGACCTCAGTTACCCCAATTACACTTCAGAGCAGCTTGGCAAGGCCAACACCTTTATATGAACTAATAATGTCATCTTCTCCCATCTGCACCAATAAATTGTTCCCAATATCACTACCACTCTCACTAATCTTCAATCTTTCCCTATCTAATGCCTAAAAATATACCCAAGCCTCCCCCCTTTAAAAAAAAATCACTTGCTCCTATCTTTCCCCCAGCCATTATTATCCTGTACTTTCCTCCCTTTCATAGCTGAACTCCTTGGGGAGAAAAATCCATCTAAATTCAATGTCTCCACTTGCTTGCCTCATTCTCTTCTAAACCCTCTGCAGTTTGACTTCTGACCTCATCATTCAACTGAAACTGGTTTTTTCAAAGTTACCAGTGTTCACTTAACTGCCAAATCAAATGGCTTTTTCTCAGTCTTCATTCTTCTTGACCTCTCTGCAGCATTTCACACTGTTGACTACATTCTCTTCCAGGATATTCTCTTCTCTGGATTTTCATGGCATAATTCTTGGTTCTTCTCATCCCTATCTGATTACTCTTCATTCTCCTTTGTTGGATCTTCACCCATGTCACACCCATTAATTCTAGGTGTCTCTCAAAGGCTCCATCCTGAGTTTTTGTCCTTTTTCTCTCTATATTCTCAAATTTGATAATCTCATGCTACCGTGACTTCAGTTATAAGCTCTATGCAGATGACTCCCAGCTCTGTATATCCAGTCCTATCCAATCCCACATCAACAACTGTCCATTGGACTCCCATCCAGAT
Source organism: Macrotis lagotis (assembly GCF_037893015.1). NCBI lineage: Eukaryota > Metazoa > Chordata > Mammalia > Peramelemorphia > Peramelidae > Macrotis > Macrotis lagotis. Next base: position 233,299,007 of record NC_133662.1, on the reverse strand, counting down.
GTTCAATAGTCAACTCAAACTTAATACAGCTAAAATAAAATGTATTATCTTTCCCGCAAACATTCTTTTGGTGCCAGAGTAAATGAAAAAGACTTAATGTTGGAAAAAATCTTTTAACAATTAGAGCTATCAAAAGTGAAAAGAAATGCTTCAAGAGGCATCAGGTTTCTCCTTAAACAGAAGTTGGGTGAATATTTGTCAGGTATGCTCCAGTGAGGATTTCTGTCATGTTTGGGTTAGATTAGAGGAGCACAAAGATCTCTTCCCAATCCCCAAATTCTAATTCCTTCCACCAACTTCTCCTACCTCGAGTGTCTCTCCTTCTCCTTGTCTCAATCTCTTCCTCTTTCCTTTTTTCCTGTATCTTTGTTGCCTCTCTTTTTTATTTCTAACTCCTCTGCTCCTATCTCTCTCTCTCTCTCTCCCTCTGCCTCTCCTTTCTCTCCCCCCCTTCTCATTAAACAGACTTCTCTTATTTCCTGGTTTACTGCAGCAGGATGTCATCCTCTGTCTAGTTAGGAAGCTCCAATTCTAATCCCTCTTTATAATGAAATCAGATATGAAAAAAAAGATTTTCCTCCCAGAGCTTCAACCTGAGATTACACTTTCCAGAAGGACTTCTCAATTTTAGAAGGTCTTTCCTGGAGGGAAAGAGTCTGCTTTACCCAGAGACTAGAAGAAAAATTTCATAACTACATGATATAGTGGCAATAGTACTTGATCTGGGTCAAAGGGCCTGGGTTTAAATCCTGTGTGTTACTCCATAGCTGTGTAACCAAGTCTCTTTTTGGGCTTCACTCCCCTCCTTTGTAAAAATGAAGGAGTTGGATTCAACATCATCAAGATTTTTCCAAGTTCTTTATACTATGGTCCCAGGTGGAGGCATCAGCAATCCTTTGGTTCCAGCTCAGACTTTAGAGCAATGGACCTAAGGAAGCAGCCTGAATGTTAGAAAGAGCCCAGAACTTGAGTCAGGAGACCTGAGGTCTTGAGTGCTGCTTTTTTCTACTAATTTGATGGGTGAGTCATTTCCCATTTATGGACCTTAGCTTTGTTTTCTGTAAAATGATGGGGTTGAATTAAATGAACTCCAAACTCCCTTCTTCCTCCAGCACCATAGGATGCTCTGACCAGGAATAGGTAAAAATAATAACAGGAAAGATTTCCTTTTTTTCTGTGGGATGCCAATCAGCAGTTTCTGACAGCTGTAGGTCTCAATGACCCAGAGAAATCAGCAGCCACTTATAAGGTAATGGGGGAAAGGAACAGAGATATTGCACCATTAGGACAAGAGGCATCCTGGAGCAATTCTCAAAATAAACTGTGGGAGAAAGGTGAGTCAGAGATTGAGTTGAGAGAGGAGGGAGCACACTCAGCATTAGTACTAGTGAGGCTGTGATCTCATCAATGGGACCATTTCACCCAACAATATAAATTGCACCCTATCCAGACCTATCCATGCTGGGCTTAGTATTCATCAACAAGCCCACATCTTCATGACATATCCATCCTCTTTTTATTTCACTCATTTCTTTGAGGATATCTTTTATACCCTGTCTACTGTGCCACTCTTTGTTGGCAAAGTGTTGCTATCTGATCTCTGTAACTTTTGATTGCCTCTGTGAGATCCTCAACAAATGTTTGTTTTATCAAATGATTGTTGAACAGAGAAGGTTAGAGAATAGATTGGGTTAATACATGGAGGCTTCTTGGAAAAGATTGGGTCTTTTTCCTTTCTTTTCCTTTTTTTCCTCCAAAGTGAAGGTGATCCCTTCAATGCTGCATATTGTAGCCCAATCCTAAGACACTTGTCCATGTCCTCTCCTGAATCCATCTAAGATTTGAGGACAGGATGATCTGTCCAGAGTTCTCTCAGCATTGCAGATATCAGTGAAACAGGTAGGCTACTCATCAATTATTCTTCACTCTTACTACATAATTATTACTGGAGTTGGGTTTTTTCTCTTGATGGTATACTTCTCTGTGGACACACTTGCTTTGAATCTCCTCAGTGCTTCTTTGTGAAATGTTGCTACCGAGTCATGCCCACTAAGTACTTCACCTATGTACCTTGGAAACTTCATTTGAATTCTTTGAAGACCCTAGTGAGTGTTCCCTAACCCATAGCCACTCCTCGGCAGAAAAAGAAAGGGAGCAAGAGAGGGAGGGAGATAAGAAGGAAGGATTTCTTAAGTACTGACTAGGTATCATGCACAATATTAAATGCTTAATAAATATCTTATTTGATCCTCAAAACAACCCTGGATATTGGGTGCTATTATCCCCATTATGCAGTTGAGGAAATTGAGACAAACAAAGGTTCATTGACCCGCACAGGTCACCAAATGAATAACTAAGACTTGGTTTGGACTCAGATCTTCCTGACTCCAGGCTCAGTACTGTATCCTCCCTACCACCTAGCTGCCTCTATTGATGGGGTTAAACATAAGAATAAAGGTTGGCACCCATGCAATTTCTCAAAGATAATCTGACTGATCTCTTCCTGTTCAATCTCACCATCAATTTGAAATGTCTACCCAAGACTTGTAGACTGATGCATCAGCTCCAAGACTTGTCCTTTCAATTGTATATCATAGTCGGCCTGGTGTAATGGATAGAGTTCTGTCTTTGGAGTCTGGAAAAGCTGAGACTGAAAGTGAACATAAGTAGCTATGGACAGGTACCAAAAGTTTCAGTGAGCCTCAGGTTTCCCATTAAAATAGAGATAATGATATGAACTATTATCTATCTCAAATGCGTTTGTGAGATTAAAAGTAGATAAAGATATGTGAAGTGTTTAACTCTAAGCCTCTAATAAGTGTCATTTATTATTATTATTATTATTATTATTATTAATCTATTTGGTTCTTCCTTTGGGGAAAGTTAGTGCCAATTTTTTTTGAGTGATTATACATTTTATTAGGAGCCTCTGCAATGATCTAAGTCTTAATGTGATGTCAAACTGTAGCATTTAGGGGACCTCATCAACTCTAGCAAAATTCTCTTCAATTAGACTTTGCCCCAGACATCCTCTGGAACAATGACAGACACCAACCTAAGTGTTGCTGTTTTATGGAGAAAGCAATCATTTGCCAGCTGTGTGACTCTGGTCGAGTCATTTAACCTCAGTTCATAAAATTGCGAGAGGTGGATAAGGAGGTGGATTCAATGTTCTGCATGATCCCTTCTATTTATCATCCTATTTTAGGTCTAGTTTGATCTTAAAAAATTAGGTCTTTGAAAAGAATTATTTCTGATGCAGTACTTTTCAAGGAATCTTGGCACATATGTGAGAGAAACATTGTTGGAAGAGAACCCTTAAGGCAGTGATTTTTTTCTACTGACTCAAATGCTTTTCTTTATAATCAACTGATGAAATAAGCACAGTGGGACCTTGTATTCTTTATACCTCTTGGTCAGTTTTGTGACTGTAAAGATGTGGTTTGTCATAAAGTCTTACTTTTGAAAGTCTGCCTTTCCCATATTCTCCTCTTCTTTTTAAAAACTGTACTTTAAAGGAAAATGAAGTATTATTCACAGGGAGAAGCCCATTCTGGGCAGAAAATTGAATAAAACATTGAAAAGAGAAGAGAGGGAGGGAAAGGAAGGCCATCCTGCCATCCTTTTTACCCAATTTGAGAGAGACAGGCAGAAAGACAGAAACAAGGAGAGAGAGAGAGAGAGAGAGAGAGAGAGAGAGACTTTGATGGAGAAAAGATTCTGCAAATCACTTTATCTTTACCTCAATTTCCTTATCCATTAAATGAAAGTGTTACATTTGATGACCTCTATGATTCCATACATCCATGTCTTATGATGAATTTATATTATCCCCAATTTTAAATTACATTTAATTTTCTATGCAAGGCATTTGACAATATGAACAAGAAAAATAGCCTAGTCCTTGCCTTCAAGTAACTCGCCATCTAACAGGGAGGCTAAGATATATAACTATGTGATCAAGTATGATATAAGATAGAATTAGTTTGTTGTTTTTATTCAGCTGTTTTCAGCCATGTCTGATTCTTGATGACCTCATCTGGGGTTTTCTTGACAAAATTATTAGAGTGGCTTGCTATTTTCTTCTCTAGCTCATTTGACAGATGAGGAATCTGAAGAAAACAGAATTAAGTAAATTGTCCAAAATCAAACAGCTAGTAAGTGTCTGAGGCCAGATTTGAACATAAGAAGAGGGGTCTTTCTGACTTGGCATCCTAACCACTCCACCACCTGAGTGCCTCCCTCCACCAAAAAAAAAACCTAGCAACATTCTATAAGATATATGAAGAGGAAAAATTATGTGTGTGGAATAGGGTAGAGATTAGGGAATGTTTCCTAGAGGAGAAGATAAGATTCTTGAAATAAAAAAAGGATTTCCCCAGAAAAAGGATGGAAACAATGCATTCCAGGCATTGCCAGTTGAAATATGAAAACAGAGAGCAAGATTAGAGAATTAATAACAATATGAGAAGAGACAGTTCAAAGAGAAAGTAGGAATCTAGTTTTGCCAAAATACAGAATTCACTGAGAGAAGAAGAATGAAATAAGCATGAAAGATAGGTTGGAACCACATAATGGGGAGCCTTAAATTATACAAGAATATGTTGTGTTTTATCCTAAAGGCAATAGGGAACCACTGAAGGTTTTAGGGAGTGGCATAGAAAGTCTTGTGCATTAGAAACATTATTTGAGGTTAGAAAGAGAAGAGACCAAAATGGGAGGAAAAGTTATGGGGTTATTTTAATATTCCAGTGAGAACTGATGAATATCTGAACTAGGGAGAATGGCTCCAACATGAGTAGAGGGATAGGAAAGATCTTTAGTTGAGGCAGAATTTATAAATGATTGGGGGGTGGAGGAGGTGAAAGAGAAGGAAGCGTCAAAAGATAAAGTTGAGGTTTTAAGCCTTGGTGACTAGGAGGATGGGGAAGTTGAAAAGAAGGGTTGTTGGTGGAGAAGGGAATACAAAGGACATGCTGAGTTTGGTTTTAGAACTATCAAGTTTTAGAGCTGTTCAGTAGGTCATCAGAAATATTAGAATAGAACACAGGAAAGGTAGTGGTTGAGGTTAGACCAGTGAGTTATCCCAGAAGGGATAACTAAAGCCATGGAAGTAGATAAATTCACTAAAGATCATATATACATATAATTAGAGCTGAAGGGGATCTTAGATATCATTTAGTCCAATCCCTTCATTTTATAAAAGAGAAACTGAACCCCAGAGAGGTTAAGTGATTATTCAATTTTCACAAAGGCAATAAGTACCAGAAGTGGGATCTGAACCTGGGTCCTCTGACTCCACAGTCAGTGCAGCTTTTACTATGCTATGCATAGTAAATACTTTTGTTTTTTAGGGCTTTTTTGTAAGGCAAACAGGGTTAAGTGGCTTGCCCAAGGCCACACAGCTAGGTCATTATTAAGTGTCTGAGACCAGATTTGAACCCAGGTACTCCTGACTCCAGGGTGGGTGCTTTATCCACTATGCCACCTAGCCGCCCCAGGGTTCTTTACTTTTTCATATATCATGCATCCCTTTGGAAATTTGGTGAAAACTATGGACCTTTTCTCAAAATAGTGGAGATAGGTGGGGTGGAGTTAATACCTAATTGGAATACATACAATATTCCAGTTAAAGGCTGGGGAAAATAAAGGTGAAGGATTTCTTATCCAATTTCCATGAACATCTTGACATCTATCTATGGACCAGATACTTGCAAACATCAAACTAAGAACCCTAGGTATAACGAGATAGTGGAAGAGGATCGAGGACAGAGCTTTGGGTGACAGCCACATTTAAGAGTTCAAGAAAAGGCAAAATGAGTCACCAAAAGAGTCTAAAACCACGCAGTTACAAAAAGGATCAGGATAGATCAGCAATTCAGAAGTCACAGAAGAGAGGAATATTTAAAAATGAGTGATCAACAGTATCAGTGAAGAAGGGTCTGGGAAGATGAGTCTTGATGCAAGCTTTCGATCATGCCCAGAGGAGGAGAGAGGACACGTAGATGAGAACCTGATGAATATCCATGAATGCAGCTCCTTATGCCCAAGGAATTCTACTGACCCCTGTAATTAATTTTATCTGACCTCTTATTGACTAGTGCAGTCAAAGGTGTTTGAAGTTTATTTGCCCCAGATTGTAGCATCTATCTCCCTTTGTCTAATTCTGTACAAAATCACAAAACATCTAAAAACTAGAGGTCATTCATGATCAGGTCATTGTCTGAATATGATCATATTCTGGGCACAATTATCAGGGCAGTTTCATTTCCTTGGGTCAGAGGCAAAACTAGGGAATCAACCAATGGCAGTGAGGCAGATGTGTACGTCTTCTCTCATTTTTGTATGAGTAAGTATATCCATGTGGATTGTATATATTATTCGATAAGTCCTTTACTTAAGTTAAGGCATTGTCTTTGTTCCTTAAATGCCCAAACATTAATAACATAAAAACTAAAACACAGTTCCTGGATTTGTAATTAAGTTTTGGAAAGAGAAGTTTTGGAGAGTGATGACAGAAGAGAGACTGCAAGGTGAATGACAACCTTTTCTAGAACTTTAGCAGTGAAAAGGTGAGAGTAATATAAGGGATAACTCTAGTGGTTAAGAGGTCAAGGGAAGCTTTGCTTAGGGTAGGGGAGAACTGATTATGTTGGCAGAAAAGAAGAGCCAGTAAAGATGGAGAGGTGGAAGATAAGAGAAAGAAGAAAAAAATCAATAGAATTCCTAAGAGTGGGATTCAATAGAATAAGGGTTAGCCTTGTCTAAGGATAAAGTCATCTTATCTTCTCAAATAAAAGGAATGAATAAGAAAATAAGCCACTGGCATTTTGAGGCATAGATGAAATGAAATGAGGGAATGGGTAACTTCTCAACAAAATAAGAGACAAACTCCTTTTGAGAAGGAAGGTTAAGACTATAGTTAGGAGCTTCAGTAGAAAGGAGAATGCTTGGGACAGTCACTCTAATGAGAGTGATGAAAACAAAGCAAAGATGAATAGAAGGACTTCTGTGCAACAATAGGGACCCAACTGATAGAATGAATTTTAAGTGTATAAAGGCACAGTTTTATTACATCTACCCATAAATCTTCATGACTTGGAGATTTCAACCCTGCTCTCTCCCAAGCTTGGATCTTAACATAGGGAGAAAAGACATAAGCCCTCAGCTAAGATCACTTATATGATAGAGAGGATCCATCCAAAGGCGAGGAATGGTCTCATTGGAATTAGATAGATCATCCATTCAACTGCATATTTGGGCAATAGATTGCATGGCATAGTGAATAGAGTGCTGGGTTTGGAGTCTGGAAGACCCTAGTTCAAATTTTACCTTACTTTGTTTGACCATGAAACTCAGTTTGCTCATTTGTAAAATGAGAATAATAATGCCCTCACAAGCTTAATAGCAGAGTGAATAGTAGAAAAGAAGGTAGCCCTCACAAAAATGCACAAAAATCCCTTATGGCTCTGCCATCTCCCAATATGGTAGGAGGTGGACCCTAAGGGGAAAAGGGTAGGTCTCCTGACTGTAGGGTTCAACTTAAAGGAGAGATGGTAGATTTTTGTAACTATTTGGTGAAACAGTGGTTAGAGGGTTAAACTTGAAGTCTGAAAGGCCTGAGTTCAAATCCAACCTTGGGTACTTATTAGCTATGTGACTCTGCACAAGTCACTTAACCTCTGTTTGTCTGAGTTTCCTCAGTTGCAAATATAATAAAAGCACTTACCTCTCTGAATTGTTTTGGGGATTAAATTAGATTATATTTGTAAGCACTTAACAATAGTGAATGCTTAATAGAAGCTGTTTTCCTCCCTATTCTTTCTTTCTCCAAAAAGCCAGTATCAAGGGCACTGGTTTGGCTAACAGATTCCCACAAATTCTAGGGCAATTGGAAATGGAAGGACCCTGTTTTTTGGTTGGTCCTGACTGACACTTGTCCTAAGGATCCCTAGTAAGACTGTTGTTTTATATCTCCTTGACACTTTGGGGGCAGTGTATTGATAAGGAGGAAGAAGTTTTCCTGGGGGGCTAACATTACTACTTGGGTTTGCTGAAAATGAAAAGATAAGTTCCTATAGTCTGGGCCTCAGAGGAAGAAAAGAAAGAGACAATTATTAAGCACCTACTAAATTAAACAAAAGGTCAGAGAAGCACAAATCCTCCCCTCCCACCCTGAGCCAGAGTAGCAGCTGCTGCTTTCACCAGTAAAATATGAAACTCTGGGGACCCCTACTCATTAGCTAATGAACTGCCCTTCATGTTGCTGCTTCTGTGTTCCATAGTATGCAACTCCTCTGAGACTCCCATAGCATTACTGAAATTCTTGTTGTGGTAGAGATAAATACTTGATTTGTCTTCCTCTCTCCCCCCTCCCTCTCTACTCCCCTAATCATGACAGTGGGAAAAGTCTGGAGATAGGGAAGACTAGAATGAAGGGAAAGAAAAGCTAGAACCATAATGAAAGATTCCTCCATTTTGGAGAATCACAACAGACCACAGCCATACACAAGACCCCTCAGTTCATGAAGGGAATTAATTGAGGGATGTTATTTCAGGAGAGAGGGAAACCGCTGCTTCCTATTGGTCTAATCATTTTTGTTATTTGGTGCTAAACTCTGTTGTTTTTATACCACCAAAGCACTTCAAGTGCTGTCAGAGTCCTAGAAAATCAAGACCCTGGTACAAAACTTTAACCACCCTACTAAGTTGTGGCTCTGAAAGTCAGACCCATGATTTCATATTCAGAGAATTCCTGTGATTTCAGGTTTCACAGAACTCTCAATGTGACAACTCTCCCTAGTATGTGTGCTCTAACTTAGCATCTTAGAGCTTGTTTCAAAACCCACTTCAGTCTGGCATCCCTTGGCTTTCAGGAAATTTTCCCCATGTCCTCTGTTCAATTTGAAAGGAAATAAATTCTACAGTTAACCAAATAAATGCATATAAGTGAAAGAGATCAATTTCAATAGACTAGCATATATACCAAATATTCCCTATGAGCATTAACAGAATTCTTATACCTTTTCTGAGTATAAATAAACATAACTGGATTGGGAGCCTCTGACATTGAGCAGACAGTCTTAACCTGGGTCTGTGAACTTGTGTGTGAGCATGTATAGATACATATGCATATTACATATGTGTATATATACACATGTATACACATACCCAGATGCACACATTCATACACAACACTATTTCAATATAATTGGATTCTTTTGAATACTATGTATTTTATTTTATGCATTTGGAAACATTCCTTTGAAAAATGGTTCATAGGCTTCACCAGACTTCCAAAGGGGTCCATGATGCAACAAAGTCTATCCTTGTCTTAGAGAGTGGTCAGGGACTAAGGAATGAAAGGACTTGCCCATCCATTATATTTCAGAGGGAAACCCTGGCCTTCCCAACTCAAAGACTGTCCCTCTATCCACTGTGCCACTTGTTTCACTGGCTTTGGGAAAAGGAAAACAAAGGGGAGGAAGAAAAAAGTGGAGGAGAGAAAGAAAAAGAAGAGGGGTGGAGAGAAGAAGAGAAAGCTATGTTGCTTTCCATACACTATCTCTTTTGAATTTCATGATAGCTCTATCATGGAATTTTGGGCATTATTAAATCCATTTTAGAAATAAGGCAGTTGAGGGGCAGCTAGGTGGTGCAGTGGATAAAGCACCGGCCCTGGAGTCAGGAGTACCTGGGTTCAAATCCGATCTCAGACACTTAATAATTACCTAGTTGTGTGGCCTTAGGCAAGCTACTTACCCCCATTTGCCTTGCAAAAAAACCTAAAAAAAAAGAAAGAAGTCAGTTGAAAGTCAAAAAGATTAAGTGAATAACTCATGATTACAAAGTTATTAGTGTCAGAAGCAAGATTCTCACTCTAGTCTTCACTGACTCCAAGGTCAACATGCTAACCATTGTACTACAAGAAAAAGAAAAAGAAAGAAAAGAGAAAAGGGAAGGGGGAGAAAGAGATAGGAGGAGGATAGAACAAGAAAGACAAAGAATGCAAAAAAGAAAAATGGAGGGAGGGGGAGAGACAGAAAGGGTGTGTGTGTGTGTGTGTGTGTGTGTGTGTGTGTACACGCATGATGGATCCCTTGGGCAGTCTGGTGAATGCACCAGTGTTCTTAAATGCAAAAAATAATACATAATAATTCTATTGAACTCCAGTTACCAAAATATTTAAAAAGTAAGTTCAAGAACCCCCATATAAGAACATCCCTACCCCCCAGTATAGAGGATAGGACTTTGGATTTTGAGACAGGATCAAATTTTACTTTATATATTTGCTAATTGTTTGAACCTGGACAAGTTAATTCCTTTCTCTGTTTTCTTTTATTAAATCAAGGTGTTGGACTTGCTGGCTTCCAAGGTCTCTTCCAGATCTAAATCTATGATTCTATGATTTTTTTCCTCTTTCTATCCCCCTGCCCCTTTTTCTTCCTCCTTATCATACACTGCCCCCAAAGTGGCAAGGAGATATAAAAACAACAGTCTTGCTAGGGATTCTTAGGACAAGTGACAGTCAGGACCAACCCAGAAGTAGGCAGAAAAAAAGAGTTAGTATATCTTCAGAGGGTCCTTCCATTTCCAAATTCCCACCCCCTGTCCCCAAGGCATAATTCAAGCAAGATATAATTACCTAATACAGAACCTAAACAGCATGTGATATGTGTCCAAAAGGGCCAATAATTTAGCCACATCTAGAGGATAATTAAAACTAGCTCCTACAAATCCTATAAATAGGAGATCCTGAAATAGGGCCCAGTGGTAAGTCCATGAGAGCCAAGAAGTCTGGCAGAGGTTGTAGCCTAGAGCTCAGAAGTGGGGAAGGGAGGAAGAGGCAAACCAGACAGAGATGTAGGCACAGTAAGCCCATGGATTTACTAGGTGGTAGAGTTGGTGGAGTGTGAATCTTAGAGACAAGAAAAACAGAGTTTTCAAATCTGGCTATAAGCACTTACTGGCTTGTGACCCTGAGCAAGATATTTCACCTCTATCTACCTCAGTCTCCTCAACTCCTCCTGGTTATTGTGAAGATTCAATGAAATAATATTTTTTAAGGTATTTAGCACAGTTCTTTAATTAGTAGATGCTTAATTTAGTAGGTGCTTAATAATTGTCTCTTTCTTTTCTTCCTCTGAGGCCCAGACTATGGGAACTTATTTTGCCATTGCAGCAAGCCCAAGCAATGTTAGTCCTGCCCCCCCCCCCCCCCCCCCGCCCAACCAGGAGAAACTCTCCTTTCTATAAAGAGAGTTTGTTTAGACTTCAGAGGAGCAATTCCATCACTACCTTTTCCTTTATTAATAAGGCATAGGACCATTGGGGTGTGAGGCTTAGCAAAACAAAGAACACTCAACTCAAAGTGAAGAAGACTTGGATTCATATCCTCCCTCAGATACTGAACTGCTTTGTAACATTCCACCCCCAACCCCCACCTCCCAGAAAATTATTTAATTTTTCTGAGCCTCAGTTTCCTGGGGAGAACAAAAGCATTTAACTCACAGTGGTAAAGGCAAAATGAGATTGTATATATAGTGCTTTGTGAACAATGAAACATCGTATAAATGTACATTATTCAACTTTTTTTAAGTTAAACCTGTAATTTCAATGAACTCTCAGTAAGAAAATTCAGCCCTGCCGATGCAGAATGGTACATCTTTGGGGGTTGCCTGAATGGTTAAAAATGTCTTATTCAGGATCAAATAAGCAGGATGTTGCCAAGTAGGGGCTTACACCAAGGACATCACAAAGGCCTTCATTCTATTTTCTACATCATACTCTGTCAAGGACCTCATTATCTTAAAGGAGGAATGGGGCTGGATTAATATAGCTGTGGTTCGGTACCGATCTGAGAAAAAAGGCAACAAGAATTAAAGGAAGGACGTCAGACTGTCGCTGGGGTCTATGACCTGTGCTTGTCAGAAGGTTAGGATGAGGTGGTATAAGATCTTTGAAAGACAGAGACAGAGAGAGGAAGAGATAGGAAGGGCCAGGGGGGAGGAAAAAGAAAGAGAGAAGAAAAGAGATGAAATAATTAGATAAAGAAAAGAAAGGAAAGAGAAGGAGAAATGGGAGTGTGTGTGTGTGTGTGTGTGTGTGTGTGTGTGTGTGTGAGAGAGAGAGAGAGAGAGAGAGAGAGAGAGAGAGAGAGAGAGAGAGAGATTGATTGTCTGAGTGGAGCCTATTTCCAATCTCTTGGTTCTAATATTCTATACAATTTCCTCTCAGAGCAGACACTATCTCTGGCTCTGTCTGAGTGTATAGAATAGTGAAAAGAAGGGTAACTGACAAATGGAAAATCAACAATTCTGAATTTAAATTCAAAATGTCAACTCTCTAATGAAGGAATGGGAGAGGTGCAGCTAAGCATATGAAAAACATATGAAATATATAAGAATACTTATATGAAACATAAAATAGGCTATGTGAAATATATTTTTAAATGTATGTAAATAAACAAGACATTTGATTGTTGACTGATCATGGAGGAATTGGAGAGATATAGCTTAGCATATGAAAAACACATGAAAATATATAAACATTTATATGAAACATGTTACATAAAATATATTTTAAAATGTATATGAGAAAGAAAACAAGGTATTTGGTTATCTGCTGGCCAGAGAGTCCATATGAGCAGTGATGAGAAATAGCTACTAAAAAAAAAATCAGTGAAATATTTGGTGTCATTAACAGAACAAATGAATTATCAGGTATACAGAAAATATCTTATATGTGCTGGGAACTGTCCTAGGTACTAGTGATACATACACAAGAATGAAGATTCTATGACCTCAAGGAGCTTACATTTTATTCTGAGCATCATTCAACATGTACCCAAAGAATTATATACAAAATAAATACAAGGTAATGATGGAGAAGGAAAATGCCAGCTTCTGCAGGATCAGGAAAGGGGTCATCTAGGAGTTGATGCTTGATACTGAGCATTGATAAAAACTGGAGATTCTAAGAGGTGAAGAGGGAGGGTATTCCAGGCTTGAGAGTCAGCTTGTGGAAAGCCACAAAAAATGTCTTGAATGAGGAGGAGCAGTAGCATTGGCCAGTTTGGCAGCATTGACCAGTCAAAGAAGCATGGACAAGGCAAAGGGCTTTACATAACTAATGGGGAGCTTGTATTTGATCCTAGAGATAATATGAAGTTATTAAAACTTATTGGAGGAGGGGGAATGGTTGTTGTGGTAGGATTTCTACTATAGGAAAATCATTTTGACAGCCATGTGGATGACAGATTGAAGTAAGGAGAGACTTGAGGCAGGGAGTCCAATTAGAAGATTATTGCAATAGTCTGAGCAAGTAGTCATGTGGAATGGAACATTGATGATAACCATTTGAGTGGAGGAAAAAAGTGGATTTATGAGAATTGTGAAATAAGCCTAGTCTCACAGGTTCAAAATTTCTCTTATTTTAAATGCAATAAGTGCTTATGAGTCATAAAAACTTCATTTCAATTAATTTACTATTTAAAGTTTAAAAACATGGTATCAGAATGAAAGAATGTAAAATATGACTCCTCTGTGAAAGGCAGAAATAGGAAGAAGCAGACTAAAGACAGTTCAAGCTCTAGGAAACATTTCTGACAACTTTCTACCCCTCTTTCCCTACCACTACCCCGAGGACAATCCTTTGATACTTCAAATTGGCCAATGGTTTAGGTTTGTTTTGAGGTTCCAGGGAACAGAACTAGAAACTGGATGAAAGTTACAGGAAGCAGTTTGGAAATAAATATAAGGAAAATGTTCTCATAGAACTGTTCATCAAGGAAAAAGACTACCTCATCAAGTGAGCCCCCTATCACTGAACATGTTCAAACTGGGGTGGCAAGACTACCTGATGGAGAAGACCCAGAAGGAAATTCTGGCATCTGGGAGAGGCTAGATCATCAGATCTCTAAGGTCCCTTCGCTTACTAAGTATCTATGATTCTTCAGAACTTAAAAAAATAGCTTATATAAAGGGGCTGGGCCCCAGAAAAGGAGGCAGCAAGCTGTCAGCACTGATGGAGTGGCCCCGAGTCACAGGCTCTCTTCTTTCTATATTTCCTTTCATAATCTGGTTTTCCCCTTTCCAATCTCATTTACTCCTAGGCTCACTACCCTTGCCAATAGCTCTTGGAAGGGTCAGGAGTTCGGGGGTGCACATAAAGGCTGGGAGTATAGTTCTGACTGAAAGAACTCATATCCCCCCACAACTGAATGACAATGACAATGAGTAACCCCTGTGACCTTTAATCAAAGGCTCCAGGAGAGTAAGCACGATGGATGGAGATCATTTCTTCAGCTCCAATTATACTGGTAACTTCCCCTGTCAAGAGGCAGACAGAATTGGAGAGTGGCTACTGAGATATAATGACCCTAAGAAGATTAAATGGCAAGGTCTCAGAAGAGAGCCACTAAGTGAGGGAGGGGGCTGAAAAGAAGAAGGTCACTCTCACTTTCCTCACATATGCCCCCCTGCATATCTGAAAATGCAGCAGAGGGGTTCCCTCCAGTCTTCCTTTCCTTCTTACCCCTTTCTTTTACCTTGAGGTCAGAAAGGCAGTTTAGGGAATGCAGAGTAGTTATCACACACACAAAAAAATTGGGTGATAGGAAAAATTAATTAGACTAAAATTCTGTGAAATGGGTGCTATTATGAGCATCCATTATGTAAATGAAGAAACTTATGTTGAGAAAAGTTACCATGATGTAAAATGAAGTAGTTGGATTGAAAGAGTTGGAAGGTTTCTCTTCCCAATTCTACAGCCATGACCTCATGGTATGCTAACAGAATCCACTTAGATGACTGAATCCTAATATTTATAGCTCATAGATTTAGAACTGCAAATCTACAGATTATGTAGGACAGAGGTTTTTAACCTTTCTTGCATCATGGACCCCTTTGAGAATTACATGAAACCAGTGGATCAAGAACCATGGAGATTTTCTACCTTTACAATTGCTGGAAATGTGCAATCCCAGTTAGGAGTTAGTTAAAAAAAAGATGTCAAGTCTTTTCCTATCCAGGATCATAGATGACCTGAAATCTTTCCATTGACCTTTGGTTAAGAACTCCAGATCTAATCCAATCCCCTCATTTTTACAAATGAGTGAAATAAAGCCCAGAGAGGTAGCCTCAGAGCCCCAGTTGTGATTTTCCTGGTGATACTAAGAGAAGTGTGAACCCACCGTTTGGTGAGATGGGTTCAGTTACATGATTCCCCAAAAAGGGATGAGATTTAGGAGGAGAACAATCATTCTTCCTGGTCAGGACTGACCACCACTGTCCTAGGATGTGGCTCTGTTTCAGGCTCTACAAGGAATCAGAGATGGAAGAAATTTAGAGATTATCTGGTCTAATTTCCACCACCACCACCCCTTTTTTTTTTAACAATGGAGGGAACTGAGGTTCAGAAAGATTAAGCATGTTATGGAAGTAATTCAGAGGCAACTAGAAGGAGGTAATTTGGGGAATATTCCATCTAGTGCTCCACTCTCTGGAATCTCTAACTGCTAGATTTGTCCTTTGGTTGGAGAGAACATAACAGGTCTGAGCCTTTGGGGGACAATCTGCCCTAAAGTATAGCCTCAGGGGGATGGATACAAATGTGGGGATCACATTTGTGATAGTTCTAAGAAAAAGTAGCTGTGACTTGACACCCTTGAAAGAGAACCTAGGAAGGGGCTGATTGTTCCTCTCTTTTCTGGATTGTTCATACCCCCAGGTTCTGGTCAGGGTTGTGGGGTGGACCTTGAGTGACATTCAATGGTCATCTGAAGATTGTAGAGGAACTTCTCCCCAGAGTAACCTCAGCTGTGTTTCTCTCAGTGCCGGACTGTATCTACTCAAATGGTCAAGCATCTGCTTCCCAAATCCAGCTTCCTTGAACCAGGCCCACTTTTCCCCGGGTCCAGATTTCCCAATGAAAACCAATTTAAAGGCAGGGTACTGGAGTAAAGCAGGGGGCAGAGGTGGGGGATTAGAAGGGATCAGATTGTGAACTAAAGACACAAGACCATCATGTTCACCTTCACCTAGGAGGTTCATAGACCTAGACGTGGAAGGGATCTCAGAGGTCATCCTCTCATTTGAAGAGTGTTTAGGCATCTTGTTCAAGCAGAATCAAGATTCTAAACTAGGACCTCTTACTCCAAAATAATAATAATACTAATAATACTAATAAACATGCTTTTTCCTTACACTTCACAGGAAGACTTTTGTCTCACTCCAGAACCAGTCCCCAAAGTCCTTCTCAGAAAACTTCTCCCCTTCACACATAGGGAGAAACACTCTGGATTTCCGAGTGCCTTTTTATTCTCTCCAATGTCTCCAGGAAAGAGAAGAATGAAGCCTAAATATTTTTACTTCTTCTGTTTCTGTCTCTTGGTTTCTGAGTTGATAGACAAAACAAGAAAAAGAAAAATGCATTGACTTTAGAGTCAAAGACACTTCTGTCTCTGATATTTATGGCCTATATGACCTTGAGCAAGTCATTTTACATCTGAGTCTCAGTTTATTTACCTAAAACAAACATTATGTGCCAGAAATTGTTCTAAGTGCTGAGAATACAAAAAGAGGCAAAAGACAAATTCCCTACCTTCAAACTCACAGTCTTATATGAATAAACAAATAAATGTAAACAGGCTTTATACAGGATAGATAGAAAATAAAAGGGGTTGGGGAAGCTTCCTGTAAAAAAGGTGTAAAAGAAGCCAGGCTCAGACTCATCTTCCTGAATCCAAATCAGCTTCAAACATTCACTAGCTCTATAACCCTAGGCAAGTCACTTCACCCTGTTTGCCTCAGTCTCCTCATCTGTAAAATGAGCTGGAGAAGGAAATGGCAAACTACTCCAGTATCTCTGCCAAGATAACCCCAAAAGGGGTCATGAAGAGTTGGACATGATGGAACAACAACAAAAGAAGCCAGGGAAGTCATTAGGTGGAAATAAGGAAGGAGAACATTCCAAGCCTGGGAACCAGTCCATATAAAACGAGACACCCCCTGAGACCCTTTCCAGTTCTAAATCTATGATCTTATAACGTTGGACAATTCACTTGGCCTTAGCTTCCTCATGTGTAAAATGAGCGCTTTGGACTAGATGAACTAATGGATACTAGAGTCCAGGAACCTAGAACAAACAATACTCATTGATTAATTAAGTAATTAATTAAGTGCTGGGGGAACACAGAGAAAGGAGATAAGGTCCCCCTGGAATGCAGAGGTACAGTCTCAAGTCTAACTTGCTTCTGGATTCTGACTGAAAAGGTAGTTCTCTAGAAGCCAAGAGCCGACAGTTTTGCTGTTGAGCCTGGGAGCTGAGTTAGAACAGCTTATTAATCTAATCCTAAAGCAAATTTACAAAATCATCAATGGATTTGCAGGAAGCTGATGAAAGAGGCTTCAGGGGAAACTGACAGTCATTCTGGAGATTTGCATCTGGCTATGGAAGGTGGAATGGAAAGAAAGGATGGTACTACTTAGGAATGGCTTCAGCTCCAGCTGCATTTGGGGATGGGACCATCATTCTCAGTCTAATCTCCCTCCCACTCCCTCCAAAGCCAAAGATGCTAAGAGGACAGAAGAGATTTAACACCTGCTAACTGACATTTATGTAGTCCTTTAAAGTTTGCAAAGTGCTCTGCCTAACATATATCATCTTGAGTCAGACCTAAAAGAGGAACCCAGATTTTTTTGACTGAGAGTTCAACACTCTATCAGTTAAACCCTACCCTCTTCTTACCCTAAATCACATGCTCTCCACTGCTCCAGTCTCACCAAAGTGCCAGGTTGCCAAGGGTCATCCAAGTAATCCTCTGGTTCAGCAAAGCTCTATATCTCTCATTTACTTTCTCTTGTTTCCTGGACCCTTCCCTGCCAGCCATAGCCACTAAAGAGATGCATCAGCTCAGCTTCCCCGCCCCCTTCAAAGATTTCCCACTGCCTTTTTGCCTGTCTAGGGTATCCCCACGCTAAGAAGCCAGACCAATGATGATGAAGCAGCTGGGCAACATTATTAGGGGACTGGGGTGCTGAGACTCTTGAAATTTTGTAGGAGTCTAACTCTCACAGTGGGTGGTGTTCACCACATAGAGGTAGAATGGGTTTGTGTCCTTTCTTCCAATCGTGTGACTTAGTTTCTCCATGCCTCATTTTCTACATCTGTAAAATAAGAGGGAAGGGAGAACTAGACAGCCAACTTTAAATCTGTTTCACTAAACCATAGACTGTCAAAACTAGAAGAGACCCAAAGGATCATCTAATGCAATTCTCTCATCTTAGGGGAAAAAAAGCCCAGAGAGGGGCAATGATTTGGCTAAGCTCACCCAGTAAGTTTGTGGGATAGCCATGCCTCAGTCCCAGTCTGAGACCCTTTCCCCTCCTCCATCTACCCCTCCTCCATCTACCCCTGATTATATTCACAACTCATTCCCTGAAGGACGGGTTTCATGATGGATCAACCTTAGCCAGCATCCCTCACCATAGCAACCAGCATCAGAGCCAAACTGCAGTGAGTTTGTAAAGGAATGGTTGGTCATCAACCTGGGCTTTAGCCAGAGGAGAGATAACCAGAGCAGCTGCAGTGGTAGAGAGGAAGGAGCCCTGGTCAGAGAATTTCAGGAGACCCTGGTGTGGGTCAAGTCCTCAGAGCCACTTGACCTTGGACAAGGCCCTTCCACCTCTGGGCTACCCCCACCCAAGTAAAATTAGGAGGTTCCATTAGATAATGTCGAGGGTCCCCCGCACCCAGCTCTGGCATTCTGTGAGATGCCCCACTGAGCCCAGAGTTTTGTACACAAACCTGGAATCCCCCTAGGGTGTGAATCTTGTTAACCTGTTTAGAGAGCACCAATCAATAAAGTAGAAGAAAAGAGAGTCTATTCCAGCCTAGCCTGGCTGGCTGGCCAACCTCTCAGCACCAGCCTGAACTGTTTCCTAATTAGTATCTTAATGTGACGGGCATATGCAATGAAGCATCAAAAAGAATTTAAATTCATTAACAACCATTGAAAGTCTTTCTTCAACACCGAGGTGGAATTATCACTTAAACTGCTTTTAAGGTCTCTACCATCTGCTCACCAACACCGGGGGGTGAAGGCTGCCTACCTTGGATAGGGCTTCGAGGGAGCTGTCTGGGGTTCTGGGCAATGATGAAGTAGACAGATGCCCACCCTCCTAGATGCCCCAGGCAGACAATTAAAGACAGTCTAGCTCTCCTTTCTTTGATTGGGAAAGAGTCTCCTGTTTGTAGCATTCTCTTGGAGCATCTGAGAGAAAAAGGAAATAAAAATGAAATTCAGTCCCTGCCCTTTTAGAGTTTACAGTCTAGGAAGCTGGGAGCTAACCAACAAGTATGAGACTTGTAGCTATCAAGTCTGCAAAAGATTAAGTGATTCCTTTTAAAAAAAAAAAAAAACCTGAAGTTTGGGTTGTTTAGTTTCAATTCCATAGCCCTTTCTTCTCCAATTCCACCTTCTTCCCAGAGAGTTCATTTTGAGGTTTCCCTGCCCTCAAGAGGTTTCCAGTCTGCCTACTCTATCAGGAAAGACTTAATTAAACTCCATTCTCATAGATGTTTTCCTAGGAAGTTATTCCCTATTCCCAGGGAATGCCCCCCTCAGTCTATTTAGAAAGACACAGCCTTTCTCTCATATAGGCACTTAAATGTCATCGTAGAGAGAATGTTCTGCTTGGAGTCAATGCCTTAGATATTCCTAGTAGCTGTGGGACCCTTGTCAAGTCATTTAACCTTTCTCAGCTTTAATTTCTTCACCCCTAAGATGGCACTAATAATAGCAGCCCCCTCTCAAGGCTGCTGTGAAGCTCATATGAGATAGCATACATAAAAGGCTTTGTTGGCTACGTGAGAAATACTTATTGGTAATGCAGACTACCAAGAGTTAAAGCCAAGATATGTGGGGAGAATGTAATACTAGCAGGAACTCCCCTCTCACACTTGCTTCCCTCTTCTTCTCCAACCCCTCCATCCTATGGAATTGGCAAACTGCATAAGGACAGCTAAGGGAAAGAGCTATCTTTGCAGTCAAGGGACCCAGAATCAAAAGGACACTCCTTGATGGGACAGAAAATGTGATCTTTATGAATTTCTTAGTTCAGATTCAAGGTAAATAGCAACTTGTCTTTCTGTGTGTGAGTTCAGCAATATCACAAAATTGTCTTGACCATCCAGTGAGGATGGAGGATCAGGCTGCAATGGTATAAAATGAGTGTAATGAGATATTTAAGATGTTTGGAGCATTCTATATTTGACCATGTGTGATTAGAAGTCTTTCTCATCTTACACAGTTTCTGTGGTGGAGAAAATAAATAGTTTCCCTAGATTTCAGACCCACAATACATATTGAATACCTCTTCTAGAAAGTGACCCTGTTACCTATTTACATTTTACTGAAGACATTTACATTTTACTCATAGACACAAGTCATACCTCAAGTCAGTTTTAGAGATTTCCCTGGAATTACTCCAGGATAACAGCAAGGTCAGAGACTGAAACTTGACCCCTCCCTTTAGGGCCACATTGCCCAGCTCCCTCCAGATCAAGCCAGTTCACGTAAGCCCAGAGTCTCTTGTGAGCCACACTTGCATATAATCTCATAATGTGAAGAGGGCTCGTTTAGGAGTTAGAAGATGTCCGAGTTCCAGTCTGAGTTTCAATCTTATGTGAATTTGGATATTCAGGTCACCCAGCACTCCAGAACCCCCGATCCTGCATGCAACTAAGAAATCATTTTCTTTCTCAGAAAAGGAGTCAGGACCTGGAGCTGAGGGAGAGCTGGGACTTACAGAACATCTGAAAGACAATGGGTCTCCAGACACATTTCCTATGCTGGTATCCCTTAGGATATCAGGAATTGGTGACCACCTAGCAGACAAGGAAGGCTTTTTCTAATAACAGAGACTTGGTCCTAGCTTTCTCCTTGTCACCTCCCTCCTACACACACACACACACACACACACACACACACACACACAGTTACTTCATTTGTAAAAGGAAGATATCAAACTAGATGACAACTAAGACCCTTTCCAGTTCTAAATCGATGATCTTCTACCTTAATTATTCCCCCAGATCAAGCCGTCATTCATATTTCCAGGCAAGTCACCTCAACCAAGGCCAGATCTCAATGTTGCACATTGGACTCATTCTTCCATTGGAACCTCCCCTTTTCAATTTTTCTGAAGATTGAAATGATCCAGGATGGATGAAATGAAGGTGGTGGAGGAGCTTGCCTAAGTGAAAGTGGAGTTGGAAACTTTTCCTTCCACCTTCCAGTAGCATCATCTTCAGCAGTAATACCATTGTTATTATTATTACTATCAAGCTTCCTAGTTTACAGATGATTAAACCAAGACTTAGGGATTTCCCCAAGCTAATCAGCAAAGCTAAGACTCAATCCAAGATACTCATCATGCGCACTACCATGTTTTTAAACAAACCAGGGGTCATTCCATTTGAGGGAGCCTCAGCTGGTTACGATTTCTCATTGCTGGTAATTAGTTTCAACACCCCAGTGAAAGCTGATTGACTGCCAGACAGTATTGAGATTCTCTCAGCATTGACTCTGAAAGAATACAAAAAGTGATTCTAACAAGTCCCCTTTGCCTTTGATGTCTAATCTAGCAGCCTTTAAAAAGAGAAACAAACAAAGGGAACATTTCTGGTTGAAATGTACTGAGAGTATCCCAATTTTGGAAAGATGATTAAATCAGTCCCAATCACCTGAAGAACACTATCTCCAATCACCCCAAATCATCATCCCAAATCACCAGTGTCAATCATCCCAGATTACCCCAATCACCCCCAAATCATTAACTGCAATCATCCCCAAATCATCAGCTTCTATCTCTAAAGCACTAATCGGATCCAAGCCTGTATGTATCAATGGCTGCAATCACCCCCAAAACACTAAATGCAAACATATCAAGGTCATCAACCCCTGTCACTCTAAGTCACTAGATAGCCCCAATCATGCCAAATTATTAGTTTCAAAATGGCAAATCTCCAGAATCACTAATTACCTCATTCACTCAAAAGGCATTTTCTTAAAGTAGTTCTTATATGAAAACCAGGCAAGATTCATTCTGGTATAATATATGAAGATCTGGGCTAAGAATCTGGGTTCAGCTGCCTCTGATACATTCTCCCTGTCACCCTGGGAAAGCCAGTTAACTTCTCAGTGACTCCAAGTAACTCAAATGTTCTCTATTGCAAAACCATTCTAGTTTTACATAGGTAAATAGAGTTTTCCCCATGAAAGTTCTATTCACCAAAGATTTCTCACCCCACCAAAAATACTAGGTGGTGAAAATCTAAAGACAAAAAAA
The DNA here is from genome assembly GCF_037893015.1 of Macrotis lagotis. NCBI lineage: Eukaryota > Metazoa > Chordata > Mammalia > Peramelemorphia > Peramelidae > Macrotis > Macrotis lagotis. The sequence goes on along the minus strand of NC_133662.1, from coordinate 233,276,655 downwards.
ATGAAAATATTCCTGTCCTCAAGGTGAGAGGAGAAAGGAGAAATAGCAGCATTTTATATCCTGCTAGGAGCTTGATTTCCTTTTCCAATGTGGACCCCGACTTTCTTCCCAATAGTCCCTTCTTCACTCCCTCCTCCTTTGACCACTCATCAGAGGGCTTCATTTCCTACCATTTTCCTACCATTTCCCTTCCTACCATGAAGGGAGAAAGCCTCCAATCACCTCTCATCTCTCAGTCTTTTTAAGATCATCTGTCTGATCTTAAATCACTCCAAGTCATTAGATCCAATCAACCCCAAATCAAGAGCCCCGACCATTTCATATTACTTGTCCTATCATTCCCCAAACACCAATACTAATCCCCAGTCTTCCCTCATTCCAAATCAAGTCCAAAGTTCCATATTCCTCCACTGAATCTTGTACAAAAGGTGGGATTCCAGTATTTTCCAGCTCTACCACTGGCATCACCAACTCAAGAAGCTCTGAAGGTTCCCTGGCTTGATGGCTTCATCCCTCAGCTATTCTCCTGGGGCTATACCATCCTGGTCACCAAGCACCAGACAAGTATGAAGCTATCTCAGCAAATAGCTGAAAATTGTCCCCTCCTATAGCCACATTCTCTTAGGATGACTCCTAGACTCACGGAAGGTCAATCTTAGATAGACCATCTAGTCTGATCATTGTCTGAGGAAGAAAACAGAGATTTAAAGAAGTTAGGTGCTCTGATCAACATCCCAGAGATATTTGATGGCAGAGAAGAGACTTAAAACATTGTTGTCACTCCCAAATCAGCAGCATTGTTTGCACTATAGTATGTTTGTCTTTCATCTCCCAGTGTCACACTTCTACCAATAGCTTCATTCCTAGAAATCATTGGAATCCAATGCTGATCTGATTAGGTCAGTCAATCTCTCGTGATTCTAAGGGATAGGAATAAGAATCACATAGAACTGAGAGGCAAGATTTCTAGTTCCATCCCCAGCACTGCCCTCACTTTGCCAATTAAACTTAGACAAATTAGTCCATCTCTGACAGATGGATTTAATCATCATTCCAACCACCCTTCCTAAAGAGAGAAACTCAATTAAATTATTTGCTGAAGTTCCTAGGACTGTAGATTTAGGGCTAAAAGGGGCCTTACAAATCACCTCAACCAACCCTATCATTTTACAGAGTTGAAACACGAAGAGCCAAAGAAGTCAAGAGGCTTACTCAAGGAGAAACAGATGTGAACCCAAGACTCCAAAGCCAGTCTTCTTTCCCCTGCATGAAACTGCTTCCCAAGTTCAATATGCCTCATGATCACAACCAGGTAGGGACACCCTTAATCTAAGATTTAGCAAGGTCAACCCACCCCTGCTCCTTCCTCTCTCTAGAGCAAAAATGCAAGAAAGGATTCCCCAATTCTCTGGCCCTGGGGAGGTTCTCTGGAGGTCTCACTGCTTAGAAGTTAGCAGGAAGAGAGAGAATGACTTAAGACAGCCAATGTGATTAAAGGGCCTGTTCTCATATTCCTAGACTTGGTTCTCTGAGGGTCTGATAGATACCTTGCTGTGTGAAGATTGAAAACTGATAAGCCGTGAGCCAGTCGTCCTCTCCTGCCTCCCGGGTGTCCTGCAAAGTCATCACTTCAGAGCGGGAGCCAGTGCTGCTGCCATCTAATTAGCCATTGAAGTAACGAGGGCCCTGGCAGTTCCCAAGCATCCTGGGAGCGCCTGCTGCCCCCACCATCGTTCTAGGACATTAGCTTCCTATTAGGAGATATTTCACAGACGTAAACACAAACATAGCCCTGGGAGAAGGATTGGTTTGGGGGAAGGGAGGGGAAAATGAGAGGAGGGTAGGAGAGTAGGGAACCTTGGGGGTGGGGGAGAGGAGAAGGATGCTACTGAAATTTCTTTACTAATTCTATAATTAATTCACTCTACGTTGTAGCAGGGAGACAAAGACTTGAGCAGAGAAGGCCTGTACAAAATGGAATTGAAGACTGAGGTGTTGTTTAAAGGCAATCTTTGATGACTGAGGCAGGAGAGGGGAAATAATGTGGTATGGAAGAAAGGGCCCTGACAATAATAACAGAATATAAAAAAAAAAGATGGTTTTTGTCTACTTGTACAATAAATCACAGAATACTAAATAACAAAAGAAAAATAGCAGGATAGTGACTTTCTCACTTTAGGTTCCTCGTCCTAAACTCCATCACCATCATCATCATCATCATGACAATCATCATCTTCATCATCTTCATCACACCCTTGGTGCCTCCAACAATGCCTGACTCACAGTAGAAGCTTAATAAGTATTTGTAGTTTGCTTCCTTCTCTCCTTATTTCCTCAGCATCTAGGTGAGTACCCTAAACATAGTAAGCCTGTTAATTAATATTTGTTCATTGATTATCAGAAGAGTAGAAGATTATAAGATGAAAAACTGACAATAGTAACATCTGGCAATATGTAGCAATTTCGCAAGTCGTTTTACCTACATTATTTCATTTGACCCTCACAATATAACCCCTTGGTGTTCTGTTGTTTCAATTATGCCCGACCCTTGGTGACTCCATTCTTGGCAAAGATACCCGAGAGATTTAGCCATTGCCTTCTCCCAGCTCATTTTGCAGATGAGGCAACTGAGGCCAACAAGGTTAACTGACTTGCCCAAGGTCAGACAACTTAAGTTTCCAAGGCCAGGTTTGAACTTAGGACTCCAACTTCACCACTCTATCCTCTGGGCCACCTAAGGTAAATACTCCGGCTCCTCTTCTTACACAGGAGCAAACTGAGTCTCAGAGAAGTTTGCTGACTGGCACAGAGTCGCACAACTCGTATCATGAGCAGAGCTTTTTGACACCAAGCACTATACTTTGCCCCCTACACCAGGCTGTCTGACACTAAGGGGGGAATTACCCTATGGGGAGGGATGTGGAGTAGAGGAGGTGATAGATAGGAGGGAGTAGGGAATGGCAGGATGTAGGGGTACAGCATGGGAAGGAACCATGATATGGAGGACTGTGGTATAAAGGCTATGAATGTTATATGGAATGGGGTGTGATACGGGGCCAAGGGGTATCTAGAAAAGGAGATATAGGAGAAATATAGGGAGAGAAATGATGTCTAGAGGAGGGGCAGGTTGTTTCTTCTTTGTGGAAACAATCCAGATCTGTACTTTGTCCAACTAATTGTCCCACTCTGTCACTTGGTCTTGTATAATAACTGGTTTGGGTGGCAAGGAATAGACATAGCTCTCCTCCTTCTCTCCCTCCCTCTGGTTTTTTTTTCTCTGCCAAGTTCAGAGTCTCACAATCTCACAGAGGTGGGAATAGGGGAGGAGGAATCCAATGAGTGTTTATGCTTAGAATATTTGATCACTAGAGGCTGGGAAGGGTGTGATGGGAAATGAAGCCCTCTGATGAGCGGTCAAAGGAGGAGGGGGTGAAGAAGGGACCATTGGGAAGAAGGTCAGGGTCCCTAAAAGACCACATTGGAAACAGAAATCAAGCTCCCAGCAGGATATAAAATGCTGCTGTTTCGTCCCTAAAACAATCCCCACTCTCATCTCTTCAGGCAGAAGAGCTCTGGAAGTACCAAGTGGATTGGCTCCCCCTTGAAGTGGAACAAATGTTTCCCTCTTGTTAGGAGAGATTGAAGGCAACAATAGGGAACAGCTGACAGCCAGGGCCCCATCATTCTGCTGCTCTGAAGGAAGGAACTAGAAAACACAGGTGCAAGTAGAGCCAGGCATGCCTGAAAACATTCAAAAATAGTCAGCTGAGCCAAATATATACACAAAGACAGCTACAAACAAACGCACACATGAACTTGGGGTCCTCCAATGTGCCCAAGGGCACTTAGACTAGACCAGGTGAGGGAACAGCCCTGCAATCAATATGAGGAGGAGGCTTGTCCCAATGAGCTGTACCAAACAGGTGGATAAGAGAGTAGGGAGATCTGTTCCTGCAACTATTTCTATTTCGTTACTTGATTCCCCTGTTCCTGACAAAGAATCTCGAAATTCTTTATTAATTTTATCATAAATTCTATAATTAATTCACTCTACATTGTAGCAGGGAGAGAGATGGTAGGTCTTGGAAGGAAAAATGAGTCATGGGCTTGGGCAGAGATGCTATGTCACAGTGGAATTTAAAAGGGGGTACATAAAGACAATCTGTTGCCCATCATTTTTTTTCTCCTGCTCATCAGCACCAATGCAAAGTGAAATGCTCCTTCTTCTTAATTGTGGGAAAAGTGTTAAGGGTTTGAAAGCCCAGATGGAAACTTTCCCATGGAACACAGAGCCTCAGAACTGGAAGAGACTTTAGCAGTCATCCATTCCATTATTTTTTTCCTTTTACTAAAGAGAAAAGGAAAATCCTAAAAGAGAAAGTGACTTGCCCCGAGTCACAACCTGGTAAGGGGCAGCTAGGCAGCACAGTGGATAGAGCACTCACTGGCCTTGGAGTCAGGAGGACAGAGTTTGAATCCAGCCTCAGACACTTGACACTAGTTGTGTGACCTTGGGCAGGTCACTTAACCCTGATTGCCTCACATCTTAGGGCTGTCTCCAGTTGTTCTGATTCATATCTGACCACTGAATCCAGGTGGCTCCAGAGGAGAAAGCAAAGTTGGTGACTTAGCACAGACCCCTCCACTCAAATCCAATTCATGGAGGACACACACACACACACACACACACACACATATATGTGTGTGTGTATGTATATATATATATATATATATATATATATATTCATATATATATTCATATATACACTTGGGATTCTCTATTGAGACAGAAATTTAAGGCAAAAAATGCACCAAGATTCTAGATTCAGGTCCCACCCTGCCACAGCCTGCACTGGGATCTTCCTCAATCCTAAGCCAGGTTGTTGCATTACAGCACATTCAAGTCTTTCCTGCACTTGAAGAACCTTCTGAATTATTATCTGGCTCAAACAGTCTCTCTACAACTGGCGGGCGATCTTTCCTCCTCTGCGTCTGCTTAGCTAATTACCCATCATTTCTTTTTTCCTGCTCATCAGGGAGTCAAACTAATTCTCCTATGTGCAATACATAATTTTATGAATAAATATACATATATAAGCTTATACAAATATAAATTCAAAATAATTTTAGGAAGCACTAACAGCTGGGGAGTGGTGTGCAATTCAAAAAAAAAAACTTCAAGGATGTAGTAGTATTTGGCTAGAATTTCCAAAGAAGACTTCTTAGAGGTGGAAGTGAGGAGGCCATGTTCACTGATGCTGGGCAAATTACCAAGCCTGCCTCAGTGTGCACCTCTGTTGAATAGGGTTTATGATAGTCTCTAGCCTACAGGCTTGTGGAGAAAGCCACAGGAAAGAACAGGTGTAAAGGGTTTTGCAAACTTTAACTTTTTATATAAACACCAGATATTATTTAGTTACTAAAACTAAAGTTTATATTGGATCCTAGGGGGGAAAAAGCTTTAAAATGTAAGCTTGCTGATGATAATTAGGACTGAGAAGAACAGAACTTGGCTCTAAATCTTACCCTCACAAAGAGTATTTGAGAGTCCTTCCTGTGACTTTTGTACTACAATCTCCCAATGGAGATTGAGAGTTTAATGAAATAAATGTCACTTCATCCCCATGAAGTCCCCTTCCCATTGTCTTTGCCCAGATTCTTCCAGTCAGTGGAGGAAGTAGCAGCCTCTCTCCAGTCTCCTATTCTCGCTCCTTGCCTCTTTCTTAGCCTTGATTCCAACATTGTTCCCAGTGGTCCCTACTCCCGGGGTTAGCTTCTGACTCCCACTTGTAGGTTTGACTGCCAGCCTCTGTTCTTGGCCTCTATTCTTTGACTGTACCCCTCCTAACCCTTCCAGGTTTTTTCCTGGAGCTGGTGAGAAATTCTTGAGGCCTCCCTCAGCCACTTTCAAACCATAATTAATTGTGCAGTAACGAGGATCTAATTGCCTTCCCCTTCCAGTGCCCAGAGATGATGGGGGTATACCTGGAAGAAGGTGTGTTCAGACAACAAGTTAATTAACACTCTGAACAAAGAGGCTAATTACCTTGTTGCAATGCTCAGGAAGCTTTGAGGGAATGGTAGCCTGCCTGGGGCTTCTTGGAAGAAATTCTGGGCTCTGGGGGCCAATTCCCACCCACTGGTGGGAAACTGCAATGATAACAGCATTTCATTTGTACAAAACAAAGTTGTTTAAGCTTCCTACATAAGGCCCTGAGCATTAGCGGTTTCTCTCCTCTCCTATGTTTATAGTTACAGAGGTTGATTGGGGAGTATCAGAAAAGGATCAAGAGACAGAAAGTTTTATTGGAAATCTTGGATTTGGAGCCTGACCCTGCTGTTAAACTCAGTTCAGAGACTCAGTTTCTTCTATTAAAAATGAGGTGGGACCAGGGGACCAAGTTCTCTTCCAGAGCTAAACCTATATTCTCATAAGAGCTAAAGTCTCTGAGCTCACGATTCTTGACTTCTTCCAACACTGTCCATATAGAGATACAAAGAATGAAAGCCCAGAGCTGGATGTTTGAACTCAAACCATCTAATCCAATCCATTCTTTTTACAGATGTAGAAACTGAGGTCCTGAGAAGCTAAACAACTTACCCAGAGTCACACAGTTAGAACGCAACCCAGGTTCCCAGAGAATTTGAGGATGAGAAGGGGTTTCCAGAGAGTTTCCCAGATCCATCCTCTCTCTAAAGGTGAAGATGGGTATTCTCCCATAAGTGGACAGCCCCCTCAATCAAGACCCAAAATAAATCAGCCATATTTGATGAATAAATCATCTTTAATTGAGAGAACAAGTAAAAAGTGGAATGACTTCAGTGTACAAACAAGTTTATAGCCACTCTGTGATAGCAATGAATGGGAAATTGAGGGGATGCCCAAAAGTGGGAATGTCTAAGTTGATTGTGATGGAATACTATTGCCCTATAAGAAATGATGAGCAGGAATTTTTTTTTAAAATCTGGACTTACCTGAGTTGATGCTGAGTGAAGTTAGCAGAGTCAGTAGAACAATGTAAACAGTAACAGAAATATTGTGTGATAATCAATTATGATTGACTTAGTTCTTCTCAGCAACACAATACAAAGACAATTTCAAGATTCAAGAAAATGTTAATCACATCCAGAGAAAGAACTACGGAATCTGAACACGGATTGAAGCAGGTTATTTTCATTTTTTCATCTTTTTCTTTCTTTGCTTTCATTGATTCTTCTTTGACAGCGTGACTAATGTGGAAATATGAGTAATATGATTGCACATGTATAACCTATTTCAGATTGCTTACCTCTTGGGGAGGGGGAAGAGGAAGAAGTAGGGGAGGGAGGGATTGAGGGAGAAACATTTGAAATTTAAAATCTTATAAAAGTGAATATTGAAAACTAAAAAAATAATAGCAGGGTAGCAAAACTGCCACTTTAGGGGATGCCCAGTGGATTTCCTAACTCTAAGACCTATGCAAAAGGTTCACTCTTAGAAGAAGAGTGGGTGGAGATAGTATAAGGTAAGAAGGTCTGGTCATGAAATCTCTGTGCCTCTTAGCAATGTGGGTAAGGAAAACCACTTCATTCTGGCTGTTTTACCCTTTGTGTCATGAATCCCCAAGGAAGAGGATGAGGTCACTTCCAGTTAAGATCCTGCTTGAATTGGACTCACCATATGGCAAACTCCATGGAATAGGGCTGGGAAGGGGGAGGATCTAGGCTGTGATTCAACTCAACTTAATCAAGAGTAAATATCTCGAAAGTAGAAATGTCAGGATATTATTGAAATTCTGACATTACAAGGATCATTTAAGGGAGTGGCAGTATATATTACATTTGCTACTAACAATTTCTATAATTGTATTTACAATTATATTAACAATGTTCTGTCACTTCCATTAAAAGAGCCAGAACCTACAACATGCTCCATCTCCTCATCATTTTCCTCTTATTCCAGGTAAAAATCTTTCCCCTTTCTGAATTAATATGGTTCTTATAAAATTCACCATCTCTCCCTAGGTCCCTTTCTGCAATAAATCTCAATAGATTCTTGCCATTCTAGAGATTCAACTCCTTGAGGGCAGGGAGTATCTATGCACCTCAGCACCCAGCATCAGGAAACATAGTATAAGAAGTTGACTTCTGAAAATCCAGAATCTTATAGAGAATTAAATAATTAGATGTCAACTCTAAGAAGACAGTCCCTATCTGACATACTAACAAGTCTCTTGAGCAAATTCGAACAGTTTAGAAAAGAAATCAATTCCAGTGGGTCTAGACACAAGTCAGACAGGAAAAGGAATCCAATTCCTGATGAGATTCTGGAAGATATTGGGAACTGGAGAAAAAGACTGAGAAAGTCTTCATAGAGCCCAGAGAAGGCATCCACCAAGAAAAGGTTGGGAGGGGTAGAGCAGATGACTAGAAACTTGCTGAGCAGGTACCAGGAGTGTCTGGACAGTTCCCTTCAGATCTATAGACCCCAAGGCAGTAATTTTATGTTTCCTTTCTCCCCTTGAGTCCCAGGAGCCTGAAACCTTTGTCTCCAGACTTAGGGAAAGTCAGCTCGTTTTTCATTGTTTTCAAACATTTACTTTGTCTTAATAAACAGCGTTAACCACAGGCATTTGCTAGAGTAGAATACTTAGGAGGAGGTAATTGAGTGAGAACATCCCCAGAGAAAAGAAAGAGAAATTTGATGCTGGAGTATTTTGCCAGAGCACTCACTGTCTCTGACTGGGGGGTTCAGAGCTAAAACTGTGAAGGAATCATAGATCGTTTTGTTTCAATTTCCCATTGCAGAGAAGGTACATGGATACCGGGAAATCTATATAGCCATTGAGTAAAGGGGTGGGGTTGGGGATGGGGAAGAATTCAAATTGGAGTAGATAAACAACAGTTTACCCTAGATTGCATAGAGAACTTATGGAAAACTGTGTGAATTAAGTGAGTGAGTGAATGGAGTAATAAAAAAGCTTTTCTTGTTGATTTAGGATAGTTTCCTATGACACATCAACAGAAGGGATAATTTGAAAGGACCACAGGATCCTGAGGCAATTTTTCACAAATTATCTCAAAGCTGTGTAATCATAGCTAACTTGGGATGTCAAGACTCTGATTTCCTCCTGCTGTCTCACTCCCCCATCTCTCTGTCTCCTCTCCTAAAAAAAGGACCTTGCAGATTTTTTCCATAGTATGCAAGCATCATGCTAAAACTCTACATTCACCTGCCCTTTTTTTTTTTTTGAAGGGAGTGGGGAGAGAAGGACCTTATGCAATTCCAGCCTTCTCTCCCTTCATTCTACTCCTAAGTATTTTCTATTACACTGACTGAGCTAGAGTTTTCTCTTTAAAAAAATACATCTTTATTTCTTTTTGTTTTTACATCACCTACTTGTAAGCATAGTTTAAAACTTTTTCATTCAACTGAAAATAATAAAAAATATTTTTCTCTTGCCTAAATTTTTTTCCAGATTTTTCCCTTCAAGAAAAATGTATAAAAGGTCAAGAACCAAGCTTGAGGTACACAGAAAAGAACTGAGGATGAAAACTAAACTCTGGTCTAACGAAGATCATTGCCTTCCCCATCCCCTGAAGTGATTGGTACCAGAACCTACCTAAAGACAGTGTTCTCTTTCCCATTCAAAGATTAAAATATTGGTCACAGAGAGAAAAGTCCTTTCAGTCTTTGAGGGGAGTGGTCACGGAAGGAATCAAGTAATTATAGTTGCCATTTAAATGATTATTATTCTGGAAAGTTCACCCCAAATTGTATTTCAGCATGTTGTAAATTCTTTTTCATTCAAGATTTCTGTAAATTTAGCTCAGATTATAGAGCAGAGCGAGATCCAAGGAAACTTAACTATGCCAGTTTGGACATTCTTTAAGAGAGAATGTTGGGGGCAGCTTGACTAGGTAGTTAATGGCTAGAGTCCTGAGTCAAGAGCCCTGAGTCACAATCTGATCTCAGACACTTAATATGTAAATTAGTTCTGGGTATGTGTGATCTTGGAAAAGTCACTTAATCCCATTGCTTTGCAAAAATTAAAAAAAAAACAAAAAGAGAATGTTGAATTGACAACAATATTAAATTAAATAATTTGATGGCAGATTTGTCCCTAAAACAGAGTATAGTATTAATATTTTTTCTTTGATACCTACATTTTCCATTGTATTCTTTTGTTTCTCCTCTCGAATCATCCTTTATAATTTTCTTTTAGTTTTTTGCAAGGCAAATGGGGTTAAGTGGCTTGCCCAAGGCCACACAGCTAGGCAACTATTAAATGTCTGAGGTCAGATTTGAACTCAGGTACTCCTGACTCCAAGACCAGTGCTCTATCCACTGCGCCACCTAGCTGCCCTTTTATAATATTTTTTAAAAAATAATTTTCAGCATGATTATATCAATAGATGCTGAAAAAGCTTTTGACAAAATACAGCACCCATTCCTACTAAAAACACTAGAAAGCATAGGAATGAATAGTTTGTTCCTTAGATTAATAAGCAATATCTATCTGAAACCATCGACAAGCATTATATGCAGTGGGAATAGGCTAGAGGCATTCCCAGTAAGATCAGGGGTGAAACAAGGATGCCCATTATCACCACGACTGTTCAATATGGTATTAGAAATATTAGTTTCAGCAATAAGAGAAGAAAAAGAAATTGAAGGAATTAGAATTGGGAAGGAGGAGACAAAACTCTCTCTCTTTGCAGATGACATAATGGTATACCTAAAGAATCCCCCCAAAAAGTCTTCTAAAAACCTACTAGAAATAATTAACAACTTTAGCAAAGTCTCAGGATATAAAATAAACCCTCATAAATCCTCAACATTTCTATATATGACTAACAAGATATAGCAGGAAGAGTTAGAAAGAGAAATCCCAAAGTATCTTTAGACAATATAAAACACCTGGCTGTCTACCTGCCAAGGCAGACTCAGAAACTTTTTTGAAAACAGTTTACAAAACACTTCTCATACAAATAAAATCAGATTTAAATAACTGGGCAAATATCAACAGTTCATGGATAGGCTGAGTTAATATAATAAAAAATGACAATTCTGCCAAAATTAAATTACTTGTTTAGTGGCCTACCGATCAAAGTTCCAAAAAATTAACGAGTTAGAAAAAAATTTGTAAGTGAATTCATATGGAGAAATAAAAAGTCGAGAGTTTCCAGGGATTTAATGGGGGGGGAAAGGGCAAAAGAAGGTGACAACCCCACCAGATCTAAAATTATATTATAAAGCATCAGTCATCAAAACTCTCTGGTATTGGCTAAGAAATAGAGTGGTGGACCAGTGGAATAGACTAGGTGCAGTAGCAGGAAATGATTATAGTAATCTGCTGTTTGATAAACCCAAAGACTCCAGCTATTGAATTAAAAACTCTCTCTTCAATAAAAACTGTTGGGAAAATTGGAAGTTAGTATGGAAGAAATTTGGATTAGACCAACACCTCACACCCTTTACCAAGGTAAGATCGAAATATATACAGAATTTAGACATAAAAAAAATATTGTAAGCAAACTAGGAGATCAAGGACTAGTTTACCTGTCAGATCTATAGAAAGGGAAGCAGTTTATGACCAAGGCAGAGATGGAGATCATCATTAAAAACAAATTAGAAGGGGCAGCTAGGTGGCATAGTGGATAGAGCATCGGCCTTGGAGGCAGGAGTACCTGGGTTCAAATCCGGTCTCAGACACTTAATAGTTACCTAGCTGTGTGGCCTTGGGTAAGCCACTTAACCCCATTTGCCTTGCAAAATCCAAAAAAAAAAAAAAAAAACCAAATTTGACCATTTTGATTACATTAAATTAAAAAGCTTTTGCACAGACAAAACCACTGTAACTAAGATCAAAAGAAATGTAGTAAATTGGGAAACAATTTTTACAACTAGTATTTCTGACAAATGACTCATTTTTAAAATATACAGAAAACTGAGTAAAATTTTCAAAACAACAAGCTATTCCCCAATTGACAAATGGTCAAAGGCTATGCAAAGCCAATTTACAGATGAGGAAATCAAAGCGATCCATAGTCATATGAAAAATTGCTCTAAATCACTAATTATTAGAGAAATGCAAATTAAAGCATCTCTGAGGTACCACCTCACACCTCTCAGGCTGACCAATATGACTAGAAAGGATAATGATCAATGTTGGAAGGGATGTGGAAATCTGGGGCACTAATTGACATTGTTGGTGGAACTGTGAACTCATCCAACCTTTCTGGAGAGCAATTTGGAATTATGCCCAAAGGACAGCAAAAATGTACATACCTTTTTTTTTGCAAGGCAAACAGGGTTAAGTGGCTTGCCCAAGGCCACACAGCTAGGTAATTAGTAAATGTCTGAGACCGGATTTGAACCCAGGTACTCCTGACTCCAAGGCCGGTGCTCTATCCACTGCGCCACCTAGCCACCCAATGTGTGTACCTTTTGATCCAACAATACCACTACTGGCTTTATACCCCAAAGAGATGATGAAAAGGGGTAAAAACACCACTTGTACAAAAATATTCATAGCAACCCTGTTTGTGATGGCAAAGAATTGGAAATTAAATGAATGCCCTTCAATTGGGGAATGGTTTAATAAACTGTGGTATATGTATGGAATGGAACACTATGGTTCTATTAGAATCTGGGGGGATGAGAATTCAGGAAAGGCTAGAAGGAATTGCATGAACTGATGAAAAGTGACTAGATGAGCAGAACCAGAAGGACATTGTATACCTTAACAGCAACACGGGAGTGATGATCAGCCTTGATGGACTTGCTCAATCCATCAGTGCAACAATCAGGGACAATTTTGGGGTATCTGCAATGGAGAATACCATCTGTATCCAGAGAAAGAACTGTGGAGTTTGAACAAAGACCAAAGACTATTACCTTTAATTTTTAAAAAATAACTTATTATGTAATTTTGCTATCTCTTATACTTTATTTTTCTTCTTTAAGGATATGATTTCTCTCTCATCACATTCAGCTTAGATCAATGTATACCATGGAAACCATGTAAAGACTAACAGAATGCCTTCTGTGATGGGTTGGGAGAGGGAAGCAAGATTGAGGGAAACATTGTAAAATTAAAAATAAATAAAATCTTTCTTTTATTAAAAAAATTAAGTTCAGGGGAGGCTAGGTGGCACAGTGGATAGAGCACTGGCCTTGGAGTCAGTAGTACCTGAGTTCAAATCCGGCCTCAGACATTTAATAATTACCTAGCTGTGTGGCCTTGAGCAAGCCACTTAACCCCATTGCCTTGCAAAAACTGAAAAAAAAAATAAGTTCAGCAAAACTGAAAAATACATCCCAAAATTTCTCCATAATTCCCTACCTCTGAAAAGAAGAGGGAGGAGGAAGTCTTTTCTCATATTTCCTCTTTGGGACCATATTTGAGCATAAATATTTAGTTGCTTTCCATTCTGATCATCTTTTCATTGACTTTGTTTCCATCACCGTATTCTCTCTGGTTTTGTTTCCTTCATTTGTCATCACTTGATACCATAAAAATTCTTTCTCTTCTTCCTGATCTTTATCATATTCAATATTTCTTATGACACAATAAGATCAGGAAGAGCTTCCTAATGGAGAATAGTGCTTAGTTTCATTTTTTCCTGAATAAGAAGCTCAAATCAGGGTAATGGCTATTTAAATACATTTCAGAGGTTGAGTTACAGGGTCAGAGACTTTTAGCATGATTGAAAGATAGTGGTCAGCACTGGCCCCAGGAGAATTAGAGCCTCTTTTCAATGATCACAGAGGGAAACTATTTGCCCTTCCTCAGGGAAAAGAAGTAGTAATGTTCAACACAAATCCTATGTATGAGTCACATATTCTAGGATCATAGAGATGGAGAAAACCCAGAAGTCATGGTACCTTGGAAAAATGCCAGATTTGGTGTCAGAGGAGCTGAGTCCAAATACTAATTCAGATATATATATTGTCTGTCTGGTCTTGAGAGAATCACTTAATCCTTATGTGTCTCAATTTCCTCATCTACAAAGTAAGGAAGTTGAATCAGTAAGCCTTATTCTGAAGATGAGGTGCAGAATGGTTAAGTGACTTGCTCAAGATGACACAACTAGTAACAAGGCTCAGATTTGGACTCAAATTCCATTACCCCAAGTTTAGTGTTCTTTCCACTCCACCAAGATGTTCCCCTAATAGTCCACACTTTCCATCACCCTGTAAGGCTAACAAAAAACTTTGTAGTTATTGTCTCCTTAGGGCTTCCCAACATTCTCATAAAATGTTTGCTATTATTTTGCCCATTTTACAGATGAAGAAACTGAAGCAGATGGAATTTGAATGACTCATTCAGTATCACATAACTAATAAGAGTCTGAGTTAGGACTCCAATTCTGTTCTTTTTGTCCCTAAGTCTATTGATTTAGTCATTACACCACACTCTCTTATCCCCCAGCAACATGATGGTCATCTCATCCCACCAATCTATGGCCTTAATTTGTCAGAGTCTTCAATAGATACTCCACCACTACCCCCAAATCCAATTTCAGTCCATCCTCTATCTTACTACTTATAATCTAATGATCTCCTAAAAGATTCCACCTCCTTGGCTGCCTATACTATCAGAAAATTCTTCCAGATGTTTAACTCACATTTTAGTCTCTTCCTTCTCTTCCATCCTTTCCTTCTTCCTTCCCTTCTATTCTTCCATCCTTTCTCTCCCTCCCTCCTTCCTTCCCTTCTTCATTCCTCACTTTCCTAGTTTTCTTCCTTTCTTTTTTGATTTCTCTCTCTTTCCCCCACCCCCATTCTTGGTCAAGTATGAAAGGTTTGAGTCATCACAGGCAGAAATAGATTTGCAGGTGAGGGTGTATGAGTATTAAGCTTCAGGAGAGTAAATTTGGGGGAATTTAGAAATCGAGTTGGTTTGAGGCCCAGAAGGAATTATTAAAATCCTCCCTTGCAGGAGACAGCGGGTGTATCTGGAGATAGACTGTCAGGGAAGCTGAGCTGAGATTTTTGCATTTGGTGAGAAAAATGGAAAGTATTCAGCTAGGTATTAGGTTGATCTGAGTAAGGGACATAGAAAAACAGAATTGGGAAAAGTAACTGAAGGATGCTTAGGGAAAGGAGGAGCTTACCACACCAGCCCTTTGATCTATGAAGCTATGATTCTTGTATCAATTATAATCATAATCATATCTATTTATGTGGCATTGCATAGACACCTTTACAAATATTGTCTCACATCACACTTTGTTTTCAAAACACTTTTTTTCACAACAAACCATAGTAGTCTATGGAATATAGATCCATTTTACAGATAGAAAGATTGAGGCTCAGAGAAGATGGGCAATTTGCCCAAGCTTGTGCAGCTGATAAGTTTCAGAATTGAGACTCAACCCAAGTCAGGGTGCAAATCCAAAGTTCTTTCCACTATCCAATATTAACTCAATCATATCCAATAATGGAATAATAGTGATAGAGAGATGATCTGCAATCATTTGGTCCATACCTCTATCTCAGGGTCCAGTTAAAGGGAGCCAACATTCTTAGTGTTCTCCAAGAGACTAATCTAATCATGGCATCCCTAGGGTCTTCAGAGCCCAAGAAAAATTATTCTATGTTCCCACCTTCCCAGTCAATGCTGTGGTACAATTTTTGTCCAAGTCAAGACTAGCTAACATGAATATCAAAGACTGGACTATTTGGGAAAGCAAAATGACCAGGAAAAGCAATGGGTACATGTATTGTAGGAGATAAGAAACAGTCAAGGGGGGAGGATTGGAAAAAATGAGGGGGGGCATCTCTTTCAATTTTGACATGCTAAGGCTTTAAAAAGCCCATGTGCAGCCTGAGGGTTGAATCTGGAAGAAAGAGGAGGAAGATGTGGTTGCCTTGGTGATGGTAGAAGGATGGAAGGAAGGAAGAAGCTTACCTGCTGATGATAAGTGAGTACCTCAGGTCATTTTTCGCCCTAGATGGTGAAGCCACATCCTCCTTTCCTGACCTTCTGACCCAGGGGGTCACTGCCTCTGCCCCAGCTACTGAGTTTTCGCCGAGCGTGATCACCCCCTCCCAATGACTGTATTCTCAGGACTTCTAATCAATCTATCCCTTCTCACCCCATAACCAATAAGGCTGATAGCCCCAGCCCAATTCATCTTCTCTCCTTGCCTAGTATCCACACCTCCTGCTTCTTTGAAGGGCAAAGAGAGCCAGAATTTGTTGCCAGGACAAGAGTGACTTCAAATAAAAATAAGAAAAGCTGGTCAACCTGCAACCAATAAGCCTTTTATTTGTCATGTCCAAGGGATGGCTGTGTGACTCAACTAGATATACCCAAAAGATCAGGAGGCAGGAACGACAAAGGAAGAACATTAGAAAGGCCTGCTGACCCTTCTCCTTTTAAACAAGTCTCTAAACTAGTGCAGTCACTCAGACTCTTTCCAATAGGACTGGACTGACACCTCCAAAGGCCAGCACAATGACTGCCTCCCTCCCCACTGGAGCTGGGACTGACATCACCAAAGTATAAATGCCAAGGACCAAAGAATGGAAATTCAAAGAACAAAGAATCAAAATCAAACCTGCTCATTATGTAATTAAAGAGACCAAGCTTGGCTCCAAAGAAGAGATAAGGGAAACACAATTCCCATCCTTCTTCACAGAGGTGAAGGCTACAAGAGTGGAACATTACTGAGACTACCACGTCTTGATTGGTTCCCAGAACTAGCTATGTTTCTTTTTTTGTTGTTGTTCTGCATTACAGGGGGATGGAATAAATTTGGAAGCAAATGTAATGGCAAATCAAAATATGTCAATAAGGGTTTTAAAGGGGAAAAATGATTAAGGAAGATGCAAAATTAGGAGGAATTCACCATTATAGAAGCCCACACCTATCAAGTCCCTAGTGGATTATGTTCACTCAGGTACCCAAGTGGGAAGAGCAAGTAAGTTTCAAATGAGACAGATCTTTCCCACCCCTAAGACAACAGAGAGAACAGTCATCTAGGAAGCTGGATTGGTCCAATTATGGCTATTTCCATACTGGGAAGGGGGAGGAAGATGTCAGAGAAGGGGACAGGGAATAATAGAGAAGGGAGTCTGGTAGAAAAAGGAGATAAATGACCAATAAATAATAAAAATATCTACCATTTATATGGCACTTAAGTTTGCAAAGTGCTTTATAAATATTACCTCATTTTATTCTCAAAACAATCCCAACAGATCAATACTATTATTATCTTCATTTCACAGATGAGGAAACTAAGGTAAACTGTGCCTAGGATCACACAACTAATAAGTGTCCAAGACCAGATTTGGACCCAGGTTTTCCAGACTGCAAGTCCATAGTTCTATCCACTGAACCACATAGCCTAAGGAAAGAACAGACAACCTTAAGGAGAGGAAAAAACTAGGGAGACAAAAATTCTAATTACAAGTCTTGACTTTTTTATCTTTTTTTAATAAAGCAAAAAATATAGTATGTTATAGTGAACTGAGGAAAGGATTTGGAATCAGAATATCCTAGGTTTGAATCCTAGTTCAAATGCTTAATAATTGTGTGACTTTGGGCAAGTCTCTTAATTTTGGAAATCCCTCAATTTTCTTATTCATCATCAATCAATAAATATCTATTAAATACCTACTACATACTGTGCTAATCACTGGGAATACAAAAATGGGCAAAAGACAATCCCTACCCTCACTATCTATTTCACTGGGTGGTTGTAAGGATCAAGTGAGATAATATACAGAGATGGCTTTGCAGAATCTAAATGTTATCGATGATAATTTCATATTGATACTTTTTAGTTTCCCATCACTTTTTCCTCTCTGAATAGTTATCCCTCTCTGCTCCCTTCCCCCCAAGAACCACTTCTTGCCACAAAGAGTAAAAAAGAAAAGAATAAAACCAACTAATAAATAAAGCCACTGAGTCTGATAATGTATACCTTAATCCATATGTATAGTCTGCTGCTTCCTAGAAGAGAAGGAGGTATTTTTTTTAAACCGTCTCAAGGACTAATCTTAAACCGGGTCTATCCTATACACACACACACACACACACACACACACACACACACACACACATACATACACACCCAAATATACATCTATAAGCCTAAATCCATATATAATACCTGCATTTTTATATTGTATGTAATTATACATTTGTATAATTTATATATACTTGTATAACTCTATATACATCATTTATATAATTATGCATTTATATTATATACTGTATATTATACTTCCATTTACATAATATACAAGTATAAATACTTAGGTAGACATGACTAGCCTTCTCCCTAATGAGTTTTCTAATTCCCAGACAAATGACCCATCCCCCAACCCTCACCCATTCTGAATTGAGTCCATTTAATAGTCTCAATATAATAACAACACTGCACAATTAGTTACTTCACAATTTGCAATCATTAATTAGTGGGAACTGCAGAATGGAACTGTGAAGGAGGATGAAGTGATTAGGTTCATTTGGAAAATGAGTTTGGCTGTTGACGATGAAGGCGGTGGCTTGGTCCAGTGATGAGAGTCAGCAATTGGGGGACCGAGAGAGGAACCAGGACTGGGCACTCTCCCAATCTCTTCATAGCTAATGAGTGCAGTATTAAAGAGTTAATAAAACTCTTAATAAAATAAAAAACTAATAATAAATTTAATTTTAATAATAATAATAAATTTAATAATAAAACTCTTAATAAAAGTATAGGAAGAGTTAAAATGGGCTTGGGCTAAGAAGAAGAGAAGCAGCTGTGAAACTAACTTCTCCTTCCAAGCACCCTGGTGATGATGCTACCTTCTCCCCAGTCCCCCCCACCCCATATTTCTTCCTTCAGAGACACAAAGGAGATGCAATTATCTCCCCCATTTTGCAAGAAGACGGCTATGCCTCTGCTGATATACAGTCCAGCCCCCGGAGCTGAGCTCCAGATAATGAAGCATTTCAGAGCTGATGCACCTATGTCATTCCCTCCCCTCGCCACCCCACCACCAGGACCACCTCCCCTGCCTCAGCAGGAATATCAATGAGCAAGGAAGAGAAGGCAAAGGCACACAGAGCCCAGGCTCTCAGATCAAAGCCCATCTCCAGTCCCCTTCTCTGGGTCATAATGCACCAACCCAGGATCGATAGTTACAAGAGGGCAGATTTGGACTATATAGAAAAAAGAACTGCCTAACAATCTGAGCTGTTCAACAGCAGAAAAGTCCACTTTAAGAGGTAATGATCTGCCTCGCATTGGAAGTGTTCAAGCAGAGACTAGATGGCTATCTGTCAGAGCTGTGTTGACTGAAGGAAAAGACTTAATCCCCATTCTAGCTATAAGAATGTTCCAAATTTTTCAAGTCCAACACTATTAACAATAATAATATACTCACTGGGTGCTTTGAGGTTTAAAAGGGTTTTTCTTCACAACCTAAGAGGGGAGTAAAAAAAAGTATTCCCATTTTACAGATGAAAAGCTGAGACTACAAATGATTTTTTGTCTGTGAATTCAAAGCTAGTAAGTACCTGAGATGGGATTTGAACACTGATTCCAGGTTCTTCTTGCTTTCCACTGCATCTTCTCCTTTTATGTCTCTTCTCTGAGCCAAAGATTGCACAGAAAGTCAGAGAAGGATCCAGGAATAGGACCTGGGTCTTCTAGTGCCCCCCTAAGGCAGCAATAGGGACCTACTTTGCCAAGTCTGCTTGTGTACTCTCAGGGGAGGGAAGGCAGCAGCAGAGAATTATGAACCCAGGGGACATTCTCTGTTCCACATCCCAGACTCCTGGGGATGCGAAGGTATCCCACCCTGCTGGCAAGGCTACCCTGCCTAGCTCCAAAACTGCCCCTGAAGACTTTAGATTGGACCCTGAAATCACAGTGTCAGAGATTCATAGTCTAAAGGCACCCAAAGGTCACCCAGTCAACTCTAATTGTGTAGACAAAGAAAGGAAGCAATGACATGCATAGTCTTGTAAAGTACAGATCAAATCCAAGCCAACATGAAGTCTGGAATGTAGCCCACCACATTCCCCAGTGGGGCAGAATCAAATGCAAATATAATTGGGAAATATTTTTAAAATAAATAAAAATACAATAAAACATAATGTCAATATGTAGTTTTCTGAATCAATATGCACCCACAGGGATTCTCTCATACAATTTTGTGACCCTGTTTCCATTTGAATCACTGACTGACACTCTAGTAACATTCTTTTCTTTTTCCTTCAGGATCCTTTGTATAAGTAAAACAGGGATTCCAAAATAGGAGGGGGACAAGGATATAAAAGCAAGTGATCTGGATCAGAATCATAAATATGGAGGGACTGAGAAACCTTGAATACAAACTCATAGTCTCCTAAGTTGGCAATTCATCCCTGAACTTTGGGGGTCTTAGAACTGGTCAGTAGGTGCTGATAGATCTCTAACCTGGATATCAAAAGTCCTGGGTTCTAATTGTGACACCAGGATTATAATTCAAGTCGAGGAATCAGAACATTGTCCCAGGGCGCCAACACCGGGGAAACTCATCACCCCCCCTCAACAGACCTCTGGTTGGCTTGCTCCTCAAAATAGCACCATGATGCTATTTGTCCAACTCCTCATGATCCCATTTGGAGATGTCTTGGCAAAGCCATTAGAGTAGTTTGCCATTTCCTTCTCCAGTTCATTTTACAAATGAGAAAACTGAGGTAACAGGGTAAACTGACTTGCCATGGGTATATAACTTGGGTCTGAGGTCGGATTTGAATTCAGGTCTTCCTGAGTCCAGACCCTGTACTCTAAGCACTTCACCCATTATCATTCTTCCTCTGTCTACCAGTGCAGGGCACACCTCTCCAGGGCAGACTGTCTTCTGCCTATTCCTACAACAGAAAGAATTTTCCGACAATTCCTACTTACGAGTCTGGCCCTGCTTTGCCAATAAGTTCCTCGTGTGTGTGTGTGTGTGTGTGTGTGTGTGTGTGTGTGTGTGTGTGAATACCTTCACTTTTCTGAGTCTCAGTTTCTTCACCTGTAAAATTAGGGAATTGAACTAAATGATCTCTAAGCCCTCATTCTTTCTGATAGGGGCAGCTAGGTGGTACAGTGGATAGAGCACTGACCTTGGAGTCAGGAGGACCTGAATTCAAATTCAGCTCAGACACTTGAACTAACTACAGGTGTGGCTTTGGGCAAGTCAGTTAATCTTGATTGCCTCGTATCCAGAGCCATCTCCAGTCCTGATTCATAGCTGGCCATCAGACCCAGGTGACTCCAGAGGAGAAAGTGAGGCTGGTGACTTAGCATAGCGCCCCCCTCACTCGAATACAATTTATGACATCACCTCCCTGATGTGGTTTTCTTTGAGAATAAAGGACAATATCATCATCGTCATCATCATCATCATCATCTCTGATAGTCTGTAATTTCAGTTGACTTTCCTCCCCAAACCTGACTGACATCTTTGTAGTAAGGCACAGTGAGACAGCAAGTCCCAGTGGCATTCTGTTACCCATTTGGACAACCATGCTGGGTTTTTTCAATGACCAATGAGTCCAAACAGGATGAGGGTGATTAGAGCGTAACAGCACTGTTCTGAGGGGGCTCCTTCTTGTCCAGCAGGACCAACTCCATAGCAGTGACGTTGGGAACTTCCTCATTTTCTTTCTGAGGTTGATGGCTTGGGTAATAATGCAGAACCAGAAACAATAGTGTAAATCTCAAAAACTCACCTGTGGCTTCAATGTCAGGGCTTCACACTTTGGAACAATCTGTTTTTGCTTGTCTTTAAGATTACAGTCCTGTGCTTGACCCTGAGATGAGAATCAGAGGAAGGGGAGGATACCTCTGTCAGAATGGGAGTTCCCTGGAGTCAGAGACTGGATCTCTTCCACCAGACTGAAAAGGTCAGGGATTGTCTCCCCTAAATGACTTCAAACTCTCTCCCACCAGAATGTTGTTGATTTTATCTATTAGTGATGTGGGACTCTTGGGATACCAGAGTAGTTGACATTTCCTTCTCTAGCTCATTTTATAGATGAGAAAACTGAGGCAAACAGGGATAAGTGACTTGTCTAGGGTCATGCAGTAAGTATCTAAATCAGGATTTGAACTCAGGTCCATGCCTGAGGTCCCTGAATAGGAAGGAGGTCCCTGGAGTCAACGACTTAGTTCTAATATCTTCTTCAGTCCCAACTTCCAACTCTTTCCCTCCGTTGATCCTCTGGTTCTTTGGCTTCTGATCTAATAAGGCTTTCTGGAAACTCAAACTGCAAATACAGCCTTCTGACTGTCCCTCAGATTCTCAAAGATCAGAAAATTTGGCAAAGAAATATGGAATGAGTTGGAGAAATATAGTCAGGAAGACCTGAGTTCAAATATAACCTCAAACACTTACAAGCTGTGTGACCCTGGCCAAGTCATTTAAATTGCTTGTCTCAGTTGACTCAACTGTAACAAAGAGATAATAATAGCACCCGCCTCACAGGATTACAGTGAGGATCACATGAAATGATATTCGTAAAGCCTGGCACATATATATACATGCTTATCCCTCTCCTTTATCCCCCTGAAAATCTTCTACCTGTATGACATTCCCCCAATCCAAAAAAGACAGTCCCTTGGGGCATAGTGGATAGGAATGCACAAAGAAGGGACCCTTTTCATAAATACTTCTTTTTAGTTTTATTTTTCATTTTTCAAAAAATCCCTACCCTTCGTGGCCCAAAGATGGTTATTTTTGTGACACGTCAACAGCTGTGTTATAGTCAATTTCCTCCTTTCTGCGGCTCCACATGGAAAACTGAGGGAGTCGGCCCGGTGGGTCTCCAGGCTCTAAGATCTGCTGATCCAAAGGGTTCCTAGTCCCCGTGCCCTGCCAAGCGGTGAAGTCTCTTATCGGTTCTTGCCTGGTTTATTGAAATAGCCCCACCCCTTCCAGTGTCTCCCCTCTCCTAATCCATCCTCTGAATAAGCTGACAAACTAATCTTCCAGCACAGGTCTGACTCTATCACTCTCCTGCTCCAGAAGCTTCCCCAGCTCCCTAATGACTCCGGGATAAGATACCCACTCCTCATCTTGGCATTTAAAGCCCTTCACCGTCTGCCTCTAGCCTACCTCTGCAGAAGCTTTTCACATTACTGCCTCTCACATACTCCATATTCCAGTCAAAACGGGTTATTTGCTGTTCCCTGTACTCCACACTCCATCTCCTGCCGATAGGCCTTTTTTTTAGAGGTTGTGCCCATGCCTAAAATGGATTTCCTTTCCACCTGAGCCTGCTCGAATACTAGCTGTGTTTGTTTTCAGGTTATCCTCTCCAAAGAGCAGGTTTCTCCCGATCCCCTTAGGTGGGTGAGTTCTTTCCCTCACCTCAAATTATTTTCCACTGTGGTTATTTCCCAGCTTCACAGAATTATGCAGCTGGAACTGAGACTTTTGCTGAACCCCCTCATCTTGTACAAGAAGAATACTTGTGCAAAGCTCCATCAATAATAATGGCGGTGGGGTTTGAACCCAGGTCCCATGTCACCGGAGATAGTGTTCTTTCCACAGTGCCTGAGGTTTAAGTGTCTACATTCCCTTGTCCCCACTAAGAGAAAGAACTCTCTTGCATTTGTGTCTTCAGCCTTTTATATAGTATCTAGCATATAGATGGCAACTAATAAATGCTAACTGAATTGATCCTATAAGACTCAAGGCCCATCCCCCCTCCCTAGGACAGAAATGGGGGGGGGGGCATGGGAAGGGACAGATCGGATTAGCGGAGCCCGATTTTTCCAACTCAAAGGTAAAAATGCTCAAATCTTGTCCAGGGCAGCTACCCATGCTGTTTGCTAATCTGTCCGGAGCTGCATGGCAAATGGCATAAAACAGAACAATGACATTAAAAAAAAAATCCCATGGCTTTCTTCCTAACTCACACACCCAGCCACATTCCTAGGGCCTGGGGGGGCATTTCCAGCTCATCTCCTTCCGTGCCCACTACCCACCCCACCCCCTTCCAGCTCTACCTCTGCGAAAATGGTTATCATTCTTCAGCCACTTAACCTCTCGTCTGAATTTTCTTTACGAAACATTCCTTCCAAGCTGGCTCTCCCTTCCCCGGTAGATTGGAAGCCCTTTGAGGGTGAGGGCTATCTTGCTTGCTTGCCTTGGTTTGTCTTTGTCCTTCATTCTCGAAGAAGACCAAGACATCGGGGAGGTGATGCCATGACAAGCATGTGGAATTGGATTGGGGGAGGGGTACTGTGCTATGTCACCAGCTCACTCTCTCCTCCAGAACCCATCTGGTCCAGTGGCCAGAAATGGATCAGGATGCCTGGAGATGGCCCTGGATTCGAGGCAGTCAGGGTTAAGTGACCTGCCCAAGGTCACACAGCTAGTAAGTGTTGGAGGCTAGATTCGAACTCCCATTTTCCTGATTCCAAGGCCAGGGCTCTATGCAGTGCATCCATCTAGCTGTATGGCTAACTGTGGCCCTTGGAAAGCACTTTTCCTCCCTTCCTTCTGTGTGGGACAAATGCCACTTAAATAAATTTCAGAGATCTCTCAAGGTATGAAGAGAAAGTTTTATTGTTTCTTGAGGAACAGGCCACAATCAGTTACAGGGATTGAGGCCAAAGCAAAAGACCCAAGAACCACATTTATCCTAACTTGATCCCCCCCCCCACACACACACACACACACTGACCCGCCCTCGTTAATGAGGAAGGTGGTCTTCACAATCTAGACCTGTAAAGTGATCTAAGAAAAAGAGCTTGTAATTCAGACCGAAACCAGAATAACCCTTCGGCCCCAATATCCCAGAGGTTGCTTTGTCAAGGGAGGAGGGGCACATAATTCAACTATTTTCTAATCTATAATATTCTTTTCTTCTCTTCTTTTTTTAAGTGACTTGCCCAAGGCCACGCGGCTAGGTCATTATTAAGTGTCTGAGGTTGCATTTGAACCCAGGTCCTCCTGACTCCAGGGCCGGGGCTCTATCCGCTGCACCCCTATCTATAATATTCTACTGAAGAAATCTCAGAGTTTATCCCACTTTCTTCTTTCTTTCTTTCTTTCTTTCTTTCTTTCTTTCTTTCTTTCTTTCTTTCTTTCTTTCTTTCTTTCTTTCTTTCTTTCTTTCTTTCTTTCCTCCTCCTTTCTTCTTCCTCCCTTCCTCCCTTCCTTCCTCCATTCCCTCATTCATTCCTTCATTCATTCATTCTTTCCCTCCCCCACCCCTCGCCCCTCCCATAAGGGCGGCCCCGCGAGGAGCAGCGGGGCTGGGGGCGGGGCGGGGGGCGGGGGCGTGTCCTGGGCGGGGGGCGGGGCGGGCCCGGGGCGGGGCGGGGCGGGCCCTATGGCGGTCCTGGGCGGGGGGCGGGGCGTGCCCGGGGCGGGGCGGGGCGGGGCGGGGCGGGGCGCGCCGCGCGGCTAGTTCACGGCTAAAGCCCTGGACTTTACGGCCCCCATTAGGCCCGTAACGGCCGCGCATCACTCCTCGTGCGGCCGGTGACAGACGGGCCGGCGGCGTAATGAAGCCACTAAGAGCGCCGTAAATTGCGCCGCCGCCGCCGCCGCCGCCGCCGCCGCGGGCCGGGCCGAGCGGGGGGGGGGGGGGGGGGGCGCTGCTCCGCGGGGGGCGGGGCGGCCGGGGCGGGGCGGGGCGGGGCGGGGCGGGGCCACTTTCCCTTGGCTCCCGGGCCTGAGCCCCAGAGGTTTGGGAACTTGCGCCGTGCAGGCAGGAGCGGGGCCGGGAGGGACAGCAGGCTCTGGGCCCCGCTGTTACCCCGAAATAGTGCCGGGCCCGCAGGAAGCCTGCAGTGGATGCTCCTCCGTTCATCCTGTCGTTCCTCTCCTTCCTTCTCTCTTTCCTTCCCTCCTCCCTCCATTCATCCTGTCATTCCTCTCCTTCCTTCTCTCTTTCCTTCCCTCCTCCCTCCATTCATCCTGTCATTCCTCTCCTTCCTTCTCTCTTTCCTTCCCTCCTCCCTCCATTCATCCTGTCATTCCTCTCTTTCCTTCTCTCTTTCACTCCTTCCTCTCTTCTTCCCTTCCCTCCTCCCTCCATTCATTCTGTCCTTCCAGGGCCTACTCCTTCCTCCACCCTTTCATTCCTCCCTGGCTTCCTCCCCTCCAATTCCCTTTAAAGTCTTCTCGTCCTGGGGTGACCCTCCCCTCTAAGAGCAGAAGCCCCCCAAGAGGCAGTGGTGCCCTCCCACAAGAGCTCTCTAGACTAATGGAGAACAAGTCTGATCTCCGTTCTGTCACGGAGCCGAATGGAAAGGGGTTTTAGAAGTCTCCTGGCCCTAGGTGGGGCCGTATGTACAGTACTGGTCCTGGAGTCAGGAAGGACGGAATTCAAATCCAGCTTTAAACACTGGCTAACTGTGTGGCCCTGGTCAAGTCAGTTAACCCAGGTTGCCTCAGTTTCCTCAACTGTAAAATGATCTGGAGAAGGAATTGGCAAACCATCCCAGGATCTTTGCCAAGCAGGGTCAGGAAGGACTGAAAAACAGCAATCTTCTTTTACTGAGATGGAAATTGAGGTTGGAAAAGGGAAGGTGATTGGCCTAAAGTCACACGGGCAATGAATAGTCTACAAGGCGACCCTAGGCCTCTAAATTCCCGTCCCTCATTTCCCACCCACCCGGGATTCAGGGCCAGCTGGTGCTTTAAAAGACTTGAGGATCATCCAATTCTTTTCCACTCAACAAACATCTATGAGGAGAGTTATGTTCAAAACACTGTTCTAGAAGATATAAAGATTTAAACAACAAACAACAAAATTACTACCCTGGAGAGTTTACATTCTACTAACAGATATAGCTAGGTAGCACAGAGGAGAAATGTTGCACCTGGAGTCCCAAAGACCTGAATCTAAATTCTGCTTCAGAGTCTTATTAGTGTGTGACCTTAGGTAAGTCATTGAACCACTCTCAGCCTCCATTTCCTTGTCTGTAAAATGGGGAAGAAAATAAAATCATCCACCTCTCAGAACTGTTGGGAGGGTTGCTTTAGCATATGCCAACTGTCTCACAATGTGCTAAATAAATGCTAGCTATTTTTATTATTGGGGATAAATCATGTGTTCAGATAAGTAAATCAAAGATAATTTGGGGAAAGAGAAAGCATTAACCCAACTGTGATGGTCTCTGGGAAGGCTTCATTTCTAGTCATTCATCCTTTAGCTATCTCTTCTTAGCTTTAGACCACCCTCTCTCACCAACTGCCTAGGGGATATTTCCTATGGATCTCCAATTCAACACATTCAGAAACAGAACTCATCATCCTTCCCCCCTATCCTTTTTTCCTCACTTCTCTGTTTCTTCTGAGGATGATGCCATCCACCCGGGTTTAAAACATCGTGTCCCTAGCCATCCCCTGCTCTTCACATTCCCTCATCCCTACCTCGTTTAATCAGTCACCCAATCTTATCTATTCGACATCCTCTTCCATGACCATCTTCTCGAAGGACTGGCTTGTCTTTACCTGCTCAATAACCACCTTAGCTCAAGTCTTATCACCTCTCATCCTGACAGTTAATGCTGTTGTTCAGTCAGTCGTGTCTGACTGTTTGTGACCCCACTTGAGGTTTTCTTGGCAAAGATATTGGAATGACTTAGCATTTCCTTCTCCAGCTCATTTTGCAGATAAGGAAACCAAGGCAAAAAGGATTAGGTGACTTGCAAAGGGTAATACAGCTAGTATTTAAGACCAAATTTGAAAATTTGAACTCAGATCTTTCATAAATATGATATATACATTATATATGATATACATTATGTGCATATCATATATATATATATATGTATGTATGTATCAAAGTGCTTAAATCCAACTTATTTTGGAAAGGAAGGCACCAGCACTTGAGGGATGCGGAAAAGAAAGTGATGCCTGAGATGGGCCTTAAAGAAAGGGAGGTAATCTCTGAGACAGAATAAATAAAGAAGAAATGGTTTCTGGGCATTCCGACTGGTTAGTACATAAGACATTGTGATGGAAAATGGAGAAACAAACAGAAAGGCCAGTTTGGCTGCATTACACATTGCAGAAGGAATAACATCCAATGAGACTCCAAAGAAATTGAGGACCAGAATGTGTAGGGCTTTCAGAGCTAAACAGAGGAATTTCGATTTGATTCTAAAGGCAATAGGAAGTCCCTGGAAATGATAGGGGAGAAGAGTCGTGTAGTCACATCTTGGCTTAAAAGAAAATTCCTTTGGCAGCAGCATGTCGAATGAACTGAAATGGCGAGAAACTTGAGGCAAGGAGATCTCAAGAGACTGTGGAAATAATCTGGCAATCGGTGATGAAGGCTAGAACTGAGATACTGATTTTGTGAGTGGAGAAAATTTGTCAGTCAGAGAGATACTTTGAAGGTAGAAATGGCTAAATTTGGCAACTGGAGATGGAATAAGGGAAGGTCAAGAGTCCAGGATAATGTTAGGCTTTGAACCTGTTGTTTAGAAAGTTAGTGTGGATTGGGATAGGTCATCCTCCCTGCCTTCCCTCCCTAAAACAGTAAGCAATTATATATTTGCAATTATGTGAAACATTTCCATGTTGATTATTACGTACAAGAAGATTCAAATGAAAGAAAAAATTGAATGAAAAAAAAGATTTGAACCTAGGCACTATTAGGATGATGAAGACTTTGACAGAAAGCTTAAAAGAGGGGAAGGTTTAGGGAAAAGACCTCGAGTTTGCTTTTAGAAATGTTGACATCCATTTTGAAGTAATCATTGCTTGGGTGATCTGGAATTAAGGTTTGGAAGAGAAAATGAGACTACATATGTGGATCTGGGAATGACCTTCATTGAGATGATAGTGCGATCCATGGAAACTGATAAAGATACCAAAGTGAGAGTGAGATAAAGGAAGAAGTGGAACTTGGAGGAAGACCTACTGTCAGGGACATTATTTGGATGAGGAGCCGGCTAAGGAGTTTGAGTAGAAAAAATAAGACAAATAGGAGCTTACTTCCCTGGTTTAAACTTATCTGTAGTCTAGTATGACATTTTTCAAATAAGGAAACTGTGGATCATCAAGATGAAGTGATCTGCTGATGGTCACAAAACTATAAATATCAGAGGTAGGATTAGACCTAGGACCTCCCTGACATGAAGTTCAGCTGTCTTCCAAACACAGAAGAAACCACCATGGGATCAGAAATTAAAACTGGAAAGGATATTAGAGACCATCAAGTCTCACCCCTTTTACAGAAGAGGAAACTGAGGCACAAAGAGGTGGGTTTTTTTTTTTTTAGTGAATTACTCAAGGAAGTACAGGAAGAATATGAAGCAAGATTTGATCTTGGGTCTTCCTGACTCGGCTATCCCCGCCCCCCCCCCCCCGCCCCAAAGAGCCCAGCTAAAGAGATCTTGGCATCCTGCAATTGGAGATGGAGACAGAGTCTATCTTCCCCAATAAGTCAGGTTCTTTACATATTGCATGACCAGGGTCTATAATGAAAATGGATCAAAGGGAGAAAGGAGACCAGTTCTCCCAGTTGCTAACCCCCAACTGAGACTTTCCTTCTATCTAGCTCCCTTATTTAACCTTTACTAGCCAGTCCCCCAAAGCATTGAGGACAGCCCTTACTGTTGCCACCAGGCTACTCCATTTCTCCCAGAATTTCCCTTCTTCAATGTGGACATAATCCTTTTCTTCTTTAGAGCCCTCAAGGCAGAGGTCCTTGGGAGGTTTCTCCCCAAAATGCTTTACTAGCACTTAGAGGAATTAGAATATCACAGGCTGGAAAAGATCTCAGAAGTCATCTACTGTCCCCCTTCATTTTACACATGAAGAAACTGAGGCCTAGAGTGGGGTCATTTAGCCAAGGTCATAGAGGTAGGAAGTTGCAGATCTGAGATTGGAAGCCAGGTCCCCTAATAATGAATCCATCTCTCTTCCCGCTGTTCCACCAAGCTGCAGAACACAGACATCTCCAAAAAATACCTTTAATCTGCTTGGAGAAGACAACACAGCTTTGAGGATCAACTAGTCCCAATGTCATCTAACTAGTGTCTAGGTTTGACCTGGGCACCAAATTGCTTTAGGAAGGCAAGGGAAGAGAATTGAGATTCCATCCTTTCAGTCATATCTGACTCTTCATATCCCCATTTGGTGTTTTCTTGGCAAAATGGTTTCCCCATTTCCTTCTCCAGCTCATTTTTTACAAAGGAGAAAACTAAGGCAAACAGAGTTAAGTGACTTGCCCAGGGTCACATCACTAGTAAGTGTCTGAGGCTGAATTTGAGGTCAGGTCTTCCTGACTCCAAGCTCAGGGCTCTCTATCCAAAGCACCTCCTGGCTAGACAGGGAAGGGAATAAGCAATAGTATGTGCCAGATACTACTACAATATCTCATTGGAACCTCTCGGCAACCCCAAGAGGAAGATGAAAAAGTCCTTTTGGCAACCTCCCTTTAGCCTTACCTAAAGCAACTCTTTAATTGGGCTTCTTATAACTGTTTCCTATGAAACCTGGGGCCACAGTTTTCAGGATAGTTGGTCTGCCACATTAGCAAGGGTCTTCTCACCCACATGAAGAGAAAGATTAGTTCTTTTTTTTTTGCCTTTTTTGCAAGGCAATGGGGTTAAGTGACTTACCCAAGGTCACACAACTAGGGAATTAAATGTCTGAGGCAGAATTTGAACTCAGGTCCTCCTGACTCCAGGGCCAACGTGCCACCTAGCACACCGAGAAAGATTTTCTTCCCAAGGCTGAGCAGCCCAAGGCTTTGAGTTTTATTAGCCCCCAATGGGCAAGGAGGGCATTCACTGGAACTCGGCAGATAAATCTCTAGTCTCCCTCCTGGCAAGGCTTGTCTTTCTATGTCCAGCCCCTGGCCTCCTTCCCTTCCCCTGGCACTGTGGTTCTGCCAGAGTGTTCTGCATCTGACTATTAATGGTCAGCTTGGTCTTCTCCCTCCCCCCATCCCATCATCTCTAGCATCACATCTGCCAGCATTTAACCCCCTGGGCCTTTCGTTTGCTTTTGCTCTGCCCTCCACGGCTGCTTTCCCATAGATTTCTGCCGGGTGCTCATTCTTGTTTCTAAGCAAGGACAATCTGGAAGATTTAATGTTGATGCTTTGCTCTTTGTCTCTGGGAAGAAAACCCTTCCCCTGCTGGGAAACTCATCATCGGGCAGCCTCGCCCAACGAGCTCAAGCCGAGCTCCACTTAACTATTTGAAAAAGGAGGTGGGGGCCATGTGGGGAGACTTGTGTGAGGCATGGGGGTGGAGGTAAAGAGGGGCACATGGGGAGACATGTGAGGCAGAGGGAAGGTGTGTATCAGGATGGAGCTAGCAGGAGATGAGAACATTTGGGAGGCAGGTGGGGATTTGTGTGAGATGTATATGTAAAGGTATTTGTGTTCATGAGGGATGGTCTAAGTGTACTGAAGACCCAGGATCACATCCAGGGCCATAGTCTTCTTCCTCTAATCTCACAAATAAGCAGAAATTCATAGACTTAAGGATCTAGCATTGCAAGGAATCCCATGGTGCCTCATTTCACAGAAGGGAAAACCAAGGCTGAGTGGATTATTGGAACCTGCTCTTCACTGGGGCTAGAATAATGAGATGTCACATTTATTAGTGCTTTAGAGTTACAAAGCATTTTGAACACATGTCCATCATCTCATTTAAGCTTTTCAGAAACCTTGCCAAAGAAGACATAATTTCTCTATTTTGCAGATGAGGAAAATCTCTCATTCTATGGAGGAAACCCAGCATCTCTGACTCCATATTCATTGTTCTTTCTTTTTTAAAGGAGAAACCTTCCATGATCCACAAACCAATGCAGGAACTTCCTTCTCTAGGCCACCAGTGATCGGCCTGCAACTGCCTTATGACATTGGTCACTTTCTGTTTTTGTCTGCTTCCCCTGCACATCAAGCTCTTTGAATGACTTCCCCTTCTGAGAACGTGCCCTCAGTATCAAAGGCAATATCCTCAAAAATTGTCTATGGAGTGCATGGACCCATGAGTAGATAGAAAGATGGATAAGTGAAATCAAACAAGTGTTCCTATGGTCTTGAGGGTGTTGGGTGTTGACTGAGTCTGTTAGAAAATGAAAAGCACACAAACCAAGTCAGTGTTTACAAGTATTTTATCAATTCCCTCCATCCTTTGTCCTTATCCCACAGTATCTATCAGCCAGTTCCATTCCACATTAATTCCAGATTACAGTGTTTTCTGAATTACCAGCTGAGTAATTCATCCTCCTGTTGAGGATGTCTTTCCCCCCCTGCTGCCATCTCCTCATTTCCTTCCCTCCCTTTTTTCTTCTTCCCTTCTCCTCCAGCCAGATAACACAAAAACAAAATACCCATAAAAGAGATGAAAAACAAGAGGGAGGAAGGAAGGAAAGAAGAGAAGAAAAGGGGAGGGGGTAGGGTTAGAGGAGAAAACCTGCTGCCGTCTTGGCCTCCCTAATTTAATGACTCTCCTACCTGGCTCTCCTTGTCAGCTCCCATGTTCTTTTATTCCCTCTGATGGCCCTTGAAATGGTCTCCTCCATCTCATCACATCCCTCCCCTCCCTTGTTCTTTAAGCTGCAGATTACTTTTTCATAAAATTCAATTTCTAGCCATTCTCATTACTTACCCACTTAATGTGGAAGAGGTGGAGGGAAAGGGGGAAGACAAGGAGGGGGAGGTGAGTCCAGCCTAGGGGACTGTACTTTGTGCAGCTGTCATCCAACCTGGTCTCTGAGAAGCTAGTAGGCATGTGGGCAGCACTCCCTTCTTGAGCCATATTAGAGGTGAGATTCCTTCTCTGTAATAGACTTGTCTTAGTGCTGGGATCTCCTAGACCAGCAATCACATTAGGAAAGGGGACTAAGAAAAGCCTTTAGAAGGGGAGAATGGGTAAGCCTTGCCGTTACCTAGGAATGGAGGGCAAAAAAGGGCCAGGAATATTCACTGTCATTTATCCTAATAAAAGAGTCCCCTGTGTACCAAGCTGGTTCTTCTGTCTCTGTCTCTCTCTCTGTCTCTCTCTCTGTCTCTCTCTCTGTCTCTCTCTGTCTCTCTCTGTCTCTCTCTGTCTCTCTCTCTCTCTCTCTGTCTCTCTCTCTCTCTCTCTCTCTCTCTCTGTCTCTCTCTCTCTCTGTCTCTCTCTCTCTGTCTTTCTCTGTTTTGAGACTGTATCTCCCTATCTCAACCAGGTTGGAAGTGTGGTGTCCACCCACTGCTCACTGTGGTAGAAACTTTTACCCACTCTGTTTCTTATATAGGCCATTTTCCCCCTCCTTAGACAGCCTGGTGGCTTCCCGCTTCCTGAGCCTCACCATATTGGTGCCTAGCTTAGTAGAGGCACCTGTTTGACATTAGCCCTTCTGCATCTCAGCATTCCTAACTTGGATGATCCATGATCCACAATGCTCAGGTTTTTCAGTAGCAAGTCTCACTATACCAAACAAAACCTGTTCTGAAGGATGGAATCAGTACTGTCAGGTGGGGGAAATGCAGTCCTCTCCTAGTCCTCCCTCTAAAAAGCCATTCATAATCAGGTCCCCCACTTCCTGATCTTCATGCAAAGATTTCAATGCTTGGGAAAGTTTCTAAATCTCTCTCACTTCTTTCCTAATGCAACACAGAATTTGCATTTTAATCACTTCCAGCCCATACTACAAACATGCCAAATTAGCCTCACTAAACACCAAATCTGACTATGTTATTTCCCTGCTCAAAAAAAAAAAAAAAAAAAAAAGCTTCAGTGCCTCCCAATTACCTGCTGAATAAATTCACTCTCTAGCTTGGCATTCAAGGCCTTCTGAAATATAACCCCACCCTACTTTTCCAGTCCTATTTCACAATACTTTTATTCATAAAATTTAACCAGTTAGACTATCACGGTGACCAAATATATGCCAGTTTTTCATTTCTCTGCCTTTGTTCATGGCATCCTCTATCCCTACAATTCACTGACTTCTGATCTCTGACAAAAAAATAATCTTCCTTTCCTTTAAAGCCAATCTCAATTCCCTTCCTTCCATTGAACCTTCTCTTTTCTTTATCACTTTCCTGCATCCCCAAGTAGTCAGAAATGATCCTTTCTTCCAAGAAGTTCTCAGAGCACCTTATTCCAGTTCTCTGAGGTTTATATAATTGTATAATACAAAACACACGGAACAGATGGTGGTCCCTACCTTTATGAATGGGGAACGTCAAGTATGTCAAATGTATTTAGTGTGGAGTGATGTGTAATTATCCTGGAAAGACTGAATAAAACTATACTGTGAAGGACTGTAAATGCCATATAGAGGAGTCTGTCTGCATTTTCTTTTAGAAGCAATAGGGTATTATTGAAGGTTCTTGAGTATGGGAGTTATATGGTCAGCCCTGTACCTTAGGAGGATCTGTTTGGCAAGAAATTTGGGGATATTTTGGAAAAGAGAGAACAGTTGATGTCTAGAGATCTGTGGAGACTTATTGGGAAGTTATTTCAATAGTCCAAGTGATAGGTGATGAGGGTAGAAGATTGGGTGGTGTCTATGTGATTGGAAAGAAGGGGATAGATATAAAAGGTATAAAAGGTAGAGTCACAAAGAAAGTTGACAAGACTGAGAACTCACTGAATATGAGAAATGGGAAAAAGTGAAGAAAAAGATGACTCTGAGACTACCAACCTAAGCAGTTGGAAAGATGGCAATGCTATCAATGAAAAATAGGGAGTTTAGGAGGAGGAGGCAGAGTATAATGAGTTCTGTTTGGGATACGTTGAGTTTGAGATGTTTATATGACATTTGGGGGAGCTGTCCAGGATACCTGGTGAAGGGGGGCACTGAAGCTCAGGAGAGGGATGGCTAGGCATGTAGATGTGAAAGTCATCAGCATAGAGACCATAGTTAATTTATTAAAGTCAGTGGGTTTGTATCTTTTTTTCCATACACAACACTCAATCCCACACCTCTTCCCCTCTATGCCTTTGCTTCAGTTGATTTTCGTGCCTAGAATTACCTCATCCTCACTCCTGCTTTTCATATTCTCCAGCCTCCTTCA
This sequence comes from Macrotis lagotis, assembly GCF_037893015.1. NCBI lineage: Eukaryota > Metazoa > Chordata > Mammalia > Peramelemorphia > Peramelidae > Macrotis > Macrotis lagotis. The sequence continues at coordinate 233,241,694 of NC_133662.1, read as the reverse complement.
AGGCTTAACTCAAATGCCATCTATTACAACAGATTTTCCAATCACCCCATTCCCCCCAAAGTACTTAGTGTGAACTCATATTTCTTCATCTTTATACATGTTGTATCCGCCCCCCCCATTAGAATGTAAGCTTCCTGAGGGCAGAGACTTTCCTTTTTGTCTTTGAATCCTAGGCACCCAGAATAGTGCCTTGAACATAGTAGGACCCTAATCATTTCTTATTGAATTAAATAATAAATAGTGATCTCTGCCTCTTCTTCACCTATCCAAATCTACCAGTCCCATTCATCCAAATCTACCAGCCTTCCCTGAAAAGACCAGCCTCCAGGGATCTCTCTTATTTCTGGAAAGTGAAAATGAGGTGACACAGCTGATTGTCAGAAAAGGCAAGAATTAAGGAAACTGAGTCTCTGATTTCCCAAATTGGCATTCTTTCCTCTCTACCCTATTCAGGAACCTTGCACGATCCATTCTGCTAAATTTGTCTGTCTCTAACCAATGAATCACACTGTCCTTCTCTGAGGTCATGACATAAGACACTAGCCCCCAATTATCAAGTCCTGCTTAATCAACTGCAAAGGTTCTAGAAACAAAGACAAAAATCAGCCTTGGGAAATTTAATATGCTGACTTCTAAGTCAGGGCCAAAGGGCAACGGCAGGATGAAGAGAAAAATGGTTCCCAAAAGTCATCATTAAGAAAGGACTTTGAGCATAGACAAGATTAGCTGGACAACTGAATCCATCAGTCTCAGCCTGAGATCCCTGGCTATGATCAAATAAGTCTGACCTGAAAAGAAATTGCTTTCCCTATGGTGGTGGGGTTAGGTGGGAGCATCAGGGGTCAAGTCAGTTGGAAGAATAATTGCCACAATGGAACCAGTGCTGACCCTCTGCCCCCATTTGATCAATCCCCCAATTCGTGACCCACTATGGTCAAACTTAGGCAATCACCCATATGCACCCAAATATCACAACTTTCCTTCATTACCCTGCACATGGCCATGTCTCTAACATCTCTCAGTGGGAGGAGGGGTCATAAGAGCTAACACATTAAACATGCAAATACAGGGAAGGCAAGCTCTGATTAGCATTTTTATTTTCCTTTATCAGACTTAGGTTTCCATATTTCCTACCCCTCCTTCCTCAAGTTAGGCCAAAAAGATAAGACAATGAAATTTTAAAAATCTGGCTTCAGATCACATTATAGTCAATTGATCAATCAATAAACAGGCCTTTATTAAGGACTCACAATGGGTCAGGCTCTGGGATAAGTTCTGGGGATACTAATGAGGAAAAAAAAAAGCAGTCCCTGCCCATAAGAAGCTTAAAGTCTAATGGGGAAGACAACTGAAAAAGGTAAAGGGGAGAAGTACCACAGCATGTTAATGAAGTCAGAGGAGTGGAACCTGGTGGGAAGTGTGGGCTGGATTTGAACTCAGAGTCCTCTGCCTCTAGGACCAGAATGCTATCTACTGCACCACCTACTTACCCTTTGACCTTGATGGTAGTCACACAGCTAGACATTAACAGTAACTGAGATTATTACCCAGTACCCCAATGACTTTGTTTTATTTTCTTTTGTTTTTGCAAGGCAATGGGGTTAAGTGACTCTCCCAAGGTCACACAGCTAGGTAATTACTAAGTGTCTGAGCTGAATTTGAACTTGGGTCCTCCTGACTCCAGAGTCAGTGCTCAGTCCGCTGGACCACCTAGCTGCCCCAGTAAACCCTTTTAAAAATTAAATTTTCACTGTAATTGAAAATTTAACAATTGTCAACAAGCATACCTTATAGAAAGAAGAGCAAAATATGCAGTTTTGTTTTTCAAAAAAAATATGGAAATTTTGCAGGGATACAGACTAATTTCAAGGAAGACCTGAGATCAAATCCAGACTCAGACACTTACTGGCTATGATATCCTAGGCAAGTTATTTAACCTCAGGTTTCTCACCTTTAAAATGGGCTAGAGAAGGAAACGGAAAAACCATCCAGTATCTTTGCCAGGAAAACCTCACATGGAATCAAAAAGAGTTGGACATTCTCAGTGAATCATCAACAATAACCAAGGTCACACAGGACCAAAGGTAGGATTTGAACTCAAATCCTCTAATACAAGAACCAATATTTCCCCCCCCTCTCGTGCCCTCCTCCCTAAAACTTGTTGAGATTAAATATTGACTCCATTTTACAGATGATAAAACTGAAAGATCAAGTTACTTTCCCAATGTCATTGAGCTAGTAAACATGGGTCTTGATTTGGTTCTGAAAAATGACTAATATTTATTCCATGTTATATGGATGTAGAGGCAGAGACATAAGGAATCTGAGATGTATGTCATTATTTTGCAGATGGAAAACTGAGGCCCAAGGAGGTAGAGATAGGAAGCAGCAGAGTCCACCAGCTTTCAAACCCAGTGCATTTGTGCCATGCTATGATAATTCTCATTTGACCAGTTTTTGTCCAGAATCATGCCATGCCCCTGCCTTTTAACTCTCCTGGAGCCTCCCTTAGAGTGGTGACTATTTTCATTCCCTATCACATGAGAGACCATCTACCCCCCCCCACTGCCAGAGACCAAGCCCCTGGGCCACACCCAACTTGCCAAGGGGGTAAAGATTGTGTCATTCGTCTTTCATCCCAGAGATGATCTGATCCCTTCCTTGTGCCATTAGCTTTCGACTCTGATTTATGACCTGAGAAGCACTGGCTGCTAATGTGCCACTTAAACCTTATTGCCCTATTAAAATGATGGAGACAGAATAGATGAATGGATGAATGGATGGACGGATGGATGAATAAGTCAGGTGACAAATAGGCAAACAAACCATCTGTGGTAGCTTTCTCCAAATTGGATTAAGAACAAACCCAATTCCCTTTCTTTTCAACCTCTCTCATGTCACAGATAATACCCCCAATCATTCATTTTCCTAAAATGTTCTATGCTGGAAATAGAGACAGAATCAGGGTGGGGGTTATCAACATTGTGTTTCAGAGTATTGAAATTTAAAACCCACTAATGGCACCAATACAGTCTACAACACTTGCTTTTCCCAATCCCATACAGCCCCATCTTTGTGGTCCACTTCCCCTCATCTACAAATGCCCCACATCTCCCCCAGTTCCTTAAGCAGCACAGTAACCGGGAGTACAGTAGGCGTGTTCCTTGGCCTATCCCTTCATCTCCCTCTATGCTACCACCATTCTTCATCCCCAGGCCTCCAAATTCAAGTCCTCTAACTCAAGAGTCAAGGTTTCCCTCTAGTGCCCTTCTCCCTAGAACTTAATGAGGTAAATATTGTCTCCAATTTACAAATGATAAAACTGAAATTACTGGCTCTGATCGGAAACCAGGTGGTTTAGCCTTCCACCCAAGTCCTCCCAGCCCCCATTATACCAAGCCCATCCCCAATTTGATAGCTCAGAAAGTCAGAGAAGAGGAGTCAGTAACCTCTGGTCCAGCTCTGAACACTCTATTCTAGTTGGCCTTGAAATCAGTTCCTATCCCTGCATAATTTATATGTATATTATATATGTATATATTTATATTTATATACAAACAAAACTGCATGTAACAGAAACAAACATTTCATGTACAATTCTCTCTTACTCCTTTTTTTCTATAAGGTTATGTGTAGACAATTGTTAAATTTTTCAATAAGAATACAAATTTAATTTTTAGAAGAGATTGAAGCAATCATCAAATCAATCAACTATCATTTTCAAAGTGCCTACTAGGTCCTAGTCACAGTGCCAGGTAATGGAAATACAAAGGAAAATTAAATGAATCTTGCTAATCCAAACGAATACATTTTGACCTCTAAGCACAGACCAGCCCTTGCAAAACCTTGGCATTAGGAGGCAGGAGGCATGTTGCTCTTTCCTGGCATTTCCAGGGTGATGGGAGAGAGGGAAATGAGATAAACAGGCAGAGGAAGTTAGAAGAGAAATAATATATGATATGTATGTGAAATTATGCAAAACAATTCCCATATTTGCCATGTTGTCAAAAAACAAGAAAAATAAAGTGAGAAGAATATGTCTCAATCTGCACTCAAACTTCATTAGATCTTTATCTAGGGGTGGATAGCATTTCTCACTGTGAGTCCTTCAGAATTGTCTCAGATCATCATAGCCATCAGAGTAGCTACAATGTTCAATGTTCTCCTGGTTCTGTTCACTAAACTTTGCATCAGTTCATATAAGTCATCTGAGATTTTTTTAAACCATCCTATTTGTCCTTTCTTCTAGCACAATAGTATTCCATCACAAACAAATACCACAACTTGCTAAGTCATTTTCCAATTGATGGGCATCTCCCAATTTCTCATTCTTTGCTACCACTGAAAGAACTGCTATAAATATTTTTGTACATATGGGTACTTTTCCTTCTTTGATGTCTTTGGGGTACAAACCTAGCAGTGATATTGCTAAGTCAAAGGATAATAGTTTTATAGCCCCTTAGGCATAATCCCAAATGCAGAATGGTTAGATCAGTTCACAACTCTACCAACAGCACATTAGTTTCCCAATTTTCCCATATCTCCTCCAGCATTTGTCATCTCCCTTTTCTGATATGTTAGCTAATCTAATAGGTATGAGGTATTGCATCTGAAAGGATTCTTTGCCTTCAAAAAGGATCAGTTATACCACAGGGTGTTTTCTTCACTTGCATTTGAATTAGAATTTAAATGTCAGAGTTGCCCAAAGTTACCAACCTCACTCTCTCTTCCAGAGTCATCAAAGTCCAGTGACAAAAAAAAAACCAAAAAAAAAAACCCCTCAAAATGACTGGTAATGGTCTAGGATGCAGTGGATGACCATATCTGACCAAGCTCTAAGGGATCCATCCGGGCTTCCTGCTTCAGCTATCTTCATGGCTGTTGCAGCAAATTGTTCTCATTTGTGCATTCCACCAGGGGAAATCTTCATATCCTTGGGGTAGACATCCCCTATAGATTTGGAGGAGACTCATGTACCCATCCATCAGTTACTCTTCATGTAATTTAGCCTGTCTGTTGAGATGTTTTATCAGTGGGAGGCCACTGCACATGCTAAAGCTTCTTGGAGCCACAGGTGAGTGTTAGGTGGAAACGGACACCACAGGTGGGTGAGCAGCCTCCAAAGGGGCTCAGCAGCCCTCACACCAGAGGGGTTGATCTTCTCTGAACACTCCATATTGAATCTTCCTCCTCCCTAGTTCACAAGGGCTCATTCAGATTTATATGATCACTGGATCATAAATTTGGAGCTGGACGGGACTTTAGAGATCATGATGCCCAACTCCTTTACTGTAATACAAGGGAAACTGAGGCTCATTGAGGTTGATTGATATGTCTAACAAAAGCTAGTAGGTATCTGAGGCAGGATTTGAAGTCAAGTTTTCTGACTCCAAGAGTGTTCTTGAGTGCCAAGTCACCTAGGGGGCCTGAAGCTGAAATACCCACATTCATAAGCAGAAGGTCAGAGGGATGGCAGCCAGAGAGGAGGAGGGGAACCAAACAACTAAGCAAAAAGTTTCAAAAAGGACCCAAGGGGTAGGGATGAATAATGTTTTTAATTCTTCTTTAACTGAGATCTCCTTGACTCCAAGGCCAGTTCTGGATCCATTATGCCAAACTGCCTCTAACAATCTCTCTCTTTCTCCCCAAGGAGAATAAACAGAAATTTAATTAGCAAATTCCAATAAGAAAAGAGTCCCTTCCCCAGGGAAGCCATCCCTCCCTGCTGTTCTATAAGGAGGAACCAGCCAGGGATTCTCTGCAAGACCCAGTTTGGTGCCCTACCCACACTCATCCATCTTTCTTCTCTCCCTGTTGTTTTCCTCTTCTGCCCCCTTCAGAAAATAAGGCAAATTCCCTCTCCTCTCAGAGATGGCTTCCCATTTCCTTTTCTCTTCTTCTCCTTCGCCAGCTCCCTCCCCCCAAGTTGCTTCCAGGAATGTCAGTCTGAGTGGGAGGAAGATGCAAAGAAAATGGCAAGTCATTAAGATACATTAAATCACGGTGAGCTGCTCCTCCCTAGCCCCAGGTGGGCCTAGCCCCCAGCCCACTGCATGCGCAGCATTAAGGCCAAATTGAATTAGAATAATTAAACTTTGGTCACACTTTTAATTTTATGCCGGAAATAACTTAGCTAATGGAGATTAAATAAAGCTTTGACATGGGGGGGGGGGGGGGACTGGGCTGAGAACTGTTGAGGGAGCCTCAGAACTGGAGGGGAGAAGAGAAGAGGCTGGAAGCGGCTGAGGAAAGTAATGAAGACAGACCTTTTTTGGGTATGTGTTTATATATGAATCTGTGTATTTGTAAGTGTGAGTGTTTAAATGTATGTGTAAGTGTGAATATAAGTGTGAGTTTCAGTGTGAGTGTGTTGTGGATGTACGGATAAGTGAGCATATGTAAGTGTGAGTATGTATATGAGGGAGTATATTGTAAGTGTGTATAAGCGTGAATGTATTATAAGTGTGAGTGTGAGTGATAACGAAATCAGCATGGCAGTCATTAAAACAGAGATCTTCTGCCTTCTTTTTGTAGGCATGGAAAGTGAGACACAGAGAGGAAGAATCATTTGTCTAAGAGTGCACAGCTAATTGAGGCAGAGATTGGATCTGGACTATTCCTAAACCTTCAGTGGTTCCTTATTCTACCCTTCCTGAATCCTTTCTTCAAGGCTCATCTCAGGTACCACCTCCTCCATGTAACCTCCCGTGATTCCCACCCCCACCCCCAACTCCTTCAATTTTTTCTAGATTCCTATTGAGTCCTCTCTTTTGTTCTGACCCTACCCTACGTTGAATTATATATGTACAAACCGTTTTTTAAAAATCAGTAGAACTTGACTCCTTGAGGAGAAAGATTGTGTTATTTTTCATTCTTATACCCTCCATGTTCATCACCTTCCTTGTAGACAAGAGGTGTTTAAAAATGTTTGGGGAGCAAATGAATTCAACCCTTCAGTCGTAGTTCTGTGTTATTTACAACATAACACTCATGTGTTTGTGGGAAAAAATATATGTGGATGAGTAAGTTGTTCAGTCATTTCAATCGTGTCTGACTCTTTGTGCTATCATTTGGGGTTTTCTTGGCAAAAATAATGGAATAGTTTTGCATTTCCTTCTCTAGCTCACTTCATAGATTAGAAAACTGAGGCAAAGAGGATTAAGTTCACTTGCCCAGGGCCATATCGCTAGTAAATGTCTGAGGCCAGATTTGAACTCATGAAGATGAGCCTCCTATCCATTGCACCATTCATCTGCTCTCTGTAAGAAGTATTGTCTAGCTATAACCCACTAATGTCTCTGAACTATCTTTGCAGCTACTGCTACTAATCGAGATTTCCTGGGTAGCATCCCATACCTAACTGCAGGACTTCAAGATGATGAAAGACCATTGTAGAGACATCAAGTTCAAGATCCAACGTTGAGAGAAGATGGCGGTGGGGATAAAATGTGGTAAGTCTTGCCACACCTTCCCCATTCCCAAATATTAAGAATGTGCCCAGTCTAATCATTCCACCTGAGACCAAATTCTCCTAGACCTACTTCCCTGAGAACTAGGAGCCAGGAGCAAATGTGAGAGGAGGAGCTTGGGACATTGCTTGCTTTTGCTATATTTCATACCGTTTCTTTTATGGGGTTTTCTCAATATCACCATGATTTCTATTTCAAGTAAATTCACTGCTAATGCCTTCCCACCAAAGAATTATCTATTTATGTATTTATTTGTGTATATGTTTATTTCTGTACATGACTCCTCTAATGGAATTTGAGTTCCTTTGAAGGTAGGAAACTAATTTTATTTTTAATCTTTGAATCTCCAGTATTGGGCATAGTGCCTAGAAAACGGTAGGTGCTTAATTCATGCTTGCTGTTTATTGGATTGATTAATAAATTACTTTTACTCTCACTACAACATGAAGTCATATAATAAATTCTGGTTGATCTAAGGAAGAAGTTCAGTGAGGGGAAGTAGGCTCAGGATTCATGTATGTGAGTAGTTTTTTTTTTCTTTTTTTATGTGAGTAGTTTTTAATCTTTCTTCCCTATGACAAGTCTTTAAATATGTGAAGACAATTACCAAATAATGTTAGTGTAACTAGATATGGTGAACTCTCACCAATCAGGGCCCAAGACAGAGAACTGGAACACCAAGTCAGAAGTACTGTTTTCACCATTGTTTGGATTATTTTCCTGGTTTTGCTAACTTCACTTTGCATCAATTCATACAAGTCTTCTCAAGATTCTCTGGATTCTTAATATTCACCAACTCATCTGTTGCCCCCTCACCACAAGTCCCTTGTGTGTTGTACCGTGGGGGACTATGCCTGGATTAGGCATCAGCTAGTGTCCGCATATTGACTTAAACACTAATCATAAAGCATAATAATATTCTATTATATTTACATTCTAATACATCTATTGCATTTATTCTACCACAATTTGTTTCACCATTCACCAATCAATGGGTTTTTATCTTTGCTACAAAAATTGTGATTAGCTCTAATCTAAAAATCTCAGAGAAGGGCATGGCGAATCATTTCATTATCTTTGCCAAGAAAACCTCAAATGGGGTCACGAAGAGGCAGGCACAACTGAACAACAACTGTAGAGTTTTCCGAAGTCATCTCATCAACTGCTTCATTTTATATATCAATGAATTGTGTCGGATCCAGAGTGAGGAAATGATTTACCTTGGGTCACACAGCTAACATGTGACAAAAATCAGAATTTGAACTCCAAATACAGCATTCTTTGCAATATACCTTGCTGTCTCCAAAATTATCTAAAATACACAACTAGAAATATAACCAGGTGAAGTGACACAGCTCATCCTCAAGGAAAAGATCACTTTCAAGCTGAGCAGATTCATTCCTCAGGAGGCCAGGCTGCAGGGAAGTGTCCAATGGCTCATGCCTCTGGGGCTGATCCACCTCCGGAAAGTGTAAATAGGTCAGAAGCTTCCTCTACCTCATTCCCACCCCAGTCTGTGATTAAGTTCCCTAATACTCTGTGGGAGTGAGGTAAAGACAGAAGTGTCAAACATAGCTACAATACTCCCACAGAACTAGATTAAAATGTAATTGGGAAATATTTAACAAAATAAATAAAAATGCAATAAAACATAGTGTTAATATGTAGTTTTCTAAGTCAATATGCAGACACTAGCTGTGTGACCCTGGGTAAGTCGCTTAACCCTGTCTGCCTTAGTTTCTTCATCTGCACATAAGCTGGAGAAGGAAATGGCAAACCAAATATCTCTGCCCAAAAAAACCCATATGGAGGACCTTGAGTCAAAAATGACTAAAAACAACTGAAGAAGTCAATATATATTGGTAGGAATCCTTATGTAGGGATCAGTGACCTCCTTTTCATTTTGAGTTTGACCTCTTTGTGTAGAGGATAGAGTTCTGGATTTATGAGTTAGAAAGTCTGGAATTCAAATCCTGCCTCAAACATCTATTATCTGTGAGATTCTGGATAAGACACAATATCTCTGGGTCTCAGTTTCCTCATCTATAAAATGAGCTGGAGAAGGAAAAGGCAAACAACTCTAATTTCTTTACCAAGAAAACTCCAAATGGAATCATGAAACATCATACGTAACTTAAAAAATGACTAAACAACAACAAAATAACACCTCATCTCATCCATATTTTCCTATACATGCCAGAAAATAGCGTATGGGTAACACCTGAGACTCTTCTCCAATGCCATTTATGTATTAGAGAGGAGACAGCTTTCATTCCCCAGGAGACATTTCTTCCAGACAGAATGCAAGGAATATCAATTCAGAGAGGTAGTTATAGATATATCAACAAAATGCCTGCAGCCCCAGCCCTCCCTAAAATCACGGGACCTCTCCAACAGGTATCCCAAGTTTAAGACTTGTATAGGGTCAGCTTCACTCAAAGCCTCAGCTCCCAAGCCCCCAAATGAGGTTCCTTTTATAGATTGATTGGGAAGGTTTCCAGGTTTGAAACAAAAGACAATCAAATAGCATAGCAGAAAAAATGGTCATAAAAATCCCACATCTCCATACACAGAGAAGGATACTGCCCCAGAATCCCATAGCAATTGCCTTCTCAGATACCTGTTATGGGTCCCATCCTAACCTTTCCTCGTTGCCTCTTTGTATCATGGAAAAAGAGATGTGGACAAGAAATTGCCCTGATTCCTCCATTATTCTTCTGCTTTTCTTTCTCAGAGAGAGGAGGGAAGAGCTCAGTCATTCTCAGGAGGGGGTGAGCAACCTTAATACAGCCCTAGGGCTGCCCTGGGTATCTCAGCACACACTGCAGGCAATCACAGAAACCTTGGCTGCTCCACATGGCTGACTATGACAGCTGTATTCTCTGCTGCCAGATATGCACACCTCCATCCCTTTACCACCATCTCTTCTGCCGCTCCACTGGTCCTGGAAGGACCAACAGTAGCAGCTGTAACCTTTTCCCAGAGGCTAGCCTCATTTCAAAAAAAAACAAAACAAAACCCACACTCAGAGAGGCATCTTTCCATGATACACTTCAAACACAGACCTCCAAGACAAAATAATAATGATTACTATCATCATGTCTTTCACTTGTGTAGTGCTTATAATGGGAGGTTTATGTAGTATTACTTCACACAATAAGCCTCCAGGTTGTTATGCAATAACTTGCATTTATATAATGCTTTTAAGATCTGTAAAGTGTTTTATTTTATTTGAACCTCACCACATTCCTGGAGGGTATTAATATTATCCCCATTTTATAGATGAAGAAACTGAGTCTGAGAAGAGTCATGATGTTGGAGATATTCTCCCAATAAGGATAACTCTCTACCCCAAAGCACGATGGGCTTTTAGTTGAAGGAGTTTTTGCCTTACAAACCCATTGGATTTCAGAAAACAAGGTAAGGTATCTGTGGTAGGAATATATGATAAGATTCAACCCCCAAAAATAAAACCAGTTTTTCCTTAGAGAGGAGAGAAGAGTATGAACATTTATGAAGTGCCTACTATCTGTCCGGTACTTCCAAAATATGAATTCATTTGGTCCTTACACCAACCCTGGGAGGTGAGTGTAGTGTTATTGCCATTTCTTGCATTGGGGAAACTGAGGCAGATAGCAGATAAGTGTCTCACCTGGAGTCACACAGTTACTAAGTGTCTGAGGTTGGATTTGAACTCATGTCTTCCTGAAATCAATACCTTAAAAAGGATTGAAGCTGTGTTTGAGTCAAGGATTCAGAAGACTGAGGCTCAGTCTAATATACATATAAAACAGAGGTATGAGGAGTCATTGCTGTTCCCTCAGGCTTCTGATCAGTAGAACAGCATGGAGAATATGGGGCAGGGTAGCTATGTTCATCTGAACCAATTCTGTGTATTTGATAAATATCCTTCGTTTGCTTTAGCTAAATCAACTTCATTCTGTTCACTTTTGGAGGCTCCATGAGTGTCTCATTAAGTTCCAAATCCAAATTTGACCCACCAAACCAGTCTGAGTCGGAGCATGGCAGGTGATGCTGGTAAACTGAGACATGGATTGGAGTTAGAGGAAGAATGATCAATAATCTCCAGGAAAAGAGGTCATTGGGGAGGCTAATTGTTGGATGGTCCCCAAACTGAAAACCTCAGAAAAGGCCGATTAAATATACTGAGAGCTGCTAATGTAGACAGCGAACTCTCAAAGGGTCAGTCTCATACCTAAAAGCATCATAATTTGGGATACCGCCATCTCCAGGATTTTGTCACAGGAACTTTTCAAAAGCTCACATAGGGTCAGACTAGGGTTCAGTTGAGCCAGAGGTCCTCTTTCTATAAGTAACGTGTTGGATGAGATAGTGTACAGGATTGTCTGTCCTCAAAAGGTCAGTAGTATGACCTCTAAATGCCGATGCATAGATGCCCAAATGAAACTACTAAAGCTCAGATTTGACTCCCTGCTGAAGAAGTTCCAATCTCTCTCTCTCTCTCTCTCTCTCTCTCTCTCTCTCTCTCTCCTCCCTCTCTCTCTGTCTCTGTCTCTTCTCTGACTCTCTATTTCTTTCTCCCTCTGTGTCACCCTATCCCTGATTCTCTCTCTGTGTATATGTGTCTATGTGCCTATGTGTGTGTGTCTCTCACCTCAATCTTAAAATATAATTGGGGGAGTGTGAATTTCTCTTTGATTACAAATTTATCTAACATGAAAACTTCAATATGCAAAGCTGTGTTGGAGTCTTAGAGCCTTTCATTATCTCCCTCTAGATGACCAAGATTATTGTACATTATTCTCCTTCCCTTATTCAATCTTACAGAGAATGGATCTACTGGCTGTTCCTTGTACAGACATTCCATTTCCTGGCCCCATGCCTTTACCTACGCTGTCCCCTATTCCTGGAATGCCCTCTCCTCTGATTCACAGAATCCCTAACTCTCTTCAAAACTCCCCTCAAGTACCACCTCCTGACCCATTCCCACTACGACTGGCTCCCTTCTCCTAAAAGTTACTTAACAATTCATTTTATAATATGTGTATTATTCCCCTCCCCGCCAGTCATTTAAGCTTCCTGAGGGCAGGTCTGATTTATTTTTGCCTTTGTGTCCTCAGCTAACTAGGCAGTTCAGTGCCTAGCACTACAGTGGGCAATTAGTAAGATTATTTATATGTTATCATTAATAAATATTACTATATATTTATATGGTGCTTTAAGGTTTACAGAGTGTTTTATTAATGTTATCTCATTTGATCCTCTCACAACAACCCTGAGAGGTAGATGTTATTATGACCCCCATTTTAAAGTTAAGGACACTGATGCAAACAAATTAAGTGATATGCTTAAGGTTGCACAGTGAGTAATGTCTGATACAGGGTTTGAATTCAAGTCTTCCTAATCAGGTCCAACATTCCAACTATGTAGAATTAGTAAATGTTTATTGAATAGAATGGGATGGAGTTATACTGATTGAATGGAGAGGAAGTGAATCCTCCCTGTTTTATAGGTTAGACTCAAAATGAGCAAGTAACCTGCCTTTGGTTATTGTTTTGTCATTTCAGTTGAGTCTGACTCTTTGTTTCCCCATTTTGGTTTTTCCTTGGCAAATATACTAGAGTGTTGGCCATTTCCTTCTCCAGGTTATTTTACAGATGGGGAAACTATGGCAAACAGGGTTAAGTGACATGTCCGGGGTCTCATAAATGTCTGAGGCTGGATTTGAACTTGGGTCTTCCTGATTCTAGCTCAGCTCTCTACCCATGGTCACATAGGGGCCCATAGCTATCTCCCTGGGGTCCCACAATGTGTTCTAACCTGAAATCAATCCCAGTCTTCAGTCCCATGTAACAGGAGCCTTCCCCTATTAGCAATTTCAGGGTCTGTAATACTTTTCATACAAACATCTCAAATTTAGGGCAAGGATCATGTCTTACTCATCACTGTATCCCTCGGAGTAGCCTGGAGAGGCCTGATAGATAAGAGAAGCTCAGTCTGATTAATTACAAAGCAAATATTATACCTTCTCCCTCCCCTTCACTCTTTGCCCTGAAGAAGATCACCTATAGCACAACCGCTGGTTTAATACCTCCAGCTCTGGTCCCACCTGGGTGACAGCTCATCCAAGACTGCTACACATCAGAGCTAAGAGAGACCTTGGAATTCATCTGATGAGGACTCTGGGAGATAATGCATGTATGACTCTTTGCATGTCTTAAAGCATTGTACAAATGGCAGGGCTTATTGACATTGTCTTTCATCTTTGCCTATCATTTTACAAATGAGGAAACTGAGACCCAGAGAGAATGATGAACCTGCTCAAAGTCACATACCAAGTGAGCAGCAGGGCTGTGAGTGGATGCTGAGGCTTTCTTTAAGAAGAGGTTTTACAGGAGTGGCTAGGTGGAGTAGTGGATAAAGCACCGGCCTTGGAGTTAGGAGTACCTGGGTTCAAATCCAACCTCAGACACTTAATGATTACCTAGCTGTGTGGCCTTGGGCAAGCCACTTAACCCCATTTGCCTTACAAAAACCTTAAAAAACAAAAAGAGGTTTTACTGGGTGGCTAGGTGGTGCAGTGGATAGAGCACCAGCCCTGGAGTCAGGAGTATATGAGTTCAGATCTGCCTCAGACACTTATAATTACCTAGCTATGTGGCCTTGGGCAAGCCACTTAACCCCAATGCCTTGCAAAAAAAAAAAAAAAAAAAACCCCTAACATAAAAAAAGAAGTCTTACTAATGATTTAAAAATGTAATTTTTAAACTATCTTTTGCCTAGTTGGTCATTTTGAATAATAAAAAAAAAAATTAGAAAGAAAATGGGATGGAGAGGAAATCAGTTCAACAAAATCAACCAAGCATTAACCTTATCTGATAGTATCTGTAATACTCTGCACTCATAGGCCCCCACCTTAGCAAAAAATTAAAAAGGAGGAGCTATATTTTCTCAGCTCTACTCTCTGGTCAAGCTTCATCACTATGATTGTACAGCCTTCACTTTGTGGTCGTCGTTTCCATTTACTTATATTGTGATGGTTAGGGTGGGTATTGTTTTCCATACTGCAAAAACTTAACTTGGATGACTTTGTTTTACAGAAACGTTTCCTTTCCCCCTTCCTAACTTGTAATGAAACTCTCTCTTATAACAAAGAAAGTTAGAGAAGACAAGATATAATGACCTCATCTGCCAACGTATATAGTATTCCACTCTGGTCTGCCCCCACCTCCCTGTCTGGAAGAGGAAAGAATATTCCTCACGTTCTGCTCCAGGTTTAGTGCTGGGTACTTCAGTGACTAGGGCTTCAGCTTCCTTTGTGTGATCTCATTGACCTTGCTGGGACTATTGTGAATGCTGTTGTTTCGACGCTGCTTCTTGCTGTCAGTATTTTTCCTGCTACAATATACTTTATTTATGATGCAAAAAGCTGGCTGTAGGTGGCCAGAACTTTCTGTGAAGAAATGATATAGAAAAACGAACTAAGCTTTGTCAGTCCCATAATGCTCATTCCTATGCTGCTTTGAGGTAAATCTTAAAAGTGTTTTTCTGTCACGGTTCTATGAAATATTTGTTGTAATTTTTGTCGTTCTTGCTGCCACTGCTGTTGGTGTTATTGTCATCTTTAATTATATAAAGAAAGAGCCCAAGACTCAACAATGTAAAGGACCTGATACGGGGTCACACATTAATCTAGGATATGAATCTGTTCCTCCTGACTCTAGTTCCCTGTACCCCATCCTGTCAACCAACCCTGGTCCTGGTGGCTTTTCATTCATTTTTCAGTCATGTTTGACTCTTCATGTCCCCATTTGGAATTTTCTTGGCAGAATTACTAAAGTGGTTGGCCATTGCCTTCTCCGGCTCATTTTATGGATGAGGAAACTGAGGCAAACAGAGCTAAGTGATGTGCTCCCTGTCATATGGTTAGTGAGTATCTAAGCCAGATTTAATTCAGGAAGAAGAGTCTCCTTAACTCCAGACTGGGAGTTCTATCCACTGCTCCACCCAGCTTCCCTTGGTCCTAGGTTGGGTCACTTCAAAGGTGGGCTAGAAGAGGGTGGAAAGTGCTTTCTAAATTTATCCAACACAACCAATATACTGAAGCAATTGTCCTAAACTTGGTTTATTCATGTCCCTCCCCAACCTTCAAGCATCTTCACGTCATCCTTCTGATGAACTCTATCCCCAGGCTCAGAAACCCTACAAATCCTGTCTCCTGAAACTGTCATTGATCAGTAGGACCCTCCTTCTCATTGCCATCTCAAAAGCTGAGTACCATGGAAACTAAAGACGGACAGACAGAGAGGAAGAAAGACAGAGACAGAGACAGAAACAGAGATAGAGAGACAGAGACAAAAGAGACAGAGATAAAGACTGAAAGAGTCAGGGAGACAGACAAAAAGAGAAAACAGACACAGGAAAAAAGACAGAGACAGAGATAGAGGGAAATCAGACAGAAACACAATGAGAGACAGAGACAGAGGGAAAACAAATGAAGACCCAGAGACAGAAAAATACAGAAAGAAACAGAAACCAAAATTGAGCGACAAAACATAAAAGAGTTTGATTCATTTGTTTCTGTTGACTGATTTTCATTTAGCCTGAGGCCTAGTGTCTCTAAGGTTCTGAAAACATTGCCAGAGGCTCACATTTAAAATTGTTTTAAAGTTGAGAATCACCCAGGAGGGGAAGGACCTCTCCCTGAAGTCATTGCCACCATTTTCTCTGCAGTGTTCCCATAAAGGCCCCTCTCCAACCTCAATGTTGGGGACACATTCCTGTTGTTTCTTTGTTTTTTCAACCATCTAATATAGGGTTATTCTCAAGGAATCCTGGGAGTTCATCCGACTGAGATGATCCTATGAAAAACTGGATGAATGTAGAAAATCAAAATAGACACAATTATTGTCCATTTTAACTATTTTTGATCAACAAAGAATGTATTCGGTGGGATTAGAAAGTGGGGTTTGGGTAAATCCTGATGCTTTTCACTAGTTACTCCAATTTACAATACACATGACTGTAATGAGTCTGGTGACGCAAATAAATATTCATAAATCCTAAAGCCTTCACATTAGAGACTCACTGTCCTGCTATGGGAACTGATCATTAACAGCCTAAACAAAGACACGGAGGAAAGAGATGGAATATCACATACAACACAGAATGTACAACTGGATCATTGTGTATGATGGCTAGTATTAGAGAAATAAGGACAATTAGAGGCACTCCAACCCTGGAATCAGGAGGACCTGAGTTCAAATCCAATCTCAGGCACTTACTAACTGTGTGATCATGGGGAAGTCAGTTACCCTCGGTTGCCTCGGTTTCTTCTTCAGTACAATGACCTGGAGAAGGAAATGGAAAATCACTCCAATATAGGACTACCAAATGGGGTCATTTTAGATACAACTGAAAAAATGATTGAACAGCAACAAAAATAAGTAATGATCCTGGAAAGATAAATGGGGGCCAGACTATAAATGCCAAGTAAAATAGCTTTTTCAAAGTCACAGAAGAGCCACTGAAATTTTTTGAGCAGTGAAGTGACATGGCCAGACCCCTTCCTAAAGAAAGAAAATTTGGTAGCTGTGTGAAAAATGGATTATCGAGAGGATAGTCGAGAAGCCAGAAAGCCAATTTGGAGTCAACAGAAATATTCCAGATGAGATGTGTTGTTGAGTCTCTGCTAAAGTCTCTGCTAAATGAGTAGATTAAAAAGGGACAGATTTAAGAGATATTTCAGAAATGGGATCCAGAAGTTTTGGTCACTCAGTGAATCAGGAAGAGGCGGGGGTAAGAATGAGAATGATGAAAACAAGTTGTAAACATCGTTTATTAGAAGGATAATAATGGGGGTGGCTAGGTTGTGCAGTGGATGGAGCACCTGCCCTGAAGTCAAGAGTACCTGAGTTCAAATTCGGTCTCAGACATTTAATAATTACCTAGCTGTGTGGCCTTGAGCAAGCCACTTAACCCCATTGCCTTACAAAAACCTAAAAAAAAAAAAACCAAACCTAAAATTAAAAAAGAGAGAGAATGAAGGACAAACATCATATCAGTATTCTGGGGAAATGATTGACCTATTGCAGAATACTGTCTCTGGAAATGATTTCCAGAAAGAAGAAAGAAACAGGCCCATCATCTGCCCCATTATTCCAGAATAAGATTCTAAAATTACTCACAGATAGCATCTAACAACACACAGAGTCAGAATGTTCTTCCCAGGATTTCAGTTCTAGTCAGTACAAACTTCCTCATTCAGTCTGCAGCCCAGAGATGGAGCCTATCATTCCTCTCTATCTTCCCAAAACCACTGTCACAATGATCCTTAGCAGGAGAGGACGCATGTATGGCACACCGTGAGAGCTTAATTAATATTAATTGAATTGAGTTGAGTTGAACACATAAAGGGCTCTGACTCAGAGAGGGAAGATGACAAGTTTCTCATCATTAGCTTTGTGCTGACATTCATCTGGGAAAGAAATAGAGAATCAGAGGCAAACGCCAGAAGGAACCGACATAACCTCATTTTACAGCCTAAAAACCTGTGTTCAAGAAAAGACACAAGTAAGTAGCATATTGCACTAGAAAGAGCTCCAGTTCGGAGTCAGAGAGCCTGGCTTAGAATTCCCACAGTATCCTTTACTATCTTTGACCTTAGACAAATGGGTCTCAGTTTCCTGAGAATAAGGGAATTCGAATAGACTAGAAGACATGTCAAGTTCATTCCAAATCTAAATCTTATTTTAAATCTCAGCTCTCCCAAGTAGTCATTGTGACCATGGGCAAATAAATTCCATTCTGAGTCTCAGTTTCCCTACCTGCAAGATTAAGTTGATGATGAGCTCAAGATGACCTCTGAGGGGTCTATATGATTCCAGTGCAAAAGTAGGATCATATTTTCTAGTCTCCAAGTCAGGGAAAGAAATTTTCTAGATATAGGGCCCTCCCTAAACATTTTTTTTTACATTAAAAACAATTCAATTCTCCCCTTAGCCATCATGAAAGATCCCTCTGTAACTTTGGTTTTACAACTGAGAAAGTCAAAGTTACTTAGAAATATCCATGAAATATCCCTACATTTCTTCGTGACATAATTTAAATAGAAATTACTTTTTGACTATGAATTCCAAAGTTAATCCTCTTTTCCAACTCCCAACCAGAACCATACAAACTCCAAACCCCAAATTGGCAAGAATTTCAAGCTTTCCATAATCAGGCTCCCACCTGCTCTCCTGGCCTTATTTCAAATACTGATCTTGCAGCCAAACTGAAGTGCCAGTCCTTCCTTAAAGTGGACACTCCCATTTTAACCTTCCTTGTATTTGCATTCTATGTCTGGAATGCACTCTCTCTCCTCTCCTCTTTCTCAGAATCTTTGTCTTTCTTATAGATTTTTCTCTTCCCAGTTTTCATGGTTCCCCTCTCCCTCTCCAACTTCCCTTGAAGTATGAGGCAATTTGCCATACTTAATGAAGACCTCACCTTGAAGCCAGAAAGATCTGTCTCTGGCATGTGGGCAAGTTGCGACCTGTTCCTTAGCTGCTCTCAAAAAGATTATTAAAGCCATGATGCCAACCTGCATTGGTAGGAGTTTCTTCATCTGGAAGTTCTCTTAGGAGAAGGAAATCTTAGGGGTACTTATGCTCCATATATGTATTTGGTTGTTGAATGCCCCCCCCAAACACACACACACACACACACACACACACACTTTAATGTGAGAGCTTCTTTTGCATCTTTTTTATTCCTTTGTGTATCACAGCATCTACCACATAATTAGCAATTAATAAATACTTGTTCAATCAAATTGTCCTTAGAGATTGCAATAGCAGCTCAGAACAATGGAAAGAGATTTTTTTTTTTGGAGTCAGAGGACCTGGCTTCATATTCTCTTTTTCAACTGTGTGTCCTTGGACAAGTCACTTAAACTCTGTGGCTCAGATCCCTCATCTGCAAAGTGAGGTTGATCTAGATGGCCTCTGATATCCTTTTCCACTCTAAATTTATGAATACCAGAATTCATTTTTATGGATATGAAGGCTGTGGTACACAGAGGGTTAGGTGACTTATATAAAGTCCCATAGCAGGTAAGTGGGAGAGCTGGGACATAAACCCATGTCTTCAGGTCTGAAAGCTCAGGGCTCTCTCTCTCTCTGTCTCTCTATCTCTGTCTCTCTCTGTCTCTCTCTATCTGTATGTGTGTCTCAATCTTTCTGTCTCTGTCTCTGTCTCTCTGCCTCTCTCTCTCTCTCTATCTCTCTCTGCTTCTCTCTCTCTATCTCTCTCTGCCTCTCTCTCTATCTCTCTCTCTCTCTCTCACTCTGTCTCTCTCTGCCTCTCTCTCTCTCTGTCTCTCTCTGCCCCTCTCTCTCTCTCTCTATCTCTCTCTGCTTCTCTCTCTCTATCTCTCTCTGCCTCTCTCTCTCTGTCTCTCTCTGCCTCTCTCTCTCTGTCTCTCTCTGCCTCTCTCTCTCTGTCTCTCTCTGCCTCTCTTTCTCTCTATCTCTCTCTGCCTCTCTCTCTCTGTCTCTCTCTGCCTCTCTCTCTCTGTCTCTCTCTGCCTCTCTCTCTGCCTTTCTCTGCCTCTCTTTCTCTCTATCTCTCTCTGCCTCTCTCTCTCTGTCTCTCTCTGCCTCTCTTTCTCTCTGTCTCTCTCTGCCTCTCTCTCTCTGTCTCTCTCTGCCTCTCTCTCTCTGTCTCTCTCTGCCTCTCTCTCTCTCTGTCTCTCTCTGCCTCTCTTTCTCTCTATCTCTCTCTGCCTCTCTCTCTCTGTCTCTCTCTGCCTCTCTCTCTCTGTCTCTCTCTGCCTCTCTCTCTGCCTTTCTCTGCCTCTCTTTCTCTCTATCTCTCTCTGCCTCTGCCTCTCTCTCTCTGTCTCTCTCTGCCTCTCTCTCTCTCTGTCTCTCTCTGCCTCTCTGTCTCTCTCTGCCTCTCTCTCTCTGTCTCTCTCTGCCTCTCTTTCTCTCTATCTCTCTCTGCCTCTCTCTCTGCCTCTGTCTCTCTCTCTCTCTCTCTCTCTCTCTCTCTCTGCCTCTCTCTGTTTGTCTCTCTCTGCCTCTCTTTCTCTCTATCTCTCTCTGCCTCTGCCTCTCTCTCTCTCTGTCTCTCTCTCTCTGTCTCTCTCTCTGTCTCTCTATGCCTCTCTCTCTCTCTGTCTCTCTCTGCCTCTGTCTCTGTCTCTGTCTCTGTCTGTCTGTCTGTCTGTCTCTCTCTCTCTCTCTCTCTCTCTCTCTCTCTCTCTCTCTCTCTGTCTCCCTTTCCCTCATGTCTCCCTGTCTCTGACTCTGTCTCTGTGTTTCTGTTTCTGTCTCTGTCTTTCTCTCTGTCTCTCCATCTGTCAGTCTGTCCGCCTGCCTGCCCCTCTCTCCCTCCCTTCCTCCCTTCCTCCTTTCCTCCCCAGATTCTACAAGAGGAGCAATTCCTTGGTGACCCCCAGGAGCAGCTCATCCCTCTCTGCCCCCTCTTCCCTGCACTGTCTGTCTCTCCCTCTCGATCTCCGTATCTGGCCTAATTGCCTCTTTTCTCAGCAGATCTGGGAGAGGATTTATGTAATGTACTGAGGGCAGCGCTGGAAGTCAATTTGAAAGACTGCTTTCACACCTAAGAACTCAATGCTACACCAGTCTTCAAGAAAATGAGCCACAAGCTTTCCAGGGGTTCCTTTATGTGGCAGGCAGGAAAGAGTTGGGATGGAGCTGGGAGGTCTCATCCTTCTCCCTCCTCCTGAAACAGAGAGGAGAGAATCTGCCTGTGTCTGTGTTCATTCCTTCCCAGTCTGGCTACCTTCCTATCTCATCTCCAGGTGACACTGAAAGATTAGATGCTTGAGAGAGCCAAGCTGCTGACTGAGAACCTTCTTAGGGTTTAATTTCTCCTTGCAGTTTGAGATAAGAAAGAAACCTCAACTGAGAGTCAGGAAATCTGGGTTCAAGTCCTATCAGCAACACATAATAGTTATGTGACCTTGGGCAAGCTCCTTCCCCATTCTGAGCCTCAGTTTAGTAGGGTGACATCCAGAGCTGAAAAGGACCAGCTAGCCCATTTTACAGATGAGGAAACTGAGGCCCAGGAAAGTTAAATAAATTCAGGGCATTTTGCTTGGGGGAAGACCTGTATTTTCATTAATGTAGGAAGTAATGCTACTTGACCAGAGTTGACTCGGGTGCTTAGAGTCTAAATTCATTATTTCCCCAGTCAATGTGTATCATAATCAGATGGTCAAACTATCAGCACTACCTCCACCTCCACCTTCCCTGAGAGTATGATGGCCCAGGGCCCCCAACCCCAAAGGCTTAGAAATGGCAGTCTCCTGCAGACCCCAGTCCAACTTCCAACCTAGCCTCCACAGCCATTCCTGTAGGGAGAAATCACTGTGGGGAAGGTATCTATCTTCTCCGACACGACCAGTACCTGATTGGTGAGGGCCTGCTCTAGGACAGTGACCATGTCAGAGGAAAGAAGGACCCAGAAAGGGGAATTATTATAAAGAAAGAAATGATAGAAGCCGGTAACACCCTGGTAACAGGATGAGACAAAGTGAGGAGTCAAGGATGGCCCCTTGGGGAACCCAGGTGACTGGGAGATTCCCTTAACACTAATGAAAAGTTTGGAAGAGGGAAAAGTTCAGTTCAGACATGTTGAGTTTAAATGTCTACAAGACATCTAGTTTGAGATATCCAATAAACCGCTAGAGTTACAAGACAGGAGGCTGGAGAGAGGTTAGGGTTGGGTAGATCTGTGAAGCATCTAAATAAAGATAATACTTGAACCTCTAGGATCTGATGAGATCACAGTGCTTTTTCCATTCATTCATAGGCAAGACTTCAACCCAAGGCTAAATGTACCTAACACTGGAGAAGTTTTGAGGAGAATCAAATCAAATGATAATTAGGCAAGTCCTTTGAAACTATAAAGAAAATGTATGAGATTTAAATTATTTCCCTCTATTCAAATGCCAAGTGCCCCTGGATGGGGGACTGCTTTATCATCCATTTAGCCTCAAGTGTGAGTGAGTTTACTAGAATCTTTCCCAAGGAGAATCTGAGAGCAGGGTTTGATGGTGGGAAGGGAGTTAGAACTGAAAAGTACTGGTGACTTTCCCGGGGGAGGGAGGGGAGGTTTAAGAAGAAAAAGAAAATTAGAAACAGCTGAAAACAACTTTGACTCCATTCAACCAGTCCAAAGAATAAACATTTATTTGATAGATAAATATTCATTAAACAAATACTATGTGTCAGACACATATATGTTAAATGCTGAGGATACAAAAAGAAGCAAAAAAATGGTCTCCATCTTCATGATTTGATGGGAGAAACAACACGTAAACAAATATATACAAGGCATATACAGAATTAATAAATAGGAAGTAAGGGAAGGTACTTATTAAGAGAAATTAAGAGGAGTTGGGAAAGGTTTCCAGTAAAGACTGAGAAGCAGCAGGAGATCAAAACTTTAGAATTAAAGAGACCTTAGAGGTTGTGAAGTCCAAACACTTCACTTTACAAATGAAATTGCTGCCAAGGGAAGTGAATTACACAAAATGTGGGATTTGGACTCAAAAACTTTGGCTCCAAATCCAGGATTTTTCCTCCTGCATTTCTAAAATATAGAGAACCAAGTAAAATTCATAAGATTGCAAATCTTTCTCTAATGGATAAATCATCAAAAGATATAAACAGGGAGTTTTCAGATAAAGACATTAAAACTATTAATAGTGATATGAAAAAATACTCCAAATCATTATTGATTAAAGAAATGCAAATTAAGATAACTGTCAGATTGGTTAAGATGATAACAAAGGAAAATGATCATTGTTGGAGAAGATGTGGAAAACATGGAACACTAATGCACAATTGGTGGAGCTGTGAACTGATCCAACCTTTCTAGAGAGTAAAAGTAATTTGAAACTACAACTAAAGGGCAATAAAAATGTGCATCCCCTTTAATTTAGCAATGCCACAACTGGGTCTGTGTCTCAAAGAGATTATAAAAAAGGGGAAAGTCTCACATGTTCAAAAATATTTATAGTGGCTCTTTTGTAGTGGCAAATAATTGGAAATTGAAGGGATGTCCATCTATTGGGGAATGGCTGAGCAAGTTATTAATATGCCCCACCTGGGGTCAGCTAGGTGTCACAGTGAATAGAGCACCTGCCCTGGAGACAGGCAGACCAGAGTTCAAATCCAGCCTCAGACACTTGATATTTAATAGCTGTGTGATCGTGGGCATGTCACAACCCCATTGTCCCATCAAAAAAAAAAAACAAAAAACCCTGGGGCTGTCTGAAATGGAGAATACCATCTGTATCCAGATAAAGAATCATGGAGTTTGAGCAAAGTTCAAGGACTATTCCCTTTAATTTAGAAAAAAACTAATATCTTATTGTCTGATCTTGCTATCTCTTATACGTTATGTTTCTTCTTTAAGGATATGATTTCTCTCTCATCACACTTTGGATCAATGTACAACATGGAAACAATGCAAAGACTGACAGATTGCTTTCCATGGGGGTGGGGAGTAAGATTGGGAGGGAAATTGTAAAACTCAAAATAAATAAAATCTTTAATTAAAAAAAACAACAAACAAAAAAAGATGTCCCACCTTGACTGAAAACTGAAATGAAAGACTGGAAAAATTATTGTCCATGAAATAGAGGCAATGAACCCAAATTATATCAAGAAAGCCTTGGGGAAAGAATTGAAAAGGTATTCAGGAAAAGTTTAAGAATTCCCAGACCAGAAACCTTTTTTGAAAGAAATGATAGAAAAGAGCTGAGAAGGTCCCCTCCCTTTCCTCTTTTCAGAGATGGAGGACTAGGGGTGTAGAATATGACAAACAACACAAGATATAGGAGTGATGTTTGATTTGATGCTTTTTTTCTGCTACTTTCCAGTTAAATTTTTTGTAACAAAGAATGGCTCACTGGCTAGGAGAATGCTGAGCTATAGCTGGAAATAATTATGTAAAAATGAAAAATGGGGATTTAAAAAAATGGTTTGGGTTATATTGAGTGTGCAATGGTCAGAGGGAGAGAGTGGGTCAAATGACCTCTGGTAGCATGTTCTGGAAGTGGAGTTCAGTGATTTCATAGATTTGGAGATTCTCCCTATGATGCTCCCAGTCCATCCTCCCAGATTTAAGGCTTAAGTATCACTTTCCTTTTGAGGTCTTATTATGGATTCCCTAAACTCAGTCCTCACCCCCAGGAGGCTCAAAGATGATGGGGAGGAGTAAAACAGTTGCAAATGAGTCTGAACAGACAGGAAGTCTGAGCAGATGCTGTAATCTGACCATCTCTACCGGAGCTCATAGCCGACACTTTCTATGCCTCTGTCTCTCACCAAGTGTTGGAGTCAGGAAATTAACTGGGGAGTAGGGATGTCTATCACATGCACCAGTCCGGAAATTCAAAACTGCAGCAAGGAGAGTAGGCAGGAGCTGGGAGAAGGTTGGTACTGTGTCACTGAAGGAAACAGAGGCTAGGGCCACGGCAGTGGTTGGAGGGATGGAGGGATCTAGAATTGCCTTTGCACAGGGTGATAGGGAATATACCTAGCCTGGTAGAGGGAGATGGTAATGTGGAAAAATCATCCCTATGTTCCCTCTTTCAGAGAAGAGTGATTCAAATAATCCCCAGAAGGTGATTGTCCTGTGGTCCAGCCTCTCCGCAATGGTCTGACCAGCTGTTAAAGGGCTTCTCATAGAAAGCCTTCTTATTTCTTGGAGACATTTATGAATTTGACATTTTTTTATCTAACTTTCTATCCAGCTTCAGAAAGACTTAATTTGATCTAATTCCATTTAATAAGCATTTATTAATCACCTACCATATCCCCAGAGGTTCTACCCTGAAGTTTACATTCTACTAGTACCCAGTTTAATATAAAAGATATTCCAAGGAATTTCTGAAAATGGGAAGGGGACTCATTGCTCAGAGATCAAGAAAGATTCCTGGCAGGAAGCAGCATCTGAGATGAGCTTTGAATGGAGGTAGGGGTTCTAAGTAGGGGAGGTAAAAAGAGAGAACATTTCAAGAAAGGTCCTTGGGCAAAGTTCTAGAGGTGAGACTGCCTTGTACTTGGAACAAAAGTAGATTCTTGTCCAAAATATAAAGTGGATGAGACAGAGCAATGTAAATAAATCTGAAATAAATGTCTATTTGAAATTAGGTTGGGAAGAACTGAAAATTTTTTTTAGGTTTTTTTTTTTTGCAAGGCAAACGGGGTTAAGTGGCTTGCCCAAGGCCACATAGCTAGGTAATTATGAAGTGTCTGAGACCAGATTTGAACCCAGGTACTCCTGACTCCAGGGCGGGTGCTTTATCCACTACACCACCTAGCCACCCCAAACTGAAATTTTTTAGAAAGGCATTTGTGTTTTATCTTGGAGACATTAGGAAGCTACTGATGTTTCTTGAACAAGGGAGTAACATGGTCAGACAGACCAGTATTTTAGGAATATCAATTTTAATATCTGATAATAAAAATAATGATCTAATCATCTATCCAAAAAAGTGAAATTGACGGTCCTGGTCCTTCATTTAACAAGGGAAGAAACTGAAACATAGAAAGAGGAAATGACTGACCCAAGATTAAATAGTAAATTAGTAGAAAAACTGGGGCAGTTAGATGTCATCATAATGCACAGACTGCCAAGTCTGCAGTCAAAGTTCAAGTTGAAATCTGACCTTAGACACTTAGTAGATGTGTGACCCTGGGTAAGTCACTTAACCCCGCTTGCCTTTGTTGCCTCATCTATTTAATCAACTAGAGAAAGAAATGGAAAACCACTCCTGTATCTTTGCCAAGAAAACCCCAAATGGGGTCACAAAGAGTCAAATGTAACTGGAAATGACTCAAAACAACAACAAAGAGCAGTAGAAGTAAAATATAATTCAAGTCTTCTGACTCCTAGGAAGGTACTCTCTCCTGAATAATGTGTTGCCTTTTTCTAGGTCCATCTCTGTCAACCAATCAACATGAGAGAAATCAGAATTTCAGCCTCTTTGCCTCTCCTCACCTTACCCTCATTCTCTCATCCCCCTCCGCTTCTACTTAGAAGCACCAACAAAGGGAGACTATACTGAAGGTGGCTTCTGTCTCTCCAGGCTCAGTGTCCAAGATTCTGGTCAAGGGAGGAATGTACATTACAAATTAACCACCCCTGTTTTGCAGATTCTGGCATTATCCTCACCAATAACAAGTTCTGGGAAACAAATAGGAGGCATTAAGGTAGGGTGGAAAGGCAAACCTTAGCACTGTTATTCCTTGTGTGATTCCGGACACATAACAAAGCCTCCCTGAGCCTCAATTTCATCTATAAAATGTAATAAATAGACTGAGATCACCTTTAGTATGTCTTCCAGCTCTAAATCTATGCACCTTTTGATGCCCTCTCCTCCGTCTTCACCCTACCCCCCAAGTCAGGGAACCATTTACAAGCACGATCCATAGGCAACACAAGAAGTCAAGTACCTTGGACAGGTCCCTCTTAAGTGGGCTACAAGGGATAGCTAGAATAGTAGAATAGGACCTCTGTCTGCCTGGCCCATCCCTTCCCATCTCTCCATCAGCCCCTCTGCTTCAACACTTGCACACAGCCTTGTCATCTGCTGCTGACTCGTTATCTCTTTAATTCAATGATTTTCTGCCTAGTTGGTTCCCAGTGCCCCAATGGCCCAGCTGACAGCTTCATTAAAAGCATTTGTGGTTGGCGCCTCTCTGTCCAGTCCAGCACTCTGGACATGTGTCACCACTGACCCTGCCATCCTCTCTGTCATCCTCCCCAGCCTCCCCTCCCCCAATAGCATCTGGACAGCCTGAGTTCAGCCTCCATGGTGTGCTTGCTATCTTTTTGCAGAGTATTGAGCACATGGCTCTCTGTCTTCATCCCAAATATACCCTTCCCCCAGCTACTTCAACAGTTCACTTACTTGGGCCCTCTAGGGTTAGACAGGGGCAAGGCAGTTCAGTTTTCGTATTCCAAACATCCCCAGACATAGCAAACATTCAACATTTATAAGGGTCCAAATGGAAAGCCAGAGAGGGAGGAAGCAAGGAAAGGAAGAAGACAGGGAGGAAAGGAGGGAGGGAGGGAGGGAGGGAGGAAGGAAGGAAAGAAGGAAGGAAGGAAGGAAGGAAGGAAGGAAGGAAGGAAGGAAGGAAGGAAGGAAGGAAGGAAGGAAGGAAGGAAAGAAGGAAGGAAGGAAGGAAGGAAGGAAGGAAGGAAGGAAGGGAAAGGAAAGGAGGGAGGGAAAGAAGGTGGAAGGGAAAGGAAGGGAGGGAGAAAGAAACTTTTAAGTCCCTACTATGTGTTAGGCTAAGTTATGAAGAAATAAAGAAAGACAAATGACAGTCCCTGCCCTAAAGGAACTCACAGTCTGATGTTGAAAATGACAGCACAGCTGCTTCAGTGTTGATGGTAATGTTGACAGCCATGCTCTTCACCATGAAGACAGCAATAACCATATCATCTTTCTCAGACTTGCCATGTCCTTTTGTCCTTCTCTCCACCAATGAAAGGAATCCTAAAATTATTTACTACAGGAGTTTTATTTAGATATTCTCATACTTACTGTACATTCTTTAAAGATGAAATAAAAATACCTAAGGGGGGAAAGGGTTTTTATCAATATCGTAAAAGCCATTGGCAGAGATCTCTCCTGAAATGGAAAAAAAAAAGGTAACATAAAATTCAGCAGTGACATTGTTCTCTGAGGATCCTAGTCATCATCCTGGCATGACTTGGAAGCTCCAGGGGTTTTAAGGAAGCAAGGGATGGAAATGGAGCCATCTCTGCAGATGCAAGAGATGGTGTAGCCTAGTGGAAGAAAGGACATTGAAGTGGAGCCATAAGCCCTAGGTTTGAATCAGTGCTTCCCATTCATTTGCTGTGTAATTTTAGTCAAGATGGCCAACTTTTCAGACATTGACTTTCCCCTCTCTGTACAATGAGGTGTTGGATCAGAAGTTTCTAACCTGGGGGCCATGAACTTGTTTTCTGTAATATTTTGGTAACTATATATACATATATATATATATATATATATATATATATATATATATATATATATATATATATAATACAATTGGTAATCCTATGTATTTCCCTTAAAGACATTATTCTGAGAAGGGTCTAGTGGCTTTACCAAACTGCCAAATTTATCTATGGCACAAAAAGGATTAAGAACCCCTGACTCTATGATCCCTTCCAACTCCCCATTTTACAGATGAGGGTAGTTGGGTAGTGCAGTGGATAGAGTCTTTCAGTCAGGAGGACCAGAGTTCAAATCTGATCTCAAACAACTGACACTTACTAGCTGTGTGAACCTGGGCAAGTCACTTAACCCTGATTGCCTCACTTCTAGAGCCATATCCAATTGTCCTGATTCATATCTGGCCACTGGATCCAGATGACTCTGGAGGAGAAAGTGAGGCTGGTGACTTAGCATAATATCCCCTCACTCAAATCTAATTCACATGCTTGTCATGGCATCATCTCCCTGATGTCATGGCCTTTGAGAATGAAAGGCAAACATTACCATTTTACAGATGAGGAAACTGAGATCCATAGAAATTTTTCAATTCATTTCTTTGTTGATTATTTCCAATTTATTCTATGTATAACTTATTTGTACATAATTGTTTGCATGTTGGCATTCCCATTAGACTGAACTCTTAGAACAGGGATTATCTTTTATCTTTCTTTATATTTTTTGTTGACTTTGTTCACTCTTTGTGACCTCATTTGAGGTTTTCTTGTTAAAGATACTGGATTGGTTTGCCATTTCCTTCACCAACTCATTTGACAGATAAGGAAATTGAGACCAACATGACTAAGTAACTTACCTAGATCACACAGACAACAGGTTTGAACTCAGGAAAATGAGCCTTCATGGTTCTAAACCTGGTATCCTTTCCATTGTGTCTCCTAACTGCCCTTGTACCACCTAGCCTAGTATTTAATAGGTGTTAACATGTATTCATTGAATGATTGGTTATGTGATTTGACTGTAAGAGTACATGCCTATGGCTTCAAACCCAGGTCTCTGACTTTGGTCCAAGAGACTGGGTCACAGAGAGTAATGTCTAGGAGCCTTGGCAGTTATGACTCAATCAATCCCATCTCTGTTGTCTATGTAAACTTGGACAGGACACTTGATTTCATTGGGTCTCAGTTTCCACAATTGTAAAACGAGAGGGTCAGGTCAGATAGTCTGAGGTTTTTTCCCCATTTCTAGACCTCCGATCCTATCTATGATCCACTGCAGAAAAGACATAACAGAACAAAGCATCATTGCCAATCCATTACCCCATGGTGAAGAAGAGCAGGACAAGGTGGGGTTGTGTTGGGCCTGTCCCTCCATTATGTCCCAGACTTCACTTCTCATCTAACCCAGGAGGATACCAGTAATTTCAGTGCAGTTATAACAGTAGTAGCAAACAGCCTTCTTGGGCACAAAAATCAGTCCAACACACCATGAACCTATTCTAACAGGGGGAGGGGGAGGGAGGAAGAAGAGAGATTGTTTCTCTGGAATTCATAATACACACACACACACACACACACACACACACACACACACACACACAGAGCAGAAACATCTGGTCAAAGAAGAGCTCAGAAAACTACGTCCCACTTCCCAATCCCCCCAACTCTCCTCCCTAATCAGTGGACATTGTGTCTACTTTTTCCAATTTCAGTTCTCATATCTTCACTTGTCACCTCTAAGCCATTTCTGCAGCTGGCACTCACGGGTTAGAGACTGGGATGCAGCAACTCATTAATTTCTTAATTTCTTTACTTCTTTAATATTGGAGAGATTGGAACACAGCCCAGTAGAGTGGGAGAAAAGAAAAAGAAAAGGTCACCAGGAGGAAATCTTTAGAGAAGGGGAAAATTCGCATTTTGGGGAAAAGAGGAGACCTTGGGAACTAACACAGTAAACAGACCACTAGACTGAGAATCAGGAAAGCTGGGTTCTTGTCCAAGCTCTGTGCCTTACAAGATATGAGCAAATCACGTCTCTCTGAGCCTCTGTTCCTTTCTCTGCCTGCAAGCTTCAAAGAATTATATGTATAAGTGCTTTTTAAATTGTAAAGCAGTATACCACTGCACCATCAGTATTATTCTTATAGACCTCTCTCTGCCCATGATATTCTAATTTTCTTGTAAGTCTCATTTGAGTAGTGATTGAAAAATAGTGGAGAAATCAAAAGCAAAGGCAGGTAGTATAACCACTTCAGTTTCAAAATGCCTTCTTTTTTTTTGCCCGCATCTAGAAACGGCATCAGTAAATTTGGGGTGCAGAATATTCTTAGAGTTGCCTCATAGTGTGAAAAGTTGAATAACTGGCAATGAAGTTATTGCCCTTGGTCACATAGTTGCTCTATATCAGACCCAAAACTCGAACATAGCTCTTTCTGTGAATTTGGCTCTCTATTACTCCTCTGCTTCTCCAGTTTCTTTAATTCCAGCTTAAATGTTGCTTTGAAGTCATTTTTTCCTAGTATAAACTTGAGTTTTGTGACAGAAAGAGATAGGACCTCTTTTATAGAAAGTAATTTGTGCCTTAAGACATCCCTGCTCAAGAATTGGAAATCAAGTAAATGTCCTTCCATTGGGGAATGGCTTAGCAAACTGTGGTATATGTATGTCATGGAGCACTATTGTTCTATTAGAAACCAGGAGAGATGGGAATTCAGGGAATCCTGGAAGGATTTATATGAACTGATGCTGAGCAAGATGAGCAGAACCAGAAACTAACAGCAACATGGGGGGTGATGATCAACCTTGATGGACTCGCTCATTCCATCAGTGCAACAATCAGGGACAATTTGGGGCATCTGCAATGGAGAATACCATCTGTATCCAGATAAAAAGAAGTGGAGTTTGAACAAAGTTCAAGGACTATTCCCTTTAATTTAGAAAAAAAAACTGATATCTTATTGTCTGATCTTACTATCTCTTATACTTTTTGTTTCTTCCTTAAGGATATGATTTCTCTCTCATCACACTCAATTTGGATCAATATACAACATGGAAACAAAGTTAAGAGTGACAGATTGCTTTCCATGGCGGTGGGGGGGGGAGAAGTAAGATTGGGGGAAAAATTATAAAACTCAAATAAAATCTTTAATAAAAGGGAAAAAAAAGACATCCCTGCTCAATTTAAAGATCTTTAAAGGTCTAAGGTGAAAATGAAATTAAAAGATCATTTAACTAGAAGACCCCTAATTTGCCTATTGCACATCACCCATTGCACAGGACTTTGCAAATACCTCATATTTCTATAGCTCTTTTTTTTAAGGCAATTGAGCTTAAGTGACTTGCCCAGGGTCACACAGACAATAAGCATTTGAGTTCACACTTGAACTCAGGTCTTCCTGACTCTAGGATCAGTACTCTATGTACTGCAGCACCTAACTGCCCCTATATTTCTAAAAATTTTTAAAGTTCACCAATAGGATTATTTACAACCTTATGAGATAGGAACTCATAAATATCAAAGAAAAGAAATTAATCTGAATGTATAGGGGACCATTATATGCAGATTAATGAAATATCTAATAGAGGTAGCTGTGATATAGCATATGGAGAGTCAATATCAGAAGCAGGGAGTTCTGGGTTCAAGTATAGCCTTTGACACATACTAGCTTGTGACTCCAGGGTAAATCACTTATCCTATCAGTACCCCCCCCCAACAACTTTCTTTTTTTTCTAATATTCTTAATAATAATGTATTTTCCCCAATTCCATAAAAACAATTTTTAAAATTTGCTTTTTAAAATTTTTGAATTCCAAATTCTCTCCTCCCTTCCTCTCCTCTGCAACTTGTTATAGGCTATAACTGTGCAAACATGCAGAACATAGTTCAATATTAGTCATATTGTGAAAGAAAACAGACAAAAAATGAATACAATAAAGTGTGAAAAAAGTATTCTTTGACCTACATTCAGACTCTATCAGTTCTTTTTTAAATTAATATTTTATTTGTTTTCCAATTATATACAATAGTAGTTTCTACCCATCATTTTCTGTAAGGTTTTGAATTTTACAGTCTTTCCTCTACCCTCCCTTCTCTCCCCCATGCCCCCACAGAAGGCAGTAGGTTCAATGGTTCTGCTCATTTCACTCAGCATCAATTCATGCAGATCCCCCCAGGCTTCCCTGAATTCCCATCCCTATGGTTTCTAATAGAACAATAGTGTTCCATGACATATATATACCACAATTTGCTAAGCCATTCCCCAACTGAAGGACATGTACTTGATTTCCAATTCTTTGCCACCACAAACAGGGCTGCTATGAATATTTTTGTACAAGTGATGTTTTTAAGAAGCTAACATTTCTAATACGATATTGAATAGTAGTAGTGATAATGGGCATCCTTGTTTCACCCCTGAGCTTATTGGGAAAGCCTCTAGCTTATCCCCATTACATATAATGCTTATTGATGGTTTCAGATAGATACTACTAATCATTATAAGGAACAATCCATTTATTCCTACACTCTCTAGTGTTTTTAGTAGGAATAAGTATTGTATTTTGTCAAAGGCTTTTTCAGCATCTATTGATATAACCACATGATTTCTGTTAGGTTTGTTATTGATATAGTCAATTATACTAGAAAATTTCCTAATATTGAACCACCCTGCATTCCTGGGATAAATCCTGCTTAGTCATAGTGTATTATCCTGGTATTAACTTCCAAACTATTACATTGCTAAGATTTTATTTAAGATTTTTGCATCCATATTCATTAGGGAAATTGGTCTATAATTTTCTTCCTGTTTTGACTCTTCTTGGTTTAGGTATCAGTACTTGGTGTCATAGAAGGAGTTAGACAGAGTTCCATCATCACCTATTTTTCCAAAGAGATTATATAGAATTGGAACCAATTGTTCCTTAAATGCTTGCTAGAATTCACTTCTGAATCCATCAGGCCCTGGACATTTTTCCTTAGGGAGTTCAATGATAGCTTGTTGAATTTCTTTTTTCTGAGACAGGGTAATTTAGGTATTTAATTTCCTCTTCATTTAATCTGGGCAAGTTATATTTTTGTAAATATTCATCCATTTCACTTAGATTATCAAATTTAGTGGCATACAGTTGGGCAAAATAATTCCAAATTATTATTTTAATTTCCCTTTCACTGGGGGTGAGTTCACTTTTTGATTTATGATGCTAGTAATTTTGCTTGCTTCTTTCTTTTTTTTCAGTAAATTTAATCAAAGTTAATCAAGTTAACCACAGGTTTATCAGTTTTATTGGTTTTTCATAAAGCCAACTCTTGGTTTTATTAATTAGTTCAATAGTTTTCTTGCTTTCAATTTTATTAATTTCTCCTTTAATTTTTAGAATTTCTAATTTGGTATTTAATTGAAGGTTTTTGATTTGTTCTTTCTCTAATTTTTTAGTTGCATGCTTAGTTCATTGATTTCCTCTTTTTCTATTTTATTCGTGTAAGCAGTTGAAGATATAATATATCCCCTAATGCCTTGGCTATATCCCATAAGTTTTGGTATGTTGTCTCGTTATTGTCATTACCAAGGATGAAATTAATTCTCTCTATAATTTGTTTGATTCACTCATTCTTTAAAATGAGGTTATTTAGTTTCCAATTAGTTTTAGGTCTGTCTCCCCATGGCCCTTTATTGCATGTGATTTTTATTGAATTATGATCTGAGAAAGAAGTATTCACTATTTCTGCCTTTTTTGCGTTTGATTATAAGGTTTTTATGCCCTACTTACATAGTCAATTTTTGTGTAAGTGCCATGTACTGCAGAAAAAAACGTATATTCCTTTCTATCTCCATTCATTCTTCTCCAAAGGTCTATCATGTCTAGGTTTTCTAACATTCTATTTACCTCCTTAACTTCCTTTTTGTTTATTTTATGATTAGATTTATCTAACCATAGAGAGGTTGAGATCTCCCACAGTAGAGTTTTGCTGTCTATGTCTTCCCATAGCTCATTCAGCTTCTCCTCTAAGAATTTGGATACTATACCACTTGGTGCATATGTATTTGGTATTGAAATTACTTTATTGTCTATGGTACCTTTTAAGAGGATATAGTTTCCTTCCTTATCTCTTTTAATGAAATCTATTTTTCACTTTGGTTGAAGCAAAATATATTCTGTTACAACCTTTTATCTTTGCTCTCTGCAGCATTTTGTAGGATTCTGGTTTTTAATCCACTCTGCTATTCACTTGCCTTTTCTGGGAGAGTTATAATTACTAACTCTTTATTGCCACCCATGTTATCTTCCCTGTTTGTATTTTTCCTCTTTTTAAATTTTATCCATATTCCCCAGTATTTTACTTCTGAATACCAACTCCTTCAGTGTACTTGTCCTCTTATATCCACCCCCACCTATCTTTCCCCTTTCCCTTTGCCCCTTCTTCCTTCCCTTCCTTCTGTTAGTTCCCCTTTTCCTACCCCTCCCCCTTTACCCTTTTATTATTTGAAAGGTTAATAAATATCTTAACGGAGTGTGTGTGTGTGTGTGTGTGTGTGTGTGTGTGTGTGTGTGTGTGTGTGTGTTAATCTATCTTTGAGCCAGATCTGATGAGAGAAAGAAGATTCAGGTGGTTTTCACCTCCTCCCTTCTTCCCTTCTATTACAATAGATCCTTTGTATCTCTTCATGTAATGTGATTTACTCCATCCAATCTCCTCCATCCTCCTGTTTCTTTACTGCCCCCTCCTTTTTAGGAAATATCATTTTTAAATCATTCTGAGTTACAGACAAGTCATGAGTTTCCATTACTTCTGGCTAAGCATATTCTCTCTAATAGAGTTACAATTCTCAAGAGTTATGAGAATCTTTCTCCCAGGTGGGGACACAGCCAGTTTCATCTTATTGTATAGAAATTTTTTTCTTTTCCCTTTTTTACCTTTTCATGTGTCTCTTGAGTCTTCTGTTTG
The DNA here is from genome assembly GCF_037893015.1 of Macrotis lagotis. Taxonomy (NCBI): domain Eukaryota; kingdom Metazoa; phylum Chordata; class Mammalia; order Peramelemorphia; family Peramelidae; genus Macrotis; species Macrotis lagotis. The sequence goes on along the minus strand of NC_133662.1, from coordinate 233,206,306 downwards.
AAGTCCAAATTTTCTATTTACCTCTGATCTTTTCATCAGGAAAAGTTGGAAGTCTCATATTTCATTAAATGTTCATCTTTTCTTCTAGAAGGGAAGGCTTAGTTTTGCAGGACAGTGAATTCTTGGCTGCATTCCAAGCTCCCTTGCTCTTCAGAATATTGTTTTCCAGGCTCTTCAGCCCTTTAATGCTGATGCCAGGTGCTGTGTAATCTTTACTGTGGCTCCTTGGTATCTAAATTGTTTCTTTCTGGCTGCTTGTTTATCTGATAGTTCTGAAATTTGGCCATAACATTCCTTGGTGTTTTCATTTGGAGATTCCTTTTAGGAGGGGATCAATGTATTCTTTTTTAAATTTATTTTTATTAAAGATATTATTTGAGTTTTACAATTTTCCCCCAATCTTGCTTCCCTCCCCCCACCCCCACCCCCACAGAAAGGGCTCTCTCAGTCTTTACTTTGTTTCCATGTTGTACCTTGATCCAAATTGGGTGTGATGAGAGAGAAATCATATCCTTAAAGAGAAGAGAAGTCTAAGAGGTAACAAGATCAGACAATAAGATATCTGATTTTTTTCCTAAATTAAAGGGAATAGTCCTTGTACTTTGTTCAAACTCCACAGCTCCTTATCTGGATACAGATGGTACTCTCCTTTGCAGACAGCCCAAAATTGTTCCCGATTGTTGCACTGATAGAATGAGCAAGTCCTTCAAGGTTGAACATCACTCCCATGTTGTTGTTAGGGTGTACAGTGTTTTTCTGGTTCTGCTCATCTCACTCAGCATCAGTTCAGGCAAATCCCTCAACGTTTCCCTGAAATCCCATCCCTCCTGGTTTCTAATAGGACAATAGCGTTCCATGACATACATATACCACAGTTTGCTAAGCCATTACCCAATTGAAGGACATTTACTGGATTTCCAATTCTTTGCCACCACAAACAGGGCTGCCATAAATATTTTTGTACAAGTAATGTTTTTACCCTTTTTCCTCATCTCTTCAGGGCATAGACCCTGTAGTGATATTGCTGAGTCAAAGGGTATGCACATTTTTGTTGCCCTTTGGGCATAGTTCCAAATAGCTCTCCAGAAGGGTTGGATAAGTTCACAGCTCCACCAACAGTGTAATAGTGTCCCAGATTTCCCACATCCCTTGCAACAATGATCATTATCCTTCCTGGTCATACTGGCCAATCTGAGAGGTGTGAGGTGGTACCTCAGAGAAGCTTTAATTTGCATTTCTCTAATAATTAATGATTTAGAGCATTTTTTCATATGGCTATGGATTACTTTGATCTCCTCATCTGTAAATTGCCTTTGCATATCCTTTGACCATTTGTCAATTGGGGAATGGCTTTTTGTTTTAAAAATATGACTCAGTTCTCTGTATATTTTAGAAATGAGTCCTTTGTCAGAATCATTAGTTGTAAAGATTGTTTCCCAATGTACTACTTTTCTTTTGATCTTGGTAACATTGGTTTTATCTGTGCAAAAGCTTTTTAATTTAATGTAATCAAAATCATCTATTTGGTTTTTGGTGATGTTCTCCAACTCTCCTTAGTCATAAACTGTTCCCCTTTCCATAGACCTGACAGGTAGACTAGTTCTTGATCTTCTAATTTGCTTATAGTATTGTTTTTATGTCTATGTCCTGTAACAATTTGGATCTTATCTTGGTAAAGGGCATGAGGTGTTGGTCTAATCTAAGTTTCTTCCATACTAACTTCCAATTATCCCAGCAATTTTTATCAAAGAGGGAATTTTTATCCCAATGGCCGGACTCTTTGGGTTTATCAAACAGTAGATTACTATAATCATCTCCTGCTTTTACACCTAGTCTATTCCACTGGTCCACCACTCTATTTCTTAGCCAATGCCAAACAGTTTTGATGACTGATGCTTTATAATATAATTGTAGATCAGGTGGGGTTAAGCCACCTTCTTTTGCACTTTTTTTCATTAAGCTCCTGGCAATTCTTGACTTTTTATTTCTCCATATGAATTTACTTACAATTTTTTCTAATTCATTAAAGTAATTTTGGGGGCGGCTAGGTGGCATAGTGGATAAAGCACCGGCCTTGGAGTCAGGAGTACCTGGGTTTAAATCCAGTCTCAGACACTTAATAATTACCTAGCTGTGTGGTCTTGGGCAAGCCACTTAACCCCATTTGCCTTGCAAAAACCTAAAAAAAAAAGTAATTTTTTTGGAATTTTGATTGGTAGGGCACTAAACAGATAGTTTAGTTTTGGTAGAATTATCACTTTTTATTATATTAGCTCTACCTATCCATGAGCAGTTGATATTTGCCCAGTTATTTAAATCTGATTTATTTTGTGTGAGAAGTGTTTTATAATTATTTTCAAAAAGATTCTGAGTCTGTCTCGGCAAATAGACTCCCAAGTATTTTATACTGTCTGAGGTAGCTTTGAATGGGATTTCCCTTTCTAGCTCTTCCTGTTATATCTTGCTAGACATGTATGGAAAAGTTGAGGATTTATGACAATTTATTTTATAACCTGTAACTCTGCTAAAATTACTAATTGTTTCCAGTAGTTTTTTGGATGATTTCTTGGGATTCTCTAGGTAGACCATCATGTCATCTAAAAAGAGTGAGAGTTTTGTCTCTGCCTTCCCAATTTTAATTCCTTCAATTTCTTTTTCTTCTCTAATTGCTGATGCTAACATTTCTAATACAATAGTGAATAGTAGTGGTGATAATGGTCACATTTGTTTCAATCCTGATCTTATTGGGAATGCCTCTAGCCTCTCCCCATTGAATATAATGCTTGTTGATCGTTTCAGATAGATACTGCTAATTATTTTAAGGAACAGTCCATTTATTCCTACACTCTCTAGTGTTTTTAATAGGAATAGATGCTGTATTTTGTCAAAAGCTTTTTCAGCATCTATTGATATGATCATATGATTTCTGATAGGTTTGTTGTTGATATAATTGAGTATACTAACAGTTTTCCTAATATTGAACCAACCCTGACCCTGCAATCCTGGAATAAATCCTACTTGATCATAATGTATTATCCTAGTGAGGACTTGTTGTAGTCATTTTGCTAAGATTTTATTTAGGATTTTTGCATCTATATTCATCAGGGAAATAGGTCTATAATTTTCTCTCTCTGTTTTAACTCTTCCTGGTTTAGGTAACAGTACCATATTGGTTTCATAGAAAGAGTTAGGCAGACTTCCACCTTTCCCTATTTTTCCAAAGAGTTTATATAGGATTGGAACCAATTGTTCCTTAAATGTTTGGTAGAATTCACTTGTGAATCCATCAGGCCCTGGAGATTTTTTTTAGGAAGTTCAATAATGGCTTGTTGAATTTCTTTTTCTGAGATAGGGTTGTTTAGGTATTTGATCTCTTCTTCATTTAACCTGGGCAACTTATGTTTTTGTAAATATTCATCCATTTCACTTAGATGATCAAATTTATTGGCATAGAGTTGGGCAAAATAATTTTGAATTATTACTTTAATTTCCTCCTCAGTGGTGGTGAGTTCACCTTTTTCATTTATGATACTAGCAATTTGGTTTCCTTCTTTCTTTTTTTTAATCAAATTGACCAGAGGTTTATCAATTTTATTGGTTTTTTCATAATACCAACTTTTGGTTTTATTTATTAATTCAATAGTTTTTTTTGCTTTCAATTTTATTAATTTCTCCTTTAATTTCTAGAATTTCTAATTTGGTATTTAATTGGGGATTTTTGATTTGTTCTTTCTCTAATTTTTTTAGTTGCATGTTTAGTTCATTGATTTCCTCTTTCTCCAATTTATTCATATAAGCATTTAGAGCTATAACATATCCCCTGAGAGACACTTTGAATGAATCCCATAGGTTTTGGTATGTTGTTTCATTATTATCATTATCTAGGATAAAATGGTTAATTCTTGCTATAATTTGTTTTTTGGTCCACTCATTTTTTATAATGAGGTTATTCAGTTTCCAATTTGTTCTGGGTCTATATCTCCTTGGCCCAGTATTGCATATGACTTTTATTGCATTGTGATCTGAGAAAGATGTATTCACTATTTCTGCCTTTCTGCAGTTGATCATTGGGTTTTTATGTCCTAGTACATGGTCAATTTTTGTATAAGTTCCATGTACTGCAGAGAAAAAGGTATATTCCTTTCTATCCCCATTCAGTTTCCTCCATAAGTCTACCATATCTAATTTTTCTAACAATCTATTTACCTCCCTAATTTCTTTCTTGTTTGTTTTATGATTTGATTTATCTAGATCTGAGAGCGGGAGGTTGAGGTCTCCCACTAGTAGAGTTTTGCTGTCTATGTCTTCATGTAGTTCTTTCAGCTTCTCCTCTAAGAATTTGGGTGCTGTCCCACTGAGTGCATATATATTCAATATTGAAATGACTTTATTGTTTATGGTACCTTTTAGGGGGATAAAGTTTCCTTCCTTATCTCTTTTAACGCTATCTATTTTTGCTGCTGCTTTGTCTGAGATAAGGATTGCTACCCCTGTTTTTTTAACTTCAGCTGAAGCAAAATATATTTTGCTCCAACCTTTTACCTTTACTCTATATGTATCTCTCTGCTTCAAATGAGTTTCTTGTAAGCAGCATATTGTAGGATTCTGGTTTTTAATCCACTCTGCTATTTGCTTATGTTTTAAGGAAGAGTTCATCCCATTCACATTCAAGGTTATGATTACTAATTCTTTATTGCCCTCCATGCTATCTTCCCTCTGTTTGTGTTTTTCCCCCTTTCCCACCCTTTTATCTATATTCCCCAGTCTTTTGTTTCTGAATACCACCCCCTTCAGTGTGTTTGCCCTCCTATATCACACCTTCCCCTTTCTTCCCCCTTTCCCTTTTTCCCTTTTCCCTTCTCTTCCTTTTGTTATTTCCCCTTATTTCCCCCACTCCCCTTCCCTTTCTCCATCCCCCCTCCCCTTTTCCCCTTTTAATACTTAAAAGGTTAGATGTTTTATAAGTTAACTGAGTATGTGTAGGTTGACTTTAAGCCAAGTCTGATGAGAAGAAGATTCAGGTGTTTCTCCTCTGCTCCCTTCTTCCCCACTATTACCATAGGTTTTTTGTACCTCTTAGTGTAATGAGATTTACCCCATTCAATCCCCTCCCTCCTCCCGTCTCTTTTCCTGTCCCCTTTTTAGAGAGGTAGTGGTTTTTTTAGATCATTCTAAGTCATAGAAAATCCTGAGTGTCTGTCCCTTCTAGTTTAGTATATTCTATCAAATAGAGTCAAAATTCCTGAGAGTTATTAGAGTCTTTCTCCCAAGTGAGGTCAAGGCCAGTTAAATCTCATTAGATAGTAGTCTCATGGATAGGTCATGAATGTCCATCATTTCTGGCTATGTGTATTCTCTCTGTTAGAGTTACATTTCTCAAGATTTAGGAGAATCTCCCCCCCCCCCCCATGCTGGGATATAGCCAGTTTCAACTTACTGGATTGCATTTTTTTTCCTTTTACCGCCCCCTCCCCTTCTTTTTACCTTTTCATGTGTCTCTTGAACCTTCTGTTTGATGTCCAAATTTTCTGTTTAGCTCTGGTCTTTTCATCAGAAATTTTTGGAATTCTTCCATTTCGTTAAATGTCCATCTTTTTCCCTGGAAGAGAAGGCTCAGCTTTGCAGGAAAGTAGATTCTTGGCTGCATTCCAAGCTCCCTTGCTCTTTGAAATATCTCATTCCAGGCCCTTCAATCCCTTAAAGTTGATGCAGCCAGGTCCTATGTGATCCTTACTGTGGCTCCTTGATATTTAAATTGTTTTTTTCTGGCTGCTTGCAGGATTTTCTCTTTTATCTGATAGTTCTGGAGTTTGGCCACAACATTCCTTGGTGTTTTCATTTTAGGATCTTTTTCTGGTGGGGTTCGATGTACTCTTTCAATAACTACTTTGCCCTCCGATTCCATGATATCAGGGCAGTTTTCCATCACTAGATCATGTAATATTAAGTCCAGGCCTTTTTTCTCTTCAATGTTTTCAGGAAGTCCTATAATTTTCAGGTTGCCCCTTCTCGATCTATTCTCGAGGTCAGTGGTTTTGTTGATGAGGTATTTTACATTTGCTTCTATTTTTTCTATTTTTCTATTTTGTTTAACTGACTCTTGCTGTCTCATGGAGTCATTAGTTTTTGTAGACTCCATTCTTTTTGGGGGGAGGAGTTTTCTTCATTAACGTTTTACAACTCCTTTTCCAATTGGTCAATTCTACTTTTGAAAGAGCTTTCCATTTGACCAATTGAGGTTTTGAGAGAATTAATTTCTTTTTGCATTTGCTCATTTGAGGATCTGAGAGAATTATTCTCATTTTGTATTGGTCCAATTGATGATCTGAGAGATTTATTCTCATTTTGTATTGGTCCAATTGATGATCTGAGAGATTTATTCTCATTTTTTAATTGTCCAATTGATGATCTGAGAGATTTAGTCTCCTTTTGTGTTTGTCCAATTGTACTTTCTAAGGTTTTGTTTTCTTGTTGCAAGGTATTAATTGTCTCTCCCAAATTTTTAAGCTCCTTCCTTATTTCTTCAAGGAAGTCTTTCTGTGCTGGAGACCAGATTGTATTCTCCTCAGAGGTTCCAGGTCTCTCTGAGTTGGGGGTCTTTCCCTTCCAGGAATTTTTCTATGGATCCACCTTTCCCCTGACCCTTCTTCATTATGCTAAGACCTTGAGTTGGGGGAGAGGGCTGGTTCACCTGAGCTTGGGATCCTGAAGGCTTTACTGAGTGCAGTTTCTCTGGATAGCCAGTAGGAGGTGCTGGTTGCTTTCTCTGGAGTGTCTGTGACCTTGGTTGAAAGGCCTTCTCCCTTTGCTTGAAGGGAGGAGTTGGAGCTATTGAATTCTTTTGCCTTCAATCAATGGTGGGCTTTACCCTGGCCTGAGGTCATTCCTCAGTTGGGCTGGTTCTTCTGCTCACACACCTGGGCCTGAGGCAGAAGTATTTTGTATTTGTTTGGGAAGAGGCCTCTGTGCAATGGAGGCATGGACTCAGAGTTTCTCAGACCCGAGGAGCCCAGGGATGGTGTCTGCAGCTCTCCTGCACCAGAACTCTCTTCCCTGCCTGGTCCCCAAGCTCCAGGGGGACAGCACCAACACCAGTGCCTCTTCTTCCCCACGGACCCAAGTCCCTTTTGTCCAGCCCCACCACTGATCCAGCAGGTCCAGCTCTCCAGCCCTCAAACTCCCGGTTCCAATTCAGCTGTTAATCTGGCTAATCCGGGGCCAATCCTCCCTCTGAGCCCAGACTCACCTGGCCTAATTCAGCCAAAGCTGCTGCAGGAGACAAATCCTGAGGTAGATGTTCTTTCTCCTGGCTTTTCTTTCTGGGTTTTGTGGGTCAGATTTCTTTTAAGAGGTTTGTTTCATGTTATAGATGGGGAAGAGATCAGGAGACTTTAGAACTGTGCCTGTCTTCTCTCCACCATCTTGGCTAGAAGTCTCTCCACCATCTTGGCCAGAAGTCAATGTATTCTTTCAATAACTATTTTGCTCTCTGGTTCCATGATATCATGGCAATTTTCTTTCAAAAGATCTTGAAATATTGAATCTAGGCTATTTTTATACTCAATGTGTTCAGGAAGCCCAGTGATTCTTAAATTGTCTCTCTGGATTTATTCTCTTGGTCAGTAGTTTTGCCAATGAGGTATTTTATGTTTTCTTCGATTTTTTTTTTATTTTTTTCTAATAGATTCTTGTTGTCTCGTGACAACAGATCCATTCTTTTTTGTTCTTTTTTTTTTTAGTTTTTGCAAGGCAATGGAGTTAAGTGGCTTGCCCAAGGCCACACGGCTAGGTAATTATTAAGTGTCTGAGGCTGGATTTGAACTCAAGTACTCCTGGTTCCAAGGCTAGTGCTCTATCCACTGCACTAGCTAGCCACCCCATTTTTTCTTTTTTTTAGAGAAGAATTTTCCCCATTTACCTTTTGCAACTCCTTTTCCAATTGGTTAATTTCATTTTTGAAGGAGTTTTCCATTTGCCCAATGGTAGTTTTGAGAGAATTATTTTCTTATTGTGAGATGTTAATTTTCTCTTGGGTTTCTTTTCCCAATTTTTCCAATTGGCTTTTAAACTCCTTCCTGATCTCTTCTAAGAAGTCTTTCTGGGCTGGAGATCAATTCATATTCTCCTCAGAAGTCCCAGCTCTCTCTGAGTTAGAGTCTTTGTCTTCGAGGTAGTTTTCAATGGACCCCCCCCCCCCCTTTCAATGGCCTTTCTTCATTTCCTAGGATCTTGTGTTGGGAGAGGGGCTGGTTCACAGACCTTTGGTCTTGAAAACCATACAGGCTTTGTGGACTGGGTTTAGTAACTACAAGTGGGCTGGCCACTAGGGGGCACTAGAAGCTTTCTCTGGAGTGTCTGTAACCTTGATTTGTTGCCCACTCCCAAGGCCTGGGGTGGTGGTGGGGAGCAAGGTCTGAATTATACTTGAACAATGTGGGCTGGGCCACATAGATAGTCTTATTATTCACTCAGTCCTGAGAGAGATCTGCTACCCACACCTGGTGGGGGGGGGGGGAAGGTTGTTACTGTGTTTGTTCTGGGAAGACTCCCTTTCTCTCACAAGGATGGAGGGGCACTCAACTGGAAACATGGGGACTCGGCTGGAAATATGACCCATGGACCTGGTCCTCCAGGCCAGCAGAGCTGGCCAGATTGAGTCTAGCCATGCTGGAGCATTCCTGCCCGCTGCACTGGAACTCTCCCTCCAACTTTGCTGGAGCTCTCCTGCCCAATTACAAAGCTCCCACGGCTGTCCTGAGGTTAGTTCAGATTTCACCCCATGGCTCCTGCAGCTGGCTCTCTCCTCTCTGTCCCCAGCTCACCCATGTTCCCCTGAGACAGACCTTGTTGATAGATGTCCCTCTCCATTGTTCTCTGGATTTTGTGAATTTGAATTCTATTAAGAGGCTCATTTCATATTAGTTCTGAGGGAAAGCCAGGAGACCTTAGCACAGTGCCTGACTTCTCTTTACCATCTTGGCAGGAAGTCCTCTCCAGACTCTCTCAATTCTTTCTCTGAAAATGAATAGTATTTTTCAACATGAATTCTTTGAAATTGCCTTGGAGTATTGTATTGCTGAGAATAGCAAAGTCATTCACAGTAGATTGATGTACAGCATTGTTGTTACTATGTACACTGATCTCCTGATTCTGCTCATTTTACTTAACATCAGTTTATTTAAGTCTTTCTAGGTTTTTCTAAAATGATCCTGCTCATTATTCACAATTTGTTCAGGAATACCCCACTCAGTGGGTATTCCCTCAATTTCTACCACAAAAAGAACTGCTATAAATATTTTTGTGCATGTGGGGCCTTTTCTTTTTTTCATGATCTCTTTAGAATGTATGTATACACATTCCTAGCACAGTTTACACAATTGTAACTTTGGGTGTAATTCCAAATAATGGTTGGATCAGTTCACAATTCCAACTATAGTGCATGAATATACCAACTTTCTCACATCCCCTCCAACATTTATCATTTTTCTTTTCTGTCATTTTAGTCAATCTGATATGTATGAAGTGGTACCTCAGAATTGTTTTAATTTGTAATTCTCTAATCAATAGTGATTTTGAGCATTTTTTCAATGTGGCTATACATAGTTTTGATTTCTTCACTCTAGACAACTTTCTAAGACTATAAATTGCAGAGCAGGTACTTATCTACATTGATAGAGGGAAATTCTTTATCAAATATTTCCTTAGATCAATTAAAATACAGGTCCAAGTTCCAAAAATTAAATAACAGACAGAACTCGGGTCATGATAGGAGAAGAAAAAGAGGAAAGGGAAGGAAGGAAGGAAGGAAGGAAGGAAGGAAGGAAGGAAGGAAGGAAGGAAGGAAGGAAGGAAGGAAGGAAGGAAGGAAGGAAGGAAGGAAAGGAAGGAAGGGAAAGGAAAGGAGGGAGGGAGAGAGGGAGGGAGGGAGGGAGGAAGAAAGGAAGGAAAGAAAGAGAATTCAATCTATAACCAATTTAATAGGAGGGATTTAACTAAACTCTAGACTTAGATGAATGAGACGCCCTTGTTCCATAACTGTTTCCTGTCTAGATGTGATTTCTACTGTAAAGACTATATGTGCGCCATCTCTCATAAATATTTTCTCTGACCTATAGAGTGGGAACTTTTTGGGGGGAAGAGTAAGGTATGTATGTAAATGCAAATTTGTTCCTCTTTAGTTATTTTGCTATGTTGTTTAAATAAATGTCTTTTCCCCCTAAAATATTGTATTCTCTGGGATAAGAGAATTCTCTGGGTCTGGGGGAAATAGAAACATCTACTGGTACTAGTAAGATATGGTTTAGAATAGATACTGACTCAAGCATTTCTTAAGCCTGAGGTAGCTTACAGAATCTTATATGAGGCATCTCAAGCTACATATTAAAATTAATAAAAGGGGGAAATAGAAAGGGCATATCTGGGTTCATTTAGTCTATAGGATCATAGATCATTAATTTAGATCTGAAAAGGATTGTAGAGAATTTCTAGCACAATTTCCTTATTTCCACAGCCAAGATTTGACCCAGATTTCCTAACCTCAAGTTTAGTTCTCTTTCTAAGGAGTAGAACTGATACAAGTGATAAAGAGATGGAGAGGAAAATAATTCACCTCAAAGAATCTTAAAGATCATAAATTTAGAGCTAAAAGGGACTTCATCAAATCATAGAACTCAACCTCATCATTTGACAAATAAGGAGAGATTAACTTACTTAGAGTAGAGTAAGAACCGGAGGCATCATTTGAATCCAGGCCTTCCTGGATCCAAATCTAATATTCCTCTGTAACCAACCAGTGACTACCCCTTTCTTTGGCTCAAAGAAGTTGGATTTTTCTGAAGTCCTTCACTGTCATCTAATGAAAAATGAAACAAATCAAACTCAAAACCCAGAAACATTGGCTATCAAGCCTGGGAAGTCTAGACTAAGATGGCCATTCTGCCTGGAGATGCCCTTTCACTGGATCCATTTTCATTTGGGTATGTCTAATCCATGGTCCTAAAAGTCCATTCTTTAATACATTTTGTTATTATACTCATTGATGAGATGGGTTACATTGTAGTCATAAATAAATATTAGCTCTATAGGTGGCCCTTGACAAATTTTTGTTGGACTATGTGGCCCAGGAGTTGGACACCCCTGAATGCTCATCTTGCCAAGTGGTCTTAATACCTCTGCAGAAAGCCCCTTAGTAAATATTCCCTCTGAGGCTGCCTCCACTCCACTTTCAGTTCCTTCTGCTTACCTCAAGCTGCAAGCAAACATAAACCAAAATGGTACCAATTAGTATTTCACACTTATCCCAACCCCTTCCCTAGGTCCACCTACTTCTCCAGGATTTAAACTGAATTGTGGCACTTTCCCTTCTAATGAAGTGTTCAATCCAAGGTCCCTTCAAGTTCATACTATACCTCAAAACCACCTAGCACCACTAATAGCAGGGACAGGGGCATTTCTGGACTTTTTCTTCCATCTTCCCATCCCTCAGGCCCATACAGATCCTCAGGTCCATATAAATGGATAGAGATCCACACAGGCCCAGATCCAAGTGGGTCCCTCCTGCCTTTTTCCTATCCCTCCGCATCCCCACCTACTCACCCACCCAATCCCCACCCACTCACCAGAGCCTTCAAGGTAATTATAAAGAAGTTAAACCGAATTACGCAGGCAGGGTTTATTTTGTGTTTTGCTGCCTTGGCTCCTGACAATTACAGCTGCAATTAGACTGCCTTCATTAGCAAATGAGATTAGAATTAACATTGTTAATTACTTGTTCTGTTAAACGGGGGAAGCAGGCGTTAGGGGTGGAAGGGAGGGGAGAGAGCTCCGAGCAGATGGAAGTTTGCAGCCCCCTAAAGATTGCAGTCCCTGCCTAGGAGAGGCAGGTGCAGGCAGCTGGAAGAGCAAATTTCTGACTTTGAATTGAGGGGGTGGGCGGAAGAGGAGGAATTGAGTACTCCCCAGGGGTGGGGAGGGTAATGGGGCTTTATCACCAAGGCTTTCCCGAAAGCTTTTCCCAGTGGAAAGGAGAAAAGATCACAAAGACCAACACCAGCTGATATATAGAAAGAGGAGGTGGCAATGCAAAGAGAAGGGTGACAATTTGGGAGGAAGGCCCTGGGTTCAAATCCAAGCTCTTCCACTTGCCTGTGTAATCTTCTCCAAGTCACCTTACTTTCAAGCCCTCAGTTTCTTCATCTGTAAAATGGAAGGGGGGATAGATGACCATGACATCTGTCTGCAAAGTCTAATACATATCATCTCAATGGATCCCCACAACACTGTGACACAGGCAAGTGAAAATATAAGGGCTGTATCAACAGGCAATCACATCAAGAGACTTAAGGGAAAAGAATTAGTACAAGAGAACTGAACACATAGAAGGTGCCCAGAGTTCACAGTCCTTATAGAAGCTTGCATATTAATTATAGTACAATAAAAAGAAGAGGAAAAAACAGGAAGGGGCATGACATGAGAGGGGAAAGATGCAGGTAAGGTGGGAAAAAAGGACAAAAACCCTCCTAATGGGGAGGGGTAAGAGACCATGGCAAAAGCTGCATTCTTTTCCTTATGATCTGTCAGACTGAAGGAAGATAGGAGTGTCTGCTTATCTACGAAGGATCCCCAGCTGCATTCACCCAGCCCACCACAGCTTGGATGGCACCTGTCTTGCCTCCCAAGGACACATAGAGAATCCAGTTTGGGGGACAAACAACAAATTATGTAGGGTAGGGTCTTTCGTCCTTAACACATTCAGAGTCTCCTGCAGGCCCTGGGTCCAGTGTTCCTGGAAAATATGGCAATTCAAAAAGACAAATTCAAGTGAGTCATTTGCAGGTATTATTTGCCCCACTTTACAGATGGGTAAACTGAGGCTCAGAAAGGTTAAATGGCTTGCTTCTAGTCACACAATTAACAAGTATCAGGGACAGGATCTGAATTCAGATCTTTCTGATTCCAAGTGTAGCACTCTGCTATGTTAGGTGACCTGAGCCTGTAAAAATAATGATGATGATGATGATGATGTTTATTCTGCATTGTCAAGACCATGACATCAGGGAGGTGATGCTATGACAGCACATGAATTGGATTGGGGGATGCTGTGCTAAGTCATGCTAAGTCACCAGCCTCACTTTCTCCTCCAGAACCATCTGGGTTCAGTGGTCAGATATACGTCAGGATGACTGGAGGTGGCCTTGGATGTGAGGTCATCAGGGTTAAGTGACTTTCCCAAGGTCACATAGCTAATGAGAATCAAGTGACTGGGGTTGAATTTGAACTCCCATCCTCCTGATGCCAAGATCAGTGCACTATCCACTGTGCCATCTAGCTGCTCCAGGGCCTGTAGATGCATAGTTCAATAACCTAATATCCTAAGGATAGGACAGACTAGGTTATTGTTTTATTTTGGGGTTTTTTTTCCCCAAGGCGGTGGGGTTAAGTGATTTGCCCAAGGTCACACAGGTAATTGTTAAGTGTTTGAAGTCACATTTGAACTCAGGTCCTCCTGACTCCAGGACTGGTGCTCTATCCACTGAGCCACCTAGCTGCTCCCAGGCTAGATCATTGAAAGAAAAGTCTATAAGAATAGGATATTTCGGAAGAAGTTCTAATGCCAGCAGCTCTCTTAGTTCAGATATGTGGTTGAGTCTAAATGAGGCACAAAACCACAAAATTGAACATTAAACAAAAGAAATTTTACTTTACCCTAACAAAGGAGGGATATGTAACAAGGATAAGGGGCTAATAAATTGCTACTCCCCTGACCCCATGTCTGTGTTTGAAAATGCATCTGGTCATTGGGGCACATATGTTGAAGGGTGTGGTCTTTAAAAAGCCACAAAGCCAGAGGACTCTGCCCACTCTTGACCAGGACTTTTTATGCCTTTAGATGACTAAGAAGCTGCTTGGGGAAAGCTAGGTCCAACTCAGTCTCTGGACAGCAAAAGTTAATCAATCCCTACATTTGAAGAGAAAGAGGAGGGAGCTGAACCCCATGCCACAGGTGATAGGAAAAAGCCCAGTCAAGGGAACATTAGTAAACATTAGTCCTATAGAGGGTATCTTTTAAAATCTGTAAGTAGTTATAGCATCCTAAATTGTACCAAATTATCATGGTTACTGGTCTTCCCTCTTCTCCCCCTACCATCAAGAGATCAAAGATTGAGCTATCAATTGGCTTTGCTCTTTACTAGCTGCGTAATCTTGAACAAGTCATTTCATTTCTTAGAACTTCAGTTTCCTCATCTATTAAATGAAAATGTTGGATTCAATGATTTCTAAGGTTCTTTCTAGATCTAAGATAATCCTAACCAATTGGTCAAGATGGTCAAATATTAAAGCCAAAGAATAAGAAATCCAGACCTTGTACCTTCTCAGAAAGAGGAACACCATTTTGACTAAGGGATCCCTGAGGGTGCTGTTTCAGTAAAAGCACACAATGATGATGTTTATCCTTCTTTCTCAAGGAAAGTCATGACAACATGGAGGTGATGTCATGACAAGCACATGAATTGAAGTGCAGTGAGGCAGATCTGTGCAGCAACGAGCCCTACTTTTTTCCTTTCTCTGAGTCCACTGGCCAGTTATGGATCAGAAATGGATCATAATTGGGCTCATGGTAAATTCCAGGTTTCCCCAGGTTGAGATAGAAAGTAGGAAGAACATCATGTTCTATCAATAACAATAATAATTATTATTATAACTAACATTTCTATAGCCCTTGATGGTTTGTATGTATGTATATACATGTGTGTATTTATGCATAGTCATATATACATATATATATATGCATTTAATCTTCACAACAATTCTGTAAGTTAGGTGCTATTATTAACTTCATTTGGGAGCAATTAAGTAGTCCAATAGATAGAGTACCAGACCTGAATTTTGGAAGATTCATCTTCCTGAGTTCAAATTCAGTTTTAAGCACTTAGTAGTTGGGTGTCCTTGGGCAAGTCACTTCATCCCATTGCCTCAGTTCCATCATCTGTACAACAGCAGAGAAGGAAATGGCAAACTTTTCCAGGATCTTTGCTAAGAAAACACCAAATGGTGTCATAGAGAGTTGGACACAACTGAAACTGACTGAACAATATTATCTTTATTTTACAGATGAGGAAATGAAGACAGACAAAGTTGGAGTGTTTCTTCCAGTGTCTGGAGAAGTCTTTGTTCTGGAAATATATTTCACAACCATTCTGATTCTCTTAGAGCCTCTGCCCAACTGGTGAGTGTGTTTTTCCCCCATAAACAAAATCCTTCACTGAGATAACTGTGGTGCAGGGAAAGGATAGAGATATTTGCAGTTAAAAGACCTAGATTCAAATTCCAGTTCTGATACTTACTGGATCTAGGGCAAGTCACTGAGTGCCTCTGAGCCTCAATTTTTCATCTATCAAATGAGAATAACCAAACTTGCATGACCTACAAGGTTGTTAGGAGGACCAAATGAGATCATGAATATAACACCCTTTGGAAACCATAAAGTCTTAAAGTAAATATATCATCATTATCATTACTGTGCTTGCTCTTCTCATCTTAAATTGGATGGAGTTCATATAGGAGGAATCAAGGGGCAAGTCAATGTTCTTCATTTATATTTAATGTTTGGTGGATGAAATGATCACTTTTTTATAGTTGAATAAAAGTATTGGGATGTAAGTTCATCTTCTGAAAACATCTTTGAGACCGCTCCAGTAACAGACAGGATGTCAGAGACAACATGTACTTTATTAGAATATTAGAATAGGTCTTCCTTTTCTATTTCTCTCCCCAGTGCTTAGCACAGAGTTTTACACATGGTAAATGTGTAATGCTTTATTCATTATCCATTCATTCTATTCCCACATGACTTTGATTTCTTCTTCAAAATCTCTGTTTTTGAGCACTCTCCGTTCCACCCAGTTTGGAGTTTCCAATTATTTCCCACGGTGATATCTATTTTTAAATATTTCTCTTGAATTTTTATGGTTCAGTATTATGTTCGTGCACATCGTCCCTAAATACTCTTCCTTTCTGCTTTGTACAATGTTCTCTGAATTGTCTTCCCACTCCTTCTCATTCTCCCTTATAGCATCATGCATCCATGTCCTTCCCTATATACGTGGGGTTCTGTCGTTGGCCCTCTCTTCTTCTTTCTCTACATGGTCTTAATGGATAAGTTCATCAGCTCCCATAGATTCAAATATCATCTGTAGATATATTCCAAACCTACATCTTCACTCCAAATGCCTTTCATGAGCTTCAATTCCCATCAGAACAGACTACTGGATATCTCTACCTGGATTTCCCAGAAGTATATTAAATTCAATGTCCACAACAGAACTCATTCTCTTTTCCCCTAAGACCACTCCTCCTTCTGCCATCTCAAGGACATCACTACTCTTTGAGTCACCCAGATTAGCAATCTGGGCATCATCCCAGTCTTTCTGTTTACTTTGTATCAACTATTTTTTTTAGGTTTTTGCAAGACAAATGGGGTTAAGTGGCTTGCCCCAAGGCCACACAGCTAGGTAATTATTAAGTGTCTGCGGCCGGATTTGAACTCAGGTACTCCTGACTCCAGGGCCAGTGCTCTATCCACTGAGCCACCTAGCGCCCCTATCAATTATTTTTTAACTCCCACAAACAAGATGTCCCTCCAGGACAACCTCATCACTTCTAAACTCACCACCATGCTGCTAATTCAAATTTTGATGGACTCCACCTCCCTCAATCTCCTCTATCCTCTGATTGGAAGACTGGAGGTAGTGGACCAAATTCCTCCCAATGTTTTCCTTTATATCCTGTGTTGCATCTGATGCTCTGACTGATTTTAACTTTCCTGACTCCTTTTATGTGCTGTTTCTTCCTTAAAATTGTAAGTTTCTGGAGGGCAGGGACTGTCTCTTTTTTATTCAAGGAAATTTTTTTTATATTTTATATTAAGGAAATATCTTATTATCATTGTATCCCCAGCTCTTAGCAGTATGCTTTGTAGCATCTAGTAGGTGCTTCATTAATGTTATTAGAATAAGATTGGATTGCATCTTCAATCCTTACTCTAACTCATTTGACACATCCACTCACCAACACTTGTTTTTTCTACTGCCACAACTTTTCTATCATCTATTGCCTTCTCTCTACTCACACAATCAACATCCTAATTTAGACCTTTATCACCTCTCACGTGGACAAATTGCAATCGCCTCCAATCTGTCTCCTATGTCTAGTCTCTTCCCTCTCTAACCCACTCTTTCATACATCTAACAAATCAATATTCCTAAGGCCACTCTGCCCAAGAAGTTTCAATGGATTCCCTACTGCCAAAGAAATTGGTATTTTCAAGATGAAATACAAATTCCTCAGGTTAGCATTTAAAGCTTTTCACAATCTGGATCCCAACTGTATTTCCAGGATGATTCCACAACAGTATCGCACATACACACATTCTATATTCCAGGCAAATGGACTTACTTGCTATTCTCTGTTTACAACACTTCATCTCTTCTCTGTGGGCCTTTGCCCAGCATGTGCTCCCTGCCTAGAATCCTTTACCTCCATGGCTCATCCTCCTGGAATTCTTAGCCCACTTCAACTCCATTGGGATAAAAAATTTTCCTGATTCCCTTTGTTCCTAGTTCCCTCTCCCAAAATTGCCTTATATTTATTTGGAGTGTATTTTGCATTTCCATATCTGTAAACCTATTATCACTCCCCAGAAGGAAGGAGTTCATTGACAATAGAAACTTCATAATGTTCATCTTTGAATATCCAGTCCTGAAACAATAAGAATTTAATAAATGTCAATTAAAGTTCATTGAATTAAAGGAAGTCAGGTTCTTCTTGTGAATGTGCTGTTGTTTACACCTCAGTACAGATGTGTTCCACTGCATGGAAGACAAGAAGAGCTGGGAGGTAAGCTATAAAGGTATTCCCTTCTTGCTCTTATTCCTCTTTTCTTCTCATTTTTTTTAGATTTTTTTTGCAAGGCAATGGGGTTAAATGACTTGCCCAAGGCCACACAACTAGGTCATTATTAAGTGTCTGAGGCTGGATTTGAACTCAGGTACTCCTGACTCCAAGACCAGTGCTCTATCCACTGCATCACTTAGCTGCCCCTATTCCTCTTTTCTTTACTGACACCTGTTCTACCACCATCCTCATTCATCCTGCTCTGAGTGTGACCTAAGTCTCAGTATTCATTTAGCTCCCTTAATCACAGAATCTCCCAGTTAGGA
Organism: Macrotis lagotis; assembly: GCF_037893015.1. Taxonomy (NCBI): domain Eukaryota; kingdom Metazoa; phylum Chordata; class Mammalia; order Peramelemorphia; family Peramelidae; genus Macrotis; species Macrotis lagotis. The sequence goes on along the minus strand of NC_133662.1, from coordinate 233,188,088 downwards.
AAGTCCTTGAGGGGTCATTTAGTCCCGCAGGAATCCTTTCTACAATATGCCTGAGAAATCACTTCACCACTATCTGACTCAGTTTCTTCCACCATAAAATGAAGTTAATAAAAAAGTACCTACCCTACAGGAAATCACTTACCTACTGTCTGATTCATTTTCTTTCACTGTAAAAATGAGGTTGCTAAAAGCACCTACCCTATAGAACCAAATGAGATCATCTTTATCAAGTATTTAGTTGGTATTATTTGTTGTTCAACCTTAGTTCTGTTTTTTTTTTAGTTTTTTTGCAAGGCAAACGAGGTTAAGCGGCTTGCCCAAGGCCACACAGCTAGGTCATTAGTAAGTGTCTGAGACCACATTTGAACCCAGGTACTCCTGACTCCAGGGCCAGTGCTTATCCACGGCGCCACCTAGCCGCCCCCAACCTTAGTTCTTTAAGAAGGCCACAGCTTCAGGGAAGTGATGACATGACAAGCAAGTGAATTGGATTTGAGTGAGGGGTAAGGAAGTACTGTGCTAGATCACACGCTGCACTTTCTTCTCTGGGTCCAGTGACTAGATATGGATGAGAATAAGTAAATAATAAATAAACAAACCAACAAATAAATGAATGAATGAATGAATAAAGAAAGAAAGAAGTAAATAAGCAAATAAGCAAACAAATAAATGAATGAATGAATAAATAAATAAATGAATGAATGAATGAATAAATGAATAAATAAATAAATAAATAAATGAAATCTTTGCTTAAATACACTAAAAGAAAGAACCCCCTTTATTCCAAGACAATCCATTCCACTGTAGGTCTGCTTCAGTTGTTAGGAAGTGTTTCCTTACATGGAGCTCTGACCCTCTATCTCATTTCTCCTACTTCTACTCTCTTGAGGTGAAGCAAAACAAGTTCGGTCTTCTTGCATGATCCCCCCCTTCAATGACTTAGACATTATCATTTCTAAATCTTGGCTCCTGGCTCAACATCTCCCCATTCCTTCAGCCATCATCTCTAATTCTTTAACTCTCCTAGTTCCCTTCTCCTGGGTGGACTCCAGCTTGCCAATGAAGTATCCAGGAATGAAAACAACATCCAAGATATGGTCTGAGGCAGGGAACCATACAGCAAGTTGCCTTCTTTGAGATTCTTCAGTGCTATTGATGCAGTCAAAAATCATATCAGCCTTTTGGTTTACCATGTCACCTAAATGATCCATTTGAAGTATGCATTCTGCTCAGACCCCCAGATACTTTTTACATAAACTGTTCTCTGACCTTAAGTTCCCCATTCCATATCTGTGGTATTAGTTTTCTTGAATCCATATCTAGGAACTAATATCTATATGCATTTATGCACATATGATTAACCTCTGTCTATCTCATTTCCTCAACTATAAAATGGAAGTAATATCACCCACCTCTTGAATGAGATGTTTATAAAACACTTAGCTTAGTATATATTGTTATATATGTTATTACTATTAATCATTATTATTATATGCCACCTTATGTCTCCATTCAAGACACTGGTAAAAATGGAGAAAAGCATAGAAACAAGACAAGTCTCCAGAACACTCTACTGAAGATATCCCTCAAACTTGAAATTATTCCATCAGTTACTACTCATAGAATCATGGGTAATTATATACAATAGTAGTTTCTACCAAACTTTTTTTTCCAAGGCTTTGAATTTTACAATATCAACAGGGATACCCAAGTACTGAGACTTCAGAAACAGGACATTTTTTTGCTCTATCCTAGATTCACTCATTTAAATACTATGGGATTCATCTAATGAACTCATCACCCATACCTACACATCTCCATCTAATCCAAATATAGGAGAGATGCTGTCAAATGTCTTGCTAAAATCTAAGTTTACCATCTACAACATTCCTTTCATCTACTAGCCTAGAAAATCTGTTGGATAAGGAGATGAGGGCCTTTTAGTATGACTCCCTTTATCTCTTTTTATTGCCTCTGTCTGGAATGTATCTCATACTCTCCAGACCCCTTTTAGATCCCATACCTCATTTCTCTCATACGTTGTGACTTTGCTGCTTCCTGGCATTTGGGCATTATCCTTGAGGGAAGGGAGGGAGCCAAATGGAGCCATATGTACACTGATATGGGAGTTAGAAGAAACCCAGGGAAGAAATCTCAGAAGGGAACTTGGGCAAGCAGGAGAAAGACCTGTGGAAGGGTACATTTCCTCCTTTCCCCTCCCCACCATGAAAGAGAGATGGATTAGTTACATCCATCTTTTCTTTGGGAAGCATCAGGTCCCTGAAAGACCAGAAATTTATTTTTCTTTCCCCTGGGAAAACTGATTACCCATTCCCATGACTAGCAACAGGCAGGCCTCTCATAAAGGAACAAGACAATGATTCCAGCAAATGAATTATTATCCTGTAAAAAGTGCGAAGCAGCTCCTGTCACATAATTCATATTACCCTCTATTCACCCAGGTTTGACTTTTTCCTACAGAGTGAATTCTAGTGATTTCCAAGACACAATCCGTGAGTCAAGCAGGCATGATCTGGCAGAGGATGGGAACTGAATATGGGAAAATGGAAGGGAAAAACAGGAGAGTGATAGTATTGGAGGAAAGTATAGATAAATCCTCTGCTCCTAGCTTTTCCTCTAGGACAGGTTTTTTTAAACCTTTTTCTCATCTTAGATCCCTTCAGCAATCTGAAGAAGCCTATGGACCATTGTGTTCAATCATTTCAGTCATGGTGGACTCTTTGTGATCTTATTTGGGGTTTTCTTAGCAAAGATTCTGGAGTGGTTTGCCATTTCCTTCTCCAGCTCATTTTACAGATGAAAAATACTGAGAGAAACAGTTAAGTGACTTGCCCAAGATCACACAACTAGTAAGTGTCTGAGGCCAAATTTAACACAGGAAAATGAGTCTTCTTGATTCCGGGCCAGCACTCTATTCACTGCACCACCTAGTTGCCTTTCCCAGAATAATGGTTTTAAATACATGGAATAAAATACATTCCAAAAAGCCGAATTATATTGATATACACTTATCAAAATATTTTTAAATGGGTTTCCCTATCTCAATAGCACAGACCCTGCTCTAGAGAGAAATATTCTTCCTCATCTATGTACCAACTGGTCTCAAAGTACACGGCAAGTTTATCCTATAAAGTCACCTCCAGAATCTTCATAAAATCTGGGTTCTGATCCTATCTCTGTCACTAATTCAACATGTGATATTAAGCTGTCTTGGCCTCAGTTTCCTCTTCTATAAAATAAAAAATTGGATTTCCCCCCATCTGCTAGAATATTTATCTTCTTTCAAGACGGCCTAGGCATCTCTGCTTGCTTCAAGTCTTTGCTCTGGAATAGTGAGAAAAGTAATGAACTTGGAATCAAGTAGACTCAAGTTCAAATCTACCTTGGGTACTAAGCAAGTCCATCATGTTTTTCTGAACTGGGGAATAACTATAATTATAACACATATCTCATGTTATTTGTTTCAAGAATCAAGTAACGTATTGTAATGTACCCCAAAACCTTAAATGTTATGTCAGTGTTCCAGGTTTTTTTTAACCACATTAATGTTTCATTGGTCTACAGGAGTCTCTGCCGATAAAGGAACTGCTTTGTAATTTATAGAATGGGATAGTGGGCAGCTGAAAGACTTGTCCAGGGTCACCTTGTCAGGGAATGTCATAGGAATAAAGTTTGGCAGATGTAACCCTGAGGCAGCACTTTCCAAACCATGAGAGCAGTTTGCTATGTGCTACATCAAGGGTCCAAGAGTCTACGAGGGAGTCTATGACCTGGAATGAGAAATAAATTGCATCTTTGTTTTCACTAACTTCTAAATGGAATTTAGCATTCCTTTCTATTAGGAATGTAAGCAACAAATATGATTCTGAAAAAGGGTCCATGGGTTTCATTAGATTGTCAAAGGATTCCAAGAAACACAAAAGTAAAGAACCATACCACTTCTATAAATGTTAATTATTATTATTATTGTTATTATTAGCTAACTCCACTTTTTTCTTCCTGGATTGTTAGCTCTCTTTCTCCCCTCTTTAAAGTATCTGTCATTGTGTATTTTTATACTTCTTCCCTGCCTCCAACTGCCCTGACCCCAATGGAATGTAAATTTCTTGAGGGTAAGTGGCACAGTTGATAGGACACCAGACCTGGAATCAGGAAGTCTTCTCTTCCTGAGTTCAAATCTGGCCTCAGACACTAGCTTTGTGAGCCTGGGCAAATCACTTAACCTTATTTGCCTCAGTTTTCCCATCTGTAAAATGAGCTAGTGAAGGAAAAGTTAAAATACTGAAGCATCTCTGCCATGGGATCTCAAAGATCCAGACCACTAAACAACTAAAACACCTCTTTATCCCATTAGAATGCAAATTGCTTGAGGAAGAAGGAACTTTTTTTGGTTTTGTAGCTGCAATGCTTAGAATATTTCCCTGTGCTCATTGGTAATTAATAAATTTATGTTGAACTAAGTTGGGTTAGGTTGAGTTGAGTTGAGATGAGTCTATTATATAATCTCTAAGGTCCTTTCAAGATCTGATATTTTATACCATGAGGTTTAGATTGTATGGGAAGATTCCATCCTGTGTTTTTCCAGTGCTTTTTTTTCTATAATAAAGCCAAGGGCACTAAAATGTTACAGATCTTTTGATGTAAGTAGGTTGTTTGGGTTGCTTTTATAAAATAAATTCCAGGGGTTTTCCCTACATCTTTTAAAGAAAAAAACTCTCACAAGACTTTGCAGAGAGAATAGTCCCAGATTAGAACTTCTGAAAAGAGAAGAAGGTAAATGAATATAATTGAAATGAGAGGTAATTAAAAAAAAACTAGGTCCTTCCCCTTGGATAGAGATGCCCATGCAGAGCTCCAGTTTAGCTAATTATTAGAAACTCATTCATTCATCAGAGATGTATTATGCAAGGCACAATACTAAGAGATACAAAGCTGAGGCATACACAATCCCTGCCCTCAAGAACCTTACCATCTAGTAAGGGAGTGAGAAATGGGTGTAGCAATAACTATGAGGTAATATAAGTGCCAAAAGAGAGGTACACGCAAAAAGATTTAAGAGAAGGAAAAGATAATTTCCTACTAAGGAAAATGGGGGTGGCTTCAAGGAGGAGATAGCATTTATTTGAAGGGTCTTTAATTAAGATCTTGACAAAGAAGGAAAAGTTGGAAAGAAAGTGTTTTCCAAGCAGAAAGAATGTCCTGAAAAAATATGAAACAGAAGATAAATGTGGGTTCTACACTAGGAATGACTGGTAGAAGCATAGGGAACATGTAGAGCAGGGGCTCTTAAATTGAGGTCTGTGAATTTGATTTTTAAAAATATTTTGATAAGGGCATTTCAATACAACTGACTTCCTTTGTCATTCTTTGAATTTCATTTGATGTCTTTGAAAATTCAGTTGTAAGAATGGGTCCATTTTTTCACCTGACTGCTCCCAAAGGAGTATATCATACACACAAGCACATACATATATCCAAATATATACCACACATACACATACTACATACATACACACATAAAATATTATACAAACATACACACCACACACATATACACAAACATGCTAAGCACCCCTGATCTACAGGAATGTTGTGAGATAAAATTGAACCCAACACATAGGAAACTTCCTGGTATCCAAGCCCTGAATGGATGTCTTTTGTTGAGGTAAGGCTAGAAAGGTAGATTGGGGTCAAATCATGAATTGAATTCCAAACTAAGCAGTTTCAAACCTATCCATCAAACACTGAGGAATCACTGCCTGTTTTGAAGCAGGAAACTGATATGATCAGAGTTTTGCTATAAGATAACATTCTAAACCTGGAATCCATTAATTTTTTCTCTAATATTTTGTTAATATATCAATATTAGCTATTTTGTTTTTATTCTTATTATTTTACTTTATGCATTTAAAAATATCATTCTCAGTTGGACCCTTTGGCTTCATTGAACTGTCAAAGATTGGGAGGGAGATCGTCTATTACTCACATACAAAAACGTGCTTAACCTTTAGTCTAGGAGGGTTCTGGAAGTAGTGTGCTTGGTGAATTGGAGCAGGGAGTCAAAGTAATATCATCCAACCATTGGGATAAAACAAATCTTATCTTTGTTACCATAAAAGCTCAGTAAAGGGTCAGAGCGTGGGGAGGAGAATAATCTCTATACTGTTCCCAGCCATGTAAAATTTTCAGCAGGCAACTGAATTCATACAGCCTGGGAATGGGCACTCAGGGGCTGGGACCAGATTACGAGGCCTCCCTTGACAACTCACAAATCAATCCTCCCCAACTTGCCTGAGTAAAATGTCAGCTTGGGGCCAGATTCCATCCACCTGACATTGCTGTTAATAACAAAGCCTAATTAGCATGGCTTTTAAGCATCCATTACATTAATTTAACGTGAAAATCTAATGGAGTTTTATTGGAATTTTTTCAGTAAAATTAACCCTGCAGGCTTCTTACACATGTTTTCATTAGGGGCTGTGAGCAGTGGAGATAGTCAGTGAATTCGAATCAGCCCTTTAATTTTCTTTCATCATTTAGTTCTATCCTCCCCCATCCCTCACTATATTCTGTCAGTAAGCACCACCCTCTAAAAAAATTATTTTTAATCAATTGACATCATTATGGAGATTATGGAGGAATGATATAGCACCAGAGTTGGGGGAGGCAGGATTGTCTTTAAATTCCTTCTAACTCGGGACCAATGATCCCATCATGGAGAGGGAAACAGACTATGATACCACTCTAGAACTCCCAGTGTATTTATGGCAATCTGGAATGCTGGATAAGGGTGCTTTTCTACCAAGTCCTCTGCCAATATGGCCTTGGGGAGTGTGAGAACCCAGAAAACTTGCACCTGTAGTCTGAATGACCTCATCTCTCCTTTGTGAAACTCAAGAGCTCAATCCTTCCCTTCTTACACCTTCAATCATTAGAGTTTCCTATTTCTGGAACATTTATGTAATCATTTTCTTATTTGTGATTGAAGAGCACTAGCTATGGAGTCAAAGGCTGTTCATTTAAATGCTTCTAACTATGTGACCTTGGACAAGTCAGCTCACATCCTATGACTTTCTCAGTTTCCTCATCTGTAAAATGGGAACAATAGCTTAGATCTGGCCTAAGGTCACTTCCAACTCTAAGTCTGCAAACCCATGACTTATTCTTCAAAATAGCTCCCTGTTCAGTAAAGACAATTCATTGATCCAGTGGGTCAGCTCTTTCTCCATATCTCTGGTCCTATCTTTGTTACTTACTGTTCTTGCTCATTGCTAGCAAGTAAAGATTAAAAGATTTTGAACAATACATTTAGCTTCTCTTTGGCTACAACGATGCAGTTTAACAGGGAAAATACAGGCATCATAATGTGAGATAGAAAGTAGAAACTGTTTCCTAAAATCAGGTTCCCCCCCGCCCCGCCCCGCTTTGTTCACTCTCATTCTCTGTCTCTGTCTCTGTGTTCCTTTCTATGTCTCTGTGTGTGGCTCGCTCTTTATACATGTATGTCATATACAAAAATGTGTGTTTATATTAATAATATGTATTGTGTATATATAATGTACATTCCATTCTCAACCTATGTTTATTTTGTATATATGTTCACACATACATATATATCTATAATTTATTTTTAACGTTGTTTTCTTTTTAAAATTTGAGTTCCAAATTCTCTCCCTCCCACCTACTGAGAAGGCAAGCAAAATGATATCAATTATAAATGTGAAATCATGCAAAACATTTCCATATTAACCATATTTCAAAAAAAGGCAAGAAAATAAAGAAAGTATGAAAATACTTCAATTTGCACTCAAAGTTCATCAGTTCTCCATCTGGAGGTGGATAGCACTTTTCATCATGAGTCCTTTGGAACTGTTTATAAGCATTGTCTTGATCAGAGTAGCCAAGTCTTTCACAATTAATCATCATTACAACAGTGCTGTTACTATGCACAATGTTCTCACTTTACATTAGTTAAGACAGATTTTGTCATGTAACCACCTACCTTGTATAGCACAATAGTACTCCATCACAATCATGCCACAACTTGTTCAATCATTCCCCAATTGATGGGCATTCCCTCAATTTCCAATTTTGTGCCATCACAAAAAAAGAGCTACCAAAAATATTTTTGTACATATAGGTCCATTGCCTTTTTTAATCTCTTTGGAATATGTAACTAGTAATGGTATTTCTGGGTCAAAGGGTATGCACAGTTTTGTGTACCTATCTTTCTCTCATTTCCCCAGCATTTGTTATTTCTGATCCATATAAGGTGATATCTTTAGAGTTGTTTCAATTTGTCAGTCTCTAATCAATAGTGAATTAGAGATTTTTTCATATGACTAGAGATAGCTTTGATTTTTCCTTCTTAAAATTGCCTGTTTATAATAGGAAAATGGTTTTATTTTTACAATTTTAACTCAATTCTATATTTAATTTTTTGTCCTTCATTTTCAAAGACCAGGACATCAGGGAGGTGATGCCATGACAAGCATGTGAATTGGTTTTGAGTGAGGGAATGCTGTGCTGTCACCAACCTCACTTTCTCCCCCAGAGCCATCTGGGTCCAGTGGCCAGATATGAATCAGAATGACTGGAGATGATCCTGGATGTGAGGCAATCAGGGTTAAGTGTCATACAGCTAGTAAGTGTCAAGTGTCTGAGTTTGAATTCAAAGTCCTGTGCTCCTGACTCCAAGGCCAGTGCTCTATCCACTCTGCCACCTATACTTAGTCTATATTTGAGAAATGAAGACTTTATGAGAGAAACTTACTATAAAAATTTTTGATATTTCTTGTTGTTTTTGGTTTTGGGGGGGGGGGTTAGATTTTTCAAGGCAATGGGGTTAAGTGGCTTGCCCAAGGCCACACAGCTAGGCAATTATTAAGTGTCTGAGGTCGGATTTGAACCCAGGTACTCCTGACTCCAAGGCCGGTGCTCTACTCACTGCATTACCCAGCCGCCCCGATGTTTCTTTGTTGTCTATAGTGCTTTTAGCAAAATGCAGTTTCCCTGATTATCCCTTTTAATTAAGTCTATTTTTGCTTTTCTTTGTCTGAGATCATGATTGTTATTTTTGTCTTTTTTTTTACTTCAGCTGAAGCTTATTTAATTCTGCTCCAGTCCTTTATTTTAACTCTGTGTGTGTTTTTCTGTTTCAAGTGTAACTTTTACAAATAACACATTATTGGATTCTGGTTCAGTTTTATGAGTGAGCTCACAGCATTCATTTCCACAATTATGATTGTTAATTGTGTGTTTTCCCTCCAATGTAGTTTCTTCTATTTATTGTTCTCTCCCTTTTAATTCTCTCCCTCCTCAAAATTTATTTTATTTCTAACCTCCCTTAATTTTTCCTTTCTTTTATCATCCTTCCTATCCTATTTTCTCTTATTCCTTTACCCTCCTATTTCCCTATTGAGAAAGTTATAGTTTCATACATAAATGACTGTGTATGTGTGTGTGTGTTCTTTCCTCTTTGAACCAATTCTGATGAGAATGAGGTTCAAGCATTGCCTACCACCACTATCACTCATTTCCCCCTTCATCATAAAAGCTCTTAGCATGCCTATTTTTTTGTGAAAAATTTTCCCATTCTACCTCTCCCTTACTCTTCTCACTGAGGACATTTCTTACCCATTTGATTTTTTTTGAGATAATTCCAACATAACTGACTTACACCCATGTACATATATATATATATATATATATTTACATTTACATATATTTATGCATATATGTAAATATATATATGTGTGTGTATGTATGTATATATATGTATATATATACATATATATATATGTATATATATATATACATAAAACTGCCTTAATAATGATAAAATTCTTGGGCATGTAGCATCTTCCCATGTAGAAATGTAACAGTTCAATTTTATTGAGTCCCCTATGGCTACTCTTTCACATTTACCTTTTTATGCTTCTCTTGAGTTGTGTGTTTGAATGTCAGTTTTTCAATTCAGCTCTGGCCTTTTCATCATGCTTGAAAGCTCTCTATTTCATTGAATATTCATTTTTACCCTGAAAGCTTATTTTCAGCTTTTCCTGGGTAGATGATTCTTGGTTGTAATCCTAGCTCCTTTATCCTCTAGCATATCATACTCCAAGCCTCCACTTGTAACATGGAAGCTGCTACATCTTGTGTGAGTCTACCTGTGGCCCCATGACTTTTGAATTGTTTCTGTTTATTTGCTGTATTTTCTCATTGCCCTGGGAGCTCTAGGAATTTAGCTAATAATATTTCTGGTAGTGTTCATTTGGGGATCACTTTCAAAAGGTGATTGGTAAAAGCTTTCAGTTTCTATTAAATCTTTTGAATCTAATATATCAGGGAAGGTTTTCCTTGATAATGTTTTGAAATATAATGCTTAAGATCTTCCTTTGGTCATGGCTTACAAGTAGTCTGATAATTCTTAAATGCCCTCTCCTCACTTTATTTTCCAGATTAGTTGTTTTTTCAATGAGATTCTTTATATGTTTTTCCATGTTTTTATTATTTTGATTTTCATTGTTTTTTATTTCTCATGGATTCATTAGCTTTCACTTATCCAATTGTAATTTTTAAGAAATTATTTTCTTCTTAGTTTTGCATTTCTATTATCATCAGACAAATTGGGGGGGGGGGGGTAAGATGCTATTTCCTGTAATTTTTGTGTCTCTTTTGCCAGGCTGTTAATTCTCTTTTTTGTAATTTTCTTGCATCACTCTCATTTTTTTTTCTCACCTACTCTTATATGTTTCTTTTACTCTTCCAGGAATTCTTGTTGGATTTGAGTCCAATTAACATTTTTCTTTGAGATTTTGCCTGTATCTATTGTTACATTATTGTCTTCTTCTGAGTTTCTTTCTTGGTCTTCCCTATCACCATAGTAACTTTTTATGGTCACATTCTTTTAGTGTTTTTACTAATTTTCTAGCCTATTTCTTGACTTTAAACTTTATCCTAAAGTTAGGTTCTGCTCCCCTGGGTATAGGGAGAAACTTTTTTGAGCTGGTATTTTTCAAAGCTAATTTTTGGCATCTGCAAGTTCTTCCTGCTTTCAAGGAGATGTGGATCCTAAGAGAGTTATTGTTACTGTTCTCCCCTGATCTGTACTCTGATCTTTACCCACAAAGGACCACTGATCCCTTGTAGCCACAAGTACTAGTGCTTTCTTTGCCTTGTAACAGTGACTAGAACTCCTGCTCCTTGATAACTGAGACCCAGGACTCTAGTCTGTCCTGGCACTGTGATCCAGAATTGCATATGGTCAATGGAGTTGCCAGTCAGTGTCAGATGTACCCAATTTTACCTCATTCTGACCAGTTGTCTGATGCTCCTACCAGCCCTGGAATGAGAGTTCCCAATCTGCTGTTACAACTGTTGTTGCTGCCACTGCCTGCATAAAGTAAAGGAAGTTTCCATTCAGCAGGAAAAATGTCTCATCTGACCTTTTATTCATTCTGCCGCTCCAAAATTTGATTTGAGGCACTATTTTAAAGTTGTTTGGAGGGGAAGTTGAGAGAGTTCAGCAGGGTTGATTCCAATCCAGAGTCTTGGCTCTCTCAGTCAATTTCTTAAGTTAAACAAGCATTTATAGAATGTATCCCTGGGTACAAAACCCTGTAGTTAATTAGACGTGATGTGGGGCCAAGGTGGCAGCAGTAAAAATATGGAAGAAATTGAGCTTTAGATTTTAGAATAAAAAAAGAACCTCAAGAGATCCTTTGGTCTAGCTACTTGCCTTTAGAAAGAAAAGGGAAAAAATGTCCTCAACTCACAAGTAAGCAACTCAAATTTGGAAGTTCCAAATTTGTCCAAGTTCACACTGCTGGGGATGGGAAGTTTCCTAGGAAGGCAGTTAAAAGAGAACTAGATTTAGAATCAAAGGACCTGCATTAAAATCCTGGTCCTGTCAATTATTTAAGAAGTTCCCTGCCTCTAATCCTCCCCACCAAAAAAAACCAAAAAACAAACTTCCAACACATCCACACAGATACTAAAAACAAAATGGCCTAAGGCCTGAATATGTCTATGTCACTCCCTTGCTGAAAACAATCTTCAATGGTTCCTTATTGCTTCAATGTTGAAATGTAAATTCCTCAGTCCCACATTTAATATCCTCCACAATATAGCTCCATTCTATCTTTCTAGTCTTACTGAACATTGTCCCCATTCAAATACTATAGTCCCAGTCAAGCTATACTATTAACTGTCCTCTAAACTTCATATTTCATTTCCTGCCTCCCTGTATTTGCATAAGCTATCTCCAGATCTGAGATGTGTTTACTTTCATCTTTATAGCTCAAAGACCACCTCCCCCATGAAGCTTTCCTCAATTCCTTGATTTATCAATGCTTTCTTCCTCCTCATATAATTCTGTATTTGTTTAATTGTGTGCGTGCTAGATACAACAAACAGAAAGTAAAGTCCCTAAGGCAGAGACTGTTTCATTTTTATCTTTGTATCTCCAGTGATCCAGTGTAAAATCATGTGTTTAGTTGACAATGTTTATTGAACTGAATTGAATTACTACCTTGCAGTCTTGGGCAATATACATCCCTTCTCTGGATTTGTTTTCCACTTTGCGAAAGGAGAATATTAGACTAGCCCACCTCTGGTTCCTTAAAGCTCTAACATTCTATGTGAAGTGGGAAATTGTTAACCAATATGTGGAAACAAATATAATGTAATAGTATTACACTCTGAGAAACAGTTGATATTAAGAATGGAAAGACATATGGGAAGACAAATAAACTGATACAGAATAAAGTAAGAAAAATCAGAAAAGAACATATACATTGTACTACAATAATAGAAATGAAAAGAAAAATAAAATTAGACTGAACACTTCAAAATTATAAAAACCAAACTGAAACCTGAGGAAAAAGCATCTCTTCATTATCATATAGTTGGGGGAAAAGGGATGTGAAGTATTACACATTTCTCAGTCAATAATCAATGTGTAGATTAATTTTGGTGGATTACTTTTTTCTTCTTTTTTTAATCTTTGTTTCAATGGATGAACTGCTTGCCTGGGAGGGAGAAAGGGAGAAGATCAAAAGAGATATATTCCCAAATGAATGTAGTATTAACAACAAAAAAGCATCATTTAAAACATACCTTTCTGAGTTTGGTTTTCCATGGAGAAGGGTCACTCTGAATAAGGAGCAGGACTGTAGTCCTGGAGATATAACCTAAACATGTGACAACCCACATTTTAATCCTTTGATTGCTGGCAAGGGAAGTGACTATTTTGTCTCTAGTGAGGCAGTAGTAGGATCCATGACCATCAAAACAAGAGACATAGTCAGTAGGCTTGAGCCTGGGGTGAGCTATATCCTTGGTTGGACTTGTGTAACAGAAACTGTCTGTCATTAAGAAGCTGGAACTAAAACAAGATTGCTATCAGAACTAAAATTCAGGGTTTGATACTTTAGCAAAGAGGAGGGACAGAAAAGGGAAGGAAGCAGAATCCCAGGAGAAAAACTGAGCCAGAACCATGGACAGTTCCCTCCTCAAGCAATTACTATCAGTAAAAGACCTGGAGGTCTTCTCAAAAAGCTTTGTCATCCTAGATGGTCATCCCAGAATTTTTTTAAGTTTTAAGTTTTTCTGTTTTATTAATGTGTAAGTTTTATTAATGTTTTCAAGTATTTCCTAGTCTGTGAGAAATTGGGTAACACCTGCCAACCTCTTTATTTTTAAATTTTTTTAATTAACAAAATTTTTTAATTAACAGAAATTCTATTTTCTTATATTTTTTCTTCCCTGTAGTCTTTATGCCTTGTTTGTTTCAAATTACTATTCTTTCTTTTTTTTCTTTTATCCTTCTCTTCACCATTCCTTCTTCTGGCTCATGATTTGTTTTCCTTACTATTAATTCCTCCCTGTACACCTACCCCTCCTTCTTATGCTCCTTTTCCCTTTATCTATATCTCTGTGGAGTTGAGTATATTCCGACATCAAATTCTGTGTGTGTGTGTGTGTGTGTGTGTGTGTGTGTGTGTGTTGTCCTATTTTGACCAATTTCAATAAAAGTAGAGTCAAAGTGCTGCCCGCTTACCTGACTCTTTCCATCTTTCCTCTAATTTTTCCCCTAAAGTATCTCCTCTCCCATTCCCTTTTCTCATTTCTTCAAAACATAAACTTATTTATAAATATTCTGTTTCAGATAACTACCTCTTTGACTCTTAATAACATTAGGATTCTGAAAAAAACCCTTTAAACATTTCCCCTCTCCATTCAGATATTAATAGAATAATCTTATAAAGTCTCTTTAGATTGTTCATTTGTATTTACTTATTAATTTTTCTCTTGATTCTCATATTTGTATTTCAAAATTTCTTTGAAACTGTGGTTTTATTTTTATCAGGAATATTTGAAAATTTTCTATTTAATTTCATTTTTTCCTCTGCTCAATTTCAGTAGAATTATGCCCAGTTTTGCATAATATTTTGCCTTTTGGAATATAGTATTTTATTCTATGCTTTCTGTTCCTTTGAAGTTATAGTTGCTCAGTTTTATGTGATCTAATCATGGTTCCCCAACATTTAAAATGTCTCTTTCTGACTATTTATAATATAATTTTTTAAAATCTGTATTTTGGCAATTGCATTTCTTGGGAATTTTTATCTTTAAAGCCCTGTCAGTTCCATTCAAAGAGTAGGCTTCTAAATCCTTAAGTATTCCAAAAGTCCTTGGTGTCCATGTAGTCATCCTCTAGGTGGATTTGGGGTTGGGTTCATATAGTTTGAGAGTAAAGGGATGGGGGAGAGAAGGAAATCTAGAGGAAACATTCCTCAGTCTTTGAGATACACCAGAGATGTTAAATAAAGCTGAACCAGATAAAAATGTAATTGGAAAATAGTTAACAAATAAATATATATATATATATATATATATGAAAACAGAGATAATGTTAATTTATGATTTTCTAAATCAACATGTGATCTATAATTTGCAATGCCTTTAGCTTATTCCAATGAATTATACCTTTAGAATTTCTTTCTCTGAAATCTAAACTACTCTGCCCCCATATGGAACCCTGAAATTTGGTAGATATCCTGACTGTTGAACTCTTAATTTTAGTTTTACAATGACTAAAGGTGTCACAAGACTGAGGACAATCTGGTCTGGTGAAATGGAACTAAATGACTCTGGTTCAAATCCCCTCTGTCACTATGTAACTTAGGGTAATTCTCTGGACTACAGCTTCTTCCATTGTTATATGAGAGTTTTAGACTAGTTCATCCCTAGGGTCCCTCCTGCTTCTAAATCCATAATTCTATAAACCTATGACTCTTCCAGATCTTATAATTTAAAAAAGTGAACACAGCCCTAAGATCCAGCTCATTGGTAGGAGAAGGCATCTCCTGGCTTCCCATCCACCTGCTTTCTTATTCTAGTCAGATATGAGACAATCTCCTTCCAAGAGAAAAAGCAGTAATAAGTTGGAGCTGGGTTGGACTGCAGGGAGAACACCTAGTCTAGGATGACCCCAAAGACTTAGGTTGTGACCAGGCAAGGCCCCACTCATTCATCCAGTCATCTTTTCTGGCTGAATTAGGCATATCTGGTACAAGTGGGATGAGGCTGGTATAAGGCCAGGAGTAGGGAACTGAAAACAGGTGCTGGGAGGAGGGCAGAGTAGGGAGCAGGAAGTTGATTGGGAATATCTGAGCATTCTGACATTGAATTAATACTAATGTGCAAATTATATGCAAATAAAGTAGGGGTTGTGTCCCTTCAGGAAAAAAGTTGACTACACACTAGTATTGTGATACAAAAGTATATACCTCCTCCTCCTGCACATTCATTTCTGCCAGGTTTGCTCTGGGCTTCCAGCCAACAGTAGAGGGTTAGCAATGTGGACCTTGTCACTGCCCCCTCTTACTCCCCTCCTACAACGTAGCCTCCAAAAAAAGAAGGGGGTGGTCCATCCCTGCTGAGATCAGAGGAAGCCAAGGTCAGATGAGGGCTAAGGGTAGGGCTGGGGGTGGTTCTGGGGCGGAGGGCACTGGCAGCTCCAGGAGGAGCTGGGGAGTTAAGGAGGTGGGCAGAGTATGACAGGGAGGCTTTTTCAAACTTTGTCTCCAGGCCAAACAAACAAAGACCCTTTGTCAGGGCTCAGCAGAAGAGATAGCGAATGACAGTGCTGAGGACTTTGGCTCTACAATTAGTGTCGATGCCATCACAGTGAAGACAGCCTCTGTTTGCCCGGCTGCTGAGGCTCCCTGCAGGTGGTAAATCAAGTGACTGTGCCAAGGCACTGAAGTCTGCTGAGGTTTCTGACTGCATGGCTTCAGGGATGGCATCAAGCACCTAGACCTGTTCTCACCTCTGCCTGTCTCACCTGAAGGTAATTATTTTTCATCTCCAACTACTTATTAAAGATGATGAAGAGGATGTTCTATAGATGTCAAATTGTCTGAAACTCAGCTCAGTATCTTTGCCCCCTCTAAGCTTCCTCAACAATACCTTTAACCTCCCAGTCACTCAGATTCACAACCTAGATGTCATTCTTTCCTCATTCTCTCCCACTCCCCCCAATATCCTATCATTTGTCAAGTACAGCCATTTCTAATTTTGTAGCAACTATTCCCACAAGCCTCCCTTTTCTCCTTTGACATGATCACTGCCCTGGTGCAAACCCTCAGTACCTCACACCTGCACTATTTCAACAGCTACTGTTGATTTCCCTGCCTCAAATTTCTCTCCACATCAATATATTTTCCAATAAACTGTCAAACCAATCTTCTTAAAGTGCAGGTCCAATCATCTCACCCTTCTATTCAATAAACCCTAGTACCTCCAGAATCAAATATAAAATCCTCTGTTTGGCTTTTAAAGCCCTTCATAACATGGTCTCTTCTTACCTTTCCAGTTTTTCTCCCCTTTACTTGTTTGATGATCCTGTAACACTGACACTTTTTTCAAATGAGCTGTCATCTGAAATGCTTTGTCTCTTCATCTCTGCACCCTAAGTTAAAGTGCCACCTCTGAAAGAAGTTTCTCCTAGTCCTTCTAAATATAAGTACCTCCCCCTGAGACTACCCCCGGTGTAGCTTGTCTGTATCTTGTTGGCACATGGTTGTCTGAGTGTTGTTTTCCTACCAAACTGTAAACCCCTTGAGGGCAGGGAATATTTTTTCTTCCCCTTGCTTACTTAGAACAGTGCCAGCTGGTTGACTGACGACTTGTATACTTTTTTCTTTCAATTATTCCCAATGTTGTAAAATCATAAATGATCCTGGAAAGGACCTTAGAAATCATCTAATCCATCATAAGGCCCAGAAAAGAAATGATTTGCCCAATGTCATATAGGCAGCAAGTGGCAGAGTTGGAATCTGAAGCCAGTTCTTTTAACCCTGAAGTCACTCTTTTCACCACTTTCCAAGACTGCATCAGAGCCATTGCCTCAATGATTGTGGCCAGTCTCTGAAACAATATGGATTATAGCCCATATGTGCTTGTGCATACTATGCAACTCTCATTCATGACTGTTCATCAATTCACTATCATACCTGAGGCTTCTCTGTAGCATCCATGGTAAAAGATGGGATCATAGTTTGGGAGCAGAGGTACAGCATTACAGTTAGTTCACTGGGGTTTAGTACTCTCATTTTAGTAAGGAGAATGAAACTCAGAGGGGAGAAAAAATTTGCTCAAAACTGCCCAAGTGATGAAGGATAGGGCAATCCCTGAACCTAGACCCTCTGACTCCAAAATCTGTATTCTTTCCACTCTACCATGAGGGTTATTATTCCCCTGTTGACTAGTCCCTCTTTTTCCATGTATTTCCCCAATAAAATCTTTTTATTACTTCAATTACATTTTTTCAGTCTACTACCTATCTATTTAGGGATGCAGATTGTGTTTAGACCAATATGATTATATTCCCACCCTGTTGTGCTTCCATTCCACAGTTCCAAGGACTCTTGGACAAAGAATTGAATTTTCTCCTTCAGGAATTGTGTAGGCACAGCCTTTGTCCAAACAAGTCAAATGAGCCATGGACAGTTTCACTCCAAACACCCAGGAAACAGACAAAAAGAGCTGGTTTTTTTTTTTTTTTTGCTTGAATGCCCAACTTCCCTCCAGCCTCACCAGTGACAGCTTTGGGGCTTTCCATTCAAAAGCATAATTGTTAGCTTTGACACTATGCCCCTCTCTCTCTCTCCTGCTGATTTGGAACTTTCATACAGAAGCATATTGGCATTCTCTTTGAGGGGCTTTCTAAATGTCAGTTATCTTTGTCATCTCCCCCTCTTGATAGTTTCTTTCTTTAAAAGGTACCTAAGATTCTCCATTTTAGGAATGGGAGAAACTGAGGCTCAGAGAGATGGAATGGTTAACTTGTCCAAAATCAAAGGATTAGGAAGGGATTTAAACCCAAATCCTCTAATTATTTCTTGCTATAACAGATCTACCTCTGGTTCCATTTCTCGTTCCATTTCTTTCTTGCCTGATCACAATGATACCTGATAAAAACCACTGCATCCAGGAATTTTGATCTGTCTCTGGCCACTAGACCAGATGACTCTGGAGGAGAAAGTGAAGCTGATGACTTTGAAAAGCCCTCCCTCATTTAAATCCAATTCATTTCCAAGTCATGGCATTGCCTCCCTGATGTAGTCATCCTCTTCTCCAACAAAGAACAAACAATAACCACTAGCCCACTGTCTCATCAATCTCCCACATAAGTTTCTGCAATAGTCTTCCAACTGGTGCATTTTTTCTCCTTCTGATCTCTCCTGTTCATCACTGTCAGATGTTTCCTAGAGCAATATGATTTTTTTTTTATTTTATGGATTTTTTTTGGCAAGGCAATGGGGTTAAGTGCCTTGCCCAAAGTCACACAGCTAGGTAATTATTAAATGTCTGAGGCTGGATTTGAACTCAGGTATTCCTGACTCCAGGGCCAGTGCTCTATCCACTTCGACACCTAGCCACCCCTGAGCAATGTGATTTTTAAAAAAGCTTTGCTCCAAATCGTCAATAGCTTCCTATTTCCTAAAGACAAAAGTAATGATTCTTATCTCCCTATAATTTGACTCTACCTCTCTTCAACCTTATTTCTCCTTCTCCCTAGTACACACCCTTACTTTTAGGCAAGGTTTATCTAAGTTGGAAAATAGTGTGATCTGTCTGGGGCAGTGAAAACATCTATTTTCTGGAATTATTATAATTATTATTACTCTTTCTATATGATATATTCCTATAAGTAACTAAATGGATTCTTGATGAGAGGTTAAGTTTCATAGGATCGTAGTTTTAGGGCTGGAAGAGACACTAGAGGCTGTGTAATTCAATGCCTTTATTTTAAAGATGAGGAAATTGAGACCCAAGCTGAGGTCAAACTGAGGAAGCTGAGCTTAAGTGACTGGGTCACACAAGTAAAATGCAGGTGAGAGAGTGTTCTAATCCAGGTCCACAATCTAAAATGACTTTATTTTTTTCTTTGATCAGCTAGATAACATAATGGATAGAATATGAGGCCCAGAGTCAAGGAGCTTCATCTTCATAAGGTTAAATCTGACCTTAAATACTCACTAGCTGTGTGACTGTGGGCGAGTCATTTAACCCCGTTTGCCTCAGTTCCTCATCTGTAAAATGAAATGGAGAAGGAAATGACAAAACCACTCTAGTATCTCTGCTCCAGAAAGCCCCAAATGGGTTGGTAAAGAGGTAGACAGGACTGAACAGCAACTCTTTTCTCTGTTATCTATTGTTTTCCCTGAGTAGAACAGGACTTCCTCCTAGATAACTATGGCTTTACTTTTGTTAATCTGTCTCCCTGATATCTAGCAGAGCAACTGGTGAAAATAAGCATCAATGCTTGTGGAATTGAATTAAATGGAATTCTCCGGAGTGTATTTACCCAATCTCCTTTCTGCTGCTGCTCCTCTGAGGGCCTGCCCATATTTTGCTTAGCTCTCTTGGAGATATGAGGGACCTGCAGGCTTGTCCTCCCTGACTTGTCCTACCTCTCTCTCCTTACCAGTACACACACACACACACACACACCACATGCATACAAACATGCACATTACACATCCCAGATACCATGCACACACACCACACACATACACACTGCACACATACACGTACCACACACACATATATACACACCATACATGCACAGACATACTACACACACACACACACACACACACACACACACATGCTTTGCAAAGAAGAAGAGAACCAGGACAGGGATGAAAACCGGCATTGCTCCCTCAGGAAGCCCTCAGGGACCCACACAGCCTCCATGGCATTCAAAGAAATCTGTGCACTGGCTTAATTGCACATAAGCCAATTGAAAATTTACAGCCAAGTATTAGCTTAAAGGAAGAAATTACGTTTATTTGGGTGGTTATGTAAATTGGATGTTGCAGTGTCTGGTGGGGAAAGTCCTTTTCTTTAAAAAGACAGAGGGAAAGCAGGGAGGAAAGGAGGGGGGTCAGATGGCATCTGCAGGATCCCAGGCACAGAACCTGGAAGCCCAGAAGTTGCCCTCTCAGACCATCTAGTTGACATGGGGAGACTGAGGGAAATCACCCCAATTTATGAAGAGGGAAAAGAAAGTCATGAGATGGTTCCATGATGTCCTTGTCCTGAGTCGGGGGTAGAGCTTCAGTCAGTCAACAATCATTTACTATTGTTATTAAGTTCCCATGACAGACCAGGCCCTGTCCCAAAGAATGGCCTTGAGGAGCTCATAACATATGAGATCTCTCACTCCACCCCTCACCCCCACCAAGCTCCCCCCAAGGAACTCCAGAGTCCCTATCCAAAGAAAGACCTGTCCTGCTTCTCCAAGCTCCTCTCAGGGTCCTTGGATAGAAGTTAAGCAGACTGTTTTAGTTGCCCAGAGACCTGAAGCCCTGACTACTCATCCTCATGGTGATGGGCTGGGCTCGGCTCATGGAAATGGCCTGGACTTGCCCGGAAACTTGGGAATAATCATACTGAACACATGAAAGTGTCCCCATTCTAAGCTGAGATCTGGTGACCTTTCTTTTTCCTTTTGTTTTGGGGGGGGAGGGGAGTGGAGAGCAATCAGCACTAAGTGACTTGTCCAGGGTCACACAATTAGTAAATGAGGTCAAATTTGAACTCAGCTCCTTCTAAATCCACTACCATCACAAGCTGCCCCAAGGTGACTTACTGACTGACATGATGCCCATATAAAATGCAGATCTGAAGTCAGGAGACTTGGGTTTGAATTCTCACTCTGTCCATTGGACACCCTTGCTTAAGTCACAATCTTTCTGAGTCTCAGCCTTCTCCTCTCTAAAGTGGGATTGGAATAGATCCTTCCTGATTCTAAATTTATGATCCAAACTTTTTTTTTACTTCTTCTCCAGCTTCATGGGACCTTTCCAACAACCTTTGGTTTAAAAAAAAATAGTGAACCAGTCCCTGCAAAGTCTTTTTATCACACTTATTTTCCCCAGACAGTCACTACTTGAAGTCAATTCTCACTCTCTTTGGAACAATTCCCCCTTTCTTCAATTACACAGTGAGGTCCCTCTGTTCAACAATCTCTCCTCCTCCTCTCCTCCCTCCCACCTTTCTCACCACCCCCTTCACATGAACAAGAAAAATGGTAAATGTTTTTCCCATTATTCAAATGGCATGGAAATTGCCTGCTTGGCATTCTGCTTTGACACGGAGACTTTAATTAGCCACTGGTTTCCCAATCCCAAGGTATTCCTCCATCTCTCTCACTGGTTCCTTACTTCCTCAGTTCCTTTGGCATCCAAATGAGGAATGACCTGAGTGGGAGGGGAATAGAGCACAGAACCTAAATTAAAAGGTGGTGACTTCTAGAAAAAAAGTCCTGCTCCATGAATCAAAGGAACTGGGTTCCATCCAACTCTGCCACTAACTGGTTGTATGGTAATTGATCAAATCACTTCACTATTCTGGACCTCAGTTTCCCCTTCTGTAAAATAATGGTTTGGGGTCAGATTATTTGAGAAGCAGTATAATTAGTGTCAAGGATACAGAATTTCAAGTCAAGAAGCTGGATCCATATCCCTCCCTAGACACTTATTAGCTATGTGACCCTGGGCTTTAGAGGTTAAAAAAGGTATCCGGTAAATCCCTTTTATCTATGACCTCTGAAAGGGCAGCTAACTGGCACAATGGATAGAGTGCCAGACCAGGAGTGAGGAAACTGAGGTTAAATCTGTCCTCAGGCTCTTTCTAACTGTATGATCTTGGGGAAGTCACTTAACTGTCTCAGTTTCCTTATCTATAAAATGAACTAAAGAAGGAAATGGCAAAACACTCCTGCATCTTTACCAAGAAAACCCCCCAAAATGCTCATAAAGAGTCAAATGTAACTGAAAAACCACTGAACAACAAACATGACCCTACTAGCTAAGGATCTCTGATCCTATAATCTTTCAGTTTTAATGGTCCATGACATTATGGTCTCCTCAAAAAGTCTGCAGGAGGCATCAGCTTTCTATATTCTCCAATCAGGATCATATCATTAGTTTGTGTGAAAAGGGGAAGTGGTGAAAAGAATGATGGGAAAGTATAGGAAAGCATAGCAGTGAATGGAATAGGATTATATATGTGTCCCTCACCCCAACCTCACCCTCTACAGAACCAAAAACTCTCCATTAAGGGTCTTCAGAAACCATGGGAGCCATCGTAGAAATGACTTCAAGATTAAAATCTGGACTTTTTTGGGAGATGCCAGTGTGCATTTGCTGCTTTGGAAAAAAGAAAAGAAAGAAAATAGGATGCTGGGACCAAAGTTGAAAAAACTTGAAAAAGGTCAAAGGGTCAAAGATCAAAAGAAGGGATGAACAATTTAAACAACTGCCTAGGGTACAACAGAGAGGAAGGGGATTTATTGAGAGACATATGTTCAAATTACTTTTTGCAAATGTGCATATTTTTAAAAGCCTGAAAATCCTGCTCTCTGTGATGCTAGGATTTTATTTGGAGATAAGTCAAAGTTTCCTTTGTGATAAGGAAGGTTTAAAATTTCTAGTAAAGAAAAACATATTACGGGTGCCATTTTTGATAGAAGAGAAAAGAGCCAATAGGATAATTGTCTGACACAAATGCATTGTCTTGTCTTTAGTCTGTGCTTTAATGTGGCCTGACCGTTGAGAGACAGAAGATTGAGACCAGTCTGGAATGGTGGTTGGCCATGTACCACTGAGCCACAGTCACAGGTACTATCGGCCTTTATCAAGCCCTGTCCCTCAAGTTTGCCTTGAGAGAAGTCTTGAGGAAAATTGGGGCTTTAAAACAAGAATGGATTCTCTGCGATCTACCAGAGCCCCTAGTCATGTAGTATGTGGGAGGAAGGATAGAATCAAGAAATTAGGAAAGACACAAAGGGTAGGTGAACAAGAGAATATAAGGAAGAAATCAAAAGGAACAAATTAATTTAAGGTTGGAATTAGAAAGACCTGGGGTCATTTATCAGATGAATGTCCATGAACAAATCACGTAACCTGGGAGCATCAATTTCCTCATCTGTAAATTGAGAAGGTTAGATAGGATGACCTCTAAGGTATTTGATGAGACTATCTTGGAAAGTAGGAAACCCTGATTCACAGAACTCACAAATAAGAAAATGTTTCTTCTAGAGACTTGACTAGATGGATCATCATGGGAGGTCTTCCAATGATAACAGGATTACCAGAAAGCAATGCTTCCCAACTGGAGGGTCAGGACTATTTTTGCAAGGAGTACATGAATCCACAGAATTCATAATAAGAAAATATTTTTTCTAGAGACTTGACTAGATGAGATCATAACCTTATACATCAGAGGTCTTCCAATGATAACAGGATTACCAGAAAGCAGCACTTCCCAACTGGAGGGTCAGGACTATTTTTGCAAGGAGTCCATGAATCCACAGAATTCACAAATAAGAAAACCTTCCATCTAGAGACTTGACTAGATGGAATCAAGCCCTTGCAGTTCCCTCTCTCCCATCTCCACCTGTTGACATCTCATATACTTCTCAAAACCTCATCAAATGTCAAATCCCTAAAGCATCCAGGACAAAGCTTCTCTTTTTTAAAAATTTGATCCTATCATATCATTTTATCTACCATCAGGATGAGAATAAGCTTTTATATAGTGCCTACTATGCACCACAAACTGATAAGTGATTTACAAATATTATTTCATTTGAAAGAAGCAGTTTTCAGAATAAGGGCTTCTGAAAGTTGAGAAGTGATCCAGCTGTGAATTCAAGAGAAAAATAACCTTGGCAGCCAAGAATTGAGCTGTGAAGCAGAGCGACCCTGAGAGCCCAGCTGAGCAACTGATCCAACAGAGAGTTGGTGTAGGGAGGGAAGTGGATGCTTTTGTGAGCAATTCTACAAAGAGAAAAGGGACATAAGGTGCTATGGTATTATATCTGGGAAGACTTGGCCACATGATTCCTTCCATGGGCACCGCACTATCATTTAGAGACAATGTACCCCAGGTTTAGGGAGTGGGGATGTTTTGTAGTTACGTTTTATTTGTTTTTTAATACCATCTTAGTAAATATCTTAACTAATAGCTGATTTTTTTCTACTGGCTGATTGTTAATGTTAAGATGGGGGGCTTGTGAGCTATAGTGCTAAGAGTGAATGTCCCCCATAGAATCACAAAGGATCATGATTCATTGGAAGTCATGGGTTTCAGTTTCCTCATTTTGTAGATGAGTTAATTAAGGTCTAGAAGTTAAGTGATTTGCCCAGTTCACATAGCTAATAGGAGGTTCAAACCCAGGCCTAGAGATCTATCCATTACACCACACTTCACCTCCCATGAATCTAAGTTGCCCCATGAAGACCCAACCTGTGAGAGCAGTGCAAATAAGGAAAATAGCCTGGGGGGGGGTTACTACATCTATATTTCAAAGGACATTGGGATAGACAATCCTTAACCCAATGGCATTAATATCTAATGGTGGAATTTCAGGCATTGGTGGAACAGATATTTGTGGGCAGAAGGTCTTTCAGCCCCTCTGATATCACACCATGAAGATGTTACCTTTTTCATCTATGACTGTCTGTCTTTGGCCCTGCATCACGAGGAAAACTGAGTTTCCTTCCTGAGAAGGTCCTGATTAGAATAAATACCAGTGCAATCTATACTCTACAATAGCCTCACTATTTTCCAACTCAACAGCCTATATCACAAACTTCCTATCTTTTCCCCCATCACTACTGTTTCCATGGCACTTAAAATTCACAAGTCTTTGGCATAAGCTATTTACTCAAGATCAGGGTTGAATTCCTTCAGGGACATTATGCCTGAGTCCTAAAGCAAGACCCAGAGTTCATTAACTGTGGCTTGAGCCTTTGGATACTCTCTTCTGAGAATTGGCTTCCTATGGAAGGACCCTAGAAGACAAATCACGATACCAGATACAGAGGCAGCTGGAGTCAGAAGGACCTGAGTTCAAATCCAGCCTCAGACACTTAATAATCACCTAGCTGTGTGACCTTGGCAAGTCACTTAACCCCACTGTCTTGTTAAAAAAAAAAAAGATACAGGATACAACATCCTTTCCTATGGTTACTACTGCCTGGTTCCTCTTAGTAAAATGCACACCCTTCCTTTCTCAGCCAGTGAGTAATAAGGCAAAAGAATCTAGGACTCCAGGTCTCCTGCCTCCCTCTATCCTTCACTGCTAGAATTAATAAACTTCTATTCCCAGGGGCAGAAGACTCTAACCATCCGGCACAGAATAACACAAATTAACAAAAGGAAAAAAACAAAACAAAAAACCAACATCCTTCCCTCTGAGCCTCATTTTCCCCATCTGTAGACTAAGGATAATTAATCCTGGCAATACCTTGAAAAGTTGTTGTGGGTAAATGACCATAGACTATAGACCATAAAACACTTTATAAAGGCAAACTATCACTGTGGTTAAATCCATAGTCCTTCTTTCCCCTTTCTCCCTAAGGTCCATCCCAAAGCAGAGATTTTTCTTGCTATGCTGTTCCCACATAGGAAAACTTATGTGTGGGGAATTCAATTCAATAAATATTCAATAATCACCAGCTATGTGAAAGGGAGAGGGTCAGGGTGTACACTGGATTTCAAAGGTATAGGTAACTTTCAGATAAGCAGTTACCCATGGAGAGTCCTGCTTATCTGTAAAAAAATTTCCAAAAGTTTATAAAAAGTGGTGCTAATTGAATTGAGACTGATGATTCTAAAACAAAATGGAATGCCTTACTGAGAAGAAGGGGCTTCTGAAGAGGGTTGGAACAAAAGAGACTAGATCTCTTTCCTGCAGGTGACAAATACCAGGTATCAAAGGGAGGAGGTTTCTGCTGATCTCAAGGTCACTGCCTTTCCTGAAATAGCACCCCAGAAAAAAAAAACACTATAACACACCAGCTAAAGAGAGGATAGTATCACCAACCAAGCTAGTGGTTAAAGGTAGAAAAAGACTGCAGATGCTCATTAATGAATAAGCCCAGGAAAGTCAATGGATCAACCCATCCAGTAGAGACTCTTCCCCCAGGGAGTACCCAGCAGCTAAACAATCTTCCCAGTCAAATACATTAGCAGTTTTCCCCAGAGGAGCAGCAGAGGAGCTATTTGACCAAGCCCAGAAGCAAATTGATTGTTTAGCTGAGACAGAACTTCCTAGGAATCAGCCCAGTTGAGTAGCAAAAAGACTCATCCATAACTGATACCATACCCTACAGTAGACTACAGGAACCCCCTCCCAAGAAAGAAAGGACATCAAGACCCTGAAGTTTCAGAGTTGTGTTGCTGGACCTAAATATGTCTCTCACTACAATGCTAATTTCATGACTAGCCTTCTCCCCAGAGATGCTTCCCAGTAAGCTTTATAGCAACTATTCTTGCCAGGCCATTTGAGTTAGTCTATTGACAGATTGCTAAGGGGAAACACCCCCAAGAGAGGTTTTGAGCTAGTGGTAAGTGAACAGTCACCCCTCAGATTTCCTTAGATTCCTGAAAAGATTAGCAATCACCCAACTTGTGAATAGGTTTGGGAGAGTTCACCCAGAAGGACATGTTCTATATAGATGATGGAGCTGAGGTTCAGAGGTTATGACTAGTGCATGAAGCAAGTTGTAAGTAGCAGAGGTGGTATGTTGATCCTGAGCCTCCTAACTCCAAGGTCAGCCTTCTATCAACTACTCTGAACTATCTCTCACTAAACATAAAACACTTACAAACAAATGTTAGTTTGGAGTTCAAATACATAGAAGGTAACCTCATAGGAAGGATAAATCAAAGAACTCACACTGGTTAGAGAAGGTAGATGCATTCTGGATTCTAAAGGAGGTAAAAGAAGGACCTGGATAGCCCCAGAGGAGAAAGGAGAATATGTGAATATAAATTCTGAATGTTACTGAGTGTGCTGAAATCCTAGTCTTATGTCCTGAAGCCCGAGCCATGTAACCACAAGCTCAGAATATGTTGCTGGAGAAGAAACCACCCAGTCAGGTAATCTGTGATCCCTTTAGTAATCTTTTTCTTTTAAAGTTTTTTTTTTCAAGGCAAATGGGGTTAAGTGGCTTGTCTAAAGTCACACAGCTAGGTAATGATTAAGTGTGTGAGGTCAGATTTGAACTCAGGTACTCCTGACTCTAGGGCCAGTGCTCTGTCCGCTGCGCTGCCTAGCTGCCCTCCCTTTATTAATCTTGAAAACAATTAAGGCAAGAAGGGAAATAGAGCAACAGGTAAGGAGGAAACAAGGTTGCTGTGTTATATTGCTTTGAGAGTAAGAAAAAATATGGGGAGAGGAAGAAAACAAACTTGTCCGTTTGAACTTGCCTATCCTGGTGGATTTCAGAAAAGTCTGTAAAGGCTTAAAAGAACTGATGCTGAGTGAAATTAAACAGAACCAAGAGCACATTGTACATAGTAACAGCAACACTGCATGGTGATCAACTATGATGAACAGAGCTCCTCTCAGCAATACAGTGATGAAAGAATTCTAAAAGACTTCCTTTAGAAAATGTCATCCACACCCAATGAAAAAACTATGGAATTGGAATGAAGACCAAAGTATGCTATTTTCACTTTTATAATTAATTTTTATTGTTTTTCTTTCTTGTGGTTTTCCCTTTTCTTATTTTTCACAACATGACTAATATGGAAATATGTTTAACATGATTGTACACATATAACCTATATCATATTGTTTGCTATCTTAGGGAAAGAAAGTGAGAAAAATTTGGACCTCAAAATTTTACAAAAATGAATGGTGAAAACTATCTTTTCATGTAATTGGGAAAAAAAATAAAATACTATTAGGATTTTAAAAAAAGAATGGAACTTCATTAAGGACAAGACTATTTATCTTTTTTATTTCTCTCCCCAGTGTTTAGCACAATGTTGGGATATTTTAAATAATTCAAAGTACTTTTTATTTTGCCCAAAAAAATTTTTTAAAAACCATCTATTCCCTGCCCAAATGTAAAAGGTTTCACAAGCAGCATTACAACAATGTCAATGGAAAGAAAAATAATTGAACTTTGTCAATATGTTGGCTGGTTTGGCTGAACATTTTTTTCTTTTTTGTTCTTTAAGCATAAGGTATGTGTTGTGCAAACATGTAGATTATGCTTATGTCCATATGGATTCTCTAAATGTGGCTTGAGGGAGGCATGAATAGATATCTCTGGAATTTTGCCCACCCCTCTCCAAGGGTGATTTTGATTTCTGCCTTGATAGGAATAGGAAAAAGGGGCTAAAGGCTGGCAGTGATGGTCTCCATGGCATTCCCATCCTCTGAAGAAGGGTATTAGATTAGAATATATCTATCAGGAGGCAGCTAGGTGGCGCAGTGGACAGAGCTCCGACCCTGGAGTCAGGAAGATCTGAGTTCAAATTCGACCTCAGACACTTAATAATTGCCTAGCTGTGTGACCTTGGGCAAGTCACTTAACCCCATTGCCTAAAATAAAATAAAAAGAATTTTAAAAAGAATATATTTATCAGCTCCTCTAAATATTGCTGGTCTAGGGGAATAATTTAGGGGGTAGGGGAATTAAGTACAAGCTAATTTCCTGATTGCCATCTAGTTTATATCTGCAGGCATGATTGTTTCCCCCAAATATAGTGGAATCACACAAGAAGTGAAAAGAAGTAAATTCACTTATCCAAGAGGATAATATACAGAAATCAGAGAGGTTAAACAGATGGGAATATACTAGAAAATATACAGAATGAATGAGCCTATCCTAGTGGATTTCAGAAAAATCTGCAAAGACTTGCTCCATTGGGAGCAAGATATCTCAGTTTAACCATGAAAGAGTCCCCAATCTCCCCCAAGGGGAAATTACTCAGTGGCTAGGGAAGCAAGCTGGAAATTAGTGAGGTATTGAAAAGCCAGCTTTTCCCTACATCTTTGCCTTCCAAAAATCTATTTTCTCTCCCCATTTATCTTTCAAAGAAAGTCTGGATCCATATGTGTTTCTCTCTGAAAGCAGTCCAGAAATGAAAGAAATTTCATCTTTCCAAATCTCTCATCAATTCTACTCTTCATGCCAACATATAGGATTGATCCATCAAGGGAAATCTTAAGTAAATCTTCCAGAATTCTGAGCTACATAAGGAATGTCTCTCTGAGAAGAAAGAAGAGTTGGCATACACTGGAAAATATAGATGATTTAAAAATCAAAATTGTCAATAAAAATTTATTTCAAATTGCTGAGTGACATCAAGAAGTATCCAAACTTTTGCAATATAAAGATGATGATGATGATGATGATATTTGTCCTTCGTTCTCAAGACTGTGACATCAGGGAGTTGTAGCCATGACACACATATGAATTAGATTTGAGTGAGGGGGTGCTGTGCTAAGTATATGATGTGTCTGTGACACATAATTTCTGGGTAACTAATCATTTTATTAATAATGCTAATATTTTAGCAAAAAAAGGTCACCAGTGGCACTCTGGAATGTCAAAGACTCTCATGGCAGGCCCAAAGCTTATATGGTCTTGGAAAAGTGGATGTCCCAGAAGGAGGCAGTCAATTCTAATTGGTTAACAAATAATGAGAGAGAAGGAATATTACAATGACCTATTGTAATGCACTTTGCTTATGCCATTTACTTCTTTTTTTTATTTAGGTTTTTGCTAGGCAATGGGGTTAAGTGGCTTGCCCAAGGTAATTAAGTGTCTGAGACCGGATTTGAACCCAGGTACTCCTGATTCCAGGGCCAGTGCTTTATCCACTGCCACCTAGCCGCCCCCATTTACTTCTAAATTACTAAATTACCCTGAGCAATTTAATCAAAGAATTTATCCCCACCCAAACCTGAGTAGAACACAAGGGGATTAAATTCCTTATAAAGTTGAATGGGGTCTGACCAAGTTTGAGGAGACTTAATTCAATCTCAAGAGACTGAACTTTGTAATGAGGACTTTGGGGGGGGGGGGAGAGAATCTCTGGATCTCCTCAAATCATTGGTTACTAATAATAATTTCTCTGGAGTAAAAATCATACATTCACATTTCCTCCAAAAAGTGCCAAGCCAATGGCCATGACTCTATCTACCTAATGGTAATGAAAATATATTATATGTGTATATGTATCTTTCTTGAGAAGAAAAGTTATATTCCTTCAAATATAAGTATTTGATTTATGTGGTCAGAGAACCCAGAACACTTTCCATCTTGCCTCAGTTACTATACTACTTAGAGGCAAGCGTTGACCACAGTTCAACAGAGGCCCCTGAAATCATCTGCCCTTTTCTTTCATGAGGCCTCTGGGCGGTTTTATCCTAAAATGTCTTAGCTTGTGCTTTGTCTTAATGGCTAGACTGCCTTGAGTATTTTGTATGTAGACAATGTACAAACCTTAAAATAAAAGCACAGAACCAGTCCACGGGGCAGAGAACACATCTTAAACCAATGTATAGCTCCATAGACACATACCCTATTATACAGAGAACAGTAAGAACAATTTATATTTCCACTGTGCTTTATAGTTCATAAAACGTTTTCCTTTCAACAACCCCATAAGGTAGTTAATACAAGTATTATAATACCCCCTAAAATCTTAAACTAGAAATTCTATTTTTATTTTCTTTATTTTAAAATAGTTATTGATAGCTATAATTTTTACATCACCTTCCTTTTCCTGCCTATTTCCCATCCCCAAACCAGAGAGCCATCACAAAACATCAGCTTCTCTTCTTGAAACTTGTCTCCCTATTCCTACACCCTCAATCCCTTCCAAATTTAAGGACTTTCAATCCTACCTGTGACCAGATAAGATATAAGAGACAGGTTAGAAAACTCTCTTCCTTAGAGAAAGCAAGGCCAACAGCCAGGAATGAAGTAGCTTTAGTTCAGAGATATCATGTTAATCAGACCCACACAAAGGAAGTGAATAATGATAATCCTTCAACTGAAGATGGAAAGGAATGTGAGAGGCAATGCTGAATTTTAGGAAGAGGGGAAAATGGAGAACCAAGAAAAGCTAAATCAACCTAGAGAAACTTCATTGATGAAAAGGCAGCCTATCCATGTTGGGAAAGGGTAACAAGATCATTATATTTCCCTGTCATGGTCTGTCTTCCAATGGCTAAAAGAGAATACCCAGTATTTCCTCCCAGGTTAATCTGATGACTTAGTATAGTGAAAAGGAACCTGACTCTGGATGCTTTCTGCACTGTGACCCTGTGTAAACCACTTGACTTACTTTGTTCTCAGTTTTCTAATCTGTAAAATAAATGAGTGCAGCTAGATGATATTTGAGGTCCCTTTCTGTTTTTTAATATCTTATATCATAAGATCAACCATCTTACAATCTCTGGCTTAGTGATAGAGAAATCATAAAATATTTACATTACAATGAACTTATCCCATCATTGAATCAGAGACCATCTAGTCCACCCTTCTCCAGACAAGAATCTCCATCACAAAGTCCCTAACAAGTTGTTATGCGGTTTCTAAGGTAGAGCAACCTGCTACTCCCAGTGTATCTCATTCCACGTTTGAGTAGCTCTGATTGCTCAGAAGTCTTGTCTTGAATCAAGTCAAAGTTTGCCTCTAATTCATGTGCCTGCCATAGCATTACCTCTGATGTAGGCAATTTCCACCTATTGTTCCTGGTCCTGCTTTCTGGATCCAACCAGAATACATCTACTTCACTTGGCATCCCTTCAAATACTTAAATACAGTCATCATGTATTCCCTGTGGCTTCTCTTCTCCAAGATAAATATGCCCAATTCTTTCAAGTGATCCTCAGATAGGGTGTCCTCAAGGGTTTCACCATCCTGGTTGCCTTCTTCTGGCACTCTCCAGTTCTTTAATGAACTTCCTAAACTGTGGTGCAAAGTGCCAGATGTTGTCTGATCATAGTAGGGTACAGTGGGGCTCTCTTTATCCTTAAAAGCTACATCTTTCCTGAAACAGCTCAAAATTGCAAAAGCTATTTTGGCTGACACCACATCATACTATTGAATCATATTGAACAGTCTAGTCAGAATCCCCAGATCTTTTTCAGACAACCTATTACCAAACCATACTTTGCCCATCCTAAACTTGTTAAGTTGATTTTTTTAACCCAAGCTTAAAACCTTTACATTTATCTCCATTAAATTTTATCTTATTAGATTCAGTCCTATTTTCTGACCTGTCGAGCTCTTTTTTGGATCCTGACTATCAGAAGGAAGACTCCTTCTCTCTGTATCTTTGCTTATCCCACAATGCTGTTTCAATATTAGGGGTCATATGGGAAACCACATTCATTTCCCCGCATAATGTCATGAGAAGCATACTGACCTATGAGTCAAGAGAGCTGGGTCTTAGTCCTAGCTTTACCACTGACTCAATGTGTGACCTTAAGTAAGTTATGTCCCCTTGTCTGGTTCTCAATTTCCTCCTCTGTAATATGAAAGAATAAGACCAGTGATCCCTAATGCCCCTTCTCTCTGTGATTCTGAAGATGCTTGGCATCTTCATGGATCTACAGAAATTATGCATTCCTAAAGTAGGGAAACAGGTGTGTTTGATATTATTCAAAGTACAAAAGAAAAACAAAACCCAGGGGATGACTTTATTCTTGTTCTTCCTTGTTAGTTATCTTTATTACCATTGTGTTTGGTCACTGATAAATATGTATACTGCATAATAAATGCAAAAGAACCTGAATTCAAATCCAGTCTCAGATACTTGAAAATTAATAACTGTGTGACCTTGGGCAAGTGACTTAATCCTGATTACCTTACATCCAAGGCCATTTCCGGTTATCTTGATCCAAATCTAGTCACTGGAGTCAGATGGCTCTGGAGAAGAAAAAGAATTTGATGACTTTGCACAGCACCCCCTCACTCAAATCCAATTCATGTTTGCCATGGTATCAGCTTCCTAATACCATAAAATGTTTTTTTTAAGAGAACAGAATTCTCTAAAGGTTTATCTTGAATGGCAAGGAATTTTCCAATTGTAAGTCAGATAATTATTCAAGATAATGGGCTTCTAATCAAAAACAGACAGAATTAATTAAAAATATTTAATACTATTTGGGGACTTTTTTTTTTCCTGGAGACCGCTCTTAATTAGTTGCAGTGGTTAATAAACCCAGCAGTTACACACTAAAGAATTTAGCAGAGAGAGGCTTTCCAGTCTCTGCTATATCTTATAGAAGATGTATTACCCTGGGCAAGTCACTTAGCCCTGATTGCCTCACATTTGAAGTTGAGATTTGAAACTGAGAACAAGGTGGCACAAAGAAAAAAAGGATGACATGCCTCATAGAGACTACGTAACAGTGGTAAGTAGAGAGATATTATACAATAGAAAATAGTATAATAATGTTACCCAAATGCAATAGCAGCCCTAAAGTGTCAGAGGTATGAGTTTACCTGGTCATAAATTCATTTTGGTCACTTGTGTCCAGACTGTATATCCTTCATTCGTGTTCTCTGGTTACATATAGAGATAGATAGAGATAGAGATTTATACATATATCCTCTCCCACTAGTGGTATGGTTACTTATAAGATAAAACACATACCATGTGCATGGGAGGATTTTTTTTCTTGTCACATTATTTACCATGAGATTTGATTGCAAAATGTCTTTTGTTTGAACTAGTATGTCCTCTGGTTGACTGGTAAACAATAACATATTGGTGGGGGCTCATGAGTTATGATTTTGAATAGATTCTGACAGAGTGTCTTGAATCTGTAACATTTTTCTGTAGGGCCATGTAAGAGGGCAATAAATACAATAGGTTCTACACAAAGATGGCAGATTATGACTTATTATTCCCTCTAGAATTTCTTCTTTCTATTCTTACATTCTCTTCACACTCCCCACTGATTTCCAAGATCTGTTTTTCCTCCATTTTCTTAGAAAGGATGAAAATATTTTAAACAGCTAAAGTGTGGAAGACAAAAACAATCTAGAAATAACTTTCAAAACTGATCAGCACCAAAATCAAAACTCATTGGAAAAAGCAATTCACAACTTCTTATAGCAAGGGTGAACTAGGTTGAAATCCTATCTTTGTTACTTGTTGTCATTTGTCCTTCATTCTTTTTTAAAAACATTTTATTTGTTTTCCAACTATATACAATAGTAAATTATACCCATCATTTTTTTCAAGGCTCTGAATTCTACAATTTTTCCCCCTTCCTCCCTTCTCTCCCCCCAAAGGCTGTCTGACAGTCTCTACATTGTTTCCATGCCATACATTGATGTAAATTGAATGTTATAAGTGTAAACATAAGAATAAACATAAACCCCCTCCCCCCAAGAAGATGGGAAACCTCAAGAATAGAGAGAGAAAAAAACTGTATTTCAGTCTGTGTTCAGATTCTAATGGCTCTGTCTCTGGGGTGAGAATGAGTGAGCCATCATTCTCATCAGAAATGGCTCAGGGAGGAAATGGCATAAACACTTAATAGGGTGAGGAAATCTGTCTTGCCCTGGTGAAGGGTGGGAGAAAAGGGACAGGATAAGGGGAAATGGGGGAGGGAAGGGGGGAATAGGTGACAGAAGAGAGGGAAGATCAAGGGAGAGGGTACTCAGATGCAGCACGCTTTTGGACAGGGCCAGGGTGAAAGGAGAGAAAGAATAAAATAAATGAGAGCGGGGAGGAATAGAGTGGAGGTACAGCTAGTAATAGCAACTGAGGGAAAAATATTGAAGCGACTTCTCTGGTGGACTTAAGATAAAGAAAGTATTTTTCCTTCATTCTTGAAGAAGACCATGACATCAGGGAGGTGATGCCATGACAAGCACATGAATTGGATTTGAATAAAGGGGGAAAGGGGTATGTGCTAAGTCACCAGCCTCACTTTCTTCTCTAGAGTCACTTGGCTCCAGCAGCTAGATATGGATCAGGACACCTGGAGGTAATCCTGGATGTGAGGCAATCAGGATTAAGTGATTTGCCCAAGGTCACACAGCTAGTAAGTGTTAAGCTTCTGAGGCCAGATTTGAATTCAGGTTCTTCTCACTCCAGGGCTGGTGCTATGTAACCAGTGGTAAGTAGAGAGATATTATACAATAGAAAATAGTATAATAATGTTACCCAAATGCAATAGCAGCCCTAAAATGTCAGAGGTATGAGTTTACCTGGTCATAAATTCATTTTGGTCACTTGTGTCCAGACTGTATATCCTTCATTCAATGTTCTCTGGTTACATATAGAGATAGATAGATAGATAGATAGATAGATAGATAGAGAGAGAGAGAGAGAGAGAGAGAGAGAGAGAGAGAGATGGAGATAGAGATAGAGATATAGAGATATGCTCTACCTAGCTGCCCCTTTGGTACTTATTATCTATGTGACCACAGGTAAGTCACCACATTGGACCTCTTCAGTTTCCTTATTCATAAAGGAAAGGGACTCAGATAACTTCTAAAGTACCAATTTCCATTTCTAAAAATCAAGGATTCTATGAAATAATCTAAGCTACCAAAAAAAAAGATAACAGGGACAGGATGTCTTCAGAGAAAGACCAAGAATTGTCTTAATCCCTAAGAAAAACCAGGAAAGAAATCAAACATTTGCACTATAGACGTTGGTCATTATTTACTAACTCATGTCATGTTAATAAACACAATGTGCAATTAGCATAGAGTTATTTCAGTCCAGAGGTTTCACTTGGCTATAAAAAAAAAAAGCTTCACATTTCTTCTTGCCCGTTTTCCCCGCTAATTACAACGGCCATCGTCCATCCAGGCTGCCATAAGATGACTGCGGCAGCTGCATCTAAAGTAGCTGTTAACGGGGTATAATAGTGAAATGTGACTAATTAGCCTTCATACCTATGATAAATGGAACCTGGAGATGTAAAGACTCATGTGGAAATTCCACGTGATGGGAGAGCCTCAAATGCAGCCCCAGCAAACCTCAGCTCTACATTTTGGTTCTTCCCCCTCAAACCTCCCCTTGAATAATGGGCTCCAGAGCAGGATACTGGAACTCAGGACACTACTGATCCCTGCCTCCCAGAAAGAGGGCAAACAGGGATGGTTTTATTCTTCTGATCATAAAGCAGTAGCATTAATATAAACCCTAAGATTTGCAAAATACTTTACATATATTATCTAATGTTACTCTCACAGCAACTCTATGGGCCAGGTAATATCCCCCATTTTACAGATGGGGAAATTGAGGCTGAGAGAATAAGTAATTGGTGAAGGGTCACAGGACTACTGCTTCTGGGGCAGGATTTGAACTCAAGTCTTCCTGACTTAAGGTCTTGCATTTTATCACACACTTACCTGACTGCCTTGCAATTAATTAATTAAAAGAATTTATTGAGGCAGCTTGGTGATGCAGGGGACAGAGGACTGGTTCTTGAATCAGGGGGACATCAGCTCAAATCCAGTCTCAAATACTAATTAACATGTGACCCTGGACAAGTCACTTAGCCTTGATGGTCTCAAAAAAATTAAAAAGCATTTTGCCTCAAAAAAAATAAAAAACATTTATTCCTCTGTGCTGCACTAAATCCTTTTCTACACTGGCACTACAGATATAGAAGTGAAGCAGTCTCTGTCCTCAAGGAATTTACATTCTAATACAGAAGACTACATTTATGGGGAAATTCTGCCTGGGAAAAAGAGTTTTTGTCTGGAAGTCTCAAATAGCCTAAGGACTTAGTACAATGTCCGTCACATCACAGGTGATCAATGGATATTTATGGATTGATATGATGAACTTAGCCATAGCACAGTTGATTGTCAAGACTTTTCCAGAATCAATGTTTATATTAATTTGATTACGATTCTCAAAGCAAGAGGTGAAAAATGGAAGGGGTCAGGAAGTTTAGGAGGCATACATGAAGAAGCAGGGAAATGGATAGCCATTCCAAAACTTCCAAGGTGGATGAGTTTGAAAAATGGTCTAGACCAGCTCTATTTAGCCAGCTGAGACAGTTTATACTTACTTGCCAATCAAGCTCAACCCTATTGCATGGCCCCATTACATCCTTGAGAGTTCCCAGTCTGCCTGGAGACAAGCATGAAGGAGGTTAAACTATATGGCAATCTTCATGATAAGCTATCTTTACATAGGGAAGAGATTCTGTTCTTGGGCACCAAAGAGAATAGAGAGAAATGCAGGACAGATTTGGATTAGCTACTAAAAAATGACTTCCTTACATTTATCTATATAAAAACTCAGTATTCAACCAATGAAGGACATTGCTACTTCCAAAAGTCAGACGAATGCTAATTGGCTAAAAGGTTGTTCAGTTGTTTTAAGTCACATTTAACACTTTGTGACCCCATTTGGGATTTTCTTGGCAAAGATATTAGAGTGGGTTGCCATTTCCTTCTCTAACTCATTTTACAAATAAGAAACTGAGGCAAAGAGGGTTAAGTGACACAACTAATGTCTGAGTCTGGATTTGAACTCAGAAAGATGAGTCTTAGAGGCAGCTAGGTGGCACAGTAGATAGAGCATTGGCCCTGGAGTCAGGAGGACCTAAATTCAAATCTGACCTCAGATACTTGAATCTCATTAGCTATGACTTTGGGCAAGTCACTTAACCCCATTGCCCCACAAAAAAAAAAATAAGGACAGTCTTCCTAATTCTAGGTCCAGAATTGTTCACTGTGCCACCTAGCTGCCTCAAGATATAGGATACTCTAACTCCAAAGACCTTAGTTTATGAAATGAGGGATCTGGGTTACATCACCTCTGGGGTACATTCTAGCCCTAAAATGTCTATGAATTTCAGAGTCAACCAAATGTAGTTCTTGGGTTTCATTTCTCCAATTATGTGGGCATCAGGAACTTGGCTGACAAGGGAAACCAGACTCTTTCAACATCTCATGGACTTCCTAGAGCAATTGAATAAGATACCATTGTCTTGGGCTCAGTGAACTCTATGGGTATGTGTGTCTCTCAATCTGTCTCTTGTACTAGAAGGCTCTCCAGCTAGGGATCTCCTTCCATAGCCTCATAGATTGGTACTATGTGAAGTACTTTAGAAATATTTTCTCATGTTATCTCATAATATCAGAGTACACTATAGTCTGAGGCATTTACATGGCGTAATGGCTAGAGGGCCAGGCCTAGAGTCAGGAAGATTCATCTTTCTGAGTTCAAAACAGGACTTAGACACAAGTTGTGTCTCTTGTACTAGAAGGTTCTCCAGCTAGGGATCTCCTTCCATAGCCTCATAGATTGGTACTATGTGAAGCACTTTAGAAATATTTTCTCATGTTATCTCATAATATCAGAGTACACTATAGTCTGAGGCATTTACATGGCGTAATGGCTAGAGGGCCAGGCCTAGAGTCAGGAAGATTCATCTTTCTGAGTTCAAAACAGGACTTAGACACAAGTTGTGTCACTTAACCCTCCTTGCCTCAGTTTCCTCATTTGTAAAATGAATTAGAGAAGGAAATGGTAATCCACTCTAATATCTTTGCCAAGAAAATCCCAAATGGAGTCACAAACTGTTGAATGCAACTGAAACAACTATACAACCTTATTAGCCAAATTAATAGTCATCTGATTTTTGGAAGTAGCAATGTCTTTCTTGAATTCGGAATTTTTATGTAGATTGTTGTTGATCCTTACAACAACTCTGGGAGGTAGGTATCACACTATTCCTATTTTATTTTATTTATTTGGGGGGGGGTTGCAAGGCAATGGGGTTAAGTGACTTGCCCAAGGTCACCCTGCTGGGGAAATTATTAAGTCTTTGAGGCTGAATTTGAACTCAGGTCCTACTGACTCCAAGGGCCAATCCTCTATCCACTGTGCCATCTCACTGTCCCCATTATCTATATTTTTAATAGATAAACTGAAGCAAACAGAGATTAAGTGACTTGCCCAAAGTCACACAACTAGGAAGTGTCTAATTGGATTTGAACTCAGGTCTTCCTGTCTCTAGATCCAGCACTTTATTTACTAGGTGCCTGCCACTCAGCTACCTGGAAAATCATGGAATCCTAGAGAGTCAAGAAGAGAATCCTTGGATTGAGGGGAAATTCAAGCTGTCCCCGGTTCAAGTCTCTGTCCTCAGAAAGATGCATGAACATGGGGGTGATGCTCAACCTCGTTCCATCAGTGCAACAATCAGGGACAATTTAGTACTGTCTGCAATGGAGAATACCATCTGTATCCAGATAAAGAGCCGTGGAGGTTGAACAAAGTTCAAGGACTATTCCCTTTAATTTAGAAAAAAAAACTAGATATCTTATTGTCTGATCTTGTTATCTCTTAGACTTTTTGTTTCTTCCTTAAGGATCTGATTTCTCTCTCATCACACTCAATTTGGATCAATGTACAACATGGAAACAAAATAAAGACTGACAGATTGCTTTCTGGGAGGGATTGAGGGGAGGGAAGCAAGACTGGGAAAAAATTGTAAAACTCAAATAAAATCTTTAATAAAAGAAAAAGAAAGAAATAGATGTATGATGTGGGACAGTAACTGGTCTTAGACATTCTCCAAGTTATTTCCCATTCCTCTGACCTCCTTTCACTGTCAACAACCTTCCTCTACTAACATATAAACCCTTGAAAGAAAGGTCTGTCTCCCTTTTGTGTCTGCATCATCCTGGGGCTTAACATAGTGACAGCCATGTGGTAAACCTCTAATGAATGCTTTTCATGTATTTGTTTGGAGACAGACTGACCAGTCCCCGTTCAGTCTCACATTCCATCACAGAATCTTCTCCCCCTTGTGGTCAAGAAAAGAATAGTTATGTACCAATCATCTTGATAGATTAAAAACCTAAAATTAGACTTTTTCCTTGAAGGACAGTAGGCCCCTCAGGGTCCCCCTTCTCATATAGTATATCACCTACATTGTGAACAAACTGTCAGCCCCATCACTCTCAGAACTGGTTTGGCTATGATAAAAAAAAAAAAGATTTTCTTTCATATACTCTCAGGTCCTTGGGGAGGTTGGAGGGTCCAGTGGAAATGATGGAAAGGAGCCATGGAAGAAAGAATCCAAACTGTCCCAGGATTTATTCATCACATTTAAAATTGTTTTCCTTTGTCAAAGGAGAAATATTGCAGATGCGCATGAAGGTAAGTATTGTGAATCAGGACAGATGTTCTTAGTGAATCTTGGTCTTTGGTCTTATTTTTGCTATATTAGGGTTTTTTTGCTGTGAGTTCACACTATAGTAAAATGTGCACACATACACCCACAAGCATCTATAGAATAGCTACTACTAAGTAGATAGGCATGCTACTATGCACTTTATGAATTTTCTCTCATTTAGACCTCCTGAGACCCCCAGAAGGTACAGTACCATTATTATTGTCATCAAGGAAGCAGAGGTCAAAGGACTTCCCTAGGGTCACACAGCTAAGTGATACTGATATACTCTGAAGGTCTCATTGAGGAACTTTAGAACTGAATTGACAGTATGGGAAACCCTGGCACAGGACCACCCAGCATGACATGTCCTCATCAGTGAGGGGGCTGCGCTCTATGGGGAAGGCAGAATGGAAGCCGCTCAAAGGAAAGGTGACATCCATAAGTTTAGAGAACCCACCCCAGGTGTTCCCATGGACTATTTGTGCCCAACCTGTGGCAGAGTATTCTAAGCTCATATTGGTCTGATCAGCCACAGTAGGACACGGTGCAATTTGTTTTAAATACAGTGATGTCACTTTGGTCTTCTTCAATAACAAAGTACAAAACCAACAAGGCTGGATTTGAATTCAGTCAGCTCTTTCTACCTCCGGGCCCAGCTCTCTATCTACTGTTGCCACTTAGTTGATTTTTGTTTGGAGAAAATTCAAAGAATCAGGAGTGAAGGTAAGAGAAGAATGAAAATATAGGTGGTCTGGGCACTTTCCTTAAAATACAGGTTCTAGAAGGGACTTCTCAATCAAAGGGAAGGGACCCCAAGTGTG
Organism: Macrotis lagotis; assembly: GCF_037893015.1. NCBI lineage: Eukaryota > Metazoa > Chordata > Mammalia > Peramelemorphia > Peramelidae > Macrotis > Macrotis lagotis. The sequence continues at coordinate 233,146,730 of NC_133662.1, read as the reverse complement.
AAATGTATTTCTACTGTGTAAAGGAGGTAAATTGTGTCTTTAACAATGGAATGTGACCTCCTGTGGACAGAGATTATGTCTTCCCCTTCTAGATGATCCCCCGCAAGAGAGAGTCTGTGGCATCCTCTTTATACTACCTATTTTAGAGTTGAATATATTTGTATTCCTTAAGAAAGAAAAAGATCACATTTTTGAACAGAGATAGGCGAGAGAAAGACAGACAAAGAAAGAAAAGATAGATAAACAGATGGATGGATGGATAAGTGGATAGGTGAATGAATGGATGGAAGGGTTAGTAGGTAGATTGATAGATAAATACATATATTAGGAAGATAGATGAAAGCATAGATAGAGAGATAAATAGATGGATAGATAGATAACCCTATTAAAATATACTTGGTTTTCTTTGGAATCCTATGTATTTTTTTAATCATTTAAAAACATTACCCTAACAAGGGGCTTGTGAGCATCATCAGACTGCCAAAAGAATTCATGACATAAAATAGTCCTGGCATTAGGAAAAAAGAGAACTATGAACAGTTCCTATGAAATGTTTCCTTGGGCTGGGAAAAGAATGATATCACACACATTTATGTGGTTGCCAAATGAAAAAGGTAAAGAGAAATAAACTCTGGATATGGGAATCAGGTCTGGGTTTGAATATTACTGAAACTAGGGTAGTTTGTTCCTTAGAGAGCATCAAATCAAAAGGGACCTAGTTTATGGACCACCTAATCCAACTCCCTTTTTTTCCAGGTGAACAATCTGAGGCCCAAAGAAGGAAAGAGGCTTGCCTAATGTCCCAGAGCTAGCCAGGGGCAACATTGAGATGTTACCTCATGTCCTAACTTTTGTACTGTAAGACAGAGTAAAAGGAAATTATTTTGTCTGGGGAGCAAAAGTCACCAGTCATTGTCAAACTTTCTCATTCACCCCAGCACCTATGATTTGCAGACAACTGAGGGGTTGGGGAGGAGGAGAAGTAGGGAGGGGGAAGAGGAAGGTGAGAAAGGACATTGAAAGTAATCCACCACAGCTCCACTCAGACCCTTTGTAATTAGATAGAGCCCTAGAAAAGGATTTTCTGGGACCTGGGATATGATAGTAATTAAAAGGATATCTAAGGATTACTTAATTAAAGAGACAGATTTAAAAGTTTTCCCTAACTAGCTGGCTGGGTGTAGTTGATTGGTGTTTGAATCTGAAAAGATAAGCCTAAGGCTATGGGATTTTCAAAGCTGAGTCCATAGCAGCTTCAATCTTAAACCTCAAATATTCTTTCTCAGTTCAAATGATAGCAGGAAAGTAGGGGCACCTGGTGGAGACCGCCTCCTCTTTCCTAGATTCCATCCAGAGAGAATGATAAAGCCCTATTGAGAAAGAGTGGGTTGGAGAGATCACTGGTCCGTGGAGCAAGAAGCTCCATCAGAGCAAGTGGCAACCTGTTCAGGAGCTCACCTCTGCATATATAGTGAGAAATCTTTCTGGCTACTTGCTTATATTGCTATGATAAACATCTTTTGCTTCAAATTATTTTGTATTAATGTGGGCTCACGCTATGGTTGGTTTTTCATTTTTATTTGTTGTTGAATGCTCACCCACACCCAAAGAATGCCTCTTTTTCCACCTCTGCAACATTGCAAGCTCTTTGTGGGTAGGAACTGTTTCAACTTTGTCCGCTTCAAGGTTAGTAGGTGGCAACATAGTGCCCAGAGTACTGAATCTGGAGTCAAAGGACCTGAGTTCAAAGCTAACCTCAAATATGATTTTTAGCTGCATGACCCTGGGCAAGTCATTCTGTGTGCCTCAGTTTTCTCAACTGCAAAAATGTGGATAATTACAACACCCACCCTCCAGGGCTGTTGAGCAAATCAAATGAGAAAATATTTGCAAAGCATTTATCACAATGACTAGCATTAATAAAGGCTTGCTCACCTCCTAGGACTGTCACAAGAATAAAATGAGAGAGGGTGGCTAGGTGGCACAGTGGATAGAGCACCGACCCTGGAGTCAGGAGTACCTGAGTTCAAATCTGGCCTCAGACACTTAATACATTTTCTAGCTGTGTGGCCTTGGGCAAGCCACTTAACCCCATTTGCCTTGCAAAAACCTAAAAAAGAAAAAATAAATAAAATAAAATAAAATAAAATAAGAGAATATTTGTAAGCTTTGTAAGCCTTAAAACCCTATATAAATACTGCTGCTTCTATTGTCATTGGTATTGTATACTGGGTGCTTGGCATCTGGAAAAAATAGATGATTAATAAGTGCCTGTGCCCTTCCCCTCCCTCCCAAGTCCTCCCAAAGCTTTTCATGAAGTAAAAATGAAAAAAATTTTAAGGCACTTTGTAAACTTTAAAGTGCCATATAAATGGAATTTATTATTATTAATATCTCCAGTAAGTAGCATAATGTCTTATGACATGTAATTCTTATTGATTGTGGATTTATTGATCGATTGGCTTTGTGTATACCATAGTAAGTCTGTCCCTTCAGGGAGCAGGATGCCAAGACAGACCCCTTTAGGGTCTGGGAAACACCAGGCACACTCAGAGAGAGAGAGAGAGAGAGAGAGAGAGAGAGAGAGAGAGCTCAAGGTCAAAATGAAACCTCACTTCCCAATCCTTTTGGTGTCCCAGAACTCACATGACAATGACTTAGCACCCTGCTAAGAGAACTGCTCATGTTTTGGCTGGAAGGGGCAGGATTTTCTGGTAGAAATAACATTTTGTCTGCTCTGCAGATGCTCTGCCATTCTTTTGACTCAACATTCCCTTACACATACACATACACACACATACACACACACACACACACACACACAAACACACACACACACACACACATGAATTCCAGATCATAAAAACACTCTTAAGTCTGAGCAGGAACCTGCCTGGTTAACTAGAGAGTTAGAGAATGGAATCCAAAAGAGAGAGAGAGAGAGAGAGAGAGAGAGAGAGAGAGAGAGAGAGAGAGAGAGAGAGAGAGAGAGATCTGACCACAGATCTGGACTGGAGAGATGGCAAAAGGGAGGAAAGAATCTAAGTAGAGATACCTGGTGGGTGTAGATGATGTGGTCAATAATCTAAGTATAGGGAAGATGAGGATGGTTCTTTCTTCTGGGTTCTCCCAATCTCCAGCTCCATCAAAAAAAGAGAGAGAGAGACCTAAAGCAAAGCAATGGGCTTTGGGACAGGGATTACAGATACCAGCCTTAGGATTTTCAAATGAGTGTAAAGATTTCTCTTCAGCCCTCAGTGGAAGGAAAACAAAACTTTCCCCAGGCTGTATGGTAAAAATTTGCAGTAGGATGAATAGGAAGATACCTAAGTGCTAGGGACAGAGAGGGAAGAATCTTTCCTCAGGCTCACGTACCCCAGAGAATAGCTCTACCTCAGTTTACCCTCTGAGGGTCTTCCTGTTTAGCAAGAATGATGGCCCCCCAAATCATAAATGGAGTAGGATATTTTCTGCACAAAGGAGCTCCAAAGGCTCATGTATGAATCTAGCACACATAATAATAAATAAAGAGTAAGAAGGTACTTTCAGAGATCAATCCACAAAGCTTTTTTAATCAACAAAATACTTTTTTAACTATTTTTTGAAAAGCACAGTGCTAATTGATGTGGATACAGAGGCAAAAGCAAAGATGTCCTTGGCCTCTAAGAGATTACATTTTTTTAGGGGTTTTTTTTTTTTTTGCAAGGCAATGGGGTTAAGTGGCTTGCCCAAGGCCACACAGCTAGGTAATTATGAAGTGTCTGAGTCCAGATTTGAACTCAGGTACTCCTGACTCCAGGGCCAGTGCTTTATCCACTGTACCACCTAGCCACCTCCAAGAGATTACATTCTAATGAAAGAAACATGTATACATGAGAGTATACAGAATGTTAGTACAATATGGGCTAAAAGGAGAATGCATGGTTGTTCTCTGCCCATTTCCAAGCAATCATGTGGCAGCTTTACAGACTTGCTTCCAGCCGTGTGTGACTCAGGGACATACAATGGGACATAAGGCAGATTTTGGTAACTGCCTACTGAGTCAGAAGAGCTAATGACTCAGTGGAAGTCACAAAGAAATTACTGACACTTTCTCCTCCTATCTTCCTCTCTGACTTTGAAGCATATGACCTATTTCCAGTTGTTCCAAGAGTCTAGTGAGGGAAGGAATAATTGCCAGTCTTACACCTTGTCTTCATATGCCTGCAAGAATATGACCATATTTGCCTCCTTTGTGATTTTTTTCCCCCTGACCTTAGAAGAATGAGTATCTGAGGGTCCAATCTATCTACAACTTTGTGAGTAAAAAAAAAAAAAGTTAAAAGGTCCAACAGATCAGTTGTTGCATTGTGACCAGGGCTGAAGAGATTGACAGCAGACATTCCTACTTTGAAGAAAATGGCCTTTGTTGAGAAGACTGATCCAAGTCTGGTTGATGTTGCTAGCAAACAAGTGCCAGAAATGGTTGGACAGTGCATCATCAAGTTGAAATGTGAAATGCAAAACCGCCACATGTTCTGATGAGGGTTAAATATTAACTGACCTTAGATTTAAGTTCTTACTGAATCTTGATGTGTCCTATGGTTCTTTCATGTTCAGAATTTCTTTCTGTGGAGAAATAAATTGACTGGCCCATGTCTAATTTTCTATTTGGAGAATTGGAGGATAGAGCAAAAAATTCTTCTCACAGCCTCCCTTTTTGAAGGACTTAAAGTACCCATCAGCTCTTCATTTGCAGAAAGCAACTCTTCTTGGTTCCAACTCAATTATCATTTTCATCATGCCTCCCTCCCTACCCCTGAGCATTCCCTTTCTTCCCCTTTTTAGCTTCCTTTTTAGTGTTGCTTTCCTTCACGAAACTGTAAGCTCCTAGAAAGGACTATCTTTTTTCTTATTTGGAGCTCTAGCACTCATTTGTATCTCCATATTTGTATATATTAATATATAGTAGGCACTTAATAAATATTGTGTCATGGTATCATGCCCTATTGTACATTGAGATTACTTTTGCTACTTTCCACTTGAGGGAAACCTAGACTTGGGAGTCATCATTTTTACTACAATTAACACTATCCCCTGTGAATTTTGTTAATGAACAAATGAGTGTGAGAAAAGACAGCCCCCCTCCCCTCAGGAAAGGCAACGTCTCCAGTGGTCTACAAGCCACGACAAGAACAAGGCAAGGCACACACCTCAATCATGTAGGTTCGTTCAGTCAAGCAGTCTAACAATATAATTATTCTAGTTATGCAAAGTGAAGCAGAGCCAATTTGAGAATGGGGTGACCTAGGTGCCGAGGGGACCACAAAAAGGCTTAATGAAGAAAGTTGTGTATAAGCTGAGTTCTGAAGGAAACCAGAGATTCCAAGAGACTAAGGTGAAGAAGGGGTGCATTCTGGGAATATCGGGGATAGTCTATGCAAAGAATGAAAAAAGATGGAGCACCGTGTGGGTCAAATAGCAAGTTGGTCGGTATGGCAGGAACATAAAATGTAAGGTGGGTTGTGAAGCACAAGAAGACCATAAAGTTATGAAGGAGCCAGGTTACAATGCCAAGCAGACTTTACATTTTCATTCCAGAGGCAACAGGAAGTTATTGGCATCTGTTAAGGAGGGAGGTTGGAGGACACGATCAGACCACTAAAAACCACTTTAGCATCCATCTGAAGTATTGGTTGAGAAGCAGGAAACCTGAGTCAGTGGTCTAAGTTGACAGGTTCAACCATGTCACTTTACAAATGAGGAAATTAAGATCCAAATGGTTAAATGACTTGTTCAAGATCATACAAATAATAAATCATGGAACTTGAATCCAAATTCAAGTTTTCTGACTCAAAAACCAATGCTCAATTTCCACAGTACCAGAGAGACCCAGAAGTTCATTGTCCTCCGCATCCACTTTGAAAAATTAGAGATAAATTTTAAGGGGTCCAAAGCACTACCTATTCCTCTCCTACTTACATGCTCATCTGGTTGGGTTATATGTATTTGACCTGAGTTTATTAAAAGCACACTATTTGCATTTATGCCATAGGTATATCTCTCATCCAGACTCTTACAGAAGCAGAGATGGAACTTGAGGTGTTTCTACCCAATCCTATTGGTTGGGTCACATGAAATCCATTCCATGGAGAGCCCCAAGGCAGCAGGGGAGATGATGAAGATAAAGGAATTCAAAACTAACCTCCAAATGAGTAGGAGTGCCAGTCAATAACGGGGTATGGAGGAAAGTTCTCTAGAGATTATAAATAGAATCAAATGATCTGGGATCAGAAGGGAACTTGGAGATCAACTGATCTAACTTTTGCATTTTACAGAAAAGTAAACTGAGAACCAAGGGAATTAACTTGCCTGGAAGTGAAACAGCTAGCAAGTATCAGGTTCCCAGAAGATATTATTCCTTTTTCTTTGCATACTTATTAGAAAGAATATTCTCATATTGCATGTGTTGTCAGACATAAATGATATGTTGATTGATTTTGCTAAACTGCTTTTTCCCCCTCTTTCTTTTTTAATCTTTGTTAAAGTAGATGACTCCCTGAGTAGAGAAGGATGGAAAGTTATATTTGGAAATGAAAGTGACATAAAAAATAAATTATATCAATAAAATAAGATATCCTTGCAGCCTAAACTTTCTTCATTACTTACAAACAAGGACTGCCTCAGGAAAAATTGTGTGCATGAATTTTGATGCAAGGGAAGAGAACTGGATAGGAGAATACTACCTTGACCTCTGAGGTATCCCTATAAGTGATAGGTAGCCAGTTTTAAGCAAGGAAGCATTTCAGGCCCTCCCTCCTGGACTGGAGTCAGGAAAACTCATCTTCCTGAGTTCAAATCTGACCTCAGATACTTACTAGTTGTGCGACCTTGAGCAAGTCACTTAACCCTATCTACCTCTATTTCCTTGACTGTCAAATGAACCAGAGAAGGAAATGGCAAACCATGCCAGTATCTTTGTCAAGAAAAACCCAAATGGGGTCACAATATGTTAGATAGGACTGAAAAATGACTAAGCAACAACAACAAAATTGCTTTCCCAAGTGATCAGAATAGGGTGGCTAGGAGGGGATTATCTTAAAAATATAAAAGGGGAAGGAAACACCATAATACAAGATTCAAAATTTCACCATTCACCCCAAATTATTAGTGATCTTTTTAACTAATAAATCAAATGATCTTTTTTCTCAATCTTCATCTTATAGCAAGGATGATCACCTTCTCCTCCTTAATACTCTCTGGTTTCTGTGATCCATCCTTCCATTTAGCGGCAACTTTCTCTATGTACAACACTCTACTTTGCTGCTAAATGGAAGGATGGCACAATAGGTAGAGCACTGGCCCTGAAGTCAGGAGGATCTGATCAAATCCAGTCTCATATACATTAGCTGTGTGACCTTGGGCAAGTCACTTAACCATGATTGCCTCACATCCAGGGCCATCTCCAGTCATCCTGACTTATATCTGGCCACTGGACCCAAATGGTTTTGGAGGAGAAAGTGAGACTTGTGACCTAGCACAGCCTCCCCAAATCAAATTCAATTCAAGGTCTTGCCATGGCATCACCTCCCTGATGTCATGGTCTTCTTTGAGAATGAAGGACAAACTGCTCTATCCTGGATCTCCTTCTCTTAGATCTCTTCAGTCCTTCTGCTGGTTCATCATCTCTATCATACCCATAACATGTAGGTATACCCAAGGTTCTCTCTGGACCCTCTTCTCTCTACATTCTGTCTTTTTGAGCCTGCCCCAATGAAAAGGAACTCATTCTCTCCTCCAAATTTTCTTGTACTGTACATCTTGTTGGTGCATCTCTCTATGTGTCACACTTTACCTAGTTTAAACGCATTTAAATTGGCTAGAATGATAAGTTTTCAGTGTGAATACTCACACCCTAGAAATCAGTAAACACTACAAATAAGGCCTTGATATGTTTATTAATCAATAGTAAAAATTCAAAGAAAAATTAAAAATGTACAATTTTTTCAGAGATCTGGCTATTAAACATTTACCAGAATATATTGCTTGTGTCATACATAGTTTTGTATTGGTCATACCTCCCCCAGATTAGAATATAAACTCCTTTAGGGAAGAAACTATTCTTTTGAATTTCTATGTCCTTAGTGCTCTACACATAGTAAAAACTTAGTAAATATTTATGGGATTCAATCATTTTGAGTGAACAGTGATACCGATGACAGTAGTTGTGAAGTCACAAGGAGAAACAGGTTGGATGCAGTTAGATAATGAATTTATGTCAATGCATGTGAGTGATGAGGATTATATTACAGATGACATCAAGGGAAATTGTCAATATCGACACTATTTTAAAATTTAGTCCTATTCTGATGCTTCATTGTGCTTTGGAGGTGACTCTGGGTTATCAAAGGCATATCATGATTTTTTTCAAGCTCTGCCATGCTAGAAAAGCTTCAAATATGATACTGCTAACTATTTCTTCTTTCTGAGAACCAGTCTAACTAAGCACACAAAGACACATCACCAAAAGTCTGGATACTTGATGATGGCTTCCTTGACCATAAAAAATAAAGGAAAGCCCTTGAAATAAAGGAAATGGCTCTCTGTCCTGTGCTTCTCCCTCTGGTTCTGCTTCGACTTCTCTAACAAAGTAGCCAAAAGAGAAGCAAAGTGGTGCTAAGAATCATATTTTCTAAGCTGTCAATAAATATTAACTCAGCTGTAAGTAATCTAAATAGGAAATTCTTGTTCAATGGCCAAAAAAGACATATTATCAGAGTCACTGAATCATATCAATTATGACATTCTCTCTCTCAAAAACACAAAGAGAAAGTTGCTGCTAAATGGAAGGATGGCTCACAGGTTCCTTGGAGAGGCAAATCGATGAACTGGTGGAGTTGGTTTTGTCATGCAACAAGAAACATCATTGTATGAAGTATTCAACCATTTCCTAAAGCAGTGTTCACAATGAGCATTTGTGAAAATATTAACATGAAGACATTTGTGACTGACATGTTAACATTTGTTGGAGAAATTAATGAGACCTACAGATTAAATTATCATATACTTTAATACTGGTTGACTTTAATACAAAGGTGAACATAATGAATTATTATGGGAAAATATATAGTACAGAAGTAAGATATGAGAATGGCCAAAGAATTATGATATGTACAGCACTCTCCTATATATCATGAATATTTTCTTCAAGAGAATGGAAAGATGATGGACATGGCAAATACAAAATAACATAACAAAAAAATAAAATCAATGACATCTTAATGGACAGGAAACAGTTATAAACCAAATCAGTTGTCCATGTAGAGTTGGACTACTGTCTTGTAAAAGCAAAAATGGAAATCTATAGGAAATTGGAAGAATAAAAATAAGGATATATATCAGCATATTTAGATCATTCAAAGTTGATCTCCGTATATAAATTGTTGATGTAACCTCCCCCCCAAAAAAAAAAACAGGACAAAAGAACAGACATTAACATGGATGATCAACTATTCTTAAGGATGGATTGATTGTAAATCAATTGCCACTTGATGAGGCCAAAAAAGAAAAGAAACCACCTTAGTCAACAAATACTTTATCACTTTGTTAATCAAAAAGATAACAGCATCCAAAAGCCATACCAGTTTAACACATAAAATTATTTGTGAAATCTTACAGAATGTTGGCAAAGATTATAAACAACATTGCATTATAAAAGAGTGAAAAGCAAAGAAAAAAAATTGCAGAAATACATAACTAAACTACGTCATCCTTAATGCATTTAGGAATGAAGTTAGAAGACAATGAAAAAAAAAGATTAATAGATTCCTTTAACGATTATTTTTATTTCTCAGTGACAGTGAAGATGATGTCTGACAGACTGCACAAGGAAGAAGAAAATATAAATGAGAAGTCCATTAAATTAAATCAAGTACACAGGGAAGAAGTCTATAATGAAAGTGACACACTTTTGAGGATAATGAGGAACTAAATCACAAGGATCCTTAAAAGAAGGGAAATTATCAAAGATTTAGGAAAAAATGTGAACCTTATTATTATGGAAAAAATTGTTAAACAAGAGGTATCCATAACTGCCAACCTATATAAGGCAGATAGGCAGCTCAAATGGACAGAGTGCTAGATCTGAGGTCAGGAAACCCTGAGTTTTAATCCAGCCTCAGATAATAGCTATATGACTCTAGACAAGTCATTTACCCCTGCTTGTTTCAATTTCCTCATCTCTAAAATGAACTGGAGAAGAAAATGGCAAACCCCTCCAGTATCTATACCAAGAAAGCCTCAAATAGGGTCACCAAGAGTCAGATATGACTGAAACATTTAAACAACAGTAACCTATATATTCCCATCTCTTGAAAATCAAGAGACAGACAGACAGAGATTTTAAAACAAAATCCTCAATGTAGTTTTGTTTTGTTTTGTTTTTTTAGTTTTTGCAAGGCAATGGGGTTAAATGGCTTGCCCAAGGCCACACAGCTAGGTCATTATTAAGTGTCTGAGGCCGGATTTGAATTCAGGTACTCCTGACTCCAGGGCCAGTGCTCTATCCACTGCACCACATAGCTGCCCCCTCAATGTAGATTTGAAAGAGGAACAGCAGTTTTTCTTTTCAGATTTTGCTCAACAATAAGCCATCTATCTCTTTATAAACATCCAATTGATTGAAATGTATGTTATTATTATGGTTTGGTCATTTCAGTCATGCTGACTCTTTATGACTACACTTGGGATTTTCTTGGCAAAGATACTGCCACTTTCTTCTCCAGTTCATTTTAGAAAAGAGAAAACTGAGGCTAACAAGGTTAAATGACATGTCCAGGATCACACAACTAGTAAGTATGTGAGGTTGGATTTACACTCAGGTCCTCCTGACTCTTGGTCTGGTTGCTCTGTCCACTGCACAACCTAGCTACCTCAGTAAAATATTCCACCAAACTTATTACTTGTTGGCTGTGAAATTAAGAGCGCTTGGTTCAATAGAACAGAAATGCCACCTTAAGAATTCTCTGCCTACAAGTAATTGTACACGATGGGTCAAATTCTTACAGAATCACTTAAAAGATGTAGCAAGAACCTTCTGATAATTCATATTAATTGAAATGTATAACAAAGGTGTCTGCTATTATCATAGTATACAAACAGAGGAGAGATTTCCTATAAATAGTAAGGTATTCCAATGATCCCATTCATGGATGACATTATTCTAATTACATCAAGTCCAAGAACATCATTTCAAAGGTTTATAAATGAAATCCCTGATCAAAGGGTTCTATTGACTTTTTTCTGAATACACAGGGGGGGAAGTGGATGTAGAATAAAGATTATCTTATTGTCCAGGCTATAATATACAGTTAGATGGACAACCCATAGAACTAGTTTACTGGTACATCCTGGAGATTCTGAGAATGAACCTTGAGCTGAGCCTAAAATTGAATGGGATGAGAGCAGGTTGGATTGTTTTTGGTAAATTTTGCAGTACTGGAATGATTCCAAGTTTCTTCCTAAAAGCAAAGATCCAATCCATCTTTTAGCATCCATATTCTAGTGATGTTTGCAGGTCAGGAAATACCACATTCTCTGAAGAATTAAATTTGAGGATCATCTAAAGGGAAATAGAGAGGTAAAAAAGTGGGCACGAGCAAATGTGTGAACAATAATGCATGGTATATGAGAAAAGCAATCAAGAATGTCATCAGAGAAATGCATAGACAGAAAAAAATTGGTCTGTCAAATCACGAAAGTGAAGAATAATCAAGGAACAGTCTATGTCCACCATTGATATTCACAAAAGGTCAGGAAATCTAGAAGGAGTTCCCCATAATGCTGGGTGGTTCGCTTGTTCCTCCACTGGATTTACATACGAGAAGATATGAATGGGTTGTAATTTGTACTACTGGAGGGAGTAACCAGTGCCCACATGAGTGAGATCACAGATCTTGTTAAATCTATCTATTTGAAAAGCAGTGTGATAGGAAAGAAAAATTATTGAACTTAAAAGTCAGGGAGACCTGGGCTCAAATACGGACACCAACATTTACTATCTGTAGGACCATGAACAGTCATACACTTCACTATGCCTCAGTTTCCTCATATATAAAATTATGATAATATCTATAAAGTGAATTTTCCAAGATTGAGAGCATCAGTTTAGAAAATATATGTAAAGTGCTTTAGAGACCATAAATCACTATATAAATGCAAGTCATTAACAAAGATAAAATAAAAACTGTGAAGAATTAGTTTGGCTATATAAAAGCAATACTAATTGTGATCTTCTGTGTAAACTTCTTGCCATCTCTGTAATTATCATGCAACACAATAACGACTATGTATTTCAATAAATGTGTTTGATTAACTTTGTTGTAAATTTTATTTGATTACATCTCTAACCACTCAGCTCTCAATTTGTTGCTCATGTGTTACTGTCATCTGCTTGCAATAGGAGAACATTCTTAGGGAATGTTGCTCCCCATTTCAATTCATTTTATGACTGTAGATACAGGGGTTCACTAAGGGAAAGTGACATGTCACCCCAGTATACATTTTCTGGGGAAGACAGCATCAGTTGACCTCTCTTGGCCCTCTTCCAATTATTTCCACTCACCCTACTTTCTGAAATTTTCACCCAAATGCCCCCAACACCCTTACTTTACCATTCCCAAAAGGAGGGGGTCCTATAGGAAAGTGATGAAGTTTTTATAGCATTCTGTGGTAAGCACTTAATAACTCTCCTAAGCTATAGATCTGTGCTCCACTACGAACTAGGGATAATTCACAGTAAAATATGACTTTTCATTTATCACACTGACATGTAATAAATACTTCCCAGTGAAGCCCAGAAAAGGAAAAAAAAACCAATAAGATGAGACACCACACAGAGATGCCTAGCATTTGAGGTTCAGATCTATAGGATATAGACTGAGTGAGGAAAAGTAGAATAAACCTAAGTCCCACAGGGAAGAGCCAAGGACCCTGGGTCAATGCCACCAATGATTTCATCCTGAAGTTGATTTTTTTCAGACATGATGAAGAGCCAAGGGAATGGTGAGGAGGTAGGAAAGGGTAGTAGAAAAGGCAGTAAGCTCAAAGTCAGAAGAGCCGGTTTAGAATCTCAGCAAAGCTCTGTGACTTTGGATACTTTTTTCCCTTTTCTAAATCTTATCTCTCTCAACAACAAAGTACTACCATACCAGATTATCATAAGAAAAATGTTTTAAAAGTTTTAAAACAGGGAGAAGGGGTGCATGGTATAGTAGAGAGTTGGTCTGGAGGAAAGGAATTTGGAAACTTTAAGACTCTAAACTTGAAAAGAATTGTGAATCTTCATTGAGAGAGAATTGGGATTTTCTCAACAATGTAATCTTTGATTTGAACTGCTTTCCTACACACATCCCCAAAAAGTGTCAGTGATCCTATCTATGGAGCTTCCCCAAGCTAGTGAATTTTTGATAGTTTGACACTGAACTTCCTGGACACTCCTCCTTATAATTTCACAACAGTTATTCTTCCTATTCCTCTTCCTACATTTCTGACTACTCCTCAGTCTCCTTTGTAGGCTCATCATCCTAATTGTGGATGTATCCTTCAAAGCTCTTTCTTAAGTCTTCTCTCTCTTTTCACTGTTTTTCTTGATGGTCACATTAGCTCCCAGAATTCAAGTTATCATTTCCATGGATTATCCCATCTCCATGTCATCTCTCTAAAAGTGATTTTCAAATAGGTGCAGCTTTGCTGCACACTTTCATTTGGATGTCTCAATGGGCATCTCAAACTCAAAATATCCAAAATGGAACTCATTGAATTTCTCCCAAAAGCTATCAACTTCTCAGATTTTCCTGCTTCTGTTGAGAGCATTATAATCCTTCCAAGTCATCTTCAACTTTTCCTTCTCCCTCACCCCACCTTATGTCCAATCAGTCAGAAATCTTTTTCATTTCACTTCTACAATATCACATTTCCTTCTCTCTACAATTGCCTTCAAAATAGTATTTCTAACCAGATATATTGTAACAGCCTCCTAACTAAATTTTTTGTTTCCAGTCTCTTCCTCTCCAATTCCCCCTTCACAAAGTGACGAAATTGTTCTTTCTATGTCATAGGTTTGACAAAGACACTCCACTGCTCAAGAATTATCACTGACTCAATTATCTTTAGTATCAAAAATTCTATTCAACTTGTCATTGAAAGTTTTTCACAAACTCCATCCTACCATTCCTAATTTATATCAGATTTCTTCTTTCATCCTCATTATGTTCCTCTCTCACAAGTCACAAAGTAGTCTTAGTACCCCAAGAAACTCTATATGACTATAGTTTGTAGAGCCTCCGTTGATCTGCATTGATAGAGTATTTCCTTATCAGAAGTTCCCCATATACTTATTGCCTGCAGAATAGCTAAATGAATTATGATATATGAATGTGATGGAATACTACTGTCCTGGAAGACATGATGAAAGAAAAACCTAGGAAGAGCTGTATGAACTGATGCAGAGTAAAGTGAGCAGAACCAGAATAATAATTGATACTATAACAAGGTACAAATGAACTTTTTTTTGCAAGGCAATGGGGTTAAGTGACTTGCCCAAGGTCACACAGCTAAGCAATTCTTTAGTGTCAGAGTTTGGATTTGAACTCAGGTCCTCCTGACTCTAGAGTCAAGGCTCTAGCCACTGTACCATCTAGCTGCTGCCAAAATGAATATTTTTAAAAGATTTAAAACCTCCAATCAGTGCAAAGATCATTAATGATTCTAGAGGACCAGTGATAAAGAATACTGGGGGTGGCTAGGTGGTGCAGATAGATAGGCCCTGGAGTCAAATGCTGCCTCAGACACTTAATAATTACCTAGCAGTGTGGCCTTGGACACACCACTTAACCCCATTGCTTATCAAAAAACCTTAAAAAAAGGGGGTGGCTAGGTGGCACAGTGGATAAAGCACCGACCCTGGAGTCAGGAATACCTGGGTTCAAATCTGGCTTCAGACACTTAATAATTACCTAGCTGTGTGACCTTGGGCAAAACACTTAACCCCATTTGCCTTGCAAAAACATTTTAAAAAACCCTTAAAAAAAGAATAATGACAAAGAATACTACCTGTCTCCTGAAAGAACATAATAGAATTAATATACAGAAAAAAATAGATTTTTGGACAACGTCAATATTAGAATTCATTTTGCCTGAATATTCCTATTGCTAGGTGTCTCTGTCTCTGTCTCTGTCTCTGCCTCTCTGTCTCTCTGTCTCTTGGTCTCTCTCTCTCTCTCTCTCTCTCTCTCTCTCACAAAAAAAAAAAAAGCCTCAAAAATTGGAGGAAGATACCAATCCAAAGCGGGAACTCACCAGTCAGTAATTAGGCCTCAGGGAGGAAACATTTGGAAATAGTCAAGGTAGCTGCTGAGGAAATGGAGAAAGATTCCTGAGGTCAGAGGAACATTAACACAGAGGCCAACATAAGATAGCATAGATGAAAGGAACATTAGAGGCACCTCAGCTTACTCTAGATTTAACATAAAAGGAAACTGAGAACTAGGAAAAGGGAGTTGCCTAAGGACAATGTGAAGTAGAAAAAAGATTTAGGACTTGAACTTAGGAGAGATCTGGATTTGAGTCCTAGTTTGAACACTTAGTGTCTGGACAAGTCACATGATTTTTCTGAGTCTCAGTTTCTTCAACTTTAGGGTAGGAATAACAATACTTGGAGCACCTCCCTTACAGGATTGTTGTGAGAATAAAATAAATGAATGCATATAAAGCATTTTGTAAACTTCAAAGGACCATATGAATATTAGGATTATTAAGGAAGTAAGCATTTATTAAATGTGTACTGCCAGACATGTAAGCATTGTTCATTTGATCCCCACAACAACCCTAGAAGGTCATTGCTAGTGTTATCCCCATTTTACAGATGTCAAAATTGAGACAGAGGGAGTTGAAATAATTTTTTTTTGCAAAGCAAATGGGGTTAAGTGGCTTGCCCAAGGCCACACAGCTAGGTAATTATTCAGTGTCTGAGGTCATATTTGAACTCAAGTACTCCTGATTTCAGTACCAGTGCTCTATCCACTGTGCCACCTAGCCACCCCCCAAGAGTTGAAATAATTTTTGAAAGTCACACAGTTATTATGAGTCTGAAGCACAATTTGATGCAGCTAAGTGATGTCGTGGGTAGAATGACAGACTCATCTTTCTGAGTTCAAATCTGGCCTCAGACACTTAATAGCTGTGTGACCTTGGGCAAGTCCCTTCACCTTGTTTGTCTCAGTTTCTTCATCTATAAAATGAACTGGAGAAGCAAAAAGCAAACCACTCCAGTGTCTCTGCCAAGAAAGCTCCAAATGGGTTCCTGAAGAGTAAGACAAGACTGAAAAATGACTGAACAACAACTTCCTCGTCTCTCTCTCTGGTCCCAGGGCTCCATCCACTACACCACCCAGTTAGTCCTAACTGAGTCACATTAGGAGTAAGGTCAGACCTTGTTTCCAGACCAGGGCTCTTTTCATTAACTTTTGTTGATACTTTCCATTTCTACTATTCTTCTCACTATCATCATCCAGAAATACTTCTTGTAACTAGGTGCCATACAGAACTAATCTGGATCCCACTTCTGCCCTCTAACAGAGATGAAAAGCAGAACACACAGAAATAGGGCAGACAGATATCAATTAAACCAAGATGTGATTTAGCAACAAAGTACAGACAGTTCCCAATTATCCAAAGCAATGGAAGGGTTCCATGGCACAGTTAATCCCCTAATGGTAGATAATTCAAAATCCATTAGTCTTGGTTCTGAATTGAAATAGAAGACTTTTCTCTACAGTTGATTTGCCTTCTTAATAACTCAAACTAAAACTGACCCTACATTGACTTTCTTAAAAATTGCATTTTCTTCATCTATATCTTATATAAATGTGGATATGTGCATGCTGAGTCTGGCAATGGAATGAAAGCTAGCTCCTTGAGGACAGGCACTATTTCATTCTTGCCTTCATATTCCTTGTACCTATAAGATGTTATCGTTATTCTTGTTGTTCAGTCTTTCAGGCATTCAGTCACATCTGACTTCTTGGAATCCTGTGGAATTATCCGGGGGCAAAGATGTGTCCTCATTTTACAGATGAGAAATTGAGACAAATAGGGTTTAAGTGGCTTGTCCAGCATCACACAACTAAAAAAATCTGAGGTCAAATTTGAACTTAGATCTTGCTGAGTTATTAAAGACCCATCGTATCAAGAGCCATGTATCAAGGAAAGATCTTTGACAACCCCCAGTATTTTACAGCTTCAACAACCAGGCATGGTGTATACTTCAGGAATCTGTAGTTTCTGATCAAGTCTGGTTCTAAAGATGAGATGAGAAAATGAACCATCTCCCCTTCTCTGGAGAACTAAGGGAGACTTTGGGTATGATATGCTGCATAGACTATTAGATTCAATTGATATTTTGCTTACCTGCCTTTTCACTTTCTCTTTTTTCATTATTTGTAACAAAAGTTGGTTCTCTGGGTAGGGAAAAAGGAATAGATATATTGAGGGGGAAAGGTGGTAATGAAATAAAAATAGAAGGGAGGTGATGTTGGGGTGGGGGGAAAATCTTTGATAATAACAGTGTCAGAGCTCCCTTCACCAACAAAGGCTGTAGCCCTTCCATTACCCAATAAAGTTAACATGGCCAAAAACCCCATTCTGTTGTGGCCATTCTGAAGATGAGCCACAGTTGACAGACACTGATCTACATCCTGGTCTCCACTAAAAGGTTTTCTAGCTTATCAGGACTTACCAGAGATTATGTTGCTCAGCACAGCCTTAGGAAATCCTAGCAGGGTCACGCCCATATAATGATGAAGCATCAGAAAAAGACTAACCTTTCATAGAAATGTGAGCTGTTAAGATTGTTGAGGCAAGAATCTTAACCCCAGAAAGGTGGGTAATTATGCATATAATGTTAGATTTTTTTAATGTGTCAATTTGTTTTCTTCCCTTATTTTTAAGTCATTATTAAAGGAGTAGATCTTGGACAGGGGAATGAGAAGTCCTTTGTTAGAAAATATAGGCAATTTAAACACAAAAATATCAATAAAAACTTTAATAATATGATTAGGCAAAGATGTAGTCATCATATTTAGGATATAAAGCGATAGATTTTTAGAATAACAAGGAGATGATAGATGGGTAGACAGGTAATAAGTAAATAGATTGTTAATAATATTATAATTAATAAAAGATTATTGACAAAGTGCTTCCTATATATCAGGAACTTTACTAAGCATTGGTAATACAAATAAGGCAACCTCCATCCTGAAAGAGTTTACATTCTAGTAAGTTGTTGCTGTTGGCCACTTTGGTTGTATCTAACTCTTCATGACCCCATGTGGGATTTTCTTGCCTAAGAATACTGGAGTGGTTTGCTATTTTTCTTCTCTAGTTCATTTGACAGGAGAAACAGGGGTTTTGAAGCAAACCGGGTTAGGTGACTTGCCCAGGGTCACGCAGCTAGCAAAGGTCTGAAGCTGGATTTGAATTCATGGAGATGAATCTTCCTAATTGCAAATCCAGTGCTCTATCCACTGCTCCACCTAACTGCCTATTGTATTAAGGGAAGACAACAAATAAAGGGGAGCTGGAAGGAGATAAAAGAGGAAAGGAGGAGAACGTCTCAGATCAGCAGGTGGAGAAGTTCAGAGAAGCAAAGTAAGCTTGACTGAAGCTCCTCGTGAAATGGTTCAAGGCTAGAGACTCACCGGTCTGGAGGATAACTTCAAGGCAGAAGCATCTCCAGGAAGGGAAGGATGCTTGCAAGGAGGTGGAGACAGGAATTCAAAGGATCATAGATTTAGAGCCAGATGGGGATTCTTCCTCATTCTACATAAAAGAAACTTAGGTCAAGGATGCCTAGAGAATAAAGAAAAGAGTTGCGATTTGAATCAAGATCCTCTGATTCCAAATTCAGTGCTCTAGTTTGGACAAAGAAAGGAAAAACGATAATCTTTCCTCAAGCCAATCCAGGAAGATTTCAGATTAAGTGATGGATTTTTAAGGAGGTGATTTAATGATAGAGAAGAGTTGTTTTGGTGTCTCGGGAGTAGGGATATATAGTGACAGCAATAGCATCTTTTCAAGTCTACAGGTCAATAATTCAGGTGCAGAATTCCTGCCTTGCAGCCTCCCCATCTGCTGCCCTGAAGGCAAGGAACTCTCCCCAAGGAGTGAATATCAAGCCTTTCACTCTTCAGGGACTATCAGCCAAGCACCAGGCATGTGTCCAGGGAAAAAAAAGATGAGCTCAGCAGAAAAATGGCTTCTCTCCCTTCTTGAGCTGCTGCTAGGGCCAGGCCTGTTGAAACAGTCCTGCCTCCAGCATCTGGAGCCTCCAATGGGCTTAGAGATACTACCCGGCTCAGATAAGCAGAAGGACAGGATCAGGGCCAGCAGGGAAAGAGGAGAGCAGGGTGAGGAACAAAGGCAGGAAGGGAAAAGAGATGTCATCATAAAAAGATAAGACCAGAATCTTATGTATGGAAGAGATTTTAGAAGAGAAAACTGGGGCTCAAGGAGATTGAGGGACTTACGCCATGGCAGCATAACTAAGGTGGATGATCGGGGCTTTGATCCAGGGCACCAAATTTAGAGGATGCTACCAGTGCTAACAATCATGGAATCCCAGATAAGACCAGAAAGAAACCTCTCAGTGGTCATTTAATCCAACTCCCTCTTATAATACAAATAAAACTGAGGCACAGGGGAATAGAAATGACAGAGTTTAGTCCCTAGTTAGCAAAAATAATTAGTTAAAATAGGCAGCTAACAGATGGCAGGTTGTTACATTCTAAAGAAAGAAGAAACACATAAAGCAGGGCTGGAAGAAGGGGTATGTAAGAATGGAACCCCCGTGGGCATGGCGAGGAGACTGCAGTGGCAGCTGTTATTGTTGTTGTTAGGTCTTTTCAGTCGAGTTTGACTCTTCATGACCCGTTTTCTTGGCAAAGATACAGGAGTGGTTTGCCATTTCCTTCTCCAGCTTATTTTACAGAAGAGGAAACTGAGACAAACAGGGTTAGGTGACTTATCTAGGATCATAAACACAGCTAGTCAAGGCCTGACACTGAAACTGAACTCAGGTTTTCCTGACTTCAATCCCAAAACTTTATCCACTTTATCCAGTTTGTTACACACAGTACCCTACCCCATCTTTACTTTAGCCTCTCGGGTACCTCTTCAAGGTAGTCTGGTCCAGAGATCCCAAGATTCTTTCAGGGGGCTTATCAGATCCAAACTATTTTCCTAATATTGTAAAAAGTCTTAATTTCTAATATTATAATCAATGGATCTAAGTCACAAAAATAAAGCTCTTTGGGGGAAGGTCCTCAAATTTTTAGGGACAGTTAGATGGCATGGTAGATGGAGTCATGGGCTTAGAATTAGGAATGTCATCTTCCTGAATTCAAATCTGGCCTCAAACACTTAATAACAGTGTGACCCTGGGCGAGTCACTTAACCCTGTTTGTTTCAATCACCTCGTCTATAAAGAAGAAAGAAGAAAATGGCAAATCACTCCAACATCCTTGCCAAGACAAGATCCCAAAATGGGATCACAAAAAGCAAGATAACTGAAAGACTGAACAGAAACAAGTACATTTTAAGAGTGCAAAGGAGTTCTGAGACCAAAAAGCTTTAAAAGAAAAGCTCTAAGACAATACTGCAAAGCTAGTACTAATTGGCATTGATAAAAGAGGTGCCTCACAGGGAGCTCCCTACACTGATCAAATTATAGGTTGGATCCAAAAATAATAATACTTGTACAAACTACCTCATGGTCCAGTTATGAGAAAAATAAATCACTCAATCAACAAGCTTGTGTGGTTTGCTGTTGGGTTTTGTTTGGGTTTTGTTATTTTAAGGGTCAAATTCCCTATCCCAACCCAGCTCGAAATGCCAGGCTACTCGTGAACTAGTCCCATGACCGGCATGGGAGTTTTGGGATGCTTGATTTCTGACCTAGACCTGTGCATTTCTTCTTAGGCAATCTGAGAACGCACCATATTAATGTCAGACTTGGTTTGGGCACCCTGTTGGTTTAGCCTCCTGAAACTCAGAACTCCCAAGGTCAAGAGATCTGCCAATCTCAGTCACCAAGGTAGCTGGGGGGAGGGGGAGAGAGACAGAGACAGAGAGAGAGAGAGAGAGAGAGAGAGACAGAGACAGAGACAGAGACAGAGACAGAGAATAATAGATTAAATATAGATATACAAACTGTAAGAGAGGATTTGGTTCTCCTCCTCCAAATGTAATCACACGATGAGGTGTTAATATCCCAGAATCTAATTACAGAATAATAAGGGGTTAATGTACTAACAAGGTGTTAGCATTTTAGAAAGTGAGATGTCCTTGACTGAATTAGAAGGGAAGCCTCCCATTAGCTGGCAGAAGATGAGTATGCTCCTGGTAACCCATAAAGGATGCAGAGTCCACTCAATTTCAGACATTCAAATTCTAGGAACAAAAGTTGGGGGGGGGGGGGAATCTAGCAGCAAAGGTATTTGTTCAGAAAAAGACACTCCATTCAGGAGTTAGTCCAAAAGATTTTAGTCACAGTCAAGGGAATAGAAATATATGCCAAACAGACACAAATATAGAGAAGTGGTTACTCAAGAGTAGAAGCAGCTTCAAGAGAAAGACCCCTGACAACAGAGAAGATAACTGGCTATGGATGCATGCAAGAGTTAGCCTCAGCATGGGAAGCTGGAATATAGAGGAGACTGTAGGAGAGAAAGACTTGACGAGAAGAAGGAAGGGAGGAGAGAAGGAAGGAAAGGAGGGAGGAAGGGAGGGAGGAAGGGAGGGAGGAAGGGAGGAAGGAAAGGAGGAAGGAGGAGGGAGGGGATAGAGGGGGAAGAAAGGAAGAAACAAATATTTATTAAATTATTTGAATCTGAAGATTCAGAAGCAAAAAGAAAGACAACCCTTCATCTCAAGGAGCTTCTGTTGTAATGGGAGAAGACCACACACAAAACCAAGTTGAAAAGCTGGGAGAAGAAGCTGAAGTAAGAGAGCCAGAAATCAGGTCAGGAAGAGAATGTAAGCCAGCATGAACCATTTCACAAATTGTAGACTCCAAGAACTCAGGAATGGGGAGAGGGAACGAGCTTTATGGTAAGACTGAGGATCCCCAGACATATGTACTCCTATAGGTTTGCTGCACTATTAGTGCCCATTTGTGTTGTGAATATTTCTATAAGAGTGCAAATTATGAAGGGAACATTTTGTAACTACTCTTTTTACTAAGCCATCTTGGGAATGAATGCTTTCATTGTTTCTGTTGGCTGACTGTTAAGGAGACACACACTAGTGGGGGCTTATATAAGCTGATCGGTCCCATAAGTGAGAACCCATAGGAACTCCCCTAAACTCCCAGATAGCTGCCTTCTGGATACTCTAACCGTAAGTGGGAGCTCCAAGCTGAGAGGAATAGTCAAGAGATGCTACAAAAATCTATACAACCAATCAACAAGCTTTTTAAAGTACCTACTATGTGCCAGCACTGAAAAGTGCTGAAGAAAAATTTGTGATTATTGTTTTTGACTTGAAATAGTGATTGTATTGGCAGAGGAAGCTACTAGCAAGAAAGCTCCCTTTTCAAAGTTAGTCACTAATTACCTGGGGTCTATGAACTAGTTTGCTTTTTTGTAATACTCTAGTAACTGTTTTTAATGCAATTGTTTTCCTTTTTAATCCCATGAATTTTAGTTTTGCACTTAACAAGATCATTCTGAGAAGGTGTCCACTTTGTCAAACTGCCAAAGGGACCCATAAGACAAAAAAGGTCAACAATTGATGGTGGAGAATTGTCATTATAAGTTTTTTCACTGATGCCATTACCTAAGCGAGTTATCACTAGAGTCCTCCTGACAGCCCAGAACCTGGTCTGTATCCGAATCACCCTGGCTCCCATCCTTGAGCAGAGCCAGATTGAGACAGTGGCATTTTCTCTGTATACACTGGCAAGAACGTCTCAACATTTTTTCAATACCCCAGAGACTCCACCCCCACCCTGCCTCTCCCTGAATGATTTTCAAGCAAAGAGCGATAAACAATTTACGATGTTTCCCGCCTGTCGGAGCAGATTTCTTGCTTATGGAAGGATATAGAGTTTTCTAAATAATTAAAGATGACAGAAGGTTTTCAGGGCCCATGATTCTAAAAGGGCAAAAGTGAAAACCAAGGCAGAATTTTTTTTTCCCTCAGCAGTCATATTTCTACTGGAGATGCTGAACATAATTTCAGAAAGTTTCTCTATTTTGCCATTCTCCCCCTCCTACCCTGCCTTCTACCAAAGAGACAGAGTCTCTACCTCCATGACCAGCTCCAAAGGATGTCAGAGCTAGAAGAAACTTTAGAGGTTATTTGGTTCAATTCATTTTATAAAAGAAGAAACCAAGGCCCAGGGCATTCATTCCCCTGTTTGCAGAATGCTCTCTCTCCTCACCTTGCCCATCTCAGAATCCAGAGCTTCCTTTAAAGCTCCTCAAATGCTGCCTCCCACAAAGGACCTTTTCTGATCCTCACAAGCTGCTTTCTCCACCCTCAGCATTTCTTTTCTCTTCTTTGTATTTCCAACACTTAGTACAGTGACTAAGACATAATAGGTATTTAATAAATGAATACTGTTAACTGACTGACCTTAAGTTACCTATATTTAATATATACTCTATAAATATAATAATAATAATAATAATAATAATTTGTCCTTCATTCTCAAAGAAGGTCATGACATCAGGGAATTGATGCCATGACAAGCACATGAATTGGATTTGAAGATGAGGTGCTGGTCTAAGTCACTAGCCTCACTTTCTCCTCCAAAGCCATCTGGGTCCAGTGGTCAGATATGGACTCAGGACTACCAGAGATGACTTTAGATATAAGGCAAACAGGGTGAGGTGACTTGCTCAAAGTCACACAGTTAGTGTCCATTGTCTAAGGTCAAATTCAAATGCTGGTCCTCCTGACTCCAAGATCAGTGCTCTATCCACTGCATCACCTTGCTACCCTACATAAATATCACATATATATATGCATATTCATATGTGCACATGTTATAATCTGTTTCCATTAATAGAAGGTAAGTTCCATGAGGTAAGAGATTGGCTCTGGCTTTGTTTTTGCATTTTTAACTCCCAGAATGGTGCATGGTACGTAGTTAGTGCTTAATAAATACTTATGATTAGTTGCTTATCCAAGCTGCTATATCAAGACAGGGCTATAGGGGTGGCGAGGTGGTACAGTGGATAGAGCACCAGCCCTGGAGTCGGGAGGACCTGAGTTCAAATCTGGCCTCAGACACTTAATAATTACCTAGCTGTGTGGCCTTGGGCAAGCCATTTAACTCCATTTGCCTTACAAAAACTAAAAAAAAAAAAAGACAGGGCTATAGCTTGAATAGAGCAGTTATCCTGAATGCCTGAATGTAAGACCATTGTTTATTTTCCCACATAATAAATTTCCCACATAGTCTAAGCTTCTCACATTTGTGTAACCACAGCAGTCTCCTCACTGCTCTTACTTCTTGCCTCCAGTTGTTCCCTCTTCCATCGCTTCTCCAAACACCATCTCTGTCTAGTCTTGCTCAAGAAGTTAAAGAATACTCCCTAATCTGAAATCTCTGATTTGGCCTTCAAGGTCCTCCACTAACAACCCTTCTCAGCTCTCAATCTCATTCCAAATTTCCACAACCAATTAATTTCCTTCTGTCTTTCATCACAAAAATCACTTTCACCAAGATATATATTGGGGCAGGGTTATCCAATCTTACTTTAAAATTTTTTTTATTGAAACAATAGACAATATATTTTGATTTTCCATTTTAGTGAGAGCTCTGTGGTAGCTCAGCTTTGTTTACTAAAGCATTTAGTAAACCCACAGGTGGACTGCATTTTGGACAGCCCTGATATAGGGGAAAGGGAAGCAGAGGGACCTGCACTTAAAAGCCTTTCATGGCTAAGTGGATGTTATATAGTAGCTACTTCGTATCAGGTCCTTGTCATAAATATTATCTCATTTGATCCCCAAAACTATCCTGAGAAGTAGATTCTATAATTGTCCTTATTTTGCAGTTGGGGAAACTGAGGCAAATCAAAGTTAAATGACTTGTCTAAGGTCACATAGCTAGTAAATACTTGAGACTGGATTTGAATTCAGTCTTCCCAACTCCGGGCCTGGTGCTGTATTCATTAGTTGCCTAACAATTGTTGTTGCCAGGTCTTTGACCAAACATTTGTTTTCTTGTGGCCAAGCTTGCAATGAGGATCTCTAAATTTTGCTAGGTCCACTGTTTGGACAGTGGGCATCCAATCCCTACCAATCCAGTTCCCTGAACAGGACACTTTTCTTGCTTAGTAATAGAGCATCCCTCCACTGTGTTTGCAGAAAAGTAGACTTCTTACCTGAAAAATTACCCGAGAAAGGTAATGGAAGAATCTTTGGGCAGGTGTTAGGGGAATAGAATTGAAGGAGGAAAAGATGGGGAGAATGAAGTAGGACTGAAGACTAAGGTATATGAGTTATCAAAAAAGACGCTTTCTCCATTCAGAAAAAAGGGAGGGGAGAGAAAAGGAATGGAAGAAAAGTTAAATAGCTTTTCTGTTTCTCCCTCAAAGCAGCACAAACCCAGCTGCATAAATCACCCCAGGGCCAGAGAATTGAAATGATACAGAGGCCGCACCAGGCTCCCATTTATCACGCTCCCTATGACATGTAATAAATGCTCTTCATTCAAGCACAAGGAATTATCCTAGAGACACACCCCCCTCCAAAGCTGATTGCTGTGGCACCTGGGGACTCCTAACATCCCTCTTTAGGCAAAATGCTTTTGACTATCAGGCCCTTTCTAGGGATCCATATGGAGATTAGGATGACATTAGGGGGAAAAGCTACATGAGATGAGATAGAAGACCAAGGGAAGGAAGAAGAAGAAGAAGAGGAAGGAGGAGGAGGAGAGAAGGAGAAGAAAGAGAAGAAGAGGAGGAGGAAGAAAGGAGGAAGAGGAAGAGGAGGAGGAGGAGGAGGAGGAGAAGAAGAAGAAGAAGAAGAAGAAGAAGAAGAAGAAGAAGAAGAAGAAAAGAGGAGGAGGAGAAGAAATAGTAGTAGAAGGAAGAAGTTGTAGTAGTAGTAAAAGAAGGAAGAAGAAAAAGAATAGAAAGGAAGGAAGGAAGGAAGAAAGAAAGAAAGAAAGAAAGAAAGAAGGAAAGAAAGAAAGAAAGAAAGAAAGAAAGAAAGAAAGAAAGAAAGAAAGAAAGAAAGAAAGAAAGAAAGAAAGAAAGAAAGAAAAAAAGAGAGGAAGGAAGAGGAGGAGGGATAAGGTAGAGGAAAGAGGAAAAGGATAATAGGTTACATTTCTATATAAAGCTTCAAGAATTATGAAGTGCTTTCCTCCCAACTATCCTAAGAGGTAAGTAGTATAAGTATTATTACCCTCATTTTTCAGATGAGTAAAACTGAAACTGGGAGAAGCCCATGGTACAGTGAATAAAGTAGCAGAGGTGCAGGCAGGAAAAACTCAGTTCACATCTTGCCTCAGATCAGTTATGTGACTCTGGGCTAGGCAGAGCTCTTTCTGGGTCTCAATTTCCTCATCTGTAAGTTGGATGGGTTTGATTCAATGATTTTAGAGGTCTCTTCTACCTCTAGATCTATGGCTCTGTGACTTGCCCAAGGTCACATAGCTCACACTTGCAGAAGCTGGGGTACTCACCTCCATTTTGGACTTGGGAAATTTTAGAGCTGGAAAGGCTCCTCAAGAGCCTTTCATCTAACCTGTTGATTCAAAAGATGGGAAAACTGAGGCTCATGGAAGTGAAATAAAAGGAGTCAAACTCAGGACTCCTTCTTTGAGGATGTCTCTCTTGAGTTAAGAGTCCAAATATTAGAGAAATGTGTTCTCAAGAATTTCAGGTCACTACTGCTCTCCTCCCTGCAGCAAAAAGAGCAAATCACTTTGAGTTCCACTTATTCCTCATCTCCAAGACCTGCCTGCCCCACTGTCCTGAGGGTTATCCTTTCTTCCCTGTGTGTTAATGACTATAGTGAGGGGTTCAGAACACCTAAATTCATATCTTGGATCTCTACTTGCTGACTGGGTGCCCTTGGACAAATCACTTCACTCTTGGTTCCCCAAGTTTTTCCTGTAAAAGGGAGGAGATGCACTAGCTGCTCTCTTCCAATACTAGCATTCTTTGATCTCTGGTCTCTGCCTGGAATAAACTCCCAGAAGCCAATGACTCCATTCCCCTGTCTCTGAGAAAAGGTTGGAGCCTCATTCCACCCCATCGCCCCCCACACACAAACACATACACATAGACTAACACATATGCACACATACACACACACACATACACAGCAGACAAATGGCAATTTCCTGGACTAGAGAGTGGACACAAGTCTCATCATAGGGCAATCTGGCATGTTCCCAGTCACAGTTCCAAGGGTGGTTGGCAGGAATGGGCTATCAAGAGTGGCTAGTGAAGGGAAAACTGAGAGGGGTCTCAATTATTACACAGCTTGCTAATGAGGCTTGTTAGCTCAAGCCAGCCAGGGGGATTGGCTTCTCACTTGCTGCATCTCTCCTTGGGAGTAAACACTTGTTCAAAAGACAGAGAAAATCATTTGCTCATTAGGGATCAGAGGGCAGAGTTTGCTAGGGGGTAGAGGAGGGAGGCAAACATAACAGAAATAACCTTCCTGAACAGGTGGGTAGAAGGACAGGGAAAAGCTGGGCTCTGGAGCTGAGAGGGATGTGCCCCAGTCTTCAGGATGCAGGTTAGGGGACTGACCCATAGGTAATGTTCTTTGGAGCTCCTTGGAGATTCTTGGAATCAAGGACTGAGTTCAAATCCTGCCTAAGTTATTTACTAGCTATGTGACAACCCAGACTCAGTCCCCTCATCTATAATATGTCATAATAATAGCACCTTCCTTCACAACAACCCTGTGAAGAAGGTTCAAATGAGATAGCACACAGAAAGCTTTTTGCAAAGCTGAATATTATATATGGCTATTTATATACTTATATACAATAATACTTTCATAATATTATTGCTAACTCTCGCTGATCCCAATGAGTCCAGGACCCAGATCCTAGAGCAGCACAATACTCCCACCCCCTCAACAGGGGAAATTACTGATGGCACCAGGAACAATGCCTTTCTCTATCTAGGGGCAGCTAGGTGGTGCAATGAATAGAAAGCTAGGCCTGGAATCAGGAAAATCTGAGTTCAAATCCAGTCTCAGACACTTGCCAGTTGTGTGACCACTTGAGCAAGTTATCTAACCTGTCTGCCTCAGTTTCTTCAACTGAAAATGGAGATAATAAGTCTCTAATTCAAAGAATTGTTGTGAGGATTGAATGAGATATTTATAAAGTGCTTTTTCAATTGAATAAATATTTATTAAATGTCTACTCTGTGCAAAGCACTACCAGAAAAAAAGAGGCAAAGCCCATAACTTATCACAATGCCTGCACATTGTAGGTATTATATAAATGTTGCCTATGAAACAGACTTTGGAAGGTGTTAGGAGTTTGGGGCCTTTCATCCTAAACCCCAAGCCTTGTACCTTGCAAAAAGTAAGTCTAATGGAGGGCTTGCTGCATTGTGACAGTGCAACATCATTGCCACAGTGACACTGAGGTCTAAGGGAGAAATACTTCTTCCTCAGCGGAGAGGGGCTGTAGAGGGAGGAAAATAATGCAGACCAATGGTGTATACAGAATATTTCTAAATATGACTATGTCTCTAAGCCAAGGTATGTCTATATTTACAACTAATCCTTATTTTTCAAAAATCATTTATGGAGAGCAGAACCAGACTCTCAGAGTCCCCAGGATCAGGCAAGGAGGATCTGTAGGGAGTCTTAGGTTCCAACAATAAAAGCTAGTTTATGGAGAGTTAAAGGTTTGGGAAGCAATTTACCAAAAGTATCTCATTTGATCCTCATACCAACCTGGGAGGGAAGTGATATTATTATCCTCATTTCACAGATATAGAAACCGAGGTGCAGTGACTTGCCCAGGGCCACAGAGTTATTAAGTGTCCGGGACCAGATTTGAACTGAGGGCTCCCATATTCCACATCCAGCTCTCTGACTCCTGTGCTACCTAACTACCTAAGATATTTCGATTCCTTCACCTTAGAGATGAGACCTAGGACAAGTAATAAGTGCCCATCAAGATTTCAATCCAAAATCTCTGGTTCCAATTTCAGCATTTTTCCCACTGTACACACTGGGAGATCATCTAGTGTCCAATGCAGAGAGTCTCTTTTCAACTACTCGATACAAATCTTAGTTCTCTCTCTCTCTCTCTCTCTCTCTCTCTCTCTCTCTCTCTCTCTCTCTCTCACACACACACACACACACACACACACACACACACACGCACACATGAGCACACGCCTTAGGTAGAAATCACAATATCTATAGGATACAGGGACTGGACAAGATGATTTCAAAGTTCCCTTCCCATTCTAAATCCAAGGATGCTCAGATCTTTGACATGTATTTTCTCTGTTAAAGTTATTTTTAATGGTAAGCAACTCACAGTGAGCT
This sequence comes from Macrotis lagotis, assembly GCF_037893015.1. Classification (NCBI taxonomy): domain Eukaryota; kingdom Metazoa; phylum Chordata; class Mammalia; order Peramelemorphia; family Peramelidae; genus Macrotis; species Macrotis lagotis. Next base: position 233,117,144 of record NC_133662.1, on the reverse strand, counting down.
TTTCTCTGAACCCCCTGATTCTGGTCCCACTAGCTTGATGAAAGGGAAAGCCTACAATTTGGTCTGCACCGTATGTTTGGAGTGGCTAATGGGTAATAATGTGGATTGAAACTAGTCTTTAAGTCTATACTGTATAAAATAATCTTGTTTAAATTTGGTTCAAAAGGTTTTGTGTCTCTTAAAAAAGAATTGACAATAACATTTTCTCAGCCATGTACAAAATGACTATAATAACAAAAACAAAAAGAATGCTAAAATGAATGTGGCAGTTATGTAATTATAAGGACCATTCTTGGCTGAAGAGAAGAAATGAGGCAATGCTATTCTTTTCTTACTTTAAAGAGGTGGAGGACAATGGATAAAGAATGTTGTATACACCAACAGGTATGGTTGTTCTGTTGCCTGGTTTTATTTAACTTTTTTCTATAGTTGCAAAGAATTGATAGTGAAGAAAGCACAGTACAGCTTCAAAATGCCAGTGCTATGAAAATTACAAGCATCAATAAAACATTAATTTTTAAAAATCTTTCTGACCTCTTTATTTGACCATAACTAGTAGCAGCAGTTATACTAATCAAGCTATATTAATGACACATTTATCTAGCCATTAAAGGTTATGAAGCACTTTCCCTACATCAGATCCCCAGTAGATTATTTACTGCTGTGGAAACTGAAGTTCCACAAGAAGGGAAAGGACTCATCCAGGATCACACAACATGTAAGTGTTAGAGATGGGATTTGAACACCTTTCTCCTGGTTCAGTGCTTTTTCCACTACAACACAAACCTACTCAGCCCCAGCAAACTGAATGTGAATAGAGTGACAGATTAGGGACATCAAGTGATTTGGATTCTGGTCTTTGCCTTGGATGGATTAGGAATCAGGAGATTTGAATCTGAGCTACCAAATCATTGTGTATGACCTTGAGAAATTAATTTAATTTATTGCCATAATCCTATATAATGTACTGTAATAGGGGAAAGGGGAAAATCAGGGGAGCTACTCTTTGATCTGCTCTAACTGCTATTTCCCGTGGAACTGAACATATGTCCTGCTCCCTTTTAATGGCTCCAAGATTGAACCACTTTCAATGATACATGAGTCCTGTCCTCTTACAGAAGGACATTCACAAACAGAGACTACTGGTTGGTATCTTGGTCCCCATGACAGAGAGGGATGCATGCCAGAGATAATTAGTCACTGAACAGGAATAACTGTTTGCTCAGTAGACTTTAAAAGAAGGGAAAATAGGGGCAGCTAGATGGTGCCCTGGAGTCAGGAGTACCTGGGTTCAAATCCGACCTCAGACACTTAATAATTACCTAGCTGTGTGGCCTTGGGCAAGCCACTGAACCCCATTTGCCTTGCAAAAAAAAAGTTTAAAAAAAAGAAGGGAAAAATGCTAAAAATTGTCTTTACATATAATTGGAAAAAATAAAATACTATTTTATATTTTTTGAAATGATAGATAATTTTTGCTATTGCATTCTCTTCCCACCTCTCTAGCAAGTTGAGAACCTTTGAAATCTCTCAAACTCCCCTGGTAGGAGGGAGACCAGGTTGGGAGAACTTGCTCCTCCCATGTCCATCAACACGAGTGTTTAGGTCAATATGAAGCTAAGCCTTCAACTTTGTATTTCTTCCTCAAAATGTGAGTGACCAATCATGACCTTGAGAAGAACGTTTCTGGGCTTGGTTAGCTACCTTAGGAGCTTGATAGAGATAGGCGCTCCTGTCTGATGTCAGCAAAGGTTTATCAGAAGGAAAGATGATCATTACCAAGAAGAGTTTTGAGAGTGGCGCAGTGGCTAATGTACAGGGCCTTAGTAAGACCTCTGGACAAGTCATTTAACCCTGTTTGCCTCAGTTTCCTCATCTGTAAAATAAGCTGAAGCAGGAAATGGCAAACCACTCTAGTATCTTTGCCAAGAAAACGCCAAATGAGATCATGATCAACAAGAGTCAAACTTCCCCAGAACTGAACCAACCAATTTGGATCCCTTGATGGGAAATATGTCCTGGGCCAGGCAGATTTGATACTTGGGGTTCTTGTTTAGGATCTATGTTACTGATTCTAATCAATACTAATGACTTAATCCCTTTTGGGAAACCGAAACAACCGTTCAGGGTCCTACTGAGTACATTTGCCTTGGGTTTGTTTGCTTTTGCTAAACTTGCTTACCCTATTAAATTCCTAGGATACATTATGTATTGCAGGCACCCCCAGAAAAAAATTTTTTTCCATAACACTCCCTTTTGATTGCTTATGCATGGATAGAGTATCTATTGGGGTACATTTGAGTTCCCTATATATGGGAGGGACTCACGGAGATAGTTTGACCCAGGTCCATTTGTTTTTTCCTCTAAACATGAGGAGGTGACTTCCAGTCAATTGTAATTGTCAATTGTACTAAACCCACATATTCTTGTGAACTCTTCAGAATTAACTTTCCTCCTGAGAGAGGAAATTTTATTTTTCTTTTCCTCATCTTTATTGTTTTTCATTTTTATTAGTTTTTAAGTTTTGATTTTGTACTTTCCTAGTTGTTTTGGATTGGCTAAGTACCAGGCAGATAGAACCATTATGAAATGTTGTCTGGTTGAATTGGTATAACTTTATATTAGGGGTGATTGTAATCTTGAGGCCCACCCCCTAGGGTCCATCTGGATGCTTGATAAAAGCCGTTAATATGAGGGATTATCTAAGAACTGTAATGAATGGAAACTGCTGAGACTCTCCATGTAGCATCCAGGAAGTCATTAAGAATTGCCAGGTGGACTTTGTTGAGAATCTTTGATGCAAATCACTGGGGGAGGCACTTAAAGGATAATGCTTAAGCCTCTCCAGGTACTTTCAAGAATTAGGGATATGGACAAATGTACTAAATGCACCTTCAGCTGATTTGCTGAGAACAGCAAAAGTGTAGCCTGTGAGGAGGAAGTATGGTTAGAGTAATCAGGAAAGACATCCCACTCTGCTCTAGCTGGGGCTCTCTCCACAGAGTTGAGCATGCATCCGGGCCCCTTCTAGTTGCCCTGGGATAATGCCACTTCCAATAACACAGGTGCCTTGGTCATAAACAAACAGAAACTGCTGGTTGGTCTCCCAGTTCCCATGATGGAGAAGTGGAGAGTGCCAAAGCAAACTAGCCACTGAACAAGGATAGCCGCTCACTCAGGAGAGTTTGAAAAGAGAGGTGACCTCCAATGCTCTTCTCTTCCCCTCTTGAAAATGAGGCCTGAACTTTGCCATCTCTCTCTTAGCCTTATATCAAGAGATTTAAGGATATTTCCCCTCTCTTTGACTCTCTCCCCCGCCCCAAGATGATTACTCACGCATATGTGCTGTGGTATTTAAAAAGGTTCGAGAGGCAAAATTCCTAGGTAATTTAATCATTTTATTAATAATGCCAGCATCTCTCTCTCAGACCAAAGACTCCTTATGACTATGGGCTCACAGCTTATAAGTCCTAGAAGAACAAATGGTTCCTCAGGGTGACAATCAACACTGATAGATTAACAATTAATGAGAGGGGCAGCTGGGTGGGCATAGTGGATAGAGCATAGAGTATAGGTCCTGGAGTCAGATGGACCTGAATTCAAATCTAGCCTTGGACACTTATTAATCACTAGCTTGTGTTCCCTTGGGCAAGTCACTTAACCCCACTACCTTGCAAAAACAAAAAAAAAAATATTAAAGAGAGAATGAATACTATGGGCTATATTACAATGAGGATCTTGGAGTACATGACTTGGATCACCCAAATCTTAGTCAAAGGAACTTATCAACTTCCATATCACCTGACTGACAAAAGGAAGGATCCACATTCTCCCAGACCTGTCTGAGCAAAGACAATGACCTTGGATGCACCCATTAACCCAAACTCAGAATCCTTTTAATTATCTGATTATATTTTGGCCTAGGTAAATCACCAAAGATTTCCCACACTGGTTGATTTTTAGATGAGAACATAGAAAAGGGAAAAAAAGTCTTGTTCTGATTCAAAAATTAGTTATTAAGTATAAGAGAGAAACAATCATTTCTCACATGTTCATGGCTAGGTGAGCCTGAACTGAGCCATTTAAATCCTTTTCTGTTTCTTCTGGTCTGTCTCTCTCCCTGAACACAAGTGACTGAGTCTTACTCTTGTGGGAGCTGGTTCTTCTTTTGGTAGTGGCCTCCTAATTTGAGGGGCCTAGGGCAGTTGGATCTAGGTACTGGCTGACCCATAGGAGGTTATCTCTATAATGGCCTATATGAGGAGATGACCATTACCAAAATGGTGAGCTCAAGCCCTTCCCTAGCTTGCCAGAAGATATAGACATGGAATGGTTGTTCAGATAGTGGAATGAAGGTGAAATGTCTGTTCAACGGACCTTAGAGTGTTTCATATTTTAATTATATACCTACTGGAAAAATAGAATAGATTCTATGAATCTTTTTACTGCTTCAGATTGTTTCTATATCTGTTCATAGGTTCTTGTGAGTAATTTATAATGGGTTATAGTTGATGTCCCCTAGGAATAGAATGCTAAACTTACTAGCTGTGGGACCCTGAGTAATCTCTCTCAACCTTGGTTTCTTCATTTGTAAAAGGAGGATAGTAGTACTATTAATGATGATGATGCAGTGTGATAACATACATCAAACATTTTACAGAGCATAAAGCACTATATTAATGTTTAGATATTATTATTCATATTTTAAATCTATTAGTGCATACTATTGGTCTTTTATTTTTTAAGCATTTCTTTGTAGTGGAAGAAATAAATAGCTGTCCCATACCTGAAACTACAATGTACATTAAGTATCTTTTTTAAAGGGACCCTAGTAATCCCTCTGAGGATTAATCCTAGACATGAGTCAAACCTAACTTAAAAGGATTTTTTCATCAAAGATCTGGAGTAAAGGCATAATGAGCCAGAAAATGCTATGAGATTCTCATTGGGACATGAATTTAGTTCATGAGTGCAGAGTTGGGGACCCCAAGAGAATAGATCCCACTGACTCCATTCAAGTTTTACAGCATTTTACATTTTGCATTCAAGACAATGAATAGAACAACTAACTCCTATGAGCATTTGTCTCCTATTTTATAAAATGAGGGTCTTGCTAAATGTCCTTTAAGGTCCTAGTCATCTATGATTATTTCTTTTTTCTTTTTTCTTTTTAGGTTTTTGCAAGGCAAACGGGGTTAAGTGGCTTGCCCAAGGCCACACAGCTAGGTAATTATGAAGTGTCTGAGATCAGATTTGAACCCAGGTACTCCTGACTCCAGGGCCGTTGCTTTATCCACTATGCCACCTAGCTGCCCCATCTATGATTATTTCAAGTTAAATGACTGATGAAGATGAGTGGAGAGAAGTACTGATAAGAATTAAGTGAAAAAAATAATTGCTGATTAGGAAGAGCCTTGTTGACAAGAAATTGGGGTGACAAAACTCTCTGTGTAGGAAGTTTTTCAGAGTAGAAAGAGTACTGATCAATGCAAGAGACACATGGTTCTCACTTCCACTTTTTCAATGCATACTCATAGGGCATGTTTTCCAGTCCTTCTTTCTTCTAATTATCCCCCATATTCATCACCTTTTCAGAGAGGGGTAGCATGCTTTAATGAAGCTCTTTGGGGATGATAGCTACTTATCAAATCAATCAAAGTTATTAAAACTTTTAAAGTGTTTTTCTTTAGAATGTGACTGGTTTGGTATAAATTATTCTTCTACTTGTGCTCACTACACTCTATATCAGTTCATACTACCCCAGGATTCTCTGAAATCATCTTTTTCAACATTTCTTCTAAGAAATAATATTCCTTTGCACTCATATACCACAGTGTGTTCAGTGAATCCCCAATTGGTGGGATCCTCCTTAGATTCAATGGCCTTATTTAACAGAGGGGGACACTGAAGAAAAATGACTTGTCCAGTGTCACAGTAAACTAGTAACAAAGCCAGAACTAGAACCCAGTCCTAGAACCAAGACCTCCTGATTCATGATTCTATGCTCTTTTCACCACCCCATCCACAGAGGAACACAATTTTATTTGCAGAGAGTGGGGACATGTTTGTTGGATGCCATCCTCTGCTCTGCATACTCAATAAAATAGTGATGTCTCTGAGCTGTTTAATTATTTTGTACAAGAATTGCTTTAATGGATTGCATGCAACTTAAAGGATTTTTAATAACATTTTACTAGCTCTAGGGGCTTCTTTCCCCCCTCCCCACTCCCCCTTTCCACATTGTTATTAGTCCTGATCCCATGAAGATGTAACATTTGTCACTGTTTCATTAGGCACTACGATGTCCCTTTTTATTTATGAGCTTGCTATTTATTGAAAATTATATTTGGGGGAGAGGAGAAGGAGGATGAAGTTTATAATATATGGCAGAAGAAAAAATTAGTGGCATTTATTTCATAGACTCTCAAGATTCCAATAGCAACTGAATGGACTTCAATCTCCTAGTCATGCCAGACAGATCCAAGGAGCTCCTCTTTAATGTACATATGTGAAAATTTAGCCCTGGGATGGGGGCAGAACTTAGTTTCCAGATTGTTGGGGGGGGGTCTTATTTTTTTCTTACCCTACACCTGAGATTTCATATGTGAGGAAATTCTTCTTATATATACAGAAGGATAATGATTCTACAACTCCTAGTCTTAGATTTTATTGTTGTTATTTAGTCATTTGCAGTCATATCTGACTCCTTATGGCCCCTTTTGGAATTTTCTTGACAGACATAGATATTGGAGGGGATTGCCATTTCCTTCTCTAGCTTATGTTGCAGATGAGGAAACTGAAGCAAAGTTAAGTGATTTGCCCAGACTAGTAAATGTCTGAGACTACATCAGGTCTTTTGATTCCAGAGCCAGCATTCCATCCACTGTGCCACCTAGATGTCCCCCTTGTAGTCTTAAAAAGTTTCCTGAAATTTAAGTGATTTACCCAAGATAATATAGCCCCTATATGGCAAAAGTAGGACTTGAGCTCAGGTCTTCCTATTTCCATTATAACATTCCATCTTTCATTTCATTCTCTTCTTTCACTTAAAAAAGAATACAATAAAGAAAATAAGTGACTCATCATTTCTTGCTCAATCTGATTTTCAGTTCAAATTACATCTCAGATGCTCACATCTGGAGCATCTGTTTCTGAACAGCATCTGATGATACCTGACAATGGAGAATGATAGGATTCACTGGAATTCATTCCTAGATTATAGGATTCTTGGGTCCCAAACCCTTAGGAAGCTCCAGATCTTCTGCCATTGCAGTTGAACCCATGTTTAAAAAGAATCAAGAGAAGTATTTCTCCTGTTCTTCCCCCCTTCTGATGTTGGAAGAAGGCTTGATTCTACAGCAATATGTCTTTTGTGTACAACAAAAGGGTCTCTTCCCTTGAATGGAGAATTGGCCATTTCTGGGGAGTTCAACTCCATTTATAGCATGTAATTATATTCATCCACTCAGCAAGTTATTTACTGGTGATTTATCTGTGCCAGATACTGAAAGAAATAAAAAGATGAATAGGTCACAGTCCTTGCCATCATGGAGCTTACAATCTAATAGGAACCCAAATAATTATGTCATAAAAACTAATTAGAGCAAGTTAACAGAGCTATGGACATAAAGGAGAGAACACTTCTGATCCGGGAGGGGAAATGGAGCATTCAAAAATGGTATTTGAGCAGGATTGACAGATGGGCTAATAGCCACACAAATATCTGAGAAATAATAAACAAAACAATGTGTAAATTAAAATGCATATGTGCATATGAAAATCAGAGCCACCCCAGAACCATGGACAGTGGACCCCCCAAATGCAAATGTATAAGAAATTGGTGGAAGAATAGCAGCTGAAATGATTCTTATTCCATGAAAATTCTTTTTCTACTAAAGTCAATCTACCTGACTCATAAGAATCAGCAGGGGAGAGACTCCCTGAAACTCTGGTTTCTTGCCTCATCATCATAGCCAAGTCACATTACTACAACAAGAAAACAGTGTAACTTTATAAGCAGAAAAACATCAGATCCCAGGAATCTTTCTATCTATGGTATTCTTGGAATTCCATTCTATATTATTGTGTGTATGTGTGTGTGTGTGTGTGTGTGTGTGTGTGTGTGTGTGTGTGTGTGTGTGTATGTGTGTGTGTGTTTATGTGCCTTCCCTGGATACCCAACATCAATAGATTTAGTTTCCAAGAACTTAGTCTGTATCCAGCTGTACAGTAAGATGGAACTAAGAAATTGGGATGATTTGATTAGATCATTTATGGAAGCAGCTACAGATAATCCTACAACTCAGGCTAGGCTACTTAAGCTTATGTTTGTTAAAATGTCCCTGAGGATTCTTTTGTCTCAACTTTCAATGAATTGGGAGACAGATGGTGAAGAAGACACTCTCACGTGGGCATTAAAGAATGGCTATAATTTTGACTGGTAAAGTTTGTTTTTTAATCCTGACTTCCTTCCAGTTTTATGTTGACTGCAAATTTGATGAACATTCTATCTATGCTATTATCCAAAACAATGATGAAAAATAATAAAAGACAAGCATGAGAAGAGGTCTTTGGAGCATCCACTGGAGGCTTTCTGCCAGGTTGACACTGAACAATTAAAGACCATTACTCTTTCTAGTTTGATCATTCAACAAGCTCCAAATCCATCCAATTATACCATTATCTAGTCCACATCTCTCCATATTTTCCTAAGAATACAAAATATTTTATCAAATCTTTTGCTATAATCTAATATATAATATAATTACATAATATAATATAATTACATAATATAATATAATTACATATAATATAATTATATCAATCCCTTGATCCACCACATTACTAATTGTATCAAAAAATAAGCATAGTCTGTTATGATCTCTTTTTCAGGAACATTGCAATGATCACCAACCATCTCTTTAATATCCATTCTAAATTGTTTCCAAGAATCAAAATCTAGCTCACTGGTTTATACTTTTCAGATTCTATTCTCTTCTAGTTCTTTTTCTCTAAATTATGACAATATTTACCCTTGCATAGTCCTGAAATCTCTCTCCAATTCTCTGTGATTTTTCAAATATCACAATATGTGATCACATCTGCCAGCACTCAAAAATGTAGTTCACTTGCCCCAGATGACTTGAATTAATCAAGGGCATGTGGGTATGTCTTGGTATCTCTTTACTGATCTTGGGTACCAAACAGAAGTATGCTCTAATTGTTTAACAATTGATTCTCTGGGGAGGGGGGGTATGCACAGTACACTGTTAAGTTTAATTTGCATTATTAATATTTTATTCAACACTTTATTAAGTCTAGACACTCACCAAATCAAGTTCTGATTTGTATAATTTGCTATTTTTGAGGTACAAAATGTTCACATTGAAAATTTGACAATTGACTCTTTTTTTTTTTGCAAGGCAATGGGGTTAAATGGCTTGCCCAAGACCACACAGCTAGGTAATTATTAAGTGCCTGAGGCCCAATTTGCTCCTGACTCCAGGGCCGGTGCCCTATCCACTGAACCACCTAGCTGCCCCAACAATGGACTCTTAAGAGTTGGGTTCAAGTCATCCCCAGCACATTACTGGTACCAACTCCCTGTTAGTCATTTTGTTACATCATTTCCATTGCAAAGGGAAATTTCTCTAGCATGAGAAAAAAAGTTCTATTTTCTCTGTTGTTAGTTATTACTGCACCATTCTTCCCAAATACTGGTATTATACCCTCTTTGATCTCCTCTTTACCTCACTCTAACCTAAAAATAAGGCTATTTGTTGGTCTTTTGTTTCCTACACCAGACTTCCCACACCATGAATTTTAGCATTTTTCCACTATATGCACAGGTTTATGCCATATTTAGAACTCAAGGTTAGACTCTTAACTTGCCCTTGTTTCCATTGGCAGGACACCTCTTTAATTCAAAGATGATTGGTGAGTTCCCATGCATCAACACTGATCTTTTCAGAAAACCCCTCTTTTTGTTCCCCATTTGAATTGTTTATCTTTGTATCTTGAGAATTTCATTTCTGAGAATTTCCCATTGCTCCTCAGCTAATGTCTTTAGTAGAATTTTATTCCATGCCACCCTACCTATCCTTTTTCCTGATCCCTTTGAAATCTTTTTTTTAAGATTTTTCAAGGCAATGGGTTTAAGTGGCTTACCCAAGGCCAAACAGCTAGGTAATTATTAAGTGTTTGAAGTCAGATTTGAACCCAGGTACTCCTGACTCCAAGGTCGGTGCTCTATTTACTGCGCCACCTAGCCACCCCTGAAATCTGTTTTTGCAGACTGCACCATTCATGTCAGACTCCATCTGGCTTTGCTCTCTTCTATCATAAACTCTGAGAGAGAATACTCACCTCCTGCTAATGTTATCATCATTTCTACCCCAGCAACTAACTTTTCCCCATAATAAATAATCAGATCCACAATGGAATATTCTCTTGTTGCTTCCTCCACTTTAGGAAGAATGAAAGTATAATTAAGGCAAGTCAAGAAGGTATTATCTATTCTGCTTTGGGGGAAAAAGAACTTCAGCAGATGCATGCTCATTTTCCTTCTATATCTTTATTTTGTACTATTACTATGGACAGAGGCATAGCAGTGTAGTGTCCAGAGCTTACTACAGAGTCAGGTTCAAGATCTCTCTCAAACACGTAGGAGTTGTATGCTAGCTTAGGTGAATAACCTAACTTGCCAGTGTCTCAGGAAATACTGTAAGATTATAAATTAAAGAGAAGTTGTCATCTGTTTTGGTAATGTATCTTCCTTTATAGAATTTTCGGAAATCATGAGTTAAAAAACAATTTCTAGAAGAACAAACCTTCCTTCATATTTACACTTATGCTAGAACATTGGCCTGGTTCCATGCTTTCTCTCACATTATTCTCTCCCAGCTGCTTTTCATTTTTCCCATTCTACGTATCTGTCAAGACTCAGTTAAAGTCCTTTCTCCTCCATGAAGTCTCCCCTAACTATTTCAGTCTTGACTAAGTAGCAACCAAATTCTCCCATAATTTCATCAGCTGTCCAGAGCACTTAATGGGCACAGGGCATAATCATCAACAGGTTAAACAAAAATCATGGCAGGAGATTAGTCCTGGAGGTAGTTGAATACAGCAGGGCATGAGAAGAGAACAAGTTAGGGTTTCAGAAAACCTGAGTGCATTTTCAGCTTTTCTATTAATCAGATATCTGATACTGAGCAAGGAATTTCCAAGCTTCAGTCTCTTAATCTTTAAAATGAGAGGAGTTGGACTGGAAGGTCTACAGTTTGGTTACTAAGAAGTATTTGAGTGGCAGACACTAAAGAAACCAATCTCAAAGATCTTTTCCATGCCTCTAGGTGTCAGATGTAAAGAAAGGGGGCTCTAGCTATTATTATTTTTGTCATTTAGCCATGTTCAACTCTTTGTGCCTCCATTTGAGGTTTTCTTGGCAAACATACTAAAGTGGTTTGCCATTTTCTCTTCCAGGTCAATTTGCAGATGAGGAACTGAGAAAAACAAGGCTAAATAACTCGCCAAGGGTCACACAGCTAATAAATATCTGAGATTGGATTTGAACTCAGGGCCTCCTGCCTTCAAGACCAAAACTCTATGTGCTATCTAGCTTCCCTAAAGGGTTCTAGTACCTTGTGTTAAAGATGTCATTCAGAAATATTTCAGTACCACAGACAGCTCCATCAGTTCTCATTTTTTAGTCTAAAAGAAAATTGAATCCCTCAGAACCACAAACTACTTAGGGTTGTTGCCCTTGAAATCTCTCTGAAACTACTACCCCTGCTTCATGTCAGAATTACTCCCTTTGAAGTAAAGGAATTGTTCTCATTTGTGCATGCGCACACACACACACACACAATTTTGACCTCCCTGACACTTCTTTTAAAAAAAAATTGAATTCAATTCCTTGATTGCACACAAAAAAATTTAGCATTTATTATTTAAAATTTTGTCTTCCAAATAATCTCCCTCTCTTTCTCCCCCTTTCCCTCCTTGAAAAGGCAAGTAATTTGATATAGATTATACAAGAGCAGTCATGCAAAACATTTCCCTATTAGTCGTGTTGTAAAGAAAAATGCAGATTTTGGTTTCTATTTCAAATGGAAGGTCTATATCTTCTTGTCTGACTTGAGAACCAATTAGTATTCATAGGGACTGATCAAAGGGGTTTTCATCTTGGTTCATCCTCTAGGGATTTATTTCTCCTGAATCAGTGACAGGGACATAGAAGGATGAGGTTCTAAGCTCGGTAAATGATGGATAATGAGATGAGTAGAAGCAATCCAATACACTAAAAAGAGATGACCTAAAAAGTAGATCTCGGTTCTAGTACTGACTCATATGAGTGTGACCTTGTCCATGTTGCTTCCTGTATCTGGGTCTCAATTTCCATCTTTGTAAAAATGAGGGGGTCTCATAAATTCTAACATTTAGTTGGATTTAATGATTTCATGTGATTTAATGAATCTATAGTTCTATGAGTCTAGAAAGAGATGACCAAAACAAAGATGCAATTCAAACTGAAGCTGAAGCTTGGAATTGAGGCATAATGTGGTATAGTGAAAGAGCACTACATTGGAGTACTGAATTCAAATACTAATTTTCTGACAGTGTAAGTGAATCTTGGGGTTCTCCAATCAAAAGTAAAAAGGTTGGACAAAATGGTATCTAATGACCCTTTCATCTCTAAATCTATGAACCCGTGAACTTGAGGGGGGACTTCAACAGAATTGTCTCCTATGATTCTTCTCTTAGCCCTTTGTCTTTAAGTCCTTCTACCTATCATTTTAAACTAATAGAGGGGAAAGGATAAGCGAGAAGGAAAAGAGAATCAAAGGAAAAATATGTGGAATGCACTATAAGAATTTTCAATGCAACCTCTCTGGGCTTCATCTTTCTCCTCTGTGGTTCAGTTGTCTCCAATGCTTCATGACCCCATTTGAAGTTTTCTTGGCAATTTTACATTTTCTTCTCAAGCTCATTTTACAAATAAGGAAACTGAGGTAAACAGGGTTAAGTCACACAGCTATTGTGTCATATTTGAACTCAGGTCCTCCTGACTCCAGGGCCAACACTCTATCCACCGTACCACATAGGTACCCTATTTTTCCTTTGCAAAATGAGAAAGATAGGACTAAAATCATTCATCCATCAAGAGAATTGAACAGTAAGAGATAGTAGTGTAGTGAAAAAGACACTGGACTTTGGAACCAGAGAATCTGGGTTCAAATTCCAACTCAGCTATCACTAAGCCACTCCTAGCTCAGACCTTTGTGGATAGCCTCCTCATTGGCCTCCTTGATTGCATCATTTTCTCTCTGATTTATTATTCATACTCACCTTCTTCTGAAGGCAGGTGTGACCATGTCACTCCTCTATTCAATAAACTTCAGTGACTCCTATTACCTATGGGATCAAATATGTATGTCTTTAGCTGCCATTTAAAACTCTTCACAGTCTGATCCCAAATTCCCTTTCTAGGCTTATTAGACATTCTTTACTATTCAACATTCTCAAAAATCCAATTAAGCTGGCCTCCTTACTATCCCTCAAACATGTTACTGTTATCTACCTGTGTTTTTGCACTGCTCCTGACAGTAATGTTCTCCCCCCCTCAGCTTCTCCCTTAAAAATCCTTGGTCTCCTTCAAGATATGCTCAAATATGAAACCTTACCTGAATTCTACCCCCCCCCCAATTTTAAGGACATTTTTTCCACCCCCAAAAAATTTCCTTGTATTTATTTTGAATATACCTGAATCTATATATGTTATCTCCCCCCACAGAATGCAAATTCCCTAAGGTCTGTTTCACATTTCGCTTTGTACCCCCATCCTGATTTTGTTGTTTTTGAGTCATGTACAACTTATCATGACCCCATTTGGAATTTTCGTAGACATTGGAGTTGCTTGTCATTTCCTTCCTTCTTACAAATGAAGAACTGAGTCAAAGAGGGGTAAGTGATTTGCCCAGAATCATACAACTACTAAGCATCTGAGGTCTCAGAAAGATAAATATTCCTGATTCCAAGCCCACCTAGCTGCCTTGGTCTCCTGGTACCTAATCAAAGCTTAACAAATACTTGTTGATTGGACCATCAACTATCCCAGCTGTTGCCTCAGTTCATTTATTTACAAAATGGGGGGGGAGGCACAAGGAGAAAGAGAATTGGACTAGATGATTGCCAAACTCTCTCTCAATTTAAATCCTCTGATCCTACAACTGTCAAACTACCACCTCCCAACTCAACACTGTCCCTTTCTCACCCCTCCCTGGGGGAAAATAATTTAAAATTCACCTCTAAGAGGCTGATCTGCACTACAAAGGGAAATGGGAAGAAAGAGAGACTCTGACTACATGGAAGGATTCAAATTGAAAATCCACTGGAGGCCCCTTAATAAAGCAACAGTTCAGTTACTTAGCTGAAAAAAAAAACCCTGAACAAAGCAGTGAAAATGCTCAATTACTCCTCAAGCTAAGGAAAGGAAACAGAGTCAGGGGAAACAAGGACAGGCTGGCAGACTCAGGCACAGTTGTGAACAATTCAATTCAACACAATATTTCTTAAGCACCTACTATGTGCAAAACTCTATTCTAGGTCCTGGGAATAAACCATCAGAAAATTAACAGAACCAGGGCTTCTATGGAGGTGAGGGACAGGGAGAGAAAGAAGAAATGAGATACTCTAGATAAGCAGACAGGAATGAAAGAAAATGAAGAAGGGAAGCCAGTAATAACAGCAGGGCAGGAGATTGAAGAGGAGAGAGGAATCAGGGAAAGTTTCATGAAAGAGATGGTCCTTGGAAAAAGTATTGGAAAAAGACCAGGATTGTGGAAAAGTGCAGGTGAATGAGGTATTCTGGTGAAGGAGTCAGCTTATTCAAATTAACAGGAACAAGAAACTGAATTAGAGGGAATGCCTGGAACAAATTGGACTGGAGCATGAGGTAGGTCCAGTGATGCTGACAAACTCCAAAATTTAGGTTCATTCCCCATAATGCATCTCTTCCTGATACTGAAATTCCCAAACTTGGTATAATTCACAGACACACACACACACACACACACACACACACACACACACACACACACACACAAAACTAACTCAAGGAACAGGAGCTTATTATTTTTTTCTCTGAAAATTCCAAATCAAATCTGTTTAAAAGGCTCCATATTTAGAGATCATCTAGTCCAGCATAAGTCAGAAAGAAGAAATGACTATCCAAAATTACACAATTAGCTAATTTGGCACCTGGGACAAAGAACACCAAACCAACTTTTTATCATGGAAAAGACCTTAGAGACAATATGGTTCAACTTATTTTACAGCAGAGGAAACTGAGATATGGAGAAGAGGACTGGCAAGTTCACAAAGTACTGTGAATCTGAGACAGGGGAGGTGGGGAAGACTGGGGTAGGACTGAACCAAACAGAAACTCACCTATGTCATATGGATATCACGTTTTGGCACACAGTAGATATTTAATAAATACTTATTAATTGATTCTATGTGCTAAACTGAGTTCTATCTTAAGATGCCAAAGGAGGGCGGCTAGATGGCGTAGTGGATAAAGCACCGGCCCTGGAGTCAGGAGTACCTGGGTTCAAGTCCAGTCTCAGATACTTAATAATTACCTAGCCGTGTGGCCTTGGGCAAGCCACTTAACCCCGTTTGCCTTGCAAAAAAAACCTAAAAAAAAAGATGCGAAAGGATTACAAGCGTTTTATCATTTCTTTAGATCAGGGATTCTTGGTCTTTTTTGTCATAGACATCTTTGGAAGTCCCATGAAACCTATGAACCCTTCTCAGAATGTTTTTAAATGCATAAAATACAATACACAGGATTACAAAGAAATACTTCCAATTGAAAAAAGTATCAATAAATTTCTATTTTTAAAGTTCACAGACTATAGTTGGAAGAACTGCTCTAAATTTTAACTGCCTGTGGGAAAGCCCCAGCCATCCTACCCTAGTTATAGCTCTATAAATAGCAAAGCTAGGCATCTTCTTACTGCACATAATAATCTCCTTGAGGATAGGGACTCTTCCCTTTTTTGTCTTTAGATCCCCAACACTTAACAGAGTGACCTTCCTCTTTGTGGTTGTTTGGCCATTTAGTCATATCTTAAACCTGATGACCCCATTTGAGTTTTCTTGGCAAAGATACTTTAGTGGTTTGCCCTTAACTTTTTTTGTAGATTAAGGCAAACAGGGGTTAAATGACTTGCCCAGAAACATTGTTGCTGTTGTTGTTCGTCCTTCATTTTCATAGAGGACTAATGGTATCACAAGGTCTCAATGGGCTCATGAATTGGATGAGAGCAAGGCAGAGTTGCCCAAAGTTGGCAACCTTACTTTCTCTTCCAGATCATCAAAATCCAGTAGCAGGACAAGAGTCAGGACAAATGCAATGGTCTGGGAAACACTGGGTGATCTTGGCATCTTCAATGTCTGACCAAGCTCTAAGCTGTCTACAGCACCTGCTTCAGTCACCTTCATGACCACTGGAACAAATTGTTCTCATCTGTTCATTCTGCTGGAATAAGTCTTGATATGCTTGTGGTAGTCAGCCCCTTCCCACCAATGGGTTTAAGACCTATTAATTACTTTGAACCTGGTTTAGCCTATCATCAGAGAGTTTTACCAGGATGTGGCCACTGTGCACGCTAGAGCTTCTTGGAGCCATAGTTGACAGTAGGGTGAAGGTGGAAACCAAAAATGGACATCAGCCCTTACATCATCAATCCCTCACATCAGGGATGCTAAATACCCCCACACACTCCTGCCAGAGTCACATAGCTAATAAGTGTCTAAGGGAGGATTTGAACTTGGGTCTTCCTGACTCCTGGTCAAGTCACACTGAATTGAATTGCCATTGATTTTGAGTTAAATATGTAATAGGAAGGAAGGCGCAAACTAAAAAGTGGAGGAAGTATGGTATAAAGTAGGAAAAGCAGAGGACTAGAAAATAGAAGACCCAAGTTCTAGTTCTGAAAAGAAGCTGCATCCTCTAAATCCAGTTCTAATAGTATTCCTCTAACATCATATGTGACCAAGACTGATTTGCTAATTAGTGCAATGGATAGAACACCAGTCCTTGAATCAATAGGACCTGAGTTCAAATTTGACCTCAGATACTTACCAGCTATCTAACGCTGGACAAGTCACTTAACCCTGTTTGCCTCAGTTTTCTCATTGGTAAAATGAGCTGGAGAAGAAAATAGCAAAACATTCCGGTGGCTGTGCCAAGAAAACCCCAAATGGGTCATGAAGAGTCATACATGACTGAACAACAAGCTCCTAACAGGGAAGGATCTGGGTCTAGCTTGAGGGTTCAGAGTCATAGGGATTCAGGGTCTTAGATTTAGAGTTGGAATGGTTCTTAGAAGTCCAACTTTCTCATTTCACCATTTTGGAAACAGGTTCAAAGTGATCTCCCAAGTACTCAAGGCAGGATTTGAACACAGGTTTTCCTGCTCTGAATCCAACACTATCCATGCCTCTCTAGAAGGAATCCTTTAAGGGGAATCTGATCTTGGATCCCCGGAGAATCTCCCTCAATCTCTAGGAAGCTCCCTGTTCCCAGATCCAATTAATGTTCTCCGGAGGGTCAAGCTGTATGACATTATTCCACCACCTTGTGGTCCTACCTAGAAACTGCACCTTCTTCACTGTTGCAGAATCACAGCTGGGGGGGGGGAGCTGCATGAACTTGTTTTCTTTATATTTTTTTTTAATAACTGCATTTCTCTCTTTATTTCTATGTATTTGATTTTATTCATTTAAAACTATATTTTAAGGAAACTGCCCAAAAAGGTCAATACTAAAAAAAAAAGTTGAGGAAGAAAATAAGCATAAATTAAGCCCTTACTGTGTACCCATACTATACTAAATTCGTTACAAATATTATCTCATTTGATCCTGACAATAACCCTGGAAGGGGGTGCTATTCTTATCTCCATTTTACTGTTGAGGAAACTGAGGCTCACAAGTTAGATAACTTGCCTATGTCAGTCAGTATCTGAAACTGGATCTTAATTCTGGCTTCTTGACTGTAGACCCAAGACTGGACCATCCAGCTACTACAAGCCCGATCTAAAGGGGTTGTAGGGTTATCGGTGGACATCTAACCCTAACCACTTCATTTTAAAAAAGACAGAAACTGAGGTCAAACAACTAAGAGACTTTCCCAAGGTCATAGAGGTCATAGGTTAGCAGAGTCAGAATTCAAACTCAGGACTGAAACCCACACTGAGTTCTGAAATAATGATAAACCCTTGGAAACCCCCAAATTTCCAAACAACTAAGGCCTCTCCCTTAGCACAGAGGCAGATCTCGAAAGCATCTCTATCCTTGTTGCAAGGTTTCCTGGGAAGGAGTCCAATACCCTAAACTAGGAAGAGAATGAGGATTTATAATCCATAATTAATGGCTTCAAATTCAAGTACTGCTTGGACTCAATCTACTTATCTGAGAAATGGAGCTGTATGTGACTCTTTTCTCTTAGCAACATGATGGTTGGGAAGCACCTGAGGCCATAGCTGGGTCTGGAGATAGGAAAATTTAAGAGTTGTCAAATTTAAATGAGGCCATGAATAAGAATCAATATGGCAGCTTTGCACTGTGTCAGCTTAGCAAGTCCAGAGATACTCTTTAGCTTCCATTCCATTTCCATCCATTTTTAAAATTTTATTTTATGGCTAATTTTCCAGCAAAATCCTTTATTTGTACAAGATTCCAGTTCAGCAGCCTAAAGCACATTCTTCTTGTCTTTGAATTTTATCTCTCTTTTTAATTAAAAAAAAAATCCTACTCATATAATTAGGTCAGCATAAAACATTCCCTTTCCCAAAGAGAAACTGCCTCCCAAATTAACCCCTCCCTTGTCCCAGAGACAGGAAGAAAAAAAGACTCTTTTGCTTTTGGGATATCCTCTATGTTTAGTGCCTTCATCAAGTCACTTAATTTCTTTGTGCCTCAGTTTATTCATTTGCAAAATGGGGGGGGGGTTGAAAAATAAAAACTTTTCACCAAATTGAATTAATCCCTAAAGGAGTTTGAAAGCCCAGAATTCCTAATAAAGGGGCTCTAAGTCCCTTGGATCATAGACTTTTAGAGGTAAAAGGCATGAAGAACACTGAAACCCAGAAAGAGGACTTCGTTTTCCCAAGGTCAAACGGTGAGATGATAAAAGAACTAGGATCCTTCTCTCCCATCAGCAAGCCCCAGGAATAGAGGGGGAAACAGGGACAGGCACTAGCACAAAGGACAGAGATCTTCCCTATTCTCCCTTCCCCAACTCTCTTCCACAGAGAAGGGGACCCTCAGGAACTCAGCCATTTCTTCAATCCTTTTAAATGTAGAAAGAATCCCTCTCTTTTCACCCCTCTTTATCTCTTTCTTTTCCCCCCATTTTTCCTCTCCCTCCCTCTGATCTGCTTCTCCTTTCCTGCCCTGTCTTTTTCCTCCCTCTCTTTCCTCTTTTTTTCTCTTTCTTTTCTCCTCTCTTCTTTCCTTCCGTCTCCATTTGCCTCCATGCCTTTCCTCTTCCCTTCTCTCTCTCTCTTTTCTTCTCCTTTCTCCCCTCCTTCTTCCTTTCCTCTTCCTTTTCTCCCTCTCCTCTCCTCTCCTCTCCTCTCCCAGACTCACCCAGGCCAATCTTAAGCAGAGCAGCAGCTTCTCACTGTGAAGAAGACACTGGGGCTAATTGACTGTTACTTCCTTTGATCCAATAATTGCCTTTCTCTTTTCTGCAGTCTTTCTTCTTCTCATCTCCCTCCACGCTCCTTCAGAACTCAGTCAAGGCCTCTAGCCTTTCCCCTCAACCTCCCAAATCCTAGGAATGGGACAGCTGGGCAAGTGTTGCCTCCACACACACCCCTTTTAGGTAGAATCAGGATGGCCCTTCTCACAAAACTTTCCCTCAAGGCCCTGTCAACAACTGCTTACCTCGTTAGAATTCTGGGCTTTTCTCAGAGAAAAGAAGAAAGAAGAATCATCTCTATCTCTCCGTGTGTGTGTGTGTGTGTGTGTGTGTGTGTGTGTGTGTGTGTGTGTGTGTGCGTGTGTGTATCTGTCTCTGTCTCTGTCTCTATCACTGTCTCTCTCTCTCTCTCTCTCTCTCTCTCTCTCTCTCTCTCTCTCTCTCTCTGTCTACTAGTTAGGGAGGGACTGAACCTTCTGATCTTGCCTTTACCTGAAGAATGACTGTGAAATGACCTCCTAGAGATCATCTAGTACAGTCCTTTCATTTTACAGTTAGGGAACTGAGACCCACAATGACTTAATTACCTGATAATATTTGTCCTTCATTCTTTTTCTTTATTTTTTTAGGTTTTTGCAAGGCAATGGGGTTAAGTGGCTTGCCCAAGGCCACACAGCTAAGTAATTATTAAGTGTCTGAGACCGGATTGTCCTTCATTCTTGAAGAAGACCCTGACATCAGGGAGGTGATGCCATGACAAGCACATGAATTGGATTGGAGTGGGAGGGCATTGTGCTAAGTCATCAGTCTCACTTTCTCCTCCAGAGCCATCTGGGTCCAATGGCCAGATATGAATCAGATGACTGGAGATGGTCCTGGATGCAAGACAATCAGGGTGCAGTGACTTTTCCAGGGTCACAGTAGCTAGTAAGTCAAGTGTCTGGGACCAGAATTAAACTCGGGTCCTCCTGACTCCAGGGCTGGTGCTCTATCCACTACACTCCCGAAGGCAAAGCCAAGATTAAAAAGCTTGTAGAAAGCCTCGATCACAATCTCATACCTCATTTGGGGAATGGTAACCTAGGAAACCTCCCGTTTTTCTGGGCTTACCCTTTTTTTGGAAGGTTTCAAGCCTCCTTGGATAAGAAATAGACTCCATTACCTAGCTGTGTGGCCTTGGGCAAGCCACTTAACCCCATTGCCTTGCAAAAACCTAAAAAATAATAGACTCCAGAAATTACTCTTCCAGGGTCACACGGGTATCATTCCAGTCCTCTATCACCAGCATACATTCCTCTATACTCAGCTGCCTCCCAGAGCAAGTACTGTCTGCATTCTGCCTTTTTCTTTCTTTTGCACCTGGAAGGGAGAGACTACATAAAACAGTGGAAAGAACCCTGAGGTGTTAGAGGACCTGAGTTCAAATTCTGACTCTGGCACTTATCACCTCTGTGAACCTAAATTGGATCACTTAACCTAAACCTCAGTTTCCTCATCTATAAAATGGACTTGGTCCAACTCTGAATCTATGAGTAGATTGTATTGATGGAAGTGCTGAACCTTCTATTCAGGGAAGCAAGTCTCAAATAAGGAAGATTTTTGCTAACTTGTCCAGGGATAGGCTTCACCAACGAAGTTAAGGAAGGAAATAAGCATTTATTATAGCCCTGCTATAAGAAGGCATGTATTAAATTTTTTTTAAACTAGAGTAGGAGGGATGGCACTGAGATAATCACATTCTCACGGATGTGTACAGCTTAAAGACTCTGACTAGGGTTTTTCCAGCATCTTCTTTGATGAATTAGGAACCTAAAAGACTCTAGTTTAGAAAGTTCCAAGCTTAGAAGATTACAGAAAAAGGAGGGAGTGCCAAACAAGAGAGAAGCCTTGGAACCCTCCAAAAAAAGGCTAAGCTCAGAAAAACAGGGAGGTTTCCTAGGTTACTATTCCCAATGTGGGATACAGAAAAAAAACAAACTAATCCATTAGAATCATTGAGAACCAAATAAGCTCATAGATCTAGAGTTTATAGGGACCTGTGAGGTCATCTAATCTACCACTCTCTTTTTCCAGATGGTCTGATTTGATGGGAGCCTTGGGGAGTTGTGGCTAGCCTAAAGCCATATTGGTAGAAGATGTTAGAAGGGAGTTTTGAACCCAGTCCTTTGACTGTGAAGCCTGGACTATTTTCACTGTGCCTCATGGACAATCCTGTACAAGAGCAGACTGAGGTTGGAATCTCCTACAGATTTAGCACTGGAAGGAACCTTAGCTAACCTAGACATGACATGCCTTATTCAAAGTCATGGAGCTGTAAAACAAAATTCACTATTTGAACCCAGATCTTTTGATCCCTTCCTACCTGAGTGACCTGGATGGCAAAATGGAAAGAGCACTGACCATGGACTTCAAAAAGCCTTAGTTCCAATCCTGCCTCAAACACTTAATAGATGAGGGACCCTGAGTATGTCTCTTAACATTCCAAACATCCTTATCATCTCTAAAAAGAGGAAGTTTGAAGAGATAGTCTCTGAGATAGCCAGCTCTACATCTAAATAATTCTAAGACAATATGATTCAAATTCCAAAGTACTAAACTGAGTCTTTGCAGAGCATCTTTGGAACAAAGGGGGGTTCCCATGACAGCAAGAATTTAGACTGTTACACCATGAAGGGACCTTGGAATTCATCTAATATAACCTATTAATTTTAAAGAAGGGGAAAAAAGAACTAGAAAGCTGTGCACTTGAAGCAAGAAGAATCAAATCCATCCTTGGATCATCTTTTTAAGAGTTAAGGAAGACGGGGGGTATGTGATATCATCAGGCTACTTTTGGGGATAAAATAGGAGTGTGGGGCTGGGGAGAGCTGGGGTACCCAGAAATTCACCTAGCATATACCTAGAGGGAAGAAATGGGCCATTTGTTCCTGCCAACTATATAGGAAGGTCAGCTACCTCTGAGATGTTGAAGAGCTTCAAAGACTGTCTCCTCCCTCTAAATCTTAACATCCTAGGACAATATACCTGCCTCCCAACCCTAGTTAAAGCTCTGGGATCAGCCTTCTGTCAAAGAGCCATCACTGCCACCCTGAAAGGAATAAACAAAGAAAAGGAAGATTATGCAAGGCTGGATTCAATCTGAAGACTGGCTCCTATTGAAAACAGAAGTCTGCTTTCATTTTGATCAGGGGTCTGATTTTTTGTTGTTGTTATTCTGTAAACAGTCTTCTTACACACATAAATGAAAAGGTGGGGGGAGGATTAGCAAAGTCTTCCCAATAAGAAATACTTAGGAATGCTCTCTTATTCTTTCATCCTCTTCCCCCAAGTGGCTAGGATGGCCAAGGCAGCTTTGCATCCCCACCCCCTCCAGGTTCCCAAGCAGAAGGGCTGCCAGGGTGGTGGCAGGGTTGTAGCACCCACTTCCTGGGACCATGCCTTCTTGCAACACTTCCTTCAAGCCAAAGCTGGCACCCAGCTCCACAAGCCAGATGTTTGAATTTTGTTAAGAGCGGCTTAAATAAAGCCTTTAAAACAATAATTCCCAGCCATCAAAGAGGCATTTCTCTTCCTGTCGTTGTTGTTGCAGGCACTGGTTTCTTTCTGACATACCAGAGAGATTTTTTTTCCAAGAAAAAAAGCAAAGAAAGAAAGAAGAAAATAACATTGGGATAGGGGAAGGAAGTAGAGAGAAATAATTTAAAACCACACACACATACACACACACACACACACACACACACACACACACACACACACACAGACACGCGTGCACGCACCTATCTCTGAAATTTTTCTATTCTTAGAATGGAAACTATTTCAGTGGAACAGATGAAGCCCAAACATTTTATCAAACAATTATCTCCATTTCACAAGCATACGTTGTGTGATGTATGTTAGATACTGGAAAGACAGAAATCAAATAGTTCCTGTCTTCAAGGAATTTCCAGTCTACTGAAGTTAGGAGAGGAGAACCACATGTTTGCATGTAGACTTTTACGCTATATACAAAGCAAATAGAAGCCAGGAGATCTGGAGTCCAAGGCCTCACTTCTGAGACTACCTGGGTGGCTTTTGGGATGTCATTAACTTCCCTGAGCCTCAGTTTCTTTATCTGTAAAATGAGAAAGTTGAACCTTCTACCCTGGAGTTTAACCACTTCTGAAGTCCCTTCCATCTCTAAATCTGACCTAAGTTCGAAACCTAGCTCTGCCAAAATACTAGCCTTGTGTCCTTTCCTCTTGGGGTCTGATTCTTTATGAATAGAATGAACAGGACCAACCAGGTATTCTTTATCTCTTCTTCCCAGCACATAGATCTTAGACAACTGACTGCTTGTGTTCTTTGAGATTCTCCCCAAGAAGTTGAAAGAAACACACAGAATGTTGTCATGGCCACAGATGCTCAACATATTGGAGATCTGGTGAAAACACATTCCTGTATCGATATAAATACTCCCTTCTCCAGGGCCAGGAAACTTGGATTCCCAGACTCAGAGACGGCTGGCATAACTGGAGGAACAGACCCTGTGTGGGGGAGGACCATGACTCAAATCCAGAGGCTCAAAGGAAGAGAGAGTCTCATTTTGGAATAGGTCAGGAATAAAAACACTTCTAAACTTAAGAGGTGAAGGCTGTAACCCAGAATTGAGCTATCCTCCCCTTAAACATCCTGAACCCCAATACTTAGCCAGAAGGCACACCAATACCATGTAGTGTCACCCACGATAGACCCCTCCAACTCTTCGATAGGTATGAAGCCTATCGGTAGCCATCAACTTGGTTTAACCCATCTGTAAGATGGTTTTACTGGAGTCCAAATGCTAGAGCTTCTTGGAGCCATAGGTAAGAGTTGGGTGAAGGCGGATACCAAAGGTGGATGAACAGCCCTGAAAAAGGCTTGGCAAGCTCCACACCAGAGGTTCTTGTCCTCCTGAACACCCCATACACTCTGTATTAAGCACCTATTTTATAACATACTTGATCCTAGGTTTTGATGATACAAAGACAGAAGGGAGAAGAATAACTATCTTCAAGGAGCTTACCTTCTCCTGGGGTATGTGTGTATATATGTCTATATGTGTGTATATATAAACATCCACACATATATAACGGATATGGATATGTTTGCATATGTGTGTATATGATATATATATACTATTGATATATACACTTATATGCATACACATAATGTAAACTATACACACAGAGAATAAAGATAAGGTTTTTTTCATGAGTTGGTGGTAGGTACTAGCAGCTGAGGGATAGTAGCAGGGAGGGAGTGAAGCTTGGTGCATGAGCTCAGTCTTGAAGGAAACTAGGGAAATGCGGATACCCCAAGTAAGCAAGTCTTTGGGAAGGTCAAGAGAAGGTGGGGGGAATGGCATGTATGAGAAGCCATAAGGGAGGGAGGAAAATAAGAGATAATAAAGTAGGAAAGGAATTTAAGGGCCAAGATTGAAGGGTTTTTAAATATTAGAAGAGTGTCTATTTTATTCTGGAGGCAATCAAGAACCTCTGGAGTTAGTTCCTTGAGAAAGGGAGCGATGGACAGATTGGTGCATTAGGAACATCACTTTAGCAGCTGAGTGGAGGAAGGAGTGAGGAAGAGAGAGATCTGAAGGAAGAAAACCAATGAGGAGACCATGGCAACAGTCCAAGGGAAGATGATAAAAAACTAACTTAGAGCAGTAACCAAGTATGTAGCAGGCAAAGATCTGAGAAATTTTAGAAATGGAATCATCAAGGTTTGGCATCTGCTGGATATTTGGGCATCAGAATCTGAGATGGTGAATTGGGGTAATTGAGAGGACTGCAGTGTCCTTGATAGATTCCAAAAGTCCCCAGCCTCTGGATCAATCCCAGCTACTCCACACTTGGCCTCTGAGCAGGTTCTCATCAGCCAGAGTTTTACCATGGTCCAAGAGAGGCTGACTCAGAAGGAAGATAATGGTGTTCTTTGAAGTGACCATCAGTAAGCACTCAATATTCCCATGTCCCTCTCCTCCAGAGCCTTGTTGCCTCCAAGATTTACCCATAGTCTCCTTCAAATTTTTTTCCACCCTAAAGTTGGTTGATGGGACACTGGTGGGATACTAGGGACATCGCCTAGATGTAGAGAAGATGTTTTTGTTATTGGTCAATTGTGTCCAATGCTTTGTGACCCCATGAACTATAATATGCCAATGCTGTCCATGGGGTTTTATTGGCAGAGATGCTAGAGTGGTTTGCCATTTTATTCTCTAACAAATAAAGGTTAAGTAACTTTTCCCAAGGTCACATAGCTAGTAAATGTCTGAGCCCAGAATGGAACTCAGACTGGAACTGAACTTCACACCCAGTGCTCTGAGTCACCTAGTTACCTACAGAATGCATTAGAGAGGCAGCTAGGTAGTGCGGTGGATAGAGCACCAGCCCTGGAGTCAGGAGTACCTGAGTTCAAATCTGGCCTCAAATACTTAATAATGACCTAGCTGTGTGGCCTTGGACAAGCCACTTAACCCATTGCCTTGTAAAAATCTTTAAAAAAGAGAGAGAGAATGCATTAGAGACCTTCAAATCATCAAGCGCAGAGGTGTCAAACTCCTGGCCAGAAGCCATATCAAAATCTCCCCAGTGTAGCTTGAACCAAATTACAATATAACTGAGAAATGTTTAACAAAAATAAATAAAATTTCAGTACAACATAGATAATATCAATATACGGTTCTCTAAGTTAATATGCACAAAATAAATAACAATACCATACAACACAGACAATGTTATTTGTATCTTTCTAAATCAATTTTAACAATTAACAATACAACATAATGGGGGGGGCGGCTAGGTGGCGCAGTGAATAGAGCACCAGCCTTGGAGTCAGGAGTACCTGGGTTCAAATCCGACCTCAGACACTTAATAATGACCTAGCTGTGTGGCCTTGGGCAAGCCACTTAACCCCATTGCCTTGAAAAAATCTAAAAAAAAAAAAACAATACAACATAACATAAATAATATCAATTTGTGTTTTTCTAAAGCAATATGCACAAAATAAACAAACACAATACAACATAAGGTTAATTAGTGGTTTTCTAAGTTAGTATGGTGCCAAGATAGATTAAATGACTGGTCCGGGATCACATAAGTAATAAAATAATAAAGTGATGATTTGAATCCACATCTTCTAGAGCAGGGACTGGGGATGTCCATATAAGATCTAAAAATTATTTGGGCTGGGGCTGTCGCGGCAACCTCAGGTGGGACTTGAAATTCAATCAATCTAGGATTTTTTAAGGGGTGAATGAATTAAATTCTTAACCAAATATAGCAGGCAAATGATGCTATAAATATCCAAATGGCCCTTTGCAGAAAAAGATCCCCCATCCCTGTTCTAGAACAACTTTTCAATAGACTCCACTGCCTTCCAAAAGGATAGCTCTCTGCAATCCTTCACTACAAGTTGGGAGTAAAAGTCAGCATGATACTCTGGAAATGGTGACGATTTTGAACTTGTAAGATCTGGGTTCAAATCTTATTGTAGCCACTGAAGACCCATGTGACCCTGAACAAGCAACTAAACCTCTCTGGACTCAGTTTCCTTACATGTAAAATGGGGGGGATTTGATGGTCCTTGAGGAAGGAACACAAGATTCATTCAGAGGATCAGTATTTGAATTTCTGGCACCACTTATTCCCTGGGTTAACTTGGGTAAAGTCACAAGATTTTAGGTTTCAGACATGGAAGGGACTTCAGATCAGCTAGCTAATCCATCACCATGAGGCTCAGAAAGGTGCAGTGACACCCTGCATCACCCAGCAAGAGCAGGATTCAAAAGCTCTCAGAAGAGAACATCTGATTTCTCTATTCTCTGACCTCAAAAGAGTGGAAGGGATAGAAGAAGGAGGCTTAGGGCTTTCCCTTCTAGATCAAAATCCTCTGAGTAGAAGGTGATGCAAGATGAGAGATAAGTAATCAAATGTTAGTCAATTCTAACCCTCTCTCCCAGCCCCTGCTTCTTATGTCCTCTGCCCAGATCTTCCCCATCATCTCTCTAATACCAAGGAGACCCTTGAGAGACTGAGGTTCACCCATCTTCTTTCCCTCTCCCCACCTTCTGCCCAAAATAATGTCTCTACTGACCATGGGTCCCTCTCTGTTTTCTTCTTCCTGGTGTGATTTGTTTCGGGCCCTAGACAGAGCTCTATACTTCCATTGTGCTCACTGTCCCCCTCAGGTTTCATTCCATCTTGAAGTTTGCTGCAGTTAAACATGAGATTCATTGTCAAGGTCAGCAGTGTTCTGACTGTGCTTGGAAGTCTGGCAGGGCTGCAGATGCTGTGGAAGCCCTTACACAGGGCTTTGGGAATTACTGGTTAGGAGACCTCTCAGACTGGGACAGTGCCACCCCCATCCTAAGTAGAGACCCATGAAGACAAGAAAGAGGAGGGAAGGGGAGACAGGGAAGGAAAGACTAGGTCTGACAATCTAACAGCTCCCTGAAGACAGTGGGGGGTAGACAAAAGGATCTCTCTCTCTCTCTCTCTCACACACACACACACACACACACACACAAAACATACACACAATGACAGAGCTCCTTCTTCATTCTGAACAAGGGAAGTCTCCTTGTAATGCAAGATCAAGACATAACGCTTCCCTAAGCAAGCAGAGGCAGGAAGGGAAGAGATCCAAAGGTGACATAAGACACTATCTCCTGGCTCAACCTCAAAGTCCTCAGGTGGAAGAGGAGACTCCAAGGGTCCGTGGATAGAGGAAAACATCTGGAGTCAAGATTTATCTTCAATTCATACCTCAGACACTGCCAACCTCTGGGATCTGAGCAAGTCACTTATCTTCTAGCCTTAGTTTCCTTATCTGTAATATAAAGACAATAATAGCTATGTGAAGGTAGATGGATGGCTCAGTGGACAGAGGGCTAGGTCTGGAGTCAAGGACCTGAATGCAAATCTGGCCTCACAAACTTAGCAGCTGTGTGACCTTGATCAAGTCACTTCACCCTGTTTGCCTCAAGTTCCTTATCTGCAAAATGAGCCAGTGAAGGAAATAGCAAATCACTCCGGTATTTTTGCCAAGAAAATCCCAAATGGGATCACAAACAGTTGAACACAACTAAACAACAAGAACAAATACCTATAGGGGGCATAGCTATTATTTCCCAAGAGAACAGAACCTCCCTGAAGATAAGGACTGTGTCTTTACATTTCCATTTGATTCAACAAATATTTGTCATGGTTTTTCAGTCATTTAAATCTGACTCTGGGATTTTCCTTGGGATCCATTGGCTGAGATACTGAAGTGATTTGCCATTTCATTTTACAAATGAGAAAACTGAGGCAAGCAAAGTTAAGTGACTTGGTCAAAGCCACTTAAATGTGTGAGGTCAGATTTGAACTCACAGTCTTCCTAACTTCTATCTACTGTGCCACCTACATACTCTAGCAGAGATTTATTAAGCACTGATTCTGCCATGAGCTTGGGGATACAGAACCAAAAAAAGAGCATCCTCTTTCTTCAAGGAGTTTATGTTGGGAGGAACCTCCAAGAACGGGGGGCTTTCCCTTGTCTCTGTAGCTGAGTTGCCAACAATGGGCTCTGCATCTAGCTGGTGCCCAAACACTGTTGCGGGTCACAGAAGCTGGCATAAGAATAGTTCAGGAAGCACAGATCTAGGGCATCAAGACACTTGGGGTCTGGTTTTCCTGTGTCTAGTCACCTCTTTTACGTCCCCTTAAGATCAGAGACCATTTTCCATTCTATCTTTATATTCCTAATCCCTAATATGATGTCTGGCACACAGTAGGCATTTTAAAAGGACTGGTTGATTTATTGACTGATAGACTGTTTGATTGACTTTTTTATTGACCCTTTTATGATCAGGGTCCAGGCTTTCATGCTCCAGTGGGTGTATATTGGTGTGAGAAGGGGGAGGCTGAAGCCTGAAGCCTCTCCAATCCTCTGGCCCCCCACCATGAACCTCAGCTCCCCCACACACCCCTTAGCCATCCTCCTCCTTCCACTTTCCCCAGCCTGCTCCTTTATGCTGATGAGAGCTGTCCATATATCTCCAAGTTTGACTCATTTTTCTCCATAAATCTAGATCTTCCATCCTCCTGTTTGATTTGTGTTCCTGAATTATCCATGAAATTTTCAAAGGCTTGGTGAACATCAAGCGTCAATGCTAGGGCAGGGCTGACTGGGCTCAGAGGAGGGGCTAGCACAGGGGAGAGACAGGATACATGGTGGAGGACAAGCAGAAGGATGGCACCAGCAGAGGCTGACCATTTTCCAACCTTCCCACCAGCATCCAGTCCAGTAAGGGCTAGCCCAGGCAGACAAGATTGGAAGCAGGAAAAATCTAGTTAAAATTTTGAGATTGAAAAAGGGGTTGAACATAATGGCTTCATAGTTTTAAGACTGGGAGGAATCTCATGGTTATTTACTCCAAGTCTTTCATTTTACAAATGGGTAAACAGAAGCCTGGAGTAGTGAAATGATGTGCATCCAGCTAGTGAGTGTCCCAATAAGGACTCAAACCCTTATGTGACTCTTTCCACTAAATTGCCATATTCTTTTGACTTAGTTTTCTCCTTCCTAACAAACCACTTAAGTCATTCCAAGGACAGGTGGCATGACCTCCTTTCTATAGGTATTATTGTTCCTATATTACAGGCAAGG
This sequence comes from Macrotis lagotis, assembly GCF_037893015.1. Classification (NCBI taxonomy): domain Eukaryota; kingdom Metazoa; phylum Chordata; class Mammalia; order Peramelemorphia; family Peramelidae; genus Macrotis; species Macrotis lagotis. The sequence goes on along the minus strand of NC_133662.1, from coordinate 233,086,759 downwards.
AAACTAAGGCTAGGTAAGTAACTTTCCCAGAGTCACACAGTTTGGGAATATCTGGGGTATGACTTGAAGCAAGATCTTGAATCTAGGTATTTAATCTTAGGCCACATCCCCTCCCCAAGACATCCTGGGAACCTGGAGCCAGGAAGGCCAACCAGCTCTGATTCAGACATGTGATAGCTCTATGTTCCTGAACAAGTCACTTAACTCATTTTCCTCATCTCCAAATATTGATTGGAATCATGTATGTAAAGCCAAACCTGTCAGCCTTCCTTAAATGTTCTAATGCAATAGTACCCTCCACTCCCCTGCCTTTCGGCCCTTGCACTGGCTGTTTCTCATGACCAGAATGTTCTCCCTTCTGACCTTGGCCTCCTGACTTTTCCTCAAGACTCAGCTCAAATCCCACCTTCTAAAGCAGGCGATTCCTGGACCCTCAGCTGCTACTGTGGGCCCCTCTAAGCCTCCCTTGCATCTATCTAGCCTGTATTTATGTTTGAGGTCACTCCCATTAGAATGTAAACTCCTTGAGGACAGAGATAGTTTTTTTTCTTTACCTTTGCCTCCTCTCCGCCACCCAGCTATGACACTTATACCTGGTGTTTAGCAAATTTTTAATAAATGCTTATTAAATAAATAACTTATTTTTAAATATTAATGGGGGCAGCTAGGTGGCACAGTGGACAGAGCACCATCCCTGGATTCAGGAGGTCCTGAGTTCAAATCCAACCTCAGACACTGTGTGGCCACTGTGTGGCCTTGGGCAAGTCACTTAACCCCATTGCCTTGCAAAAACCTAAAAAAAACCTGTTCATGATAGCATTTTTTTTCATCACCTTCATTTCCAGATATATCCCTCCCACTTTCCCTTCAACAGAGAATCTAGTCTTATAGGAAACAATATTAAAGGTAAAAGGAATTCAGCAAAATCAACAAATCAGCAGAATCTGATGGTGTATACTAAGTTCTAAACCCATTACCTTCTACTTCTGTAAAGAAGGGAAAGAAATGGTTTTTCTTTTTCCTTCTTTTTTTTTGGAAATGTATTTATTTTTTCCAATTGCATATAAAGATAGTTTTCAACATTCATTTTGTTATAAAATTTTGATGCCCTAATTTTTTCTTCCTCTCTCCTTCCCATGCCCCCTCCCCAAAACCAACAGTAATATGATATAGGTGAAACATATTTCCACTTAAATCAATGTTGGTGAAAGAAGAAACAGAGCAAAAGAAACCCCAGGGAAAAAAACAGGAAAAGAAAAACAGGAAAAAAATAGAACAAAAGAAAACCCAGGGGAAAAAAAAGAAAATAGTATGCTTTGATCTGTATTCAGACTCCATAGTTCTTTTTTCTAGACATGGGTGGCATTTTCCATCATTTGGAATTGTCTTTGATAACTATATTGCTGAGAAGAGCTAAGTGTATCTATAGTTGATTATAGGACAATGTTGGGGCTACTGCATACAATGGTTTGGTTCTGCTCACTTCACTTACTATCAATTCATGTAAGTCTTTCCAGGTTTTTTGGAAATCTTTGCTCATTGTTTCTTATAGCACAATATTATTCCATTACATTTATATATCACAGCTTGTTCAGCTATTCCCCAATTAATGGGCTTCCCTTCAATTTCCAATTCTTTGCAACTACTTAAATAGCTGCTATAAATATTTTTTTACATGTAGCTTCTTTTCATTTTTATGATCTCTTTGGGATACAGACCTAGTTGTGGTATTTCTAGATCAAAGGGTAGGTACAGTTTGATTGCCCTTTGGGCATAACTCCAAATTGCTGAGATGCTTTTTCTTAACTCTTCTCCAGGGGTCAAACACCATTATTACAATTACCAGACGTTCAGTTTGGGATGTTTTGTTCTTTCCATAGGCATAGCTGTTAAACTCAAGTTATCATTATCATTGCAGGAGATCATGCCACCCTCCAGATGGGGGTGGGGGGGAGAAGGGAGGCCTGACCACTGCTACAGCTCTCCTTCTCCTTACAAGAGAAGCCCACCATCCTTTGCCCTCCCCTCTCTCTGATTCATTAGAGGGAGTGGGAGTCCCTATAGCCCTTCCTCGCTTCAGATAGCCAGTCCCTCTCCCAACAAGTGATTTTGAGCCCACTTCCTACACAGACTTGAAAAATGGTCCTCTCAGCGTCTTAGCAAGAAAACACCCCAGGGGGTCGCGACCCCTCTCTGCTTTATGGAAGACATCCATCCCAGACGTGAGAGCTTATACACATCTACATAATAAGCTCCCCACGACCCAAGCAGCTCTCGCCATCTCTCACCAAGCCCGGCCCAGGCGGCTTTTCTTTCTTTGAATCGAAAACATCAATCGGCAAGCCTGAGCCTTCTCTCTCTTCCATTTCTCTGCCCCCTAAAGCCCCAGGACCGCGGGGCCCTGCGTCTGAGCCTGGACCAGTGGGAGGATGCAGAGAGGGGGAGGGGAGAGATGTGGGAGGATGCGAGGGATGCAGGGATGCAGGAAGGATGCAAGGGGCCTCTCGGATCCGAGCTGCCTCTCCAGCCCTGGCTCTGGCTCCAGCCTCTCTTGCCCTTTAATTATCAAGGGAATGTGGGGAGGTGATATTCTCCTCTTCCCCCTACCCCCCACCCCCACCCCCTGCACAGCTCTAACAATGCGGCTTGATCTATCTCCACTGCTGCCCCCACCAAGAGCTCTCGCCAGAATATTTGTCCATGTAATCGTCCTCTTCTCTAACAGGCACTCCACCTGAATAATTCATAGATTGCCAGGACTGAAGCTGCAATGGAGGAAAGAGAGGAGAGGCGGATCAAGAGATGGGCTGGCTTTGGAGGAAGTCAAGGATCAGAGAGAAGAGAAGAAGAGAGAGAGGATGAGGAGGGAGAGAGAGAGAGTGAGGAGAGATCCTCTCCCCTCAACTAAGCCTCTACCCAGATGGATCTTGCTCATCACACACACACACACACACACACACACACATTCTTCCTGTCAAAGACCCCTCAAAGAGGGTTATGAGCTGCAAGTTTGGATAAGACAATATGATACAGTGAGAAATGACAAAGACATGGGTTCAAATCTCATTTTAAGGTGATAAAATGCTGGATTTCTCTAGGCATTGGCTTCCTATTGTGTAAAATTAAACTATCTGGCCTCTGAGATGCCTTTCAGCTCTAGATCTGCGATCCTGAATCACTTCATCTCCCTGAGCCTTAGTTTCCTCATATGTAAAATGAGGGGTTGCAATAGATGCCTCTGAAAACTGGCTCTAGGGGGGGATGATGTCTCCTCTGTTCAAACCAACAGCTTCTATCCTCTTCAAAGCACTAAGCTGGCCCTCAGGAGAAATACAAAGTTTAGGTAAGAGGCTGCTCTCCTAGAGATTACAGTGTAGGGAAGAGATAAAATCATTGCTAGGATTTGTCCTGATCCTACTCATGTCTCTGTATCCCAACACCAAAACAGTGCCCAGAATATAATAAACTCTAAGTGAATGAGAAGGGTGTAGACCATCAAAAACAGAAAATAAAATTATTGAATCCTAAACTGAATTTTTTTTCTATTGAGGGCACCCCATTCTTCCAGTCTTTCAGGATCATAATATTATATTGTTCCTACTTGTTTCTCAAACCATTTATTTAATCACTTGCCAACTCAGATCATTTTTAACTCTACAACATCACTCTTCCAGCCCAGGACATACTTGCAAGTCTAATCCCATTCGAGAAGTATAGAATCTCAGTTTCATTTGACCTAGGCCCTCCTTGGGTAATCTAGCTGGCCTTCCCCCACCCTTCTCCCCTCCAGAGTTCATTGTATTGATGCCAAACTTAGTGGGGACATGCTATCACTAGATAGAAAGATGTGTGTATCTATACATATGTGTATCTAATAGCTGTGTGTATATATCTATATACATAGTTCAATACATATATATTTATATATATAAACATATATATTATATAATTTGTTATGACTCAGAACTCCAAAGCTCAAGAGATCCACCAGGCTCAGCTTTCCCAACATTTGGAATTAGAGATGTGTTCAACCACATATGACTGTCCTTTTTTCTAGACACCTGCCTAATTCACCTTTTGCCTGGACTGATGCAATAACATGCTAATTGGTCTCCTTTCCTCATGTCTTTCCCTGCTCCAGTCCATCCTCCATACAACTGCCAAAAAGATTTTCCTAAAGTTCAGATCTAGATATGTCACTCCTCTGCTCAACAAAATCCAGTGGCTCCCAACTATCTGTAATATCAAATATAAACTATATAGTCTTTAAAGCCTTTAATGGCCTGACCCCAACTTTGCTTCTTATTACACACCATCAGTTACTCTATAATCCAACCCCACTACTGGTAGGGTCCAGTCCCACATGCCTAAAATGATTTCCTTCCTTTCTTCCTTCATAAAACCTTTCCAAACCCCCTCTAATTATCTCCTTCTCTCCTTAATTATCTTCTACTTAACGATCTCATATTTATTTTGTATATGCATGCATACATGTATGGATGGATGGATGGATGGACAGATGATTGATTGGTTGATTGTTTAGTCATTTTCAGTTGAGTCTGACTCTGTGTGATTCTATTTGGGGTTTTCTTGGCAAATATTCTGAAATGGTTTGCCATTTCCTTCTTCAGATCCTTTTACAAATGAGAAAATTGAGGCAAAGGCATTTAAATGACTTACTCAGGGTCAAGGGCTAGCAAGTTTCTGAGGTCAGATTTGAAGTCAGGAAGAAGAGACTTGATATACTATCCACTGTACCATCTACCTGTCCATGCACAATGCACACAAACGCATACATGCATGTTGTATATTATGTAGATATGTATCCAAGTACTACCTATGTGTCCAGAGAGGCACTTATGCACATGTGATGTATTTATTAGAGTGTTAGACTTGTGAAGACCTAGACTCACGTCCCATCTTAGATACTTACCTGCTGTTGGATCCTGGGCACATCTACAAATTTTGTAGATATGATCCACATTGAACAAACAAGTTTCCTCAACTAATCCATACACCTCCCTTGAGTTACATCGCTCCAACTGATCCAATGACTTTCAAGGACATTTGATTCAATCAAGGACTTTTCACACAGTCTGAACCCTACGATAGATTGGTCCAGTAGAGATCAGTTCTCACGTGACAAAAGTTTATCTGGTCAGTGGTGTGATTTGACTGATTAACTCAATGGACCCTCCTCTTGATACTGTATGATCCTGTGACCCCATCCCAAATGGCAGAACAGCCATAAACATACCATTCTATGAAGCTAGGAAGGAGGGAGTCACTAGAGATTTGGAGTTGAAAGGAAGCTTAAATAGCACAAATCTAACCCCCTTGTTTAACAGAAGAGGAAACTGAGAAGAGGTTAGCTTACTTCAGTATGATCACATTAGGGGTGAATAGCAGTCAAGATTTAAACCCCAATCACCTGGTTACCCTATTCCTTCTTTCTGCTCCCTAACTTTCTTATTACTCCAAACTACATCACTACCATCCCAATCTGAAGATAAAGAAATCAGACAGCAGGACCCAAATGAAACTAAATGGGCAACTTTAAGGGATAGAGTGTTACAATTCTCTACCTGTCCTATATTCCCTTCCATTTGGATTCTCAATGGATTTTGATTTAGCAGGATTCAGACTATGTTTACTGCTGGAGACCTAGGAATATCCCATTCTAGGGAGATGAAGCGGGAAGAGAAAGCAGGGTGGGGGACAAGAAAGAGAATGGGGATAGGGATTCATTCAATTTCTAGAAAAGTGAGAATTTAGCAAAAATTGGCAGCTATGATCTCCCTCCTCTCCCTATTCCCTCCCAGAGGAATCTTGGTAAGTGGAACTTGTAGAAATGGAGGCCTCTCATAAAACTAATTAAAAGGCACTTGAAGCTCACTCAACAAGCACTCCCTTCACTCCACCAATCACTGTCTCCCAGGGGTATATGACAGGCACACCTTTGCTACCAGGAGGAATGGATCTTCATCAGTCCAGACCCCTTGAGGACCAATGATAACAATAGGAAGATATCAGAACCATCCTCACCCTCCCACACCTCTAAAGTTCCCAGCATGAAGGGCAGAGGGGAGACTCCCCCAACCTTCACCCACCATCCAATGCGCAGCTCATGAAGAGAAATAGGAAAGCAAGAACAAAATCCAAACAATTCAATTCAGCAAAGATATATTCAATTTATTAAAATGTATTCTACATGTTGAGATTTGTACTAAATTCTGGGGATATATATCAAAGAAGTACTATTTCCTGAGTATCAACTGTCCTGTTTTTGTTATACCAATATAAGAGGATCAGAGAGGTAGACAGGTCAGGATGTCAATCAGCTACTGAATCAGCATGCTTACAACTAGCTCCCCATCTATTCACGTTAGGAAAATGATTTTTCCCCTTCAAAGATATTTACTCTCCTTCACTTTTTTTAGTTATGACTTGCTTTTCTTTCTTTCTTTCTTTTTAGAGGCAATAGGATTAAGTGACTTAGACAGGGTCACATAGTAAGTGTCTACAGCTCCTCCTGCCTCCACTGTGCCACCTAGCAGCTCCATGACTTGCTTTTCAAAGACCAAACCCACAAATAAAATAGAAAAATAAAAATAGCCTAGTTTTCTTTTTTTCTTAGCCTAGGATGGTTTCTTATTGATTTGAAATTAAATCTAGGGTATCTGGATTCCAGATTCATTGCACAGTTCAGTACTGCTCAGCCACTTTGCTCAACTGTTCTAAATTAGCTCTAAGCCCCCACATTCAGTCTGAACCAAACCTTTCCTCTTTCCAGAACACACTCTCTTCTTCCCCTTTAATAGCCTTATGTATTAACTAAGATATACAACATAAAGCTTTGAATTTCTTTCAATCACTACTTTATCACATTTGCTGACTTAAAATAATATTCACAGCAAAAGTTAACACTTCCCAAGCCTATCAGCTTAAATTGAATCAATGCCAAATATATTCTCCAGAGAGAGAGGAAAAAAGGGTGAAGGGAGAGGGAAGAGGATCATCCATCTCCATCCCTGGCTGGGGCTGGATTAATGGGTCAGGATTGATCCAGAAGACATAGGTTGAAATATCCCCCCACCCCCATTCAGGATCTCTCCCAGCTGCTCTCAACTCCCAGCATCCCCATGCCAGGGTCTCATCTCAAGATAACATCTGCTTCCTCCCTGCTCTGGCTTGCCTCTTTACAACTCACTTGCCTGGCTTTTGTGTCCCCTGCCTATGGGTCTTCAGGGTCAGCAAGCCACTAAAATAAGGGGAACAGATTTGTTGACAGGTAAAAATCCCTTCATGCTCAACACTGTGCTGGAGAAACAAAGAAAATCAAAGATTGTCTCTAAGGAGCTCACATCCTAATAGGGGAGTCAAGTATGAAAATAATTAGGGACATACATATACATATCCATAAACATGTGTGAATATGTATACAATATAGATATATGTATATATGCATACAAACACACATATGATGGAAGATAATACCAAGGGGCAGTTAGGTGGCACACTAGCTCTAGTCAGGAAGACATGAGTTCAAATCTGGTCTCAGACATGTAATAACTGCCTAGCTGTGTGACATTGGACAAGTCACTTAACTCCATTTCCTGGGGCAGGGGGGAGATAATCTCAGAGAAGAAGGCCCTAGCAGCTGGAAGGACAGAGGAAAGCCTGCCTGCAGAAGATAGGATTCCAGCCATGTCTTGAAGGAAACCAAGGAAACACGATTCCTCAAGATCTTTTAATAAGGGGATATGATTGTTTCCTGTGATCCCAGGAGCTATAGGGTCATCAAGCCTCTTTTGGGCTTGATGGACACTCATCTATCAGGTTGTAATATGAGAAATTGTAGGGTGGGGGAAGGAGGGCCGATTAACTCAAATAAGACAAAATTAACAGGAAGCAATAAAACTGCATCGATATGGAGATTGATAGGCAATCCACAAGGGAAGCAGCCTTCCCAGAAGTTCTCTTTATCTCTAAATGGTCCGGCCCTTGCCAGGGGAAGGCCTCAAGATGTCTTCCTCAAGTTAGAGGACAAATCCTTTGATGAAGAGGTTTACAACTTTCCCTTAGTATTTTACATCTAAACCCTAGCCTGGATTCTGGAGGTAGGCGGGAATTATATAAGGGAGGAAACCTTAGTGCTTTTCAGAGAAAAGAAGTCTCAATAATCAGCATTTTTAGATGTAATCTGTGATTTCATTGGCAAAGGAAACTAACTCCCTCTTACCATACAGAACTGGCCTGCCTGAGAACTTATTGAGTTACTAGGGACTCTCCTAAGATGTGACCTCTCCATGGTCATATAGCCAGTATGTGTCAGAAGCTGAACTTGAACCCAAATCCTCTAGTACAGTGGAAAGAGAAGAGGCATGAGGAGGATCTGGGTTCAAAATTCCACCTCTGTGTGACATTGGGCAGGTCACTTAACCTTTCAAGGTCTTAGTTTTTCTCATCCATAAAATGAGGGAAGAGTGAGGTTGGACTCAATGACCTCGTGCTGCCCTTCAGGTCTGGCACTATGGTCCTATAACTTCTTAGTTGTCTTCCAACTCTCAGATGTGGGTGAGTCAGTCCATGACAGGCATGAGCTTCTACTTTCTTGTCACTTAAAATCTAATTGAGAGAGAAAAGGCTTATAAACAGATTAATACAAGTCAAAGAGCATTTACTTAATACCTATTATCTGCCAAGTATTGTGATAGATGTAGAGGTTATGTATAAAAATATCAATTTACTTATATTTAAATATAACATCAGTTAGATGATACATATCATACCATCACAGAATCTTGGAAGGGACCTCAGAGATAACTAAGTCCAAGCCATACCTGAACAAGAATGCCCTCTACAACATGACCCGACAAGAGGTCATCCAACTTTGCTTGAAGATCTCCATGATGGGGAACTCACTACCACTTAGGAAACCCATTCTTCTTACTGGTAGTTTGGAGGCATAAAAGGAATGGAAGAATGGAAGGTGGAATTCAGAGGAGGAAGAAAGCCTTTGTTGATTAGAAAAGTTTAGGATAAGATGATGAAAGGAATTGAGACCCAATCAGTACAGCCTTCTACCCTCCCTTGTAGCTTGGACCCAGAGGTGCCCATGGATGCATCAAAGGTAATGTATCCAGCTGCTTACAGAGTTATTTCTCCTGTAGCCTCAGTGGGGAGATAAGCCTCCTCCAGTCAGATGAAAGAGTGGACACTGCAGGCTCCCCAAACCACCTACAAATAGTAATTAAGAGGAAGCCTCTGGCAGCAGCAGCTCCAAGAGCTAGCAATTCTGCAGAGAGTGATTCAACTAACTACCCCTCTTTCTCTCTCTCTCTTTTTTCTCCTCTCCTTTCATTCATCTTCCCTCTCTCTCTTTCTCCTCTTTCTTGTCTTTCTTTGTCTCTGTTTATCTCTGTTTCTCTGTCTCTTGCTGTCTCTGCCTCTCAGTCTCTCTGTCTTTCTGTGTCTCTGTCTCTGTCTCTCTCTCTCTCTCCTATCTCTGTCCCATTTTCATTTCTCTCTTTGTCTCTGTCGCTAACAATCCTCTCTCCTTTCTGTTTCTCTTTCTGTCTTTGTCTCTCTCTGTCTCTGTCTCTCTGTCTGTCTCTCTCTCTCTCCCTTTCTCTGTCTCTCTGTGTCTCTATCTGTCTGTCTCCCTCCATCCCTCCCTTTCTTTCATTCTAGGCTGCTCAGTTCTCAGCCACAGTTAGCAACAAGCAGTGTCCACCCACACCTCATTTGCCTTCCCCATGCCTTTGGGCACAGTCTTTCAGTGGGTTATTAGGAAAAGATCAAGGAAGCCTACACCACTGTTAAGAAGTCCAAAGTCTAAAGAAACAGTCGTTTTCCCCAGCCCTATTGAAATTTCTTTAGTAATAGAAAGCCAGGACTCCCGTATACATGAAAATATATTAAAGAACAGCTAAAGGGAAAGATTTCCTAAAAGAAAGGATATCTGAAGGAGAAAATTGGACAGAGTGAAGCATGGGCAGCCAATAGCTTTCACAGAAGTTCCATGAAAAGTTGGGGAGGGAACTCTCTACTGAGGTCTATTTCCATAAAATGAAGGCAATGTTACAATCATCTCACCAAGCAATTGAAGAAATATTCTATTCTCTAGTCTATGACCCTCCCACTTGACAGAAAATAACATTAAGAACTAAGAGGCTAATAAGTATTAGAAACAGAATTTGAACCCAGAGTCTAGGACTCCCAAGTCAGGACTTTTTCTATTAGATGCCCCTCTTCATCTTGCCTATCAGTTGATTTCAAATTCCTGGCAGCTTCAAAGATGAATTTCAATCATCCTAGCTAATTATAGAGAACATTTAAAAATATATTATGGCAGTTTTGTGAGAGAAAGTACTTTTGCTGAACTAAAAAGCAAAAATACATCAGTATAGCAGGGACTCTCTTGACAGTAGATGGTAAAAAAGTTGAACTGTAGGTCTTTCAGACAAACCTCAGAAAGGAGTCATTTTAAAAACCTAAGAGAAGATAGTTAACTTCCCTTGCCCCCAAAGTGATGTAGGTATTAAATGGCACAATGACCATACATTCCTCCCAATTTGGGTATGAATTGTAGGCAGGGAGAAGCAGTCAGACCCCTGTGCCAGAACACCAAAATGTAGAGCCTTGGTGCCAACAACCAAGCTAGTGAAAATAGGAAATTATTAGATGGCCACTTTCTCTCCCGATAGCCACATTCTAGGTAAGAACTTCTTGGCCCAGCTCCTTTCTCTCCCAATGACATCCCAGTAACAGCTTCAATGGTATGCCTGTCTTGGGGTTCTCTGTCTACCTCACGTAAGGTTTTGTGTCCTAAGAAATGATTCTCTCTCTCTCTTGCTCTCTCTCCCTTCCTTTCCCCCTCCCATCTTCTCCACCTTTCTCTCCCTTCTTTTTGACGCCCCTTCTCCATTTAACCTCCAATTCATTTTTGGATGCTCTTGTCCCAAAAATCTAATTGCTAATTACTGATCTGAACCTAATAGCCAACCTAAATCTTTCATTTTCAAGTTTATTCCTGTTTTCTTTCAATTTATCAGTAAAGGCAGAGGGCAGCTGGATCCTGAGAGCCCCTTTTTGGCTCTGGTTGGATCAGCTTAAATCATTTCCTCCAATTATATTTAAGAATAAAATCTTGAAATTTATAGCCTTAGCAGGTCCTAGCTGAAAGCAGTCCTTGTTCCTAGAGTTGTTATGCAATGGAAAGAGATCTGAAGTCCAAAGACTTAGGTTTGAATCCTGGCTCTGTCACTTGTTACCTGTATGACTATGGGCAAGTGACTTAACCTCTTTGGGCCTTAGTTTCCTTCATCTCTAAAATAAGACTGACTTATAGTCATTTGTTTTCTAAGATCTCTTCTGCCTCTAAGATCCTGTGATCCTATCATCTTCCATCTTCCCTTTCCCCAATAACTGGACCCTTTCTGTTTCCTTCAACTCCCTGGTTCAAATGGTTCCATTCTAGGATTTCATGAGGCCATGTATGGTGCCCTGGAGACAGGGAAGCAGGTGACTTAGAGTCAGGAAGAGCTGGATTCAAATCCAACCTCAGATATTCACTAGTTTTGTGATCCTGAGCCAATACACTAAATCAATCCAAGCCTCTGTTTTCTTGTCTATAAATTGAAGGTGTTGGATTCAATGATTCGTAAGGTCCTTTCTAGTTCATGATCTCCAACTTGACTCCAGTCCTGGGATAAGTGCATGGGGTAGGAAAAATCCTTGGGACTTTGAGTGATGAGAAGACAAGATTAAGCTATGAAAATATAATCAGAAATTTCTATAGGATGATTGGAAGCTCAGAGGAAAATGACTCATGTCCCCATCTCCTGGATGGACTAAAGGACAAATGACCATGCTTCAGTCTCTAGAAGCCCTAGATCTATCCTGGCCTCAATCATACCATTCCTCCTTTTCTGTGTCATGGCCTGCCAAGCACCCCTTGTTCTCATTACCACAAATCCACACTTATTTCTTCCCAAATAGTCATGATATGTCTTACTCAACAGTGAGTCCATGGGGCAAGACTGCCCCCCATAGGCTACTGGAGAGTAGGTGACTTTCTCTAAAAAAGTCTGAGAATTCTCAGGTGGAAAATAAGGCTCCTATGTTTCAGTATTTGATGGCAAATTCAAATGAGGTGAAGAATGAATCCAGTCCTGACTCATGCTCCTACTATTGAGAGGTGCAAGAGAAATTAAGGATCAATTAGTCTCCTCATTTTGCAGAAAGGGAAACTTAGGTTAAGTGGTTTGCCTAGGGTCACATAGACGGTAAGCAGCTGTCAAGATTGGATCTAATTCCACATTCAGTGCACTTTCCACTATTCTACATTGCCTTTCTCAAAAGAAAAAAAACAGGCTCAGTACCACATATGCATTACCTTGCAATCATTCTTCATTCCCACCCTTTCCAGTCCACAAATTCTCAATCTTTCTATAATCCAACAGTCATCCAATCAGCACTTATTAAGTGCCTTCCCTTATTATCTGCCAGCCACTGGCACTGGCACTGGCCCTGGAGTCAAAAGATCTCAGCTTAAATCCATATTTTTCCTTGTCTGTGATGAAAAAATTGAACCAAATTATCTCTAAGGTCTCTTGTAGCTTTACATGCTATAAACCTCAGGCTAACCCCCAGCACTATACATTCCCTCTTCCCCCAGTCCTCAGTCTCTACCTGCCCCATGAGTCAATGGTGGAGAGAGATGGAAGGATTGGGGGCGGGGGGCAGGTTGAAGAGTCTTCAGGTAAAAAAAAGATGAGAAGATAGTTCTAATCTTCATTTCTCTGTGGACAGAGATTTAACTTCAGTAGGACATGGACCCTGTATCCCTCTATTTCTCTTTTCCCAAAAACAGGGAATAGACTTCCTGAATATTCAAAATAATTAAAACCCTGGCTTCTAGGTGTGCATTCTCCTTTTCCCTACACACACTTCAAAAAGCTACTATCTTATTTGATCCTCACAACAATCCTCTGAGATAGGTACTATTGTCCCTATTTTACAGAAAAGGAAACTAAGGCTGGGAAATTAATTGATTTGTCCAGGGGTCCTACAGGTACTAAGCGACGGTGGCTGGAATTGAGTCCAATCTATAAATTTCATCAAACTATAAATGCATCACCTAAAAATAGATTATTTCATGAATAATGATATGTGTATACATTGTGTGACAGGTAGGAAAATAGTCTACCAGGCAAGAAAACTAGGCTCCTTGAGAACAGAAAGAAATCCTGAATATTAACCAGCTTATCCCTTACCCTTTTTTGCCAGAAAGATTCTGTTTTGCTTTGCTTACCAGAAGGTGATAGGATGCTTATTATCTGTGTGTCCTTGGGGAAAGTCACTTAACACAAATGGGCTTCAATTTCCCTAACCATACATTGAGGAGGCTAATTTAGATGCCCTCTGAGGTCGCTTCCAGTTCTATGATCCTCTGAAAAGACATCTCTTTAGAGACACATTTCTGAAGATACTTCCACATTCAGATCTATTTAGAGGAATTGACTCATTTGTTTCTTTATCCTCCTACTCAGTTCTTCCCATCACCCCAATTTCCTATCAGAAACACATCTCCCTGTCATAAAGGTCTTCCCAAAATCAGCTAGAATCCTTCTTGCCTAGGAGAACTCTGACCTGGGTACCCTTCTCTTTCTCTCTACATTTTTCCATTGGTAATCATAGATGCTCCATTGGGTTCAAGCATCTTCTCTACCCAGCTGACTTCCAAGTGTGTATATTCAAATCTGTGGCCTTAGCAGAATGGAAATTTCTATCAACAAAGCTAATTGCAACCCATCTACCCCTACCCATTCTGTCTGACCTTTGTTCACATCATCCAACAATTCACCACAAGAAATGCATTCAGGGGCAGCTAGGTGGCATAGCGGATAAAGGACCGGCCCTGGAGTCAGGAGTACCTGGGTTCAAATCCAGTCTCAGACACTTAATAATTACATAGCTGTATGGCCTTGGGCAAGCCACTTAACCCCATTTGCCTTGCAAAAAACTAAAAAAAAAATGCATTCAATGCACTGGGGGTAGTGTCCTTCATTTTTGGCCCTCTGGAAAATCATGGTTGGTCATTACAATGATGTAGGTTAAGTCTTTCAAAGCCGTTTGTCTTTTAATATTGTTATTGTATAATGGCCCAAGAATATGGGCAGTTCATCCAATATTCCTGGTTCTTATCATGTGAACAGTCTATATTTTTGTTCAATCATCCATTTCTCTGCTGACATTATTCACATCACCTTTTCATAATTATATGTTTGTGATATGTTTCTACTATTCACCCCTCCATTGCCCTTTGGGATATTCTCAAATTCCATTCTTTGGAGTCTCTAGTGTTCCAAGATTCATAGCCATACAATACCAAAAAGAATATTGTTTTGATTGCCTACCATATCTCTTTCTTGTTCTTTCTTCTAGCTTTGAATTAATGTTCATCTTTAAGTCAGTCATCTTAATAATTAGTTGCTTCCTATCTGCTAAAATAATTTTCTTTTTGTGATATTATTCAGTTCTTATCATGAAATCCAGTAATTAGTTATATCCCACCTGTTAAAGTATAATAAATTTCTTCTTTTTGCTGATGTTATTCCAATCTCATTACATGCAGTGCCTTCTGATTTTTTTCTCAAAGAAAGCATTCATGATATAAAGGCTTGAATCTTAAAGTTGTCCACAACTCTTTGTGTCTCTTAACCCCAGACCATGTATTATAAGATATTTTTCACTATCCTCACCTATTCTCATCCTCCATTGAGGTCACCAAGCATCACAGCACATGTTGATGTCATTTGGAGGGCCTTAGTGAGTTCTTCATGAAATTTCTCTACCTCTTCATCATCCACAATAGAGGTTGATGCATAAGCCACAATTACATTCATGATGATGTTTTTAAAAATACTTATCATGTACATGGCAATCCAAGATACCAAATGCCCCATGAAATTCTGTTTCTTGTTTCCTTCAGATAAACAAGGAAAACCAATTCTTCTAGGAGAAGCTGTGTACCTTCCTTTCTTTAGCAGCAAATTCTTTCTGTCTCCCAGTTACACGTTCTCCTGGACTTCATTTCTATATTGCCAGCTGCCTAGTAGATATCTCCTGGATATTTCAGAGACATCTCATTTCCAACACAAACTAATTTATCTTCTCACTCCTCCCCATTTCATATGCAAACCTCCCTCCTTCAAACTTTTACATTTCTCTTGGGATCACCACAATTGTCTATCACCCAGGCTCATAACTTCAGTCATCCTTCTTTCTTTGTTATTTCTCATCCCATATATTCAATTAACTATCAAGTCTTATCCATTGTATTTCCAAATCATCTTCATCTTTCTCCTCTCTTCTGATATGATCAATTGACACCCTCATCACCATTCACCTGGACTACTGAAATAACATCTTGGTCACCTTGCTTCTAAATCTCTCTCCCTTTCTGATTCATCCCTTTATAAAACTGACAAAATGATCTTCATGTGAGGTCTGACTCCACTCAGAAATTTTCAGTAGGTCCCTTCAAGGGGAAAAAATGTAAATTCCTAGTATTAAAGGGTAGTCACAATCAAGTGTCTATTTACATTTCCAACCTCATTTCAACTACTCTTCTTCAGAAACTCCATTTTTGAGCCAAACTGGGATACTTTCCCCCAAAACTCAACAATCCCTCTTCTTCCTTGGTATATTCACACTTTTGGCTCCCATTTCTGAAGGGTACTCCTTCTACATATCTACTGCTTAGAATCTCTGCCTTTCTTCAAGGCTTAACTGAGTTGACACCTCCTCCAGGAAGCCTTTCCTGATTCCCCCAATCATTAAGTTTCAGCACATTAAGCAAATGTCTTGCTTCATGATTTGCCAAAAAAAATCATAGTATCATAAATTTGGAAATGACAGATCCAAAATGATTATCTAATCCTGAGGGTCTTTACCTGGGCCCCAGGTAAAGATAAGTTTTCATAACTTATATTTTAATATAATTGATTTGTATATTTTATGTATTTTAAAACATTTTTTCTAAGAGTTTCAGAGACCACCTGTCTAAAAGGTAAACCCCAACTATGGGGACTGCCAGAGGATTCCATCACACAAACAAGGTTAAAAATTCAACTCCCCCAACTATGTAGATGAGGAAATTAAGCCCCAGAGACTTTTAGTGACCTGTTCAAATTCCACAGGAAGTATCAGTTAGATTTGAACCTAGCTCCATTTTCCACTTCTGGCTCATTCTCTGGTTTGCCCAACCTCCACCATACAATGGCTGCTGAGCCCCCACAGAGGTACCCTTCTTCCCCCCTCTTCAATTATCCTTTTTTTCCTTCCCCAATAGAATATAAACTCCTGGAGAGTAGGTATCATGTTGTTTTCTTGTTTTTTGTATTCCCATCTTTCTCTCTTCTCACTAAAATATACTGCTTCTATTAACAATAAGTATTGTTAATTTTTAAAGTTCTATCCCCAGCTGTAGAATTTAAGGCCTCTCAGAGCAGAAACTATATTTCATTTCTGTCTTTTGGTTTCCCTGAACATTTGACACCGTCCTTTGTAGTAGATACTCAATAAACAGTTGCCATTTGTTTTAATTTATTGTTTTAAGTGACTTACTCTGCAACACATTTGAACCCAGATCTTTCAACTCCAAAAATCAAATACTTTTTTCTCCTTCACTAAAGGAGTTCTTTTGTGTCACAGACTCAGCTAGCAGTCTGGTGAAGCCTATGGACCCCTTCCCAGAAGAATGGTTTTAAATGCACAAAATAAAATGCAGAGGAATACAGAAGACACCAATTATATTGAATTCGGTTATTAAAAAATTTTTAAAACCTTGTTCCACTCATTCAATGCAGATACAGTTAGTTGGGCAGGGATTAGAAGAGAGAGAAGAGAACTAACAGGGTGTAAAATGGTACTATGCCCACTGACCGCCCAGTGGGTTGCAGAACTAAAACCAATGGAAAAGAGCCCCACAACCTGCCCCAGTCCCTAAGGGAAGACACTAGGAAAGTCTCTCACAATCTAGGAATCCATGAAGATGCAAGCTTCTCAGCTATCCACCCCCGCCTGCCAGCTCCATTTCCATAAAGCTATTATCCTCGCCACAGTTCCGCTTAATTGGACTATGTCTACTGCAGAGAGGCATGTTCCAACACAAACCTGGAATGTTGCTAACAGACGCTTTCGAAGCGTGGAGAGAACCCAAGCTCTTGACATGCCTTCACAGTCTGCCCTGGATTCATACTAATGAAATGGGAGCTGGGTGCACAGATAACTCCAATTCATGGGTAATCGAAAATAAAATGATTCTTCAGGTCTTGGAACTCATGATCTTTCCTATTTTTGCAGTAGGATTTTAAAATTCATCATGGGTAATCCACACACCAGGGATGCTTATCTTTCTTTTGTCCTGGACCCATTTGGCACAGCCTGGTAAAGTCTATGGCCCCCTTCTTAAGAAAAAGCTTTTAAATGCACAAAATAAAATAAATTGGATTACAAAGAAAACCAATTATATTGGAATACAGTTATGAGACGATTAAAAATACAAGTCTATGGACTACAGGCTTTGAGTCCCCACCAAATATGGCTAACAGAAAAGTCATGAGACTTGGGGAAGGGTAGACTGACCTGAGGATGCTTTAAGAGAAGGGAAGTGTCCAAGAATAAAGAGGTAATAGTTCTAGCTCTGTCCTAGTCAGAGCACACCTGAAGAATTGTGTTCAGTCCAGAGCACCTCAAGAAAGGAAATGATAAGCTGGAAAGTATCCAGACTCTTGAGTCCATATCATAATGAGTTTTGGTGGAAAAAACTGGGGATGTTTAGCCTAAAGAAGAAGAGATTTGCATTGAGGGGAGAGAGGTGATAGCTCTCTAAGTGTTGAAAGGGTATAAGAGGGATTGATTTTATTTACTTTTATTCGGCCTGGCCACAGAAAAGAGTTACAAAGAAATAAATTTAAGTTTGAGGTGAGGAAAAACTTCTTAATAAGAGTGGAATAGACTGTGTAGGGAGACAGGGGGTTCTCATTCACTAGAAGTCTTCTTTAAGAGGTTGGAAAAAACATCATGGTGTGAAGGTGGTCCAGGTACAGTGTTGCTTTGCTAGTTTCCTTTTGTCCCAAGTAGCTAGCTCAATGGCCATCAGGTGGAAGTCGACTGATAAGTGTTGGTTGACTATCTGATAGCCTTGCTGAACCTCAATTTCCTGGTCTATAGTCTCATGTGGTTCCAGTGTCCTGGACACTGTAGTAGGAAAAAAATTCATAACATATTAAGGTTGAAAAGAATCTTTGAAATAATCTACCAAAATCTCTTCATTTTAAAAAATGAAATAGTTGAGTCACAGAGTTAAAATGATTTGCCCAAGATCACCCAAGTAGCAAATAGAAGATCCAGTGTTTGAACTCAGGTCCTCTAGCAGAAAAATCCAGTCTTTTTTACTACTGCTTCTTCAATCCTGTTTTTTGACACATAAGGAAACTAAGTCCCAATGAAAGGATGTGACACATTGTCATAGGATTTAAATTTTTTCATTTTATGTTTTCCAATGACACGCAAAGGTAGTTTTCAACATTCATCCATTTGCAAGTTTATGAGTTCCATATATTTTCTACCACCCTCCCTTCCCCCCCCCCTCCCAATGGCAGTGAACAATCTGGTAAAAGTTGTATATGTACAATCGTGTTTAACATATTTCCCTAAGTGTCATAGGATTTAGAGCTGAAAGGGACTCAAGAGATTATTGCATTCTTTATTGAACAATTGAGAAAACTGAGGGTTAAAGGAGGGATGTGACTTAGCCCAAGCAACCCAGATAGTCAGGGGAAGAGTTAGGAGAACACTCAGCACAGGAGACCACTTAGCCCCAGGAGACCATGAGACACCCATCTACAGGGTCATACCCCACTGCTTCCTGACCACCTCAGCCTTAATACTGCAAATACTAACAAAAGGAAAGCAAATGAAAAATCTCACTCCAGAAAAATGACCATTTTAAAGGCAATCTCTTTAACTCAAAATTCTAGAGACTATTTTGAGGTGTAAATGTAGATACTGGGGTTCAGAGAATCCAGACCTGCCGAACCACTCCCTGCCCCCCGTTGGCCCCCAGCCAGTCTCCTAGCAACAAGCTTCTGCTCTCATTGTGACTCCCCTCCAAAAGCAAGAAACTGGCTGCCCTGCAACATCCAGCCTGTCTGTCTGCCCGCATGCCACCCTGCCTGGACAGCCCACCACGTTTCAAATCTCATCTGGAATCCATCTCTCATTCTCTGCAGCCTTTAATTCCCTCTCCCTGGGAGTCTTGGTAACTGTATTATGGGTTGTACAGAGCACCACGATAAAATGCTGTAAGGATTATTAAATTCTCCAATTGCCAGGGCGGGTGGGGTAAGGGCATGAAGGATACACATAATGAAGCTGCTAACTATTTCTCCTGGTCTGGCTTCCATGCCCATCACCTCCACATCGGAAGGGCAAAGGAGGAGCTAGACTGTGGATCCAAGCCAAAGGATTTCTAGGCCCTACCAGGTTTGAAAATTGCAGCTCTCATGTGTTACTGCTTCTTTCTGGCTTTCAGCCTTCTCCATAATACAGGCAACCTGATGTATCATGAAATAAATACCTCTGTTCCAGGGAGAGTGAGATTTTCTGGTATTAAAAATATGAACACTTACAGAAAAATCAAAGGAGGGAGTAGCCTTTCTTTGACCCCACCTTCGTTACATGTGGGGGCATCTAAGCAGCTCCCCACCATGCCTCACCCTAATAATGATGGTCCTAGAGGGAACCCAGCTCCTTGGAAATGGGGCAAGGGGAGGAGGCAGACAGGGAAGACCCTAAAGATAGAGAGAAAAAGTTCATCCTAAAAGGAATGATAAGTCACTTGAGCAAAACCAATAATAATAGATAAATAGGAAATAGGGACCATCCCCATCCTGTGATTTTTACTGCTATAGGAAACTTCCAAGGAAGAAACTCCTTCTACCAGAACAGGTTTGTCCCTTCTCTGTAATTTACAGTCTTAAAGATCTAGAGGTCAAATGACTTGCCCAGGGCTAAACCCAGATTTTCCAGATCAACTGTCAACTGTCTATCCATCATGCCCTGCTTCTCATGATAATAAATATTCATGCTTATATAACTATTTGAAGATTTACAAAGCACTTTCTATACATTATCTCATTTGAGCCTCATATCAATCTTACTATTCCCAGTTTACAAATGGGAAGCTGAGACTCAGAGAGGTGAAGTAGCTTTCTCACAATTAGGAAAGATCAGAGATGGGGTTTGAAACCATTGCTTCCCTGACTCTATGTCTAATGATCTTTCCAATCTACCACTTTATCTTGATAGTGCAAGAGCAACAGTGAATAAACCATGTCAATGTTCCTGGAAAACAAAGTTATAGGTAACCTTCATTCACCTCTACTAGGTGAGATGGAGCCGTGGTGTTAATCATTAGTGATGAATTTTTTTTAGAAAATCACTCAACAAGCATCTACCTTCTAGAACATTGGGGTATACAAATAACCAGAACGAGGGATAATAATCCCACTCTATGCTTACCTCTCCAAACTCCACTCACACTGGCAGGTTGGCTCTACTTTCAGGGTTCAGGGAATAATCTTATGTGTGGGTATCTTCCTAATACTAGTTCATGAGTCCCTAGTAGTGTTATTCTCCTTAAAAGCCTTACCGCAACTTAAACAATTTAACAAGGGGGATGGCATATATACATATATACATATATATATGTATATATGTATATATATATATATAGCTGCATCATACAAGATACGTGCAAAGTAGGTACAGGGTAACCTTTGAGGGGGAAAACTCTTGCAAATAAATCTTCTGTCATCTTGTGGTTAAGCACATGGGAGAATAAATTTACTTTTCTCATTATGTTTCATGTTTGACTTAGCCTGCTGCTAAAGGAACCACTGAGGGATGGCTAAAAGAGATAAGCAAGAGACCCAGGAGATGCTGAGAGCAGGGGAGAAGGAAGAATGGGAATCGAACCTTTACTGCTGATGACCCCACCACAAATCATTAATCAATCAATAAACAAGCATTTATTCACCATCTATTATGTGCCAAACACCATGTTACAATTCCAAATGAATTGTTCCATGTTTTACTGGACGGATGGTCAGCCTTCTGGTGACAAACCTCTCTACATTTAGCTAGGCTGATGCTTGAGCAACACATAGAATCTGTCCCTAAAATTGTTCTTTGCATCATGGTTGGACTCATGAGTGTTTTGGTTCTCTTAACATTGCCTCCAAAGAATTGGGATCGTATTCACAACACAATGAGGCAACAAAGAAGAAATTTGGCTATAGATTGGAGCTGAAAGGAATCTTAGAGGAGATCCAATTCAGTCCTTTCGTCTCCACTATCCCCAATACAAAGAACAGAGTAAGTGAACTAAAGGATAGATGGAATTCAAAATTCATTAGAGTCAGAGGGGGCCCCTTTAGAAGTCGTCTGGCTGAATCCTTTATTTTATATATGAAGAAATTGAGGCCCAAAGAAAGAGAGTGACAGGATCAGTGAATTTTTTTTAATTTTTTTATTTAAGGCAACAGGTATAAGTGACTTGCCCAAGGCCACACAGCTAGGCAATTATTAAGTATCTGAGGTCACATTTGAACTCGGGTCCTCCTGACTCCAGGGCCGGTGCTCTATCCACTGCACCATCCAGCTGTCCCCACAGGGTCAATGAATTTTCAACAGAGTAAGATCTAGGAAACAAATCCAGAGCTTATAGGTTTCTCCTTCAGTTCAGGAATCTTGTCTTCCTACCTAAAGAAGTATCTTATCTTTCATCCTCATTCTTCATTCTAGTGCAACTCCCACAGAATATGTAGATGTTCATTCTTTACAAACCACCAATAGACTACTGGAAGTAAATTTTTATTCTTTCCCACATTCTCCACAGTATGGTTAGCAAAGTGTTGCTACAAAAGTTACACCTGTCCCAAAGCAGGTGCCTATAAGCCCATTTCAAGCCTCTAGAGGATATTTTCAGATCCTCTGAACTTTCTATCAAGCACAAATCATTGGAAGGAAGAAATCACCAAATCATGAGGTACTCTATACCTAAGCAAGAAACTCTTCTCTAATATGACATGCTTCTCCACTGACAAGTGATCTTCCAGTGTTTTATTGGAGAACTCCAATGAGAGAGAACCCACTACCACTTTTTGAGAGCGCTAATGATTGGGAAGTTTTTCATGTTTCAGGGAAAATAGCACTGGACTTAGCATCACAAATATTTTATTTGAATGAGAGCCCTGAAACATACCTGTTTAACCTTTGGGGAGTCATTTGTTCCCTCTAGGCCTCAGTTTCCTCCTATGTTAAATAAAAGATCAGACTAAATGACCTCTAAAGACCCTTCCAGCTCAAAATCAATGATCTTGTGAAATCTGCCTCTTCACGACTTCCACTCCTTGCTTCTACTTCTTCCCTCTCAGATCAAACAAAACAAGTTTTTTACCTGATAGCTTTCAAATACTTTGAAGAAATCTTTCATGTCCTCCTTCAAGCTGCTTTTCTCCAAGCTAAATTTCTTCAATTCATTCAAGTCATCCTAACATGAAAAAGCCTTAAGGCCCTTCACTGTACCATTATACCAGTCACTTTCTTTGAGGTTCAAGAGAACCCTACTTTTTCAAGGGTTCCAAGTTATTCAATAGAGATCTGTCTCTTTCCTATACCAATGATGGTTTATTAATGATCTACCATTGGTACCAGCAGGAAGATTGTTTGAACAGCTGGCTCAGTGGCAGGGGAACAGAACGCTAATGAGAAACCTGGTGATAATCTCAATTCCCGAACATCACCAAAGACACACAGCTCCCCAGAAACACTTGGTGTTGGCATAGAGTGGCCAACCAGCCCTTGACTGTACACTTAGTCAAAAGAAGGAAAATAGTATACCTCCTTGCCCTTATAGCATATAACCCACTTCCCTCTTGAAGGGCCCCTCCTCTTTTACCCTTCTCCCCAACATTCAACTCTCATGACTCCCGCTTCCCTTTCTAAATCACTGGGCTGCATTGATGGATGCCACTTTGCCAGAACTTTCTGAGAATTCATAACTCAGAGAAATCATCCATTCATGTCTCTTCAGTTACTGTCTTGATCCCATCTAGGTGTCAGTCTCTGAGTGTGGAGGGTTCAAGGACAGATCTGGCATTCCTCTTCAAAGCCCTCCTTCATCTGCTCAACCCACGTTTGCCTGCAGGCTTTCATCCAAGCAGCACCATATGTCTGGAATGTCCTCCCCACCCTGCTTGGCAAGCTCCTCTTCTCCAGTCATTTCAACTGCTCTTGAAATCCCACCCCTCCTCTGGGAAGTCTTCCAAGCTTTACCAAGGGAGAGCCAAAAGCTCTCCTAGACATAGGGTTCCTCAGACTATTTCATGAGCAATTGCTCATTCTCTTTTTCTGTCCCACTACAATATTTTTCTTCACTGCCATCCATCTCAATATCTTTATTCCTGACTTGTCTATGAAATAAGTAACTCATTATCCATATTTATATGTATATTTATACTCTCTGCATGTCCTAACCATGTCTGAAAATATCATAGGATCATAGCTCTGGAGTTGAAGGAGACTTTAAGGTTATCTAATCCAACCCCTTATTTTATAGAAGAGGAAATCAAGACCTAGACAGTTTAGAATGACTGGTTTATAGATCTAGATTCAGAAAGAAACTCAGAAGCCATCTAGCTAAACCCCCTCATCTTACAGATGAGGAAACTGAGGCCCAGAAAACTACTATGACTTTCCCAAAGTCACATAAGTAAAAATTAGCCAACCTGGGATTTGAAGCTGGGTCTCCTGACTCTAGTCTTAATGGCCTTGCCTCCAGATGGTACAAGGGCAGAGAGTAGAAATGGACTTCTCTATACAGCTCCTGGTGCAGCAAAAAACACTGAATGCAGTCTTCATGATAGTCTACATCTTCTAACTTTCAGCTGCCTAATCTCAGAGATGTCTAGGCTCAATAGCCACGATTATAAACATTTATTAATCGCCCGCTGTGTGCAGAACCCTATGCCAAAGCACTTTGAAAAGGAGATGCTTTCTTCATTTTTAAACAGTCTTTGCTATCCTACCCCCCTTGGATTTTTCCACATGTTTTCTGTCTCCATTTTCTACTCACCTACCGCTCAGGCTTATTTTCCCATTGAGGCCCATTTGGAGTTCCCCCGCCCTTTTTAACCAGACGGAAGCATCAAAGCGCGATAAATATTGAAATTGCCAAATGCAATTTCCCCCGGAGACGAAAAATTTCCTGCAATTTGTGTTTCTAAATAGCAGCCATGGCTCATGAGAAGCTCCTCCACACAACTCCCCCCACAACTTCACACACAGGCAGGGAGGGGGGAGAAGTTAACTGCCAGTGGCATGTGTTCTTTTTTTTCTGAATTACTCCCTCTACTGATGGTTACAGAAAGATGAGGCTGAAACTCAACTAGATGAAGACCTAAGGTCCATTCTTGTCTCTGGCCTCCAAGACCCAGGATCTTGAGGAAACTCAAAATCTGCTTTTGGTTCCATACGGCCCCTGCACACATACCCATGGCTCTTCAGAAGCATGGTCCCCCACCAAACAGTCCCCACACACCCAATTATGGCTCTAGGAGGGAAGGAAAGTGCTCCCACCACTCATTAGCAGAACCAAAATAAGGCAAGAACTTAATGAATCAGTCCAGAGTCAGTGCTCCAGAGTAGCTTCCCTTAACTAATCTTGATGATGATGATGAAGTATTTATATAACATTTTAAAGTTTGCTTTATTTTTTCATATGGTAATTCCTTTGGTCATCTCAACAAAATTTGTGAGGTGGATGCTATTATGTTCATTTTATAGATAAATAAATTGAGGCTTGGAGATGTTAAGGGTCTTGATGAGGTTGCTTGTTCAGATCACAGCTAGTAAGCAAGGCAGGATTTAAATTTAGGTCTTCCTGATTCCAAGTCCACCACTCTATCCTATTAGGACCCATTCTGAACAACGACTATCGTTCAAATTTCAGCCCTAATCTTTCCTACCTTCTCTGATGCCCCCCAGCCCAAGCTATTAGTGTCTCCCCTTCAAAATATCTTGCATTTATTTTGTAAATGTTTATATGTATATCACTGTCTCCCCATGAAATGTCCTTGAAGGATGTGGCCATCTCAGTGCTTCACACATAGTAGGAGCATAAAAAATGATTGTGGATTGATTAACTAATGTCGCCCATACTTTCTAAAATGTCAAGATCACATTCATCTGCATTATAAAAATAATGATGTTTCTGTCTCCTTCAGCAAAAAGATCTGGAGAAATTATGCAGAAAAGATGAACACGTCTGCAAAAATGAATGGAAATGTAGAAAGGAATGAAAGCAAAACTCTCTGGGCTATTATCACAGGGCAGGTGGGGAGGGTGTACCATCACCCACTCACTTAGCATAAAGACACAGGGAGTCATTATATGTTCATATCAATCCTGGAGGCAAACAGTTCATTGTAACACATTCAGTTAATAGAATCCATACCTTCCAATTATAAGAAAAACCAATTGTTCAGGACTACAAAAGTCAGCATAATGGAATTGAAAGAGTATTGGACTTGAAGTTAAGAAGGCTGGGTCAGAAGAGCATGGCTTCAGCATTTGCAGTCTATATGACATCAGGAAAATCACTTCCCTTGCATGAACCTCAACATTCTAATCCACAAAGTGGGCATAAAGAGATTTGTCTTACCTGACCAACAGGATTGTTGTGTTGAAAGTTATTTTTAAGCCTTTAAGAGATATAGAAATGATTTATTATTTTAAAATATAATTATTTTCACATATTTCTAAAATACTTTTATAGACAATGAATTTTCCATTTTTATTATACTTCAATCCACCCTGTGAGGTCAGGAACAGTTTAAATTCCACTTATACTTGCCACTCTATAATACTTTCTTTCCTCAAATGTCACAAAGATGTGCAATAGAAAGGATTCAGGTTATACTTCTCTCAGGAGATTTCATTATATTTTATTCCAGTAAAAACCTGGAAGAACAAATTGGACAGATATTCTACATACACACACACACACACACACACACACACACACACACACACACACACACACACATATCCCCTTTAAGTGAGTAGGACTATTTGCTACCTGGGATTGCTAAAGCCATGATAGAGTAATCTATGATAATGGAGGGGGGGCATTTCCCAACAATCCCCAAGAGTCCTTCTGCAGCAAGAATAGAAGTCCCCAGTACAGAATTCTATAACTAGAAAATTTCATTCTGGACCAGGCAACATCTATTGCCCAAAGCGGAAAATTCCATTTTCTACTCACTCCTCAATCTCATGTAATCTGACTTCTATTCCCATCACTCAATAGAAACAGCACTCCATGGGTTTTTTTTAAGTTCCTATCTTCCTTGACCTCTCTGTAGCATTTGACCTAGTTGACCATTCCTTCCTTCCAGATAGTCTCTCCTCCCTGGGTTTTGTGCTACTGCCCAATTATGATTCTTTTCCCACAAGTTAAACCAATTTCCCTTGTTCTTTGCAAGCTACCATACCCAGGTAGCCCGTGCATCAGCATACCTCAGCTGGTCCCACCCTCACCACTTTTCTTTCCTGATGATTACACCAATTTTCATGGATTTAACTGTCAGATCTGTGCAAAAAAAAAAAAATCATAGCGCTATATAACTCTCTCTCATCTCTTACTTGTGCTTCAATCTCATATTACCAGCTTCTTGATAGGTCTACTAGATATCCCATGAGCAAATCACACTCAACATGTTCAAAATGGATTTATTTCTTTGCTTTTAAATATACTTTCTTCCTAACTTCCCAAATATGAGTTCTCCAGTCCCACAGGCTTATCACCTAGGAGTACATTTTTGATTCTTCACCCTCACCCTTTCATATGTTATCAGTTGCTAAGTGTTGATTATTCTATCTCCAATCCTTTTGCACCCATTCCCTATCTTATACTTGCACCACAACTATCATAGACCATGCAAAAAAATAGTTATTAGTGTGCTGATAACATCTTTAAGGGAGGTCTCTAGAGGTGGCCCAAGGATCTATCCTTGGACCCTTGCTATTTAATTTCTTTCAATAACTTCTAAAACTAAGCTGTGCATAACCATTGACTCAGCTTTATAACTATTAGCGCTATCTCCCAAAAAGAGAAAATAGAAAGGAATGGAATCCATTTGTATGTATATAGATGAGTATGTGCATACACATATAGATAGTAGCATTTTGTATTGTAAAATGGAAAAACTGGAATTTAAAAAAAACTGGAATTTAAGAGTTGCCTATCTAATAGGGTATAGATAAACAAATTATGATATATGAATATGATGGAATATTACTGTGCCGTGAGAAAAAATAAAATAGACAATTAAAAAATCTATGAAGACCTGTATAACTGATAGAGAAAGAAATGAGAAGCAGGAGAACAAAATAGATATTAATAAAAACATAATAAAAACAATTTTATAAGACAAGAGAAGTTGATCAAGGCATTGATAAACTATAATTCTAGAAGACTGATGAAAACATGCTATCTGCTTCATGACAGAGAAATGATGGACTCAAAATGTAAAAGAAGACACAAATTTTCAGGGATGCAGGTATTTGTTTTGCTTATCTATATATATTTCTTATTTTTTTAGTTTTTTTTTTTTTTTGCAAGGCAAACAGGGTTAAGTGGCTTGCTCAAGGCCACACAGCTAGGTAATTATTAAGTGTCTGAGACTGGATTTGAACCCAGGTACTCCTGACTCCAGGGCCAGTGCTTTATCCACTACACCATCTAGCTGCCCCTATACATATTTCTTATAAAAGTTTTGTTTTCCTTTTGCTTTTTTCTATTCTTGGAGAGTAGGTGGGTAACAAGGGAAAGGGGACCAAAAGGAAGAAAGGGAAAGAAAGGAAAGAGAAAGAAAGAAAGAAAGAAAGAAAGAAAGAAAGAAAGAAAGAAAGAAAGAAAGAAAGAAAGGAAGGAAGGAAGGAAGGAAGGAAGGAAGGAAGGAAGGAAGGAAGGAAGGAAGAAAGAAAGAAAGAAAGAAAGAAAGAAAGAAAGAAAGAAAGAAAGAAAGAAAGAAAGAAAGAAAGAGAAAGAAAGAAAGGAAGGAAATGTGGGAGGGAGGGAGAGAGGGAAGGAGGGAGAGAAGGAAGGAGGGAGGGAAGGAAGGAAAGAAGGAAGGGAATGAGGGAGAGAGGAGGGAAGAAAAGAGGGAAAGAAGGTGGGAAGATGAAAGAAAAAGATGAAGAAGGGAAAAGGAAGTAAAAGGAAGGGAGGGAGGATAAGAAGGAGGGAGAGAGGAAGGAAGGAAAGTAAGAAGAAAACAAGAAAAGATCACTGAGGTCTCTAATGCAAAGAAAAGAAGGCTAGAAAGAAGCAGAGTTAAAAACAGCTTTGAAAGTTATAGATTGAACTGCTTGCAAAGAAAATCAAGCTATACATAATAAAGTTCTGCAGTTTCTTGAACAATTCTCTTTTTTCTCTTCTACTGTGTATATAGAAATGCATTTGTTAAGTTCGGGATAAAAATAAATTTTAAAAATTAGGACTTGGAAAGAAGAGCAAATTTGAACAACACAAACTAAGAAAGATAGAATACCAGAGGCAGGATCGAAAGAGATCTGAAAAGGCTAAAATGAGAAATTAAATCAATGATGAATGTATATAAATACAAATGTAAAATTCTACACATGAGTTTTTTTAAAAATTAACCTCATAAATCTTGGAAGCTCAATATGAGTTCATACACACACACACACACACACACACACACACACACACACACACACGTAATATTACAAAAATAATGAGAGTGGCATGGGTTCCAGATGAAGGAAGAGAAAATCTGGTTGTGTTCTTCCCTAGATAAACCATACATACAGTATTATGCTGGGTTCTGGGTATCACATTTTGCCAAATGATAGTCCCCTTATGTTACTTCTCTTTCATATGGAACTGAAAGGAATAGAAAAACCACTTTTGTGTAAAGAAAAATAAAATCAACTAGTAAAGGATGTGAAGTATTGCCTCATTCAGAGATTTAACAGGTTAGTGTCAAAAAAGGAGTAGGAAAAGAACTTTGCTGTAATAACAACCACTAAAATTCATATGTAAGGAAACAGATTTCAAATGGGATTTGAGGAGTTTGAGACAAAAAAACTGAAGTGGAACAAAAGTATAAAGGCTTGAATCACTTTGTGAAAAATGTAAAATAATTTTCTGTCATATATGAATATTTTTGTGGTTAGAAGAGACAGAAACATAACCTTTGACTTTTAAGAACTTATAAAATGCAAACATGAAAGACACACTATAGAAGATAACTTTTGAAACTAGGTGATGACTAGAGCTGCAGGACATTGTGGTCCCTTGGCTCATTTGCATGTCACTGTTTTAAGACTTAAGGTAAAACTCACTAAATGAAAATATCATATAAATGTTTGGAGACAAAGGGATTGTTAAATAAAAGGGTTTTCTTTTATTTCGTTGAGATTTGGTGAGTTTTTCCCTAATAAGTGAAAGGTGAGTTACTGAGTCCAGGGGATACTGATCTGAACCATGGAATAAATAGTGAAGAGGTTAAAGAATCCTGGTTGGAATACTCAAGAGGGAGGAAGAGAAGAAAGAATCCTTGGGCAAGGAAAAGTCATCACTGTTATTACTATGTGAAGTAATGACAGCCTGTTGTAGCTCTCTGCTGTCCTCTCAAGTTTGATTGGGGAAAGACAGGTGACATAGCTGCTTTGCTGTATAGGAAGAGTTATTGCTGATATTAAATTGGATGACGCGACATTCTGAAGAGGGAATAGCTGTCTGGGTTTGTCTGTATTACCTAGAGTCAGCCTGATGAGTTTTGTGATTCTCTGATTGAAAGGAAACTATCACTCAATTCGAGAGTGTAATACTTTTCCAGTATGATTGTAGTTTGAGTTTATAAATGCTTCACTAGTTCAAGTGGAAGATGGGAAGGTTTTTCCCAGGGGGAGAGTGAGAATGAGAGGAAGTACAATTAGTGGAGAAACATTTCCACATGGTAGAGATTTTCCCAGATAGACCTAATACATCACAGCCAGAGTTATGAGTTATCCCAAGCGCAAGATTTTCCTCCCTCATTGTCTTATCCGTCAAGTTTCTGTTAAGTATGTACCTACTCTCCCTCTTAGATACTAAGTACATTAGTGGGACAATGGGATTTAGTTTTATGTGTAGATTGTAATATATTTATTATTCCTCAATTTACTTTAATATATGAATACCCGTGCTGCCATTATTATTTCTTTTTTCCTTATTGCTAAGTAAATATTTAAGATCTAAAAATGTCATTATTGCAAGAAGTTCTTTTATGTAAATGGAGTAGCACCACTGGGAGCTCAAAAGCTAAAGTGATAAGTTGGAATTGTGCATTCACATACACAACAGGGCTACCCATCAGATTCTAAGATAGTCTGACATTAATGACATAGTGCTAAGCCTTTCTGTGGGAACTTAGACTGGCCAGTACAAGAGAAGGTTGGGGTAAATAAGGTCTAAAAGTGATTGTTTCCATAGTGCTGGGTAGCCACCCCATTATATTAGGAGAGCTAGATCAATTGGAACACATCCAGAAAAGCACCAGAATGTGGAAACTAGAAAATAAACCAATAAATGGGGAATGTTTAGCCTAAAAAGGAAAAAAAAAAAACCTTGGGTGGGAGAGGAGGTAGATGAGAAACATAACTATCTTCAAGTATCTGAAGAATTATCATGTGGAAGAGGGATTTAATTTATTCTGCTTATTCCTAAAGGGCAAAACTAGGAACAGTGACTGGAATTTGCAGAGAGGCAAATTTCGACTTGATGTCCTAAAAACTTCCTAATCATTCAAGCTTTCCAGAGCCAAATGAACTGCCTTTGCCCTGGGAGGTTCTGGGTTTTCCCTCCCCAGAAATTTTCCAGCCAGATGATCACATGTGTTGGGTATATATTGTAGAAGGGATCTTTGCTTAGAGACTGGGATCTCAGGTGATCTCTAAGGTCTCTTCCAGCTCTAAGATTTTATGAAGGACCAATAGGGACACATGGGATTAGCGCTATCCTGACTAATTGCCTCTCAGATAAATGAGCAGGGAAGAGGGAAGGGAAAGCCTGGTGGACACTAGGTATATCCATGAAGCAATTGTCCAGATCCCTTTAGCACAAGATAAATTGTTTCACAAATTCAATTTCTTTCTCCCTCTCCCTCCCACCCTTCTGATGTTCTGTTTCCTAAAACAATGAGAAAATTCATTTCTCATCCAAGTGGCTAATCCTTCAGACATAAAGCAGGAGGCATATGTAGCACTTGCTTATTGTTGGGCTGAAGCATGAGATGCAGGCAGAGAGGGATGGCTATGATGGGAAAGACCCAAGAATCTGCTACTGTCTAGTTGATAGAAGCTAGAGAATGCAAATCTATTGAGAAGGGGTTCACATACCAATTTAAAAAAAAATTAATAATCACCTAACCTATAGAGCCACAAGGTGGTTCCCAAGAGACCTTGTCCTGAAAAGACAGTATCTGAGCATGAGGAGTGAGTGAGAAGACTAAATTAGAGTCAAGCAACCAAGGTTCAAATTATGGCTCTGCTACCTAATAACTTTGGCCAAGTCACTTAACATCTCTGGGACTGTTTCTTCAACTACAAAATAAAGGGTTTGGACCAGATACTCTCTAAGGGGGCCCTTGTATGTATGATACTATGATGTTGACTTGAATAGAATTAAATGTGATGAGGAGTATTCAGGAAACCACAACTATATCTGGGTTTGAGGGAGGGAATTGGTGAAGGCAGGGTAAAAATACTCTGAGCCAGACAGATGGGAAACAGGAGAAAATCTACTTAAATCACTCAAATCCATTGCCAGAAGGTTACTGGGTAATTTTTGATGCCTGGGTCATTCTTTCTTCATCCCCAATTCTCCGCCTTGTTTTGCTAACCAGTCTTTACCTGCATATGATCTTCTCCTGCCCCCAACCACCAAGACCTAATCTACAGACTTGATCCTCACTTGGGTCATCCTCCCTCTCCCAAAGGAATGACATTATCAAACCCAAGCTATCTTCTCTCCTACCATATGAATACCCAAAAAAGAGAACAGAAGAGGATCC
Organism: Macrotis lagotis; assembly: GCF_037893015.1. Lineage (NCBI taxonomy): Eukaryota > Metazoa > Chordata > Mammalia > Peramelemorphia > Peramelidae > Macrotis > Macrotis lagotis. The sequence goes on along the minus strand of NC_133662.1, from coordinate 233,054,540 downwards.
ACCAGACAAGGTGAGTAAGCTCACTTGTCATGGCACACATTGTTCCTCTCCCAAGGACCCTGCACCAGAGGGTCAAATTGAGGAGACTCAGCCCATCTGCCTCCATTCACAGCTCACCCAACACAAGCATAGGAAGAACAATGAACTTGTCAGAAGACCGAAATTCAAACTCCAGTCCACCCATTTACTGTCATAGCCTTCTACTGGATCTCCAAAGCACAAATCTCTCCCCTCTCCAATCCATCCCCCCTGCCAAAGAGATAATCCTCAAGTTCAGTTCTGAACAAGTCACTCCCTTCCTCCAATGGCTCCCTCTTGACTGTTAGGATCAACTATGAGTTCTTCTGTTTATTAGCTTTTAAACCCCTTCATAGTTAAGGTACTAACTTACCTTTCTAACCCCATTAAATATCCTTCCCTCATCCTTTAGTCCAACCAAACTGACTTTCATGCTCTTTTTTTCCAAATCACTCTTCATCTCTCTCTGCCTCTTAATTAGCTAGCCTTTGTGACTGCAAGATGCTCTTACATCATCTCAGCCTCTTAGAATCTCATTTTCTTCAGAACTTTGCTCACATATCGCTTACATAAGGCCTTTATAGATCTCTCCCAGCTGCTAGTGCACACACACACACACACACACACACACTTTATCTTGAATACACACACAGATACACAGACACTTTATCTTGAATTCACTTATTTCTGAACATGTATGTTTTTACATATTCTTATTAGCATATGTAATAGTGATTATGCTGGCTCCCACCACCTGAAAGCCAAGTCTATTACATTTCTATTACTTCCCTGGGGTTCTCTGGTATTCTTAAGGAGGGGGTTGGGAGCATCTAGTTTCTCCACCATTGACTCAAGCCTCTACTGATAGTATTTCTCCAATTTGGGGAATCCCTAAACCTACTTTAACAGACTAGTTTTTTTTGTTTTTTTATTTAGATTTTTCAAGGCAATGAATGGGGTTAAGTGGCTTGCCCAAGGCCACATGGCTAGGTAATTATTAAGTGTCTGAGGTCAGATTTGAACTCAGGTACTCCTGACTCCAGTGCTCTATTCACTGCGCCACCTAGCCGCCCCCAGACTAGTTTTTAATAAAGGAATGTTTACTTCAAAAGCATTCTAGGAACAAATATATAAATATCTTCCCCCCCCAACAGCTACAGGGCCTAATCCTCCCATCCCCTTACACAGCAAGAAAGTCAATTTGGTTGGACCAAAGGAAGAGGGAAAGATACTAATATGTAATGGAGTTGAAAAGGCTGTAAAAGGGTTTAATCTCTGAATGGGTGAAGGGAATTCGGTTCATAATTTTAACCGCTGAACACTCCCAGAAAGAGAGTGAGACTCGACTAAATATAAACATTCAACCTGCTCTGACTATGAAAGCAATGGAAAGAGGCTGTTCTCACCCATATGATTGGAAATTGAAGGATGTCCTCTCCCATCTCGGACATCATTGCCTCCATCGTAGATGACCAGGCATGTACAATTATTGTCTTATACTCAGTAGCATATCTGCTCACAGAGGACAGAACATTTCACTTTTGTCTGTCTTCATATCTTTTGACATATCTCTAGTGCCTTGATAGTGCCTGAAACATAGTGTGGACTTAATAATTGCTTATCAATTTATTGATATACAACTTTTAGGCAAGCTAACCCTCAGTCTTCTCATCTGAAAAATGGAGATAGTCATGTTTACATTACTTACCTCAGAGAAATTTATTGTTCTTCATTAGTTTCAGTCATGTCTTCATGATCCCATTTGTGGTTTTCTTCTCCAGCTCATTTTATAGATGAGAAAGACTGAGGCAAATGGGTTTGTGATTTGCCCAGGATCATACAGCTAGGAAATGTCTTAGATTAGATTTGAACTCAGGATCACCCAACTGCCTCACAGGGCAGGAATGGTAAGACTAAAATCAATTATAAAATGGAGTGTAAATGTCAGCACCCATCTTATCTAAGTAATCTTCAACATATACCACAATGGAAAAATAGAATGCTTACTCCATCTCAGAGATAAGTGGTTTGCCCCTCCATTATCATGTACCTGACTTCCTGGGTGAGGAGTCTGACCTTTTAGCAGGCATGTGTGAGATAAATTATCACCACCCCTCCACATGGGTTAGGTTAGCTTTTCTCTAAAATATGGTATAATTATTCCTGGAACTTGGTTAGCCTGAGACTAGGTCCTCTGTGACTGATGCAGCTACCTGGTAAACTCTGGCAACATTGGTTTGGCTTCCTAATCACCAGAGTATAAAAACAGTACATGCTTTAGACCCAAAGGATTTAAGAAAGAAAAAAATAAGGACCCTTCAGACTTGAATTTCTCAAGGCTTGAGATTTTCCCAAGAGTCACTATACTCAACTCTGCTGATCAAATGAGTTTCCATGTAGAGATGAGGGGGCTGCCTCTGCCCAAGTTAAGTACTATTTTATATAGTTGTTAAGTACTGATTCTGTGTTGAAAATAAGTAAACCTTTTATTAACTGTCCAATATCTTATGTGTTTCATATTATCCTAACATGAAACCTGAATTAAAAGAATGCCAGATCGAGTCTCTTCCATCCTTAACATCATGAAAGGAATCCACGCTATCCACAAGGGATCATCCAGCCTCCAAGGAAGGTGTTACAAGCCAGGCTTGATTAGGCTAGTCTTCTGGTAGCATAGGCTCAAAACTGGAAGGAAATAAGACATTGGTCTAATAGTTAACAAAAGGAGACTAATTTAGTCATAACAAGGGAAGGATTTACAATAAGCATATGCTATGAGAAAAACCAAGAATTGACTTTAGCTCCTCTATTTCTGAGCTGCCCATGGGAACCCCATAGTTAAGCATCCAGTAGGAACTAGATTTCCTCATGAGTTTGGTTTGGACTGGGGTTTTTTTTTTTGGTGGGGGAGGAGGGGTACTCAGGTGACCAGGAAGCAATGCTAATGGCCCAAGCCATTATCAATCTGACTGACCTGCTAAATACTACTCCTACTAAACCCCCACTCCTTGATAGCGAGATCCTAAAAGTCCATGGGTCTTTATATCACTGGGGCCTGACTGCCCCTTTAGACTGGCCTTGAGTATAGCCATACTGCCATTGCCCCAATACCGGGTCTGAGCAAAGACCCTTACAAGATGCAAATGGGCAACTCAGAGCCTGAAAAGGACATTCCATTTCATTTTCCTTATTGCTAGTTCTTATAAACCATAATTTCTTTTTTTTAGCTTATTTTGCAAGGCAATGGGGTTAAGTGACTTGCCCAAGGTTACACAGCTAGGTAATTATTATGTGTCTGAGACTGGATTTGAATTCATGTCCTCCTGACTCCAGGACCAGTACTCTATCCACTGTACCACCTAGCTGCTCCTAGACCATAATTTCTGCAAAGGACTAAGAAACTGAACTGATCTGGGTCTCCTGATCCACCCCCTTCCCAAATACAAAATTTTTAAAGTATGCAAAGTACTTTATATACATTTTCTCACTTGATCATCACAACCCTGTGAAGTTGGTTCTTTAAGTATTGGTCCCATTTTAAAGAACCAGAAACTGAGGTTCAGAAAAGTTCATTCTGCCTCTGATAAGAGTAAGAAATTGAACTTAGAACCCAGATGTCTGAAAGGTTTGTGGAAACGTTAAACCTTGAAAGATGTCCCAGGTGCCCTTTGCATAGAGATAACTGAAGGAATATATGAAAGAAGAAATGACTTCCACTCAAAGAGAACTTATATTCTAATGTCCTTTTCTTATTTTTTATCAATTTTATCAGTTAATATGCATTATAAAGCACTTATTATGTGACAGACACTGTAAAAAATGTGAATACCAAAAAAAAGGCAAAAGACAGCCAAGGAGCTTACAATCTAATGGAAGAGATAACATGCAGACAAAGATAGACAAATAAGAAATAATTAAAAGAGGGGAGGCACTCAAATTATGAGAGGTTGGGGAAGGCTTCCTGTAGAAAGTGGGGATTTTATTTGGAATTTAAAGGAACCCAAAGAAGCCAGGAGATAAAGATGAGGAGGATAAACATTTTAAGTCCATCAGCTCCAGGCCCCACATATAATACACGGTCACCCTCCTTAAATGAAAGAGTGAAATTTCACTGTTTAGGACAGGGTCAATATTGAGATAAACACATATTTTACACGTAGAGGTCCATTGAATTAATCAGTCAATCAAATCTCCCCCATTACATTTAAAATAACTGACAAGGAGCTACTGCATTCAATACACTTCCAGTGAGTGAATGAATCAATCATAAGTAAGAAACAGGTGTGAACAAGACCCAGTCATATGTCAATCAAAGGTTTTAGATTAGTGTGAAAAGTTCTTGATTAATTTACTTGCATGGAAAGCAACTAGATAAAATGGAGAAACTTTGTTCAAGTAATCCATTCAGATTGATTGACAGAGACTTGGTTATGTCCTGTGAGCTTGACATAAAATGCCAAGCCAATTTGAGACCCAGGCATTTGAACACCTGGAAGCTTAGTGATGGGAGTTGTTCCAGATGAACCCCTGAGAAGGAATTACCAGATCCCCTGAGAAGGAATTACCAGATAAAGGGGAAGGAAAGAAAAGGAAATGGAAGGTGAAGAGAAAAATCTAGGTTTGACCTCAGTCTTGGTGACTTCCTCCTCCTGCCCTTGGTTGGGGCTTCAAACAGTCTCAAAGATTTTAGACTTCCCAGTAGTACCCTAGCACCATCCCTGGAAAAAAAAAACTGGCAGCATTTACATCAGGAGCTAGGGATAAACTAGATGCAAAGATGAAAGGCAGCTTCATTATTTAACAAGGAGTCTAGTAAATGAGATCCATCCCCAGTCATCCTGATTCATATCTGGTCAGATGGCTCCAGAGGAAAAAATTGAGGCTTGTGACTTTGTCCAACCCTTCTTTCCTTAACTCCAAGTCACTTATACAATATGGCACCACTTCCCTGATGTCACAGTCTTCCTCAAGAATGAAGGATAAAGAGCAACAACAAGAAAAGTACAACATGCCCAGGGATAACTTAAAAAGCAATAAGAATTACAATTAGCATTTGTGTAATGCATTAAGGTTAGAAAAATGCTTTACAAATATTATCTCATTTAATCCTCATAACTACCCTGGGAGGTAGCTGCTATTATTATCCATTTAACAGATGAGGAAACTGCAGCAAATGGTGGTTAAGTGACTTCTCCAAGGTCTCATTGCTAGTAAGTGTTTGAAGCTCGATTTGAAATCAAGTCTTCCGGATTCTAGTTCCAGCACTCTATCCACTACTCTAGCTGCTTACTCTCACCAAGGGAAGGAAAAAAAACTTCTGGCAACCAGGGAGTTAGTGTTAGCCTCATTTTCACATGTGTTCTTTAAGGCTGAGCTCACATTTCTTTAGACTCTGTTCATTCTTGTGGGAAAGTGTGTTAAAAGATTTTGAAAAGGAGGAATGCTTTGTAAGAAATGTTCTTACTAATTCCACTATAGTAAATACCTTTAATGTAAAGCTAATTAAATCTGGTGATGTGTGTCTTGGTGACTGCCCCCTCCTCCTGTCCTTGGTTAGAGAGCTTAAAAGGGTTCAGAGGATTTTAGGCTCCCCAGCAGTATCCTTGCGCCATCCCTGGAACAACTGATGGCAGTGTCTGCATCAAGAGATGAGGGTAAACTAGACACAATGACAAGAGGCAGCCTCAATATTTTACAAAGAGCCTATAATCAATAGGATAATTAATGCGAGAAGCACACTAGTGGAGGATTGTGAGATAGCATTAGGAAAAACACCCCCCCCCCACCAAACCCTATGAGAGGATAAGTAACTACCCAAGCTCTGGAGATCTAGCCTGTGGAGGTTGTTGGAATATCTCCTGATGATGTACTACATGCGGATAGTAGAACAGAAATATTAAAATATCACAAATTAAATGTATTTGTACTCCATCACATCAACATCAGTCAGGAGCTAGCACATTTCAGGAAAGTTGGTATATGGAAAATGAGCATGAAGACCCAGATCCAGCCTTACTGGGGTGGGAGAAAATCATGGGCATTCCTCTGATCCAGGAATATACATCTATTCATAGAACGTCAGAGCAGAAAGAGATCTCAGAACACAGAATGGTAGAACAGAGAGGGTCAGAGCTGGAAGGGTCCTCAGAGATCTGGTAGTTCCAAACCCTTATTTCACAGAGAAAGAAACTGAGGTTGTCTCAGCCAAAGTGAGATTTCAGGATCAATTTGAATGATGGTGGTTGGGGGGAGGGAAGATGTGGCTTAGTGTAGGGGATTTTTCAGGTATGTGACAAGACGTGGGAGGAAGCCAGGCAGACAGAAGAACTAAGCACACAGTCTGTATATTGTACTGACAGCCTCATCCCTCTGTAAGAAGACAAAATTATAGCAGAGGAAGGAGCACGAACACCATAAAGTCACATGCATGTTGTGTCAGATGCCAATACACCGGCAGGGGACACAGTAGTCATCGTTTTGCTGCAGAGCTCCTCTGAGCCAAAGCCTATCCTAGGAGGACACAACTCTGAAATTGCAAAAGGAACAAAATAAAAACAAGGACTCAAATAGAGAAAAGCACTAATATTCCACCACAGCACTACTCAACATTTTGGTAAGCATCTATATGTATCTGGCTCTATACTAGGTGCTGAAGATACAAAGACCAAAGCCTCCTTGCCCTCGAATCTCTTGCATTCTAAGAGGGAGATAAGACAGAAAAAGGGGAAGTGGAGTCAAGAAAGGGAATCTCGGGGAGTCTGAGGATTTGGGGACTCACAGAGCTTATGAATCAAGTCAAGGGAGAGTCCATTATTATATCCTTTCCTGTAATAATGTCCACATTGCTTCAGTTACTGTTCCCAGAGGAAGAGCAAGAGAGGGGAAAAGGAAGTGGGAAGAAAGGAGCAGGGTGCAGATGGCAAGATACCCAGTTTAAACAGTCCCTGGTTTCTTTTTGGATTGCTTGCTTGGATATTAAGCATAATCTGAGGTCAGTTATAGTATTGTGTGAGCATTCATTCTCCCACCCATCAGTATCATTCAGCTCCAGGTGTTATCCTATCTTTAGGACTCTGCCCTAATATGTAGACTTTAGTATAAAGATGTTTCTTTCTCCTTTATCCAATATAATCTTTACTCAGCAAGGGCACCCTTTTGTGGAACTGCTTGACTAGTGAGTAAAACTATCAAGTGAGAGAAGAATGATTACTTCCTTGTAACTTCCTTGTGACTGTTACTACTCGGAATGAATGTCACAATTTCTTTGCCAAATTGTTCTAGGAAAAATGCTTCTAATAGTAACAGATATGATCATGGCACATTATCCCATCCGTATTGTGAATCTTATATAACACAGGCCTGACCTCAATGATAATGGAAAGAACCCACCTTAATCGGTTTCAACAATTCTTAGCAAAGACTTCCATGATAAAAATAAGTGAAAAGTATTCCCATAATACCTAATTCATCTGTGGTTCCAAAAAGTTGTATCTTGTGCAGCAGCCACATCTCAGTAAAACCTTCTTGGCAGATGGACTAAATTAGGTGGAGGGTAATAACAAGCCTCAAATCCATTCATGAGTTAGGGGGATGGCAACTCATGTGAAGACATCCCCCAGCATAATGGACAGAGAAGGATTCCAATGGCCTTCCTCTTACAGCTTGGTCAGGCATTGAAGACACCAAACTCATATACTGCATTGTGGGCCACCACCAGTCACTTTGACTTTTGTCCTGCCACTGGACTTTGATGACTCTGGAAGAGAGAGTGAGGAAGACAACTTTGAGCGACTCTATCTCACTTTAATACAATTCAAGACATCATCCACAGGGACATTGGTACTCTTCAAAAACAAAGGATGAACAACAAGAGCCTTAGAATCCCTTAGGCATGGATGACAAAGACTCCCCTGATACCCCATAAGATGAACATACATAAAAGTAGCTCTTCCTCCAACCAGTCAGATGTTATTATACACCAGAAAAACTTCTTTAAAGTCCAACTCCATGAGTTGAAGAACATACATCTACCAAATCTCAAACTCCCTACTTTCTGCCTTTTCAGAGTGCTAAGAAAGTGGGGAAAATAGCACATTAAGCATAGAGGTCTTTACTAACACAACATTTCAGCATAAAAGATTATCCACCATAGTCTTTATTCCTATACTTGGTTTCTCCCAGTTTTTTCAACACTGACTTGTTTATCTTATTGCCCATCTGCTGTGTTCTTTTAGGTTAATTTGTATTTTTTCCTATTTATTTCTACTCCTTAGCCCCTTGTTGTTTGTTGCTAAACATTACAAATAGCAGACCACCCTGCCCCTGCTTAGAACTTTTGGTAATGGTACCTTTTTCCCATTTAGTTTTGAAACTCCTTTGGCTGACCTCTACAGTCTCTTATCTTTGTCTCCATATGCTCCCTATTGAATGGAGAATTCTTTACCCATTCAGCGCATTCTGGTGAAGGGAAAGAGATGTTACCTTCATTTGCTGCCTTCCATCTCTGGTTTGAATTTCCAATACAAATGTTCTCAATTATGTTTGCTGGACATCCAAGTGCCCACACCTGTAGCTATCTTTTAATTCCCTCACTCTTGGTTACCAATTACCCTCTACCTCCTAAATGTCTTGCTTGGTCCTTTGCTCCATCAAATGGACAACATCCACCAAGGCCATTTTAGCACTAGCCGAGCCCATTCTTTGGCTCCACCTGCTGGTCAAGCCCAGCCTAGCAATACAATCTTCACCACAGCACAGGGAAGCTGGACAAGTTTTCTCAGCCCATGACCTACAAGACTCAATGAAACCTTGGTGGTCTGGATCATTCTTCCAGCTTCACCTTTTGCTGAGTAGCAAGGGCCCAGATATAGTTTTCAAAGCCAAATTCCTCAAATTCAATAGAGATACCTGGAGACCCGCTGTGACAAACTAGCATCCAAGGAACCACCTATTGTAAATAACATTCACGGCACTGTGCTCACTGAAACAGAAGTTTGGGGGTTTATAAGTGTTTATAGTGGAAAAACTCAGGATTTGAATGCTGTCTCTGACACTTAACTAATTGAACTTGTATGACCTTGGACAATTCCCTTAATGTCTGTTCACTCCAGTTTCCTCAACCTGTAAAATGAATATAATCTAGAGTACTTATGTTATGAAATGGTTATAGTACATGTTTATCTATTTGCAGAAATAGCCAGGTAAGTGCCATAGTGCACAGATCACTGGACATGGATTCAGGAAAACCTGAGTTCAAATCTGACCTCAGATACTTACTAGCTGTGTGATCCTGAGCAATTCACTTTAACCCCTGTCAGCCTCAGTTTCCTCACTTGTAAATGGGAATAGTACTAGCACCAAGATCTCAGAGTTGCGAAGATCAAATGAAGTAATATTTTTAAAAGGTTTGTCACATAGTAGGTATTTAATAAATTTGTGTTCCCTTCCAAATATACATAACATGATATGATATAAAGTATGAAGCTTATAATATATTATATTTATACTTAGTTTATATATATGTATATATTTATACATATTATATATATACATGCTTAGCTATATAAGCTTAACTTCAGACTGTAGTAAGATTTTTGGGACACTCTATGTTCCAAAACATATTTATTTCCATTTAGCCCTAAACTGTCTCCCAAACTGCTGTCTGGTATTTCCAACTACCTACTGAACATTTCAAAAAGGATGTCTCAAGAGACAAAAAAGTTCAAAGCAGAACTCAATATCTTTTAAGCCAAACCTACCCATCTTCCTAATTTCCCTATGTCTGCTGGGGGCACTGCCCTCCAACAATCAGAAGATTTCAGCCAAAAGTCAGCACCCTATTGATTACACTCCCTTAGAATTAGGGAGTGTAATCAATAGGGTGCTGACTTTTTTTTTTTGCTAATTGTGTGATACCAGTTTAGCTCTATGGATATCAGATTCCTTACCCATAGAATGGCAGAATTGGACCTGACCACCTCTCAGATCCCTCCCAGCTTTAAATCATAATCCTATGAATCATATACATTTTGTAGATATTTATGCATGTATATACAGCTATGTATGCATATATGTTCTTAATTTTGTACATTTATATTGTGTGTATATTGCCATATATTTCATATGATCATATATGTACATGTCATTTCCCTTGATGGATCTAAGCTCCTTGAAGGCAGATTCTGGTTTATTTTTATCTTTGTATTCTCAGAACCTAGCAGAGTAACTGGCTTAATTATAGGTGCTTAGTAAATGTTTTTCTACTGATGATTGACAGATTCTCAAATGAGACAAAGAAGGTAAAGTGCTCAGGAATTTTAAATCCAAAGTGTCATATAAATGTCAGTTTTTATTAAACTGGGCACACTCCAACCATTTTTGGAGTCAACTGCAATCAAAATGTTACCCAAAAAATTAACTTTAATAATAAATAAGATGCTATCCACTTTAAAATTATTTTTGTTTTTCCTGTGGAACAATCCTACAAAATTAATATGGATCATAACATCATGAGTTGCAGGAAATTTAGAGACCATTGAGTCCAATTTTCTCATTTTATAGATAAGAAACTGAGACTCAGAGAGGTGAGGTCTTCCAGGTAAGTGAGTGACAAAGATGGGGCTCCAATCCATCCAATCCAACTCATCTCTTACTCATGGAAAGAGTCTACTGCAACATCTCAAATTCTTAATTAAGGTTTCTTTGGCATTATGCTACAGAAAACTAGTCACTTTTGGCAGAGCATGCTGGACATTCTGGCATGGATTACACCCATTTAATCTTTTCAATATCAGAATCATTTCCAGGCCATCAAACAAAACCATTGCTTTCATGTGAACAATTCTAGGACACACTGCATTCACTATAGCCAAGATAACAAAGTGACCAAAAGGATACATGGTGGCAACCTTCATGGACAAAGATAACTCATGGTCATGTTTAAGAGTTTGACTGTTTCAGTTTCTCTGATGTACACCCCTCATCACCTGGTTTAATCACAGACTGCTCTAAGAATCCCATTCAGTTAATTATGTAATATGGTCAATTCAAAGAGGTGGGTCAGAGAGATCTTTTATCATCAATAGTTCAAGGGAAAGAGGCATAACAGAACCTAGGATCTAAAGCATCAAATGGTTCAGTGCAGTCATGTTGGATGTTATTCTTCCAAGTCCATAAATTAATATGCAGTCAGTTATAAAAGCAGTGCAGAAGACTACAATGCTTTGTATAGGAATGAAAGAATCAGTATTTATTAAGCACTATTTGTCAAATAAGCAATGGAGATACAATTACAAAAGTAAATAGCTCCTGCCCTCTTGGAGCTTACATTCTAATGGGGAAGAGAATACATATAGGAGAGTGATGGCTAAGGAATGGAGGTATGACCTAGGAAGTCATAAAAATGTTTAATAGTCACCCTGGTTACTCACACTTTCTAGAGGTACCAATAGTGATGTCACTGTGGAGCAAGAAGTAAAAAGGGGAAAAGGGAGAGAGCACACAGAGACAGGGAGGGGAAATGATGGGAGTGAAGAGGATACGTGATTCTAGTGGACGTCGTTCCTAGTAGTTTGGCTCCCCCATGTCGACATCTGGGGGAGGGGTGTCCATTGGTGGGGGGGGGGAGAAGGGGTCCATAAGCTGGAATGGTCAGTGTGAAGATGAGGATAAAGGATATCAGCTTATTCTTTTAAAAAGCAAAACCGATCCTCAAGGAGATCTATGTCTTCACCAATTCTAAAGGCACAGAGACCAAGGAATTGTATTACAGAAGCAAAGGCTTCTTTGTCCCTTTGTAAATAGTTTGGTCCTAGAGATAACATTGCTCTTGAGTGGAAAGCAATTGTTTTTCCAAAGCCATTTGCCAATTTGTGGCCGAGTATCACTCCAGCACCATAAAGTATCCGTGATAAGAAGCAGTGGTTTATGGTCATCATAATGTAGCACAGACCAGAGCCAGAACAAGTCATCTGTGTGCTCTGGTAATTGCTCCTCTACCACTCCCACTCCCAGCACTTCTCACTGCCTTGAGCCTTCCATATAAAAGATGTGACTTGCAATTTCACAAAATAAATATCATGATGATAATTAAAGCTTAATGAGGGATATTGTGATATTCAAATATGCACATTTATTTTTAAAATATTAAAAATCACCCCTTATTTTGTCCCTCTTCTGCCTGCATGTTGAATCCTGGATGGTTGTCCACTCTACCTACTGAACCCTGGTTCAGTCACAAACCCAGAAAAGAATAACTGATTGGCATTCTGGAAAATGTTCTCATGACATGGAGTCCAGTTAAATAATGTCTTTTCTTTCTATCTTGAAATGAAGTGACCCAAATATCATCATCTTAGATGGAAGGGAAATGGCAGACATAAGCAACATTGGGGAAGGCTTGAAGCTCTAATTTTGGTTTTGAATAGATGTATGCATTGTAGTCTCACAAACCTCATTCTTGATGGATGAATACCAGCAATATTGAGAGGACAATCTAGTCAAGTAATTTGGCATCTTTGTATTCCATGATTGACTCTGGCCCCATTCTTTTGGGGGGTCAGGCTTCTCCTCCTCAGGGTTCCCAAATAGCTTACAAAGATTGTAATTTTTCTTTTAGCACCTGCCAAATAAGGTCTCTGATGGTTCATTTTGGAGAGTGGACCAGCCTCAAGAGCAGTAAAATTGAGTCCCATCAAGGAATTGTATTATAGAAGCAAAAGCTTCTTTGTCCCTTTGTAAATAGCTTGGTCCTAGGGATGACATTGTTCTTGAATGGAAAGCAATTTTTCCTCTTTCCTCAGCTCAAACCCCCACTAGATGCAGTCCCATCATTTTTAGGAACCCAATGATTAACAATTTAATCCATTTAATAGCATAACATCAGGAGGTTTTTATAAAAGGATAATAATATTTCCCCCAATGCATCACTTTGGTTGGGGAAAAGGGGGAGAATTGGACTCATAATCTAACTCAGTTCCTACATAGCATTGGTTCACAAAAGTTCATATCCAGATGTGGTACAATTGCTGAATGAATCCTTCCACTGGTCTGGAATCCTGACGATCACTCTCAAAGATCATTCCTTGCTCCACAGTACCATCAACGCTGTGTTGACCATAAAACTCAACCTTGATCTTGACTTCCATATTCCTGTGGCTTACTCTCTCAGAGATGGAGATTCAGTTCTCTAGATACCCTGAGTAAATAATCACAGAAATCCCTCCAATAACAAATGAGTCAAAGAGACTGTGACTGCTGCTGACAGAGTTGATTGAAGCCTCTGAAGCCAATCAAAGAATGTTTTCTTCAATAGCTGGTTGGCTATGGTGCTGTAGTTATTTCAATTCTCCCAGAATTAACATCTTAGCATCCCCCATTTCATTTGACTTCACATTTTTATTTTTAGATATCTAATATACTGAATGGGTTACAGCACATCCTGAATACTCTCAGAAAAATCCATCATCTGCTGATTCTACCATCAGGACATTGTTGAAATATGGTATCACGCCTCCTAAAGGCAGAAGCCTTCTAAAGCAGGGTCTCTCTATTCATTTTTCAAGATTATTCAAAGGGAAGAAGAATTTGATTGCAGCTGACAGCAAAAATGGTTTAAGTGGGTTTAGTGTAATTTTTAACATTGACACTTATATAGTGCTCTGAGGCTGTCAAAGCACTTTACATTCATTATCTCATTTGAGTATCACAGTAACTGTGAAGTAAGTACTACAGACCTTATTATCTTTATTTAATGTATGAAAGATAAGTTAAGTGACTTGCCCAAGGTCATAATGAACATTCCAGGGGAAGCAAAGATATCAATCCAGAGACATTAACTTTGGGATGTCTTTTTGAGAAGTGATCATTGTTTGCCATCATTGGCAAGCAACTTTTGGCAAACTTGGGCAAATTCAAGCTTTTCAAAGCCTTTTCGATTCAACATAAAGAGGCAGCTAAGGGGCTTAGTTTATAGAGCTTTGGGCCTGGAGGAAGACCTGAATTCAAATCTGTTCTCAGACACTTACTAGTCATGTGACCCAAGACAAGTCATTTAACCTCCTTTTGCCTTAATCCACTGGAGAAGGAACTGGCAAACTCCCCAGTATCTTTGGTATGAAAACCCCATAGACAATATGGTCTTCAGGGTCACAAAGAGTTGGACACAACTGAACAACGACTATATACAAGACATTGTTCTAGGTTGTAGGGACACAAAGACAAAAAGCATAATAATTCTTGACCTCAAGTTTTTCTGGGCAGAAGAGAAAGTCAAAGACATAGATGAAGCAATATAAAATGGGAAATGAAAAGAGAAAGGAGAAATTTTTCTAGTGATATTTAAAAAAAAGGAGGAGAACAATATTGCCTAGGAAAGGCAGGAATCACAAGGAATTGACTGATCAAAGAATCAGAGATCTATGCTAAGGCTGAAGGGGACTACCAAGGCCATCTAGATCAATCCCCTCACTTTACATTTGAGAAAAACAAGACGAAGATATTTCTTTATATGCCCGAGATTATATTGGTAAATGCAACAGAACCACAATTTTAACTTATATCCTGAAGCTCCAAAAACTATTTCCACTCTATCACATTAGGAGCAGCTCAAGTGTCTTACAAGATTATTTGGGTTCTCCCCAAAGTCTCACCTTGCCAGCAGCTGGTAAAATTGATGGAAGCTAGAGATATGGAACTGGTTGGAGAATGCTATGTTCTAGTCTTCACAGGAATAGGTATATTAGCTGGACTCAAATGGAATACACTGGTTCCCTCTCCCTCCCTCATAAACTCCCAATTTCTTAGGGAATATCCTTGGAAATCATGACAGCTTCCTCTGGCTGGGTTGTTTTAATAGTGTGACTGGATAGATCACTGATATTCAGTGATGAAAAATAAGTTTCCTTATAAGTTTTTACATCATCCCCTGGTGATGATAAGTGGAAACTTTTCCATTAAGAAGATATATGACACCTTCACAACTCAGCTTTTTGCTATATTAACTGGTTGACCTTTGTCCTAAAGAATGTATGGTGGCCCCAACATGTTGGGCAATGATTCTTGTAACTAAATATTGTGGAAGGTTTCTCTTCACATTATTGGCATAACACAACTGGAGTGTACTTCCATTTTGGGTTCATGGTCTTTGAAGAGCACTCTTCCAAATTGTTCGATATTCTCCCTACAAATCCAACTCATGCAGTCCGTGACCCCCCAGATCACTTCTCAACCTCTGTCCTTGCTGAGGTAGCTTTCTATTTCTCTTACCTTTGCTTCTTTCCCACTCCCTTTTATAGGTTATTTCCCCAATTAAAATGTAGGGGCGGCTAGGTGGCACAGTGAATAGAATAACCCTGGAATCAGGAGTACCTGAGTTCAAATCTGGCCTCAGACACTTAATAATGACCTAGCTGTGTGGCCTTGGGCAAGCCACTTAACCCCATTGCCTTGCAAAAACCTAAAAAAAATGTAGAGACAGTCTTTCTTTTTGCTTATATTTATCAAATGACTGGCATATAGTAAGTACCTAATCAATGTTTGCCAGGTTAATTAACTGAGGTATGCTATCATTGAATCTCTAAATATGATGACACATCTCCAGGAATTTGGTGTCATAAGAAAAATCAAAACAGCTGAATTGAGTGTTAGGAATTGCCATTAGTTCCTACACTTCCTGCTGTTACAGCCCCTGTTCTTGAATAATCCACTTTCTGAAACCCTGAACCTATTTAAGCTGAGTGTGGACCTAGAGCTCTCTATAGACTGTACAGAATTTTCTCAGTGTATATGAGCTGATCCATAGATTATAGAACATTCATACTCTGTTTTCTCCTGAATCTGCTGGCAAGAACTTCCGCCTTTTGTCTACATAACATTTACATTCGAAGTTGCTACTTAATATTCCCTAAAATAGTTTTTCAATGACATAAAAGACTTTTCACTGATCAGAGCTTCCTCGTGTGTTATCATAAGTGGTAAAGTTGATTCATTTGAATATCCTCGGTAAAGCAGGGCCCAGGAAGGCATGATGCTGTAATTTAGGTTAGGCACACTACCCTCTCTATTCAGGATCTATTGTGATAGCCTTTTGATAGGAAGAAAGCTTTTTAGATAATAATCACTGGAACCTGATCACCTGACATCAAAATCATCAACATGCCTCAAAACCAGTACTATAAACATGAGGAAGTATCCAGTTCTTGAATAGAGGCTATTCAATTGTTACTGTAATAATTGTATTGCCTAGAGTCATGTAATTCTAACAAGATCCCACTCCATTGTAGACCCCATTATAGAGACAGCTGGCGGGGGTAGTGTGCAGTTAGGAAGAAAAATTCAGACATAGACATTTACTAGCTGGGTGACCCTTGGTAAGACACTCAGCCTCTGCCTCAGTTTTCTCAGCTATAGAAGGGGGATAATTCTTATCTCACAGAATTTGGGGGTGGATCAAATGAAATAATATTTGTAAAGTGCATAACACAGCAAAATAGATACTTAGCGAAAATTGGTTCCTTCCTATGATTATCACCAGAAAGGAATTTTGATGGGTAATAATGAGCAGGAAGAAAAACATGATGGTCCTTTTATTACTTAAAAATAACCAGGAAGAAAAACTCATCAAGCTTATTTTGAAAAATTTCAGAACTCTGATTAGGGTAGTGACCAATGATAGCTTTAGAAGGCTGATGAGAAAACACACTTCTCACCTCTTGGCAGAGAAGAAACTCACTAAAGGTGTAAGATATACATACATTTACAGATATGTCCAATGTATTGATTTATCCTACCAGATTCTGCCTATTTTTACAAAAGGGGCAGGGTAGGGAAGGATACTGATAATGGTGCAAAAAAAAAGAAGAAAATACAGCAAAGAACATGAATTAACAATTAACAAGGACATCAAATGGGGAATGGAAGGGAAGAAGCATTTCTTGAGAGCCTTCTGTGACACTGTCCTAATAGTGTTTGTCCTTCATTTTCAAAGATGACCACAACATCAGGGAGATGATGTCATGACAAGCATGTGAATTGGATTTGAGTGAGGGGAGCTGTGCTAAGTCACCAGCCTCACTTTCTCCTCCAGAACTATCTGGGTCCAGTAGCCAGATATGAATCAGGACAAGTAGAGATGGCCCTGGATGCGAGACCATCTGGGTTAAGTGACTTGCCCAAAGTCACACACCTAGTAAGAGTCAAGTGTCTGAGGCCATATTTGAACACCTGTCCTGACTCCAAGGTCAGTGCTCTGCCACCTAGCTGCCCTGGCACTTTCCTAAGTATTCTCAATATTACCTCACTTGAATCCTCACAACAACCCTGGGCATTATTTTTATCCCTATTTTACAGTTGAGGAAACTGAGGCAATGAGAGGTGAGATGGCTTGCCCAGGGTCACCCAGCTACTTAAGTAGCAGAGGCTGGATTTGAATTCAGTTTTCCCTGCCTCCAGAGCCAGCATTCCAACCACTATACAGAGAGCAGAGGAACATCAGAAGAGAATATGCATGCAGGTTAAGGGGTTTTGGGGGGGCGTTGCTACATTGTTAAATTTAAATTATACTTTTAAAACACTGTTCATAAGAGAAATACAGAGTTTAAGATTCAATCTTCTTAATCTGACACTGACATATAGTTGCTGGGCCCACAGGGGCTGGGAAAGTTGCCTACCCTCTGTTCTGTGTCCAGGAACGCGCTTTAGACCAACTCAGTCATGGGGAGCCTGGCCTCTAATGAAAGGGGACCAAGGCTCCCTGTCCTCATATGCTTCAGCTCATTAAACTCCAACTCCAGCCCTGGGGACAGATTATTTAAAGCTTGTGCTGTGGCCCATGGCTAGAGTTTCCCCAAAAAGGAGAATTAAAAAGATACCCAATGTACTATACGAATAAAGTATAGGACAGGTGTTTTATTCCTATCACAACAGAAATTCTAAGCATAAAAGACTCCCAGTAAGCATTAAAAGAATGTCCTAAGACGGTCTTCAGTAACTTAACATATAACAAATTGCTACAATCTGCTGAGGCTGATTTCTTAAGCCTCCTCAAAGTATAAAGCAGGAATACTAATTAATCATTCTACATTTCACCTCAATTCTGCATCATCCAAACAATTGCCAGAGCATGTCTACTGGTAAAATGGCCAGGCTTGGGGGGAGTCTTTTTGTAGCTGGTCATTCTGGGCAGGAACGAAGTCATCAGGGACTCCTCCCCCCATCACTATTCATACTGTTGTTTGTCCTGCCTTTTCAGAGACGATGTGATGCTCTGTATGACATGCAAGTGAATTGGATCTGAGTGTCTCGTGTTCTCTTGTGATTCATCAGGACCCAGTGGCCAGATAGGCATGCTATGACTTCATGGAACTAGATCTTTGAAAATTCATAAGGTCAAATCTAAGTCTAGATCTATCCATCTCAAAAAAAAAAAGGGCAGGATCCAATTTTTCTAAGTAGGATGTGTACTTTAGATACCATTTGGTAATGGCCATATGGAAGCAGAATTGGGGTGGTGGGGTAGGGGCAGGGGGGGGAACAGGTTTAGGTCAAGCTGCCCCTATTCTTAGAAATCAAATCACAACAGTCCTAAAAGAGCTCCTGGCTGGAAGAAAAAAAGAAAGGCTGAGGAAATAGTTGCTCTCTCTTTGCTATCCATTCAGTCATCAGTTCTTCCACTACTAAGGGAGCCAGAGGACCCCTTATCCTCTCAAAGTATTAACTCTTTAGCCCTAAGATCATATCCAAGAGCAGCCCCCCAAAGCTCTCTACCTGATCAACTAGAACTAAGAAGGGCAATTCTGAGCATGTTTCAGGAGACATCTCTGGCATAGCTGTATATTTAGATTTCATGTATGTTAAGCACATAATAAAAAGAACTCATTCTAGAAATCACATCACAATATAGATGCAGTCACGGGCACTGAAACGCAACAAAATTTCATAAGGAGTAGAACTACCAATGATGCTACCGCAGCCGCTGCTGACAAAGCATACACACAGACCAAAGACCTCTGGGCCTTTGCTAATGTTCTCATAGAACTGAGTAATGCGCAGTATTATTAGCAGTGACGTCCACCATCAATTCCCAATGGTCCAAGTCCATCGCTTTACTGGTGAGGCTTAGTCAGGAGGAGACATAGTAGATTCAGTCAGAGATAATAACAGCAGTGCTGCATAGGAGCAAATATCCATAGCTGTCATTCAAGGCCAAAAGTTTTGGAGAGATAGACTGAATTAGGGCGATAGTCATTTCTCTGACTCTACTCATACCTTGCCTTCTAAACTGGTGCCAGTCTTCTAGTCTGAATCTTGCTCCCCAAATCTAGTCTTCATCCTGGGGACTGCAGCTCTCTAAAGGGACACCCATTGAGAGAACCCTCTATCCTATGGCCTCTATCTCTGGATAAATGGCCCCTCCCAAAAACATCATATAAGGAGGACACCCAGCCCAACCATGTCTTCATTCCTCCTCTGTCACAGTGAGGATTTCCCCACCATGTCTCGCATTTGGTACCACACCATTTCAATTTCTTTTTATGTATTGTCTTTCCCTATTAGAAAGTAAGCTACTTGAGGTCAGGGACTGTCTTTTTTTCTACTTGTATTTATATTCCCATAGTTTATTTTAGGCATTTGGGAAGCATTTAATGAATGCTTGATAATTTGGAGCCTGAACTTTGCTACCAGCAGGGCCCAACCCTTGGCAGACACTTAATAAATGTGGGTTGACTGACGCACTGACCTGATCTGTCCTGCTTTATGATTGTCCTGGATCCTATTTGGTCCCTCCTCCCCTTCATTGGTCCGGATTTTCTCTTCTCAGGACCAGGGATAATCACTAGCATCTACCTTGTTTTATGTCATAAACAACCTGATGGGTGGGGAGGGGAAAGTAAGAAGGCAGGAGATAGAATAGTGGGTAATGGTAGACATGAAAAAAACATTTTTAATGCACACACGAGAAAAGAACAGAAGGGACACAAATATAACCATTTTGTTACTGTTTAGTCTAAAATATATATTTCTCTTTTTAAAATAAAACAGAAATTCACAGCTTCTTAAGCAGTCTCTTCTCCCTGTTCTTCTTGGTATCTTGAAATGTTTGTTGATGATTTTTAAATACACACCAAAAACCAAAATTTTAAAATAAAAAACAACAGACTGCCTGTGGCTAATAATGGTAGAACTGCTGTCTATACTGCAGGCCCCACCTCCATCAAGGGGCTCTAGAGACCTGGGAGTTACAGCAACATTTGGGACAGACATCTGCAGGCTGTGCTGACAGGTATGTTTGTTACTCAGAAGAAAACAAACTCCTGATGGAATTAATAGGACAGATGAAACCTTTCCCTGCGGACTGGGGAACTTCACGGGGTCTTGGATCAGAGTTCCAGGGAATTTCAATGGACCACCCACCAGGTCACCAATTGGGTTACCCTATAGTGCTTAGAAAATACTCCCTCATTAGACAAAGGGAAAGGAGGGCTTCCTTGGTGACTCAAGGAGACTTTTACCACCCCCTTTAGAGTCAAGAATTACAACTAGATCCTTCAGATCCAGGTAGTGAAAGGAATACTCAGAGAACATGCTAGCTCCTTCCACATTCTAGATTGACATTTAACAAAGAATACTCCAGTCATAGTGAATCATTTTGGCCACACCTAACCATGGTTAATTATTCCTAGCAGATGCAATAACTGGCCTTATTCATGTTTACCTGCCAACATTATAAGGCAGTGTAGTATAGCAGACAGATCCCTGGCTGCATTCTTGGAAGATCTGAGTTCAACTTTCACCTGTTATACTAAGTATCTCTGTGTCCTTGAGCAAATCACTTTAAACTCACAGTTCCTTTGTATGTAAAAATGAGGAAGTTGGACTAGATCTCTGCAGCTAAGTGTATATCTGGTCATGACTAAATCTGGGGCAGACCACCCAACCAGCACCCAGCTCACCTTTGCAGGTCCAGTCCAAGCCCACTCGCTCAGGCAAGTCTCCACAAACTAGCCTGCCCTCTGTCTACTATATATGAGGCAGTAAAAGGGTCTCCCCTCCACCACCACCCATTTCCAGACTAAACAGTATCCACCACCCCACCATCCTACCCCACAATCCACCTATTTCTGTACCTGGAAATCAAAACTCAAAAATATGGTATAGTTGGGGTTCTTTTGGTGTATGGATTGGACTAGACAGTTACTGAGTTCCCTTACACCTCCATTTCCATAACTCTAAGCCAAGCCCTCAGATCACTTGGCTGATGCTGCATAATTCAGCCATTTCATGGGATTTGCAGATCATTTTTGTTTCTAGCCCTTCTGGATTCATTGGCTAGAATGGTTACATGCTATGCCCCAACCATACCTTTTGGCTCAATTCCCAATCAGAATTCTTTCCTAGGTACTGGGACAATAAGGGTGAGTTTAACCTAGTCAAGATACTGAAGATGCCCAAGAGAGAGAGAGAGGGAAAGAGGAAAGGAAGAATAGAGAAAGGAAGCCCTTCTCCATAACTTGTTCCCAACCCTATTTCTCCCATAATTTATCATATACAGAAAGGAACAATCTGATGTGGAAGCAGATTCAGCTTACAATGAAATCTTCTTAAGGCTTAGAGTCACCATCTTCCCAGAATCTAGCCTTGGAAAGGACCTCAGAGAACACTGAAGTCTGAACCAGAATTTCCTCTACTATATATTTGACAAGTGATTGTTATAAGGAGCACAGTGGCTGGTCCATTGTAGGTGCCTAATGCTTGCTTCCTTCCTAGCTCCAGAGGCAGTCCTTTCTACTTTTGGAGAGTGTTATGAAGAAAAATTTCCCTGATATAACACCAAAATCCACCTCTCTCTCCAACTTCCATGAATCATTACTAGTTCTTTTCCCTAGAACTCATCAAAAAAATTAAATCCCATTTCCATGTGACAGCCTTTCACATACATGAAGGCATCCATGATGCTCCCTCTAAGTCTTCTCTTCTCCAAGCTAACCCTCTTCATGTCCTTGCCATGATTTTCACATGACAGATTCTCCTGTTCTCTCACCATCCTGGTTTCTTCCAACTTGTTAATGTCTAAAATCAAACAAAAAGACCAAAAACCAAAACATTTTTCTCAATATGGGCTGACCAAGGTTTAATCCAGTAGGACTATCCTCATCCTCATTGCAAATATGATATTCCTCATTGCGAATATGATATGCCTCATTGCTACCTAGTGTCATTAGATTTTTTGTGCTGCCATATTCCTTTTTGACTCATATTAAACTTGTGCTTATTAAAACCCCCAGATAGTTTTTAGATAAATTGCTACCCAGCATACCTTCCCCACCCTGTAATTGTAAAGTTGAGTATTAAATTAAATTTCATTACATTTTCACAAACAACCACTTTCTCTCATTCTCCCCTCCTAAAAGTTATTTGTTTTTAAACCAGCATCTAAAGCTTTATATTTATCCCAATTAAATTCATCTTGGGACCAATGTTTTAAGTTTTTGATTCTCATTCTGTCATCCAAAATGTTAGTTATTTCTCCAAGTTTTGTGACAATTTCAAATGTAGTAAACATGTTATTTTTGTCCATGACTAAGTCATTAAAAAAAGTTAAATAACACAGAACAAAGGACAGATTTCTGGGCTCTTTATCCATGACTTCCTTCCAAGTTGGTGTAGAATGATTAATGACTACTCACTTGTTTGGTCCAGCCATTCAATCAGTTGTGATTCTACTTAACTGTATTATCACCTAGGTCATATATCTCCATTGTGTCCAAAAAAATAGCATGAGAGGGATGATGTTTTATTAAAATATGTTTAAACTAGAAAACATTATTCTGTTCTACCAGCAGAGCAAATATTCCAATAAAAGTAATGGCATTAGTCCAGCATGACCTCTCCATAATGAAGCCAGGCTGCATCTTTGAAACCCTTGCTTCCTTTTTAGATGATCCATAATCATTCTTTTAATAATGCCTCTGAGAATTTTGCCATGCATCAAAGTCAAACTCAGTCACTTACAGTTCCAAACTACCATCTTTCTTTTTTTTTAAATCAGAATAATATTTGTCTGCAGGACTCTCCCATTCTCCATGATCTTTCAAAGATCAGAGGCTCAGTAAACACACTAACCAGTTATCTCAATATCATAGATTGCATTTTGTCTGAGTTAAATCATTTGAACTCAATAAAGGCAGTTAAGTATCCTCTTACTGTTTCCCAACTTATCTTGGGTATCAACTCCCTATGAGTCATTATTGTTCTATCATTTCTAATCCAAAGATCATTCTTCTTGGTGGAGAAAACAGAGGCAAATAAATTAATAAGTAATTTTGCTTTCTTTCCTCTGTCCATTATCATCATCCCATCCACCCCAATATTTCTTTCCCCTTTTTTATCATTTTCTTTTCCCCAAAATAGCTTAAGAAACACATTCATTTTTGTTGTCCTTGACATTCTTCACATGTTCAATTTATTCTGAGTTTAGTAATTATTCTTACAAGATTATGACATTTTGAAGAAATGATATGCCCCTTCATTATTCATGTTAGCTACAAAAGTACAGACACTTTCAGGGCACCCCACAGTTCAAAATGCTACTAGACCTTTCCCCAAAATTACAATTCATACTTGGATTGCTGGCATGAAAACCTACATTTAATCTTCCAAGAGACCCACAAAGACCACAAGCTTTGCAGTCACTAAGCTTCAGTTGACATTAATCTAGCCATGGCAGGTATGAGAAAGATGTTCAAACCAGGTTTCCAACCTCAAAGTAGGCAAAATGCCTAAAGCTAAGGGAGTCAGCTTCCAATGGGCTCTAGCAATGATGCATTGTGGTACACTGGGAAAGAGTTCTAGATTTTAATCAGAAGATGTGCCTCTAGACTCACTACTTATGTATCCTTGCATTTCTTATTCTTTTCAAAATGAGCAGGTAGAATTAGATGATCTGGAAGACGTATTCCATCTCTAAATCGATGATTCAATGTGTCTGTACATCTGGTGAGTTTAGATAAGAATTCTCTTTATCTACCATAATAGGTATATTGTGCTCCCTATTTAGTCCCTTACATCTGTGGATAATGGCCAGGTCATACATTGGATAGACCTAGTATCAGGAAGATCTGAGTTCAAATTCTATCTCATTCCTGAGTGACCCTTTCATGTCACTTCATCTCTCTAGACTCGGTTTCTTCATCTGTAAAATGAAAGAAACAATAGCACCTACTAAATGTATTATGTAAATCTTAGAGTTCTAATAAGTGCCAGCTATTCTTCTTCTTCTTCTTCTTCATATACTTACTTTTGTCCCACAAGCATAATGCTCTCTGGGCATTGGTAGATAGATACCTGACCAAGATGGTTTGTTTCATTCCCTTTGCAGGATCTTCCCTTAGCAACCAAGATTAAGCACCTGCTCCTGAATAACATTTTCACATTGTAAAGCCTTCCTTTTCACATCATCTTAGGTCTCCAAACTATTTCCCATATTTTAAGTTGGTTATTCATGGAACTCTAGATGAGGATTCCCCTTCTCACAGTGTATTGCCCTCAGTTCAGATCCTCATTTTCTCTCTCTGCAGTGGCTTCCAAATTAGCCTTCCTGCAATGAGTCTCTCCCCACTAAGATCTGATCATATGATTCTCCTCTATTCAATAAATTCCCACAGGATCAAATAGAAATTTGCTTTGATATTTAAAGCTCTTCACAACCTGAACCCCACCCCCTCTAGATTTTTTATACTTAACTCCTCTCCATAAAAATCTGTGATCCAGTCATACTGGCTTCCTTGCTATTCTTTGCATATGACACTCCATCTCCCATCTTGCTCCCTTTGCAATGGCTGTTCTCCATGTCTGGAATGCTCTGACCTCTGACCTATGCCTCCTAAAATCTGTTGTCTTCCTTTAGATTTAGCTCAACCACCACTTTCTGCAGATTTTCCCACTCCTCCTAGCTTCCAAAGCTTCCCACCTTGGATCTACTTTTCCCCATTATGATTTGTCATCTATTAAAATAGATTGGTTAGTTCCTTAAGAGTGGGGGCCATTTTGTTTTCTTGTATTTAGATGGCTGGTGATTAGCTCAATACCTGGCACAGAATAAGTGCTTAGTAATATCTGTCTCTGTCTACCCTATCCATATACATCTATTTATCTCTATTCTCCTATCTCTATCTATCCTTCCATCTATCCATCTGTTCATCTATCCATCTCTCTCTATTCTTTCACCTGTTTCAAGTCATCTAGTTCTCCATCCATCCATCTTTCTCTATCTATTTATCTATCCCTATCCATCCATATATCTCTAGTCATCTTTCTATCTATCCAAGAATCTCTATCATCTATCATCTCTATCTGTATCCATTCATCTCTCTATTCATCAGTCTCTCTCTCTAACATCTACCCAGTTTTATCTGTATCATTCATCTATCTAACTCTAGTCACCTATCTCAATCTATCCATCTCTTTATCCATCTTTCAATCTATTTCTATCCATTCATCAATCTCTAGTCATCTATCTCTATCTATCCATTTCTCTCAATCCACCTGTCTCTATCTATATCCATTCATCTATCCATATCTATCTGCTATTTTATATGGATCTCGTATGAACTTATTTATTTACATAGGGCACCTAGTTGGTGCAGTGGATAGAGCACTGGTCTTGAAATCAAGAGGATGGGAGTTTGAATTCAACCTCTGACACTTACTAGCTGTGTGGCTTTGGGCAAGTCACTTAATCCTGACTTCCTCCCATACAAGGTCATCTTGAGTGTCCTGATTCATATTTGGCCACTGGAACCAGATGGCTCTGGAAGAGAAAGAGAGGCTGGTGACTTAGCACAGCCCCCCTCATTCAAATTCAGTTCATGGGCTTGTCATGGCATTACCTCCCTGATGTCATGGTCTTCTTCAAAAATGGAAGACAAACATTATTATTATTTATTTACATGATATCTCCCCTATTAGAATGTAAACTTCTGGAGGGCAAGGACTGTTGTTTTCTTAATTCCCTATTACTTAGTACAGTGCTTGGCAAATAGTAAACATTAATAATGCTTGCTGATTAATTGCCTGATATATTGTAGCCATTGTTTCCTAGAAGAGTTTTTCCTTCATCTATCATCAATATTATCATTTCCTTTGTTGTCCCTTTCTCTCTGCTCTCTGAAGCTCTTTCTCTGGCCCAAACTTGAGAATTTTTAAAAAATGGTTCCCCCATAGAAGAGTATTGAATATGGAGTTAAAAAGCCTGATTTCAAACCCTGAATTTGTCCCTTACTCCCTGTCTGAACTTGTACAAGTCATTTCCTCCTTCCACAGTTTCTTTCACTGAATAATAAAGGAGATTGGACTCTATAGAAAAATATTCCTTGCAGCTCTAAATCCATGACCCTATGATCTTTGGGTTGCTCTAATGTAGAGAAAGGGGTGTTAGGGAAGTGTAGAAAATTTGGTTGGAGAGAGGGTGGCAAAGCAGAAAAGAAAGGAGACAGTAATGCAATTCCACCTTTGGGCCAAGAAAGGTAAATGTGTTGAACAGCCCAAGGCCATGTTAATCTTTAATTATCCTGTTAATGTCTGCCTTCCCCCAGGTAGCCATTATTCCAGCAGTAACAGCCACTGTCCAGGCTTCAAACAGCTTGCAGATTTCCTAAAGGGTATTAATGGAAGTTTTGCAAATTGATTTGGGAAGATTAGATAGAGAGAAATTGTCACTACGTGAAGCTCATTTTAAGTGGCAAAAATCCATCTGCCCTTGATCCCAATTGAGGGCAAAAAAAAGGCAACACAGGATCATGGAAAGAGCCTAGAAACCTGGAGATCTTGCTTCTAAGTAAGTAACTCTTAAAGTAATCTTTAGCAAATCATTTCCTTTCTTGGGCCCTCAGTTGCCTCCTCATTTAAAAAAAAGTGAGGGGGAAGGGGGAGAGAGAGCAACTAAGATATTCTCTAAAGTTGTCTCAAGTTTTAATAGTCTATGACTCAATTATTTTGAAAAGGATGGATTAGATTCTGCCCAGGAGGTTCCAGGAGAGGAGATTCTAGCCTTAGGTCAATTTGAGATCCTATGGGCAAGACATACAGCTTCCTACAGTTCTGACCTCTCTAAAAAAACTGGGGATCTATCCCATCTTCCAGACCCCTGTGTGACATTTAGTTTCTCTGAATGAGTAGACACTAAACTTTTTTTTAATGATACACTCAAAAAATATTTTTGCATGGCTTTACATATTTAATGGGTATCATATCTCTTACCTTCTCAATGAATGAGGGAGGGAATGAAGGAACTCAAAATTTAGAAGAATGCTTTACATATACATTTATTTATATGTTTTTGACCAGTACCCTTGATATGTACAGATATGTACAGATACATACTAATAATTGTGAGGAATGTAGGGTGTTGGTCTTCGAAGGGTGTGGCAGGGAGCCCTTAGGGAATCCATTACAAAGGGGGACTGGCCCAGCCAATCACAAGACTGGAAGAGTTTTCCTAATCCCATTCCACAGGTAGCAAACCCCAAACCAGTTCTCAACCAGTCAAGAGTGACCTAGAGATCTTGACCTAATGTTACTGAGTTTGTGCAATTAGGTCATTAAATATTAACCCACACACACCCATGATGATTGGGGTTCATTACCATATCATGCATCGTATAATGTGGGGGGGGGTCATACTAGGGGCATGTCATGGAATGGGTGGACCTCTTAGATTGTAACTCAAACTCTGAGAGTTTATGAAAATCCAAGAGGGTGGAGAGTTTCTGAAGACTATAAATTACCTGAAGTTCCAAGACCAATTCGTGCCTCAGGTGAGGTACCCAGATCTTGCTAGGTGTGCAAGGTTCATGAATAAAATGTACGATTTTCTCTCACTCTAGCAGGTTTTTCTTTTCATTCATTTATAACAATTATAAAACTGACATAAAAACAGACATTTTTAAAAGATTAGAAACTCAATATAATTGATCCTAGAACATTCCAAATATTCCAGAAATTGCATTTCACTTTCTTTCATTTATTGGGTGGGGTGGGCATGTGAAAAAGTAAAAAATGGTCAGGAAGTGCCCCTTCCTTCACAATCTGTTCTATAGCCTGGGTTTATTCTTCCTTCAAGTCAACAAGCGTTTTTTAAAATACTTACCTATGTGTCAAGGTATAAGGGATTGTTGTGTGTGGGAGTACTATAAGCTTTCATCACCTGGTGTCTTCTAGCACCAGAGCATTATTTTACTGGTTGATTGGAGAGTGCCATGGGAGTGGGAGTGGACCCAGGACTGGGAAGGATATTTAAGTACTAGTATTTGGTTTAATACAGAGAACTTGGAGAACTTTTCATCTTTGTCTTCTGCGTCTTCAAAGTTCATCTGGGAAAGGATAAGCCAACCCGCAGGTATATAACATCAAGGTACTGGGATAAGCACTGGAAATACAAAGAAAGCAGAAAAAATATTTCCTGTCCTCAAGGAGTTTTCAGTTTAAATTGAGGAGACAATGCAAACAAATATGTAAAATAAGATACATAAAGAAAAAAATTGGAGATAATCTTAGAGAGAAAGTAGACTCTTTTTCTCTGTCTTTATGTAGTGGGAAGAAATCTAGATTTGGAGACTACGGATCTGGGTTCAATTCCTGATTTCACTAATTATTCCTTATGTGACATGAAAAAAGTGACTTAACTCCCCTAGTCCTAGTTCCCTCTTTGTCTACAGCTTGTTTGCATATAGTTGTGCTTATTGTCTCTCTCCCAATAGACTAGGGGTTCATTGAAGGCAGGAACTATGTGTTTTTGCCTTTCTTTTATCCCTAGCAAATAGCTGGGGCTTAATAGGTTCTCATTGATAATGATATTGATGAGAAGGGAGACTGAGAAAAATCATAGGATGACTGGATTTATAACTGGAAGACCCTTGGAGATCATTGTCCAACCACCTGGTCTTACAAAGAAGAAACTCAGTCTGGCCCCTCCCCTACCTTTCTAGTCTTTTTACACCTTATTCCTCCAAAGGTGCTCTAAGATGCAGTGACACTGGCTTCCTGACTGTCCACCAACAAGATCCCCCATTTTCTTGGTTCTGGACATCTTCCTTAGCTATTCCCCAGGCCTGAAATGATCACCTCTTCTACTCTGACCTCCCTGGTTTCCTTTAAAACACAACTAAGACCCCACCTTTTACAAGAAGTCTTCCTCAATCTCTTAATTCATTATTTTCTGATTTTATAGTTATTTACAGTTTGTTTTTCTATACATTTTTTGCATGTTGTCTCCTCCATTAAATTGTAAGCCCCTTGAGGGCAGGGACTGTCATTTGCCTTTTTTTTTTAGTATCACAAGGCTTAGCAAGTAATTGGTACCTGGTAGACACTTAATAAATGTTTAATGATTGATTGCTAAAGGCCCTAGGTCCAAATCCCATCCATGTGACCTTTGGAAATCACTTCATTGCCCTAGGCCTCAGTTTTCACAGTTGTAAAATGAGGGTATTTCATAAATAGGTCTTCCTATGTTCTTATGATGAATTTGTCTTGGTCTCCCAGGCTTTATTTCTTGCCCAGTCCCTCCTACCTTCCGTTGCTCAGCTTCCTCTCACCCTTCTCCCCACAATATCTGTCTCTGTCTTCTAGGCTTGCTAAAAATAGCTGCTTGGTCTCACCAGTTGTACCTCAGGGAAGCTCTTCTGACCAGAGCCTCTCTAGATCCCATGAGCCAAGCATGGCCATGAAACAGCCAGCAACCACCAGGTGTAATACTTTGTCTGCCCTACATCCCCATCCCATGTAACCTTGACTGCTGAGAGGGGTCATCTATCCTGGGGAGCTTCATCTAATTGAGGATTTTTTTTACAACATATTTTTTAAAATAAAAGTTGAACCAGAGAAATGAGAACTTTGAAGCCAGCAGGCAAGGCCTCTCCCCGCTCTTCCTTGAGAGAGCAGATGGTTCCCTGTATTTTTAATTAAAATGAGAAAGTGCAGATGGGGGCACTTAATAGCCTGCAGCTAAAGCCAGAGGCCAGAAAGCAAGGTATTTAAGGGCAAGTCCCCAAAGGAGCATAGTCCTGGGTGTGGGGGATGAAGGTTGGAGAGGTAAATGGGGATCAATCTGCCCTGGGTGTCCTTTTCTAGAACAGGGAAAGGAATCACAGCAACCTGAGCACCTGGACCCTGAACTTCTCTGGGGACTAAACTTGGCCTGGTCTGTCCTGAACCAAGAAAGGGAAAAGAAGGAAATAACCTACATGTCTCAGAGGCTGCCCATATTGAGGAATGACAGGGCCTTTGACCTTTTGGGATGAGTCTTTCTGGCTCCCTTAGTTCCTGTCTTTCCCTAAACTTCCAACTTGGACAGATCATTGATCCTTTCTATCCTCAGTTTTTTCCCCCCTGTAAAATGGGGTTGATAATTTCTGTCCTGACCATTTGGAAAGAAGCTGCTGTAAAAACACCATCCTTAGCAAAGAAATAAGCTCTCCAAGACAGGAGAGAAGAGTTGTAGAAGGTGACCAATGAAGCTGTTAGGTGGTACAGTGGATAGAGAGTAGGGCCTGGAGTCCAAAAGACCTGAGTTCAAACCCAGACTTAGACAATGACTGGCTCTGTGACACTGGGTAAGTCATTTGACCTTTTGATAACCTCTGTTTCCTCAATTGTAAAATTGTTGTGAGATTCAAATGAGATAATATTTTTAAAGAGCCTGGCTCAGAGTAGGCACTTTATACATGCTTATTTCCTTCCTTCCTCTGAATCAGAAGAGAAGAAAGCAAGGGTACCCAGAGTCAAGGTAATACAGTGCTTTACAGATAGACTGTATCTGTAGATACAGAGGCTTATCTTCTCCCACTAAAGGAGCCCCAGCTCTGGGTTCATGTGCACAGGGTTCCTTCTGAGGGAGCCCAGACTCTAAAGAGAAGGAATTATTGGGGGCAGCTAGGTGGCGCAGTGAATAGAGCACTGGCCCTGGAGTCAGGAGGACCTGAGTTCAAATTTGACCTCAGACATTTAATAATTACCTAGCTGTGTGGCCTGGGGCAAGCCACTTAACCCCATTTACCTTGCAAAAAAAAAAAGAAAAGAAAAAAGGAAAGAAAGAAGGAAAGAAAGAAAGAACTTTAAAACAAAAAGAATTATGGTCTTTCTCATTGTCTCTGATTTATTTACCTTCCTATCCCCACTCCTAAAACCTTGAAGAAAATCACTTAATGAAAATTTGGTTTTGACTCATATCCAAATTCTCCCAAAAAGAGTCCTTTAAATAACAGTATCCTTTATAGAAAAGTATTTAATATACAAGGTAAATTAGGTATGGGACAGCTATTTCCTTCCTCCACCTAAAAGAAATTCTTAAAATACAAAAGTTTATGTTAATAAAGACTTAAAACATGAAACAGTAACTCATAATTCTTATTATACTATCCCAGGAAGTTGCTACTTAATTTTTTTTCCTCATGGTATTACTTCTAAGACATTCCATCTTGGGGGACTTCATAGTTGGTATTTCACCTTCCCTTCAGCTCTGTCCTGTCTAAATATTTCTCACAAGATCCCAAGCAGTACATGCCTTGGACTCAGTCCTGGTGGTTATCCATCCAAGAAGAAGATAGTTACAGAAAATTCTTTCTGCCATCACTTAGATGTCTGGGAAACTGAGAAATAATTGAACTCCCAAGGTAATTACATTCTTGAAAATCCATCTCTCAAAATCACAATTTGGTCATCAATGCTCAAGAAAAGGTAGAAGAGATAGTCACAGGCCTGAAGTTCAATGACAATCTCACCCAGTAACACATGTACCTACTGCCAAAAGCAAGAAACTGCCATAGCTAAAAAGCATAGGAGTGGCAGGAAAGTCCAAGAGAGAGTCTTATAGAATCTCTAATTACTTAACAAATGAGAAAATAAAGGCCCAGAGGGCAGAACAAAGTTCTATCAAGTGGACTGCTCTTCAGTCATAAGATTGGAAGAGATGCCTAGGATGGTTCAGATCCTTTGAGAAATAGTGCAAATGCCTGCTCCATCCCCTATAAGACACCAGGTTCATTTTTTGGGAAGTGGTCACTCTTGGTTTCTTTGTCTCATCTGTTTCTTAACTAACCTTAATCACAGAATGGGTTTTGCTCCAGTTAAACTTTGACCTGGGAAAAGCCTAGCTTTAAAAAGTCAAGGTCCTGGAAGAAGGGAGTGCTGACTGAGAGAGGCAGTAGTTAGACACAAAACAGTAAGAAAGTATAAGGGGGGGGAGAAGAAAGAAAAATACAAAGAGAAGGAAGATAGGATAGAGGGAAATACAGAATTAGTCATCTTAACTATGAATGTGAATGGGATGAACTCTCCTATAAAACAGAAGCAAATAGCAGAATAGATTAAAACCACAATCTATAAGATGATGTTTACAAGAAACACATTTGAAGCAGAGAGTTTCATACAGGATAAGGTAAAAGACAGGAGCAGAATATATTACATTTCAGCTTAAGTTAAAAAAAAAGTAGGGGTAGCAATCCTGATCTCAGACAAAGCAAAAGCAAAAAAATAGATCTAATTAAAAGGGATAAGGAAAGAGAAAGACATTATAAAGCTAAGGCTAATTAAATTTTGTGAAATACTCCTTATAATGCTCATCACTTGGGAAATGGTTGAACAAGCTATGGTATATGAATATTATAGAGTTTTATAGTTCTGTAAGAAATAATGAGTGGCTGGATTTCAAAAAAGCCTGGACTTTCATGAACTGAAACTGAGTGAAGTGAGCAGAACCAGGAGAACATTGTTCACATTAACAACAACATTGTGAGATGATCAACTATGATGGATAAATTCCTCTCAGTAGTTCAGTGATCAAGGACAATCCTAAGAGACATTAAGCAAAATGCATCTACATGCAGAGAAGAAACTCTGGATTCTGGATGCAGAGCAAAGCATACTAAGTTCACATTTTAAAACTTCATATTTTTTCTTTCCTTCTCAAGGTTTTTCCCCCCTTAGTTCTAATTCTTCTTTAACAACATGGCTATTATGGAAATATGTTAAAACAAATGTACATGTATAGCCTGTATCAAATTATTTACTGCCATGGGGAGGGTCGAGAAGAGAGGATGTTAGAAAAATGTGGAACTCAAAAGCTTGCAAAAAGATGAATGTTGAAAATTATCTCTGCATGTAATAGGGTAACAGATAACAGATAGACAAACAGAGAGAAGGATGGACAGAGACAGACAGACAGATAGATGAATAAAAAGGCCAAGGTCACCCATTGCATACAGGACCATCTCCAGTCATCGTGATCCATATCTGGCCACTGGACCCAGATGGCTCCTGAGGAGAAAGTGAGGCTGGTGACTTGGCACAGCCCCCTCATTTAAATCTAATTGAACTGTTTGTCAGGGCATCACCTCCCTGATGTCATGATCTTCTCTGAGATCAGAGGACAAACAACAATGATTCTGATAATAGATTTGGGATTGAAAAGAGGGCAGATTATCAGTTTTATCAGAAGTTATCTTTTACATCATCCTAGAGGAAGTATTTGTCCTTAATTACATTGCTACTTTGAAGAGGGCCAGATTACTGGATAGAAGGCACCCTCTCTTCATCTGCCTATGGGACTCCCAAGGACTCAGGTCCCTAGGATCTCTCCTTCCCCTCTCCTCCATATCAAGAAAATGGTAAATAGCATTCTTGTGGAGCAGCACAAGATACTGTCTCCTACTTACAAGGCTTTACAAAAATTGTCCCCCATGCCTCCTCACTTTCACCACTTAAACTCCCTAGCTCTATTCAAAGCTCACCCAAAGCTGCCACCTCCCATATGAGATTTCTCTTGATACCTCCCCACCTCCTGATTAAATATGAACCCTTTCCCTCTCAAGAAATGATTTTATATTTACTTTTTTTAAAATCAGATACTTAGCCTGAAATTTCTACTATAAATTACTAATGGGCAGATAGCAGAGGGGAAAGGGTACTGTCTCCCTACTAAAGCACACAAGCTGCCAACACTATTTCATTAGCATATGTGCATGGATTAAATTCCCAGGTTGGCTCATTATCACTTTACATAGCATAGAAAGCAGGTTCCTTGGCACTAGGACACAGAATGGAAAGCTGTGGCCAGGAAGGGAGGATCACAGCAGCAGCAAGCCCACTAGAGAAGGCATTCCAAATGGAAGGATGATAGTAGCAACAAGTGCAAGAAGCAGGCAAGCACGAGACATACTGGACCAAACCAGCTTAGGGGAGCAGTGTGACACAAAGCAAGAAATATATAGATTTATAGTCACTGATCAAGAAGGGATCCTAGAAATCATTTAGTCCAACACTTTTATTTTACAATTAAGGAAACTGAGGCAATCAGAAGTTAAGTAAGGTGGCCAGGGTCACAAAGTCAAAAAGCTAGTAAGTATCTGAGGCTAGATTTGAACTCAGATCTCCCTGACTTCAGGCCCAACATTCTATCCACTGCACCAGCTAGCTGCCTACTACATGTTGGAAATAGTTAACACAGGGTCAAGCTGAGGGATTTAAATTTATAATATAAATATATAGATATAGATAAATAGATTTATGCATATTTATCCTATGGGATACAGGGTCCCATGAAGTGTAAATGATGACCTTAAAGACCTTAAGATTTGACAGAAAGTTATAGAATTTTAGAAATTTATAGAAAAAGACCATGAAATTGTAGATTTAGAGCTAGACTAGACCTCAGAACCACTTAGTTTAATTCCTTATTTTTCAAATAAGAAACTGAAGTCTAAGTAAGACAAGTGGGCCTCTAAGTAGCAGAACTAAGAAGTGAACTTGAGTCATCTGACTCCAAATCTAGTACATGGGCATTATACCATGCTGTTGGCATGCCCCCAGGTCAAGGAGAGAAATAAACTTCAAAGAATTCCCTTGTCCTCTCTTCTGAGTCTTCTATAGGGTACTGAGGAGAAACAGGAATGGGAATGGGATGGGAAAGAGTCCTAGCTCTAATAAAGAAGAAGAGGTGGACGGGGGCGGGGGGGATACAGCTGGGAAAACGTAATAAATCTGTGCCCAGGGTCAAGGGACAGAGCAACTTCCAATCAATCTACTAACAAGGAAAGTGGAATAAAAGCAGAAAATGTAATAGCTTGGTCACTCAATGATCTCTGAAAGGTGGTAGAAATTACAAGAGGTGCTTCAGAACTAGAAAAGGACAAATGATTTCCTGCTTTTCAAAAGAAGGAAAAGGTCAATGAGTTTGACAGCCATAACTGGCCAAACCCTAGAATACATTATTAAAATTAGTGAGCACCCAGGGAGGGAAGCAATGAACCAAGGGGTTTTGATAAGAACACAATCTGCCAGACTAATCTTATTACCTTTTTGTGAAGAGTTGCTAAAATGGTTATAGTATATAGTTTACCTAGCTTTCAGCCAAGTTTTTTTTACAGAAATCCCTCAAGTTCATTTTTGTGCATGATGAAGAAATGAAGGCTAGAGGATAATACAGTAGAGGGAATTCCGAAAAAAGAGCCAAAGTGTGCTCAGCTAGGGTTCAATTCAAAGTGGAAGAGGTCTCTAATGGAGTCCTACAGAGATTGAACTTTGAGTGTGGTTCAATTTTCTTTTTATCAATAGTTTAGAATAGATGAAGGCATAGATGGCACACTTATTGAGTTTACACATAAGATGAAGCAGAGGAGGATAGCTTATCACTTTGGTAAACAGAATCAGGATTAAAATGAATTTGACAGGTTAGGACAATAAACTGAGACTAATTCAATGAAATTTAATAAAGATGGATTGGATCTGAAGTCATACTTAGCTTCATAAAAGCACCTTTACAATAGTCCATAAGCATGTATTAATTGCCTGCTCAAAAGAGATTATATGTGTAAAAGCCCTTGGCAAGTGTCTAGCAGATAGTAGGAGCTTAATAAATGCTCATTTCCATCCTATAAGCCCTGGGGAATACAAAGAAAGGCAAAAGATGGTCTCTGTTCTCAAGGAGCTCACAGTCTAATAGCAGAGACAACATGCAAACAATTATGTGCAAACACGTTCTACATGGGATAAATTAAAGATAATCATCAGAACAAAGACATGAATATCAAGAGGGATTGGGAAAGGCTTCCTGTGGTAGTGATGAGGAGGAAACAGTTCAGAATGTGGGGAATGGCCAGTGAAAATACCTAATGTATAAATACTATATATGAAAACACAGTTAGACAACAGTGGAAGTGAAAAAAGAGCTACACTATAATATGGTAGCCCCTCAAAAGTTGGTACAATCTTAGGCTGCATTGAGAGGTATTCTTTGGTATCCTGCAAGTTTGGATTTTATTAGTTTGATTAAATTTAATTGACTCAGGGGGGGAGCCAAGATGGAGGCATAAAGGCAAGAATTCCCAGAAACTCATTCCCCAAAAAACTCCAAAAGCCATCAAATTATGACTCTAGCCAAAATTTAAAGGGGCAGAACACAGAAAGACCGAGTGATATAATTTCCCAGTCCAAGACAATTTAGAAGTTCTACAGAAAAGGTCTGTTTCACTGGAACTGGGGGTTTGGAAAAAGCTGTGCAGCCACAGAGCAGTATAGCTGGACTGAGTGCCGAGATCCCTGGGTGCACCTGGGTCCGTGGCGAGGGGTTTCCAGACCTCCTGGCCCAGGGATCACCAGGGACAGCTTGAAGGGGTGGTGAGAGAACTCTGACATACCAGAGTGAGTGCAGGCGAGCCCCAGCCTCAGAGCAGTCCTGCAGCAAGAACCTGCAGCAGGAATTGGGGAAGCCAGCCTGCACCTCCAGAGCACAGTCCACAGATGGTGAGGGGGTCGGGGGAGACTGCAAAGGTCTCTCTATTCTCCCTGAGGCAGGACTCAGCTGTTTGCCCACACTCAGATCCAGGTTACAATCTGGGGCTCCACAACATCACTATAGCACAGCAGGGATCTTCCTCACAACTCCAGGGCAGGGGGTGGTCATCCACATACCAAAGCATAGGCAAGAGAGCAGTCAAAGCCTCTCATAAGACCTTGTGTAGGTTGTCCCCAAAACTCCCCAAAGCCTTGGAAGTGCGGTAAATCAGTCATAGGCTGAGGAAATGAGCATATAAAAGAAAAAGAAGAATCTGACCATAGAAAATTACTTTGGTCCCATGGAAGATTCAGAAGATGACAAAATCAAAGCTTCTGTATCCAAAACCTCTAAGAGAAATAGAAAAATGGGCTTAGGCTATGGATGAGCTCAAAAGAGACTTTGAAAAACAAGGAAGGTAGAAGAAAAATTGGGAAGAGAAATGAGAGTGATGCAGATAAATCAAGAAAAACAAATCAGCAGCTTGGTGAAAGAAATACAAAAAAATACTGCAGAAAATAATATGTTAAAAACCAGTTTAGGCCAAATTGGGGGGAAAAAGGTAAGGAGAAATGAGTGAGCCTTCATTCTCATCAGAAATGAATCAGAGAGGAAATAACATAATAGGGTATAGGAAATACTTAATAGGGTATAGAAATCTATCTTACCCTAGAAAAATGAGAGGAAAAGATGGGGATGGGATAAGGGGGAATGGGGGGAGGGAAGGGGGGAACAGGTGATAGAAGAGAGGAACTATCATGGGAGAGGGTACTCAGATACAACACACTTTTGAACAGGGACAGGGTGAAAGGAGAGAGAATACAATAAATAAGAGTGGGAAGGAATAGAATGGAGGTACAGCTAGTGATAGCAACTGTAGGAAAAATATTGAAGCAACTTCTTTGGTAGACTCATGATAAAGAAAGCAACTCATCCCAGAGTCAGAGCCATTGGAATCTGAACACAGAATGAAGTATATTTTTTTCTCTCTCACTATTCTTGAGGTTTCTCATCTTTTTGGGGGGAAAGAGGGTTTATGTTTACTCTCACAACAAGATTATTGTAATAATAAAAAATAAACAAATTTAATTGACTCTACAGAGTTCTTTAAGCATAAAAAGTTAACATTTCATTTCTTCCTTTTGACTATTCTTTCAATTTTTTAAATTTTTATCTTATTAGCACTTCTGCTATTAAGGCAAATAGAATTGGTAACAATGGACAAATTCATTCCATACTTGAATTTCTTGGAAAGAGTTCTAATTTGTAATAGTAGTACTTTTTTTAGGTATTTAAATGGAAAGTTCATTTATTCCTATGTTTTCTGGTATTTTAATAGATATTTTAATAAATAGTGTATTTTATCAAAAAGTTTTTCTACTCCATTGAAATAATTATATGATGATGTTTGTTCATTTAGTTAATATGGTTAATTAGGTCATTGTTTATAATATTCCTAATACTAAGCCATTCCTGTATAAATCCAACCTGGTCATTAAGTATAATCTTTGTGATATGTTGTTTTAGCTTCTTTGCTAATATTTTATTTAACATTTTTTGCATCTGTGTTCAATAGGGATATTGGTCTATAGTTTTCCTTTTTCTGGTTTGACTCTCATTGATTTCTGTATCATGATCATTCTAGGAAGTAGTTGGAAATTTTTCACAAAAGTTACTACAAATGCATGCTTTTTGACCTAACTATATACCACTGGAGATCTTTACCCAAAAAAGATCAAAGAAAGAGGAATAGGTCCTAAATGTACAAAAATATTTATAGCAGTTCGTTTTTTGTGGTGGTAATAAAAACTATGGAAATGAAGGGGAGGCCACCAATCAAGAAGTTGTGGTATATGAATGTGATGGAATGATATTATTATATAAGAAATAAGGCAATATTTGACTTTTTTTAAAAAAAGATGTGAAAAGACCTATATGAACTGAAGAAGAGTGAAATGAACAGACCCAGAAATATAGACCATATTATAAAAACAAATGATTTTGAAGACTTTTTATAATCCAAAGAATGAAATGAGCAGATCCAGGAGAAGAATTTATACAATAACAAACACAGTAAAATAACATGTAAAACCAGACATCTTTGAAAGCTGTAAAAACTATGATCAAATACAATGACCACTCTTGCTTCCTAAAGTATTGGATGATTAAATATAGGGATATGTTTATGTGCATCTGTATGCATACCCACATTTTACATATATGTGAGTGTGTATGTCATATACATTAAATATAACCAATAATGGGATCTGTTTTGTTTGACTATGTATTTGTTATGAGAAATGTTTTTCTTTTATTCCCTAAAGAGGTAGAAAATAAGGTGGAGAAATAATAATTTCTTTAATTTTTTTATAATAGGTGAAGAGTACCATGGAAAATACACATAATGTTTTATGCACTTTCAGATAAGATCATAATATTATTAGTTTCACCTCATTATTTTATTTTGTTACAAGAACCCACTCATGGGGTAAGGTTGATCTGTAAATGCTTATAAAACAAAAACAAAACACATCAATAAAACTTTAATTTTAAAAAAATAATAAAACTAAAATCATGATTCTGAAAAGGGATACATGGGCTTCCCCAGACTACCAAAGGTGAATATGACAGAAACAAAGTAAACAATCTCTATACAAATCCTTAGTTTAAATGGTCTCTTTCATCTCTGATTCTGTATTACTATAAAGTATAAATCCTGTCCTAGCTGCAATCAAGGATTCAGAATCCCAGAATTCTGAGAGTTTACCATTTCATTGAGACAAGAAGACTAAAAAAAGTGAAGTGTTATTATTGTACCTAAAAATTATACACTTAAATTATTACATGCTAGAAGCATAAAAATAGCTAAGTGAGACTTGCTTCCTAGTAGAAGCAAGGTTTTGCCTGCTCTTGGGGAACACAGAGGATTTGGATACCCATGGGGGAGAACGAAAGGGAAATCTGATTGATTGAGAAGGAGACAACACATAAAGATATGGAGTTTTAGAATGAATATGGTATGTGTAAAAGCCTAGTCTAACTGGAGCAGAAAGTGGATGCTGGGAAGAGTGTGAGAAATCAGGCAGAGAGAGTAAAATGAGAACAGATCACTGAGGTCCTCAAAAGCTAACCAAGAGAATGTCAAGGGAATTAATGGGAAAAATGCAAAAGAAGATAGCCTAGCTGTACCAGATCTAAAATTGCATTATAAAGCATCAGTCATCAAAAACTGTTTGGTACAGGCTAAGAAACAGAGTGGTGGATCAGTGGAATAGATTAGGTACAAAAGAGGCAGTAGTAAATAACTATGGCAACCTACTATTTTATAAACTCAAAGATTCCAGTTTCTAGAATAAGAACTCACTCATTGATAAAAACTTCTGGGAAGAAAATATGGCAGAAATTAGACATAGACCAACATCTCACTCCCTGTGCCAAGATATGGGTACAGAATTTAGACATAAATGGGTACAGGATTTAGACATAAAAGGTGATATCATAAGCCAATTATAAGAACAAAGAATAGTT
This sequence comes from Macrotis lagotis, assembly GCF_037893015.1. NCBI lineage: Eukaryota > Metazoa > Chordata > Mammalia > Peramelemorphia > Peramelidae > Macrotis > Macrotis lagotis. The sequence goes on along the minus strand of NC_133662.1, from coordinate 233,014,174 downwards.
TACCTGTCGGATCTATGGGAAGAGTTTATGATCAAACAAGAGATAAAATGCAAAATGTTTAATTGTAGAGTCCCTTTCCTGGACTCATATGTTGAGTCCCCTTCCCTGGACTCTTATGTTGAGTGCCAGTTCTGGACTCCTTCAGTCTTCCCCAGGCAAGCATGGAGGGGCAGGAGACAAGGAAGACAAAGGAAACAAGTACTCCATTAAGATCCCCAAGTGCTCCATTTATTCACCAGAACACAAGTGCTTAAATATCCTTCCCAGACCTTAATCCACTCCCACTCCAGTGGCACTTAGTAAAGCAAGGTTCTGATGCTCAAAGGAACCAGGTGATGATAATTTACAGTATTCCCAGACACAATAGCCCCTAACATTTAATTTTGATAACGTCAAATTGAAATGTTTTTACACAAATAAAACCAATGCAACCAAGATTAAAAGGAAGGAAGGAAGTTGAGAAATAATATTTACAACTAGTTTTCTAACAAAGGACTCATTTCTAAAGTACATAGAGAACTGAGTCAAAATTATAATACAAGTTATTCCCCAATTGATAAATGGTCAAAGGATATGAAAAGGCAATGATGAAGATAAAGAAATTAAAACTTTCTATAGACATATGAAAAAATACTCTAAATCATTATTGATGAGAGAAAAGCAAATTAAAGCAACTCTGAAGAACCACTTGCATCTATCAGATTGTCCAATATGACTAAAGAGGAAAATGATCAATGTTGGAGGAGATGGAGGAAAATGGTACACTAATGCATTGTTGCTCTCCAACCTTTCTGGTGAACAATTTGGAACTATATCCAAAGGCAATAAAATTATGCATACCCTTTGATCCAGCAATACCACTACTAGGTCTGTATCCCAAACAAATCATGATAAAGCATAAAAAAAACCCACAAAAATATTCATGGTTGCATAGAATTAGAAACTGAGGGAATACCCATCAGTTGGGGAATGGCTGCACAAATTGTGGTGTATATCAATGTGATGGATCACTATTTTTCTATAAAAAATTATGAAGAATGGGACTTCATAAAAACCTGGAGAGACTTACATGAATGATAGTAATTAAAATAAGCAGAACCAGAAGATTATTCATGCTAACAACAGAATGGGGTGATAATCAACTATGATTGAATTATTTCAGCAGCACAATAATCAATGACAAGTCTAAAAAATATGTGATGGGGGTGACTTGGTGGCACAGTGGATAGAGCACTGGCCCTGGAGTCAGGAGTACCTGAGTTCAAATTCAGCCTCGGACACTTAATAATTACCTAGCTGTGCGGCCTTGGGACTTAACCTCATTTGCCTTGCAAAACCCCCCCAAAAAATGTGATGGAAAAATACCATCCATATCCAAAGAATGATCTATGGAGTTTAAATGCAAACCAAAGCCTACTATATTTAATTTTTTAAAAGTTGACTTAAGTATTGTGTTTTTTTCTCTCTAATGTTTTTTTTCCCATTTCAGTTCTTCTTTCACATCATAATTAATATGGATCTACGTTTAGCATGGTTATACTTGTAGAGTCTGTATTAGATTGCTTTCTGTCAGGGGAAAGGGGGGGAGGGAGAAAATGTAAAACTCAAAACCTTGCAAAAAATGATTGTTGAAAACTACTTTGCATGTAATTGGAAAATTAAATAAATAAAGTATTATTTCCTAAAAAAAAGAAAAGAAAAAGAAAAAGAAAGGCTTACCAAGGACTTTGAGCTTCACTTAGAATTCCATCCTAGGATTTTCAGCAGGAGAATAACAAAATGAGATCAGAAGACAGGGTTTGAATCTGGTGTGTCATTGTATGACCTAAGTCAAATGGCTTAACCTCTCTCTAGGCCTCAGTTACCTCTACTATAAAATGAAAGGAGCTAGGTTCAATCCAGTTCTAAAGTCTACAATCCCATGAATACTGTAGAAAACAAAGCTCATTGATTTGACAAACTTGTTTTTTCGCTTGTTCCTTGAGTATAGCCCAACAATAGATGATATCAAAACCCTGCAGTTTATTGATCTGGACCTAAATTTTAGGATTGAAAGATGGGAATGGAGGGTCAAATTAAGCAGAGGGGTCCTGAAAGTTCCAAGGGTCAGAGACTCAGAAAGGTTATCCTCAGTTACCCAAATGAAAGGACAATAGTCATTTAGATAATATCCTCCAACAATTCTCCTTTGGCTTTGGAAAACATTATGAGATTTTCTCTCAGAAGATTGCCTTCCTCATTACAGTTGACTTATCTGGCAGGAAGACAAATCTAAATTCCCTATGGATACACTGTCTGAGCAGTAAGAGGTTTTTTGGTGGGGGCTTTTTAAATCTTTTATTTAGCCCTCCAGTAAAGTCCTCCTCTAATGGCTCACTGGGATTCCCACACAGTATACACTCTAGTTGGTCTTTCCAAGTTTGAAAGGCTTTAAGTGTGGGTCTGGTGACCCATTGAGTATTATTTAAAAACTAGCCTAGCTAAGTATGGAGAGTCTCATCCCCAGGAGGTTGACAGCTGAGCAATAATTTTTAACCATAGAAATTGATAGAATGATCAACTAAGATACAGAGAGTCAGTGTGAAGAAGGGGAAGAGAATCAGAAAATTGTTTTTGGTCAGAGGACCGGAATTCAGATTCCCTCCTTGCCACTGACTTATGTGACCTCAGGTAAATCACTTCCCTCGGGGTCTCAAGTTCATCATGTATAAATTAATGGATTAAGCTAAATGACCTCTGAAGTTTTTCCATTTCTAGTCCTATGACCATTTGCAACAGATGAGAGGTGACCATGTAGGTTACTGGAAGGGAGAGTCACACAGAATCACAGTTTTTAAAGTAAAAAATAAACCTCAGAGAGCATCCAGTCTAACTGCCCCCCCCCCAGCTGAACCAGGATTCCTTCTAAACATGGCATCCATTATCAAGAAGTCTTTCCAGATTGGCACTATTTGGGTCTGATGGCCTTCAAGACCCCAGGGCTATCTCCAGGCCAAGATAAGACACTGGAGAAAAGTTTTAGGGCATTTCACCTTTTTTTGTATCCTGGACCTTTTGGGGAGTCTGGTGAAGCCTATGACCCCTTTCTGAAAATGTTTTTAAATGCATAAAATAAAATACCTACCCTTGCAAAGGAGACCAATTTTATTGAATTATTTATCAAAATATTTTTAAAAACAGATTCATAGACCTCATGTTAAAAAACCTTTTAAGGGGAATCTTGGGTCTATACCTCTCACAAAGTTGGCCATGTTACTAGCCTCTCTGTTAATAGAAATGCTGATAAGCCTAATTTGAGTGAGGAATTTCTACCCTCTAGTACTGTCCTAAAGCTGAAAAGTTTGAACTCTTTCCTCAGAGTCCTACTTCTGAAAGGTAAACCACCTGGACCAAAGGACAGGGAGGCAAAATTTTCCCAAAGGGCAAACAATGTTTCTGCCTCTTCTATGATATAATGAAGGGATAGACACTGTCAGGGAACTCCATGGTTTTGGGGGGGCCAGGATATGGTTTCATTTTGAGGCATAAATCATAATGGGTGAAATGGGTGAAATTGGGTGAAATGGTGCTTGAATTCTCTATGTACATGGGGTGTGAATATGCCTTGAAGGAAAGGCTTAGAGTGTCAACTTAATGGCCAGTCACCAGTCTTACAAGTTAAAACTACTCTTTGAGTTGGTTTGATCCCTTTGTCCAAACCCTGAAACCAAGTCAATAAACCCACAAAAGGTATGGCTCTCTATGTTTTTGTCTTGCCATTTGTTGCTGGGAGGTTGCCAAGGCTTGAAACTATCCAAACTGGCTCCAAGGACCAGGCCCTCCATGGGGAAATCACAGTTCTGACATCAAGAGAATTCCAACTGTTCCGTAGCTAAGGAGGTAAGTGCAAAGGGTCAAGATCATCACAAATATGAACTAGTTAACTTTACTAGGGAGAGAGGCAGCAGAGTGGTGTAGAAAGAGCCCTAAAGGCAGGAGATATGAGTTCAAATCCCAGCCCTGACACTTAGCCAGAGGCATTTCAGTCCTACTCACTGAGCTAAGATTTCCTTCTCTATAAAATAGAAATAATATTTACATGATGTACCTCACAGGGTTATTGTGAGGAGAGCACTTTACAAACCTTAGAGCCCTGTAAACATATGCAACCATTCTGGAAAAGCTATTTGCAATGATATAAAGTGATGAAAATGTTCGTTCCTTTTGATCCAGAGATACCACTGTTAGGTATATTCTCCAAGGAGGTCAATGATTAAAAAGAAAGGTTCCTATATACACCAAAATATTTATAGCAACATTCTTTGTAGTAGTGATGAATTGGAAACAATTTAGGTACCCATCAATTGAGGAGTGATTTAACAAATTTTGGTACATGAAAAGAATATTATTGCATTGTAAGAAATGCTTACTTCAGAGAAGCAGTCTATATAAGAAGACCTATACTGACTGATGCAGAGTGAAAATAACAGGACCAAGAAAACAAAATACACAATGACTAGAACAATGTAAATAGAAATAACTAGAAAAAATACTTAAAATTGAAGACAGTGAAATTACAATGGCCAAGCTTGGTACCAAAGAAGAGGTAGAAGAAAATATTAATATTTAATTCTTTTACAGAGTCAAGGGACTCTAGTTGTACAACACAGAATATATCATCAGACTTTTTTTGATGTATGGATTAGTTTTATCTGATGGTTTTCCTCCTTTTTGTTCTTTCTTATAAGAGCTGGCTCTGAGGGGAATAAGGGAAGATACACTAGGAAACATGGGCGACATGAGAACAAAAGCTGTCCATAAAAATGTATCTTTAAAACCGGTCAATGTGATTTGTAATTGTTTTCTTGTTCCAGAATGCATCTCTATTCCCAACACCTTCATAATTGTAATTATTGGTTATACATTAAGCTCAGGACCTGCTGATTCCCACAATCGAAAAGGGGTAGCTAGGTGACACAGTGAGTGCTGGCCCTGGAGTCAGAAGGACTTGAGTTCAAATCTGAACTCAAACACTTAATAATTGCTTAGCTGTGTGACCTTGGGCAAGTCACTCTTAACCCTATTGCCTTAAATAAAAATTTAGAAATTTTTAAAAAAGAAAACTCTCTGTGCCAAGTTGGATGTATATAGCATTATCTTTAGGATAGCATATGAAAGGGCAGTTAGATGGAGTAGTGAATATAGCACCCTCCAAGGAGTCAGGAGGACCTAAGTTCAGATCCAGCCTCATAAACTTAATAATTGCCTGGCTGTGTGACCTTGGGCAAGTCACTTAATCCCATTGCTTTAAATAAATAAAAAACATTTTAAAGATGTTAAAAATATGGAATACATTCAAAATAAAAGCAAAGAAATTAGATGAGAGGTGGTGAAAAACTGCTAACTGGTAGTATCAGGAAAAACCTCTTGTAGAAGGTAGATTTGGGG